>NC_053396.1:93344306-94006546 GCF_905171765.1 Bufo bufo
ATCTTCGGATGATGTTATGCACAGTTGATGATGATAGATGCAAAGTCTTTGCAATTTTTCGCTGGGTAACACCTTTCTGATATTGCTCCACTGTCTTTCTGCGCAACATTGTGGGAATTGGTGATCCTCTACCCATCTTGGCTTCTGAGAGACACTGCCACTCTGAGAAGCTCTTTTTATACCCAATCATGTTGCCAATTGACCTAATTAGTGTTAATTGGTCTTCCAGCTCTTCGTTATGCTCAAATTTACTTTTTCCAGCCTCTTATTGCTACTTGTCCCAACTTTTTTGGGATTTGTTGACACCGTGAAAATTGGAATCAACGTATTTTTCCTTTAAAATTATACATTTACTCGGATTAAACGTTTGATCTGTCATCTACGTTCTATTACAAATAAAATATTGATTCTCCACATCATTGCATTCAGTTTTTATTCACAATTTGTTTAGTGTCCCAACTTTTTCAGAATCCGGTTTGTATAAGGATTAGTGCTCCCATAATCGTATAATTCCATGACAACACTTATTCGTATGTTCCAAGGGTTTCCTCCTCTTATGGTGGCCCTGGAACTATATATCACTGCATATGGTCTCATAAGTATATAGTTCAACGGTCACATCTTCCTTTATATACTCTTATCACATGTTTTTGTACAGATTTTTGTGCTATATCTAGCAATCTGATGAGTCTTTCCTGATGCTGCCAATTTGCCATATTGCAAGATGGCTGCCTATGAACTTCTTTTGGGGGATAGCGCATGCGCCATGAAGGTGTGGCCTTCTGCTTTTTTTCAACCCCGTATTTCCAATTTAAATATATGGCGGCATAACGTTTATGTATAGTGACATGCCCACTGATATGAACAATGTTTTACTCTGTGGCACTCCGTGACAGACGAATCATATATTCTAGTTGCCTCCCCCACTTACCAGTGGCTCCGCCTACACGATTTGAATAGGCGCGGTCACGTGACGGACTAGAGCTGGATCTCACAGGCTCGTCACCGGAAGGCAGTGCAGATGCCTCAGGAAGGCATCGTGCTGCCTTCCATGCCATTGGGTCCCCCCTACAGCCCCACGGGGACCCGATGACACCACCGCCGCCCGCACAATAAAAAGCCGCAAACCGCAGGTCTGAATTGACCTGCGGTTTGAGGCGATTGCCGACATGGGGGGTCACGGGACCCCCCCGCGCATTTAGCCGAGGTCCCTGTTCAATGATTTGAGCAGGCACCGGCTTCCGATCACCGCCCGCCGCGCGGCGGTGATCGTAAATACACAGGGCGTACAGGTACCAGGACATAAGGACGTACCTGTATGCCCTGTGTCCTGAAGAGGTTAAAACAAGAAAGTATAAAAGGGAACTTGAGTGATATGGTAGAGATGATAGAAGAATCTGAATCAGAGCTTATGGCAGCATATGTCAACCTGCGGTTGCTTACGACACCTTCCCAAGACATTGTAAGGAACATGGACACATGTACTGCAGTCACTAAAGATTCAGTAAAGCTTATGAGAGAACTATCATCTGCAGAAAACTATGAAAAAGTTAAAGCAAGAAGGAGAACGAACGAGCTTTTTATGAGAGACTATGCTAGGTCCTTAGGTGGAACCACAAATACAAGTGGGACTTTCTCCGCTAGCAGAAGTGCCACCCCCGTATCAGAGTCCTCAAGTACTTCAGCCAAAAGAAAGGAATTAGCTGAAGAACTTGCTGTCAAGAGCAGAAATTGAGATGGAAGCTGCCATCAAGGTGCAGTGCCAACTGGTGGCTGAAAAGGAAGCTGAAATCGAGACAGAGCTACTGTTCCACCATGTTGTTCAAATGCTGCCTCCTGCTAACACGCTCCATATCAGCAGTTGGGGCCGGTTGTTGCAGCGAGGTGACAAAGCTTTTCCACATGTCGGCCATGCTAACCCTGCCTTCTGAGGTGCTGGCGCTGACACAGCTGCGTTGGAGACCTCTTCCTCCTCCTCTGCTTTCGCCTTGTGCTTCCACTTGTCCCCCGGTGTCAGTCGGGAATGCTCTCAGTAGCGCGTCTACCAGCGTGCGCCTGTAGTCGCGGATCTTCCGATCACGCTCCAGTGAGGGAATTAAGGACGGCACATTGTCTTTGTAACGGGGATCCAGCAGGGTTGCCACCCAGTAGTCAGCACACGTTAAAATGTGGGCAACTCTGCAGTCGTTGCGCAGGCACTGCAGCATGTAGTCGCTCATGTGTGCCAGGCTGCCCGGAGGTAAGGACAAGCTGTCCTCTGTGGGAGGCGTATCGTCTGCGTCCTCCGTATCCCCCCAGCCACGCACCAGTGATGGGCCAGAGCTGCATTGGGTGCCACCCCGCTGTGAACATGCTTCATCCCCATCCTCATCCTCCTCCTCATCCTCCTCGTCCTTCAGTAGTGGGCCCTGGCTGGCCAAATTTGTACCTGGCCTCTGCTGTTGCAAAAAAACTCCCTCTGAGCCACTTCTAAAAGACTGGCCTGAAAGTGTTAGAGATGACCCCTCTTCCTCCTCCTCCTCCTCGTCCTGGGCCACATCCTTTTCCATCATCGCCCTAAGTGTTTTCTCAATGAGACATAGAAGTGGTATTGTAACGCTGATAACGGCGTCATCGCCACTGGCCATGTTGGTGGAGTACTCGAAACAGCGCAAAAGGGCACACAGGTCTCGCATGGAGGCCCAGTCATTGGTGGTGAAGTGGTGCTGTTCCGCAGTGCAACTCACCCGTGCGTGCTGCAGCTGAAACTCCACTATGGCCTGCTGCTGCTCGCACAGTCTCGCCAGCATGTGCAAGGTAGAGTTCCACCTGGTGGGCACGTCGCATATGAGGCGGTGAGCGGGAAGGCCGAAGTTACGCTGTAGAGCAGACAGCCGAGCGGCGGCAGGATGAGAACGCCGGAAGTGCGCACAGACGGCCCGCACTTTATGCAGCAGCTCTGACATGTCGGGGTACTTGTGAATGAATTTCTGCACCACCAAATTCAGCACGTGCGCAGGGCAAGGGATGTGTGTCAAACCGGCTAGTCCCAGAGCTGCAACGAGATTTTGCCCATTATCGCACACCACCAGGCCGGGCTTGAGGCTCACTGGCAGCAACCAACCGTCGGTCTGTTGTTCTATACCCCGCCACAACTTCTGCGCGGTGTGGGGCCTGTCCACCAAACACATCAGTTTCAGAACGGCCTGCTGATGTTTACCCCTGGCTGTGCTGAAGTTGGTGGTGAAGGTCTGTCGCTGACCGGATGAGGAGGTGGTAGAAGAGGAGGAGAAAGCCAAGTAGGAAGAGGAGGCAACAGGAGGCAAAGAATGATGCCCTGCGATCCTTGGGGCCCAGCCGCCACTACATTTACCCAGTGTGCAGTTAGGGAGATATAGCGTCCCTGGCCGTGCTTACTGGCCACAGATGGCGTTGCGCAGTGCACACTTGATTTTATCCGATACTTGGTTGTGCAGGGAGGGCACGGCTCTCCTGGAGAAGTAGTGCCGGCTGGGAACGACGTACTGTGGGACAGTAAGCGACATGAGCTGTTTGAAGCTGTCTGTCTCCACCAGCCTGAATGACAGCATTTCAAAGGCCAGTAGTTTAGAAATGCTGGCATTCAGGGCCAGGGATCGAGGGTGGCTAGGTGGGCATTTACGCTTTCTCTCCAAGGTTTATGAGATGGAGAGCTGAACACTTCCGTGTGACATGGTGGAGATGCTTGGTGACGGAGGTGGTGGTGTTGGTGGCACATGCTCTGTTTGCTGGGCGGCAGGCGCCAACGTTCCTCTAGAGGCGGAGGAAGAGGCGGAGGCAGCAGCAGAAGAGGGAGCAGGAGGGGCCTGAGCCCTTTCTTGGTTTTGAAGGTGCTTACGCCACTGCAGCCCGTGTCTCGCATGTAGATGCCTGGTCATGCAGGTTGTGCTAAGGTTCAGAACGTTAATGCCTCGCTTCAGGCTCTGATGGCACAGCATGTAAACCACTCGTGTCTTGTCGTCAGCCCATTGTGTGAAGAAGTGCCATGCCAGGGAACTCCTTGAAGCTGCCTTTGGTGTGCTCGATCTCTGGTGACGGTGGCCAGTAGCAGGCGAACTGTTTTGGCGACGGCTGCTCTGCTTTTGCACCCTGCTCCCTCTTTTGCTACGCTGTTGGCTCGGTCTCACCACTGCCTCTTCCTCCGAACTCTGAAAGTCAGCGGCACGACCTTCATTTCATGTGGGGTCTAGGACCTCATCGTCCCCTGCATAGTCTTCCACCCAGTCTTCCTCCCTGACCTCCTTTTCGTTCTGCACACTGCAGAAAGACGCAGCAGTTGGCACCTGTGTTTCGTCATCAGAGACGTGCTGAGGTGGTATTCCCATGTCCTCATCAGGAAACATAAGTGGTTGTGCGTCAGTGCATTCTATGTCTTCCACCCCTGGGGAAGGACTAGGTGAATGCCCTTGGGAAACCCTGCCAGCAGAGTCTTCAAACAGCATAAGAGACTGCTGCATGACTTGAGGCTCAGACAGGTTCCCCAGTATGCACGGTGGTGATGTGACAGACTGATGGGCATGGGTTTCAGGCGCCACCTGTGCGCTTTCTGCAGAAGAATGGATGGAAGATAATGTCAACGTGCTGTATCCACTGTCGGCCACCCAATTGACTAGCGCCTGTACTTGCACAGGTCTTACCATCCTGAGAATGGCATTAAATTAAAAATGGCTGCCGATTATGATTTAATATTGAATAACTGAAGGAAAAAAAAGTTTGTTTTCAGTAGTAGTTGGCTCAGGGCAGGCTTAAAACAATTGTGCACTGCAACCACAAAACACATTTGCTGTAGATCGCTGAGTAAAGAAGCAGTTCTTCATAAGATTCCTCCCTGATCTCTCTCACAGCAGCTGCATCCTCTCCCTACACTAATCCGAGCAGAGTGACGGGCGGCGCTACGTGACTCCAGCTTAAATAGAGGCTGGGTCACATGCTGCAGTTGGCCAATCACAGCCATGCCAATAGTAGGCATGGCTGTGATGGCCTTTTGGGGCAAGTAGTATGACGCTTGTTGATTGGCTGCTTTGCAGCCTTTCAAAAAGTGCCATAAAAATCGCTGAACACCGAACCCAACTTTTACGTAAATGTTGGGGTTCGGGTGCCGAAAAACCTAAAGTTCGGTACGAACCTGAACATTACAGTTCGGGTTCGCTCAACTCTAGAAATGACCATTGAGCATCATTGCTTCAGTTCAGTCGACAAGTTATTCTATCTTCAGAGATATGCTGGTGGAGAAGCCAAGGAAGTTCTTGAAGGTAACTTCTATAGAAGAGACGAAGAAGCTTACAAGCAAGCTTGGGAAAAATTTAATGCAAGATATGGTCATCCTTTCTTAGTCCAAAGAGCCTTTAGAGAGAAACTGAATAACTGGCCTAAAATAGGTCTTAAAGAACACTTCAGACTCCAAAAGTATGGTGACTTCCTGCAAGCATGCCGCAATGCCATCCCACATATTCAAGGACTGTAAGTACTGAACGACTATCTAGAAAACCACAGGATGCTAACTAAGCTACCTGAAGAAGTGGCTTCTAGATAGAATCTCTATGTGACTAAACAGTTAGATCTAGGTAAGAACTTCCCAAGTTTTAAAGAGTTCTCCGAGTTCGTCAATGAGGAATCAGGGATAGCATGTAATCCAGTAACATGCTTAGAAGAAAGGCCTGCAAGAGATCTAAGATGTGCCAGAGCAACTAGCTTTGCAACCAACACAACAGCTAAAGATTCAGGTACCTACGAGAGCAATTTCAAAGTCACTACTTTGATCAGTAGAGAGACAGAACCGACAAATCTTCAGACTACCTTCAAATGTATGTTCTTCGGAGAGAAACACTCCGTACACAAATGCCAACAATTGAAGGAGAAGTCCCCAGAAGAAAATAAATTTGTACTAGATAACCAACTGTGTTTCGGATGTCTAAGAAAAGGCTATGTTCCTAATTAGTGTAAGAAAAAGTCCACATGCAGCATTTGCAAAGGACACCAAGTTATACGCCTATGCACTACTGGATGCCCAGAGTGACGTCACCTTCATTGATCAAGAAATCTGCAAGAAATGACAAGTGGCTACAGAACCAGTGAAGCTCAAACTCACCACAATGACTGGGAGAGACACAGTAGTGAACAGTCAAAGGGTCAAAGGACTGAGAGTTAGAGGACTTCATTCAAACTTCACATTAGATCTACCTCCAGCTTATACAAAAGACTATATACCTCTACATAGAGATCGCCTACTTACCTGTGAAACAGCCAATAAATGGGAACACCTATCTGTCATATCTCATGAAATGTCCCCGCTGAAGGAGCTTGGTGTTGGACTGTTGATAGGCTACGATTGTCCCAAAGCCTTGGTACCACGAAAGGTAATCACAGGAGGAAAGGGTGAACCCTACGCTGTTTAAACTGATCTAGGATGGGTTGTTGTTGGAGGAAAACAGCAGATCGCAAACTCAAGACAGGTGACAGGATTGTGTCATCGAATATCTGTCCAAGAGTTACCAACTGTAAGTCCAGCAAAAGAAATCAAGATCCTTGAATCAGACTTTGCAGACATAAGTTCTAAAGAAAAGAGTGTATCCCAAGAAGACAAAGTTCGTACACACTCTAGAAGAATGTATTCAGCAGAATCAACAAGGTCATCTTGAAATGCCCTTAAATTTTAGATAATGACCTCGTCTGCCAAATAACAGAAATCTTGCCCCAGCAAGATTGAAATGTTTGAAGAAAAGGATTGTAAGAGATACCAAACTGAAGAATGATTACTTGAAATTCATGGAAGGCATCCTTGAAGAAGGACATGCAGAGAAAGTTAATAATCAGCCTAAAGAAGGAGAAGTGTGGTACATCCCACATCAAGGTGTCTACCCAAGAAACCAGATAAGATTAGAGTGGTATTTGATTGCTCAGCAAAGTACAATGGTGCTGCATTGAACGATCATCTACTAAAAGAACCAGATCTTACAAACACTCTGCCTGGAGTACTCTATAGATTCAGAAAGTATCCCGTAGCAGTCACGTGTGACGTTGAAAAGATGTTCCACCAGTTTCATGTGAAGAATGAAGATAGAGACTTTCTGAGGTTTCTATGGTGGGAGGACAGAGATACAGATTCAGAGCCAGCAGAATATAGAATGAAAGTACACTTGTTTGGAGCAGCATCGTCTCCAGGTTGCACCAATTATGGTATGAAGTACCTGGCCAATCAGAATGAAAAGGATTGCCCATCAGCAGCAAATTTTCTGAAGAAAAACTTTTATGTAGATGATGGTCTTATAAGTCAAGAGTCCACAGAATCTGCAATCAAACTACTGAAAGAAAGCCAAGAGTCATGTGCAAGAGGAAACCTGCGACTTCACAGATTTATCTCAAACAACAGAGAGGTACTGGAATCCATCAGTGACTCTGAACGTGCAGCAACAATGAAGAATGTAGATCTCAATTATGATCATCCTCCAGTTCAGAACGTACTTTGATTGGAATGGAATGTAGAGAATGACAAGTTCTTCTTTGAAGTATCTTTTGAGGAGAAAGAAATGTACCATTCTTTCCGCAGTGGCTTCTATATTTGATCTATTGGGATTCTTGGCCCCAGTAATCCTCAGAGCAAAAGAAATACTGCAAGAATTATGCAGACAGAAGTTGGGATGGGACGAGTCCATACCTGAAAATTTGAGGCCAAGGTGGAAGAGTTGGATAACAGACTTGAGAGAACCTAAGAGAAGTTCAGATATCCAGATGTTTTGTACCTTATGATTTTGGAAAGTACAAGAAAATAAAATATCACCTTTCAGATGCCAGTAGTTATGGTTATGGTCAAAGCTACTACATCAGAGTGATAGAAGAAGAAAAGATACACTGTGCCCTGGTTATGGGGAAGGCCAGAGTTGCACCTACCAGTATTCAGACAATACCAAGACTTGAGCTGTTTCAGCATCAGTAAGCAAGTTTCTGAAAGAAGAATTGGAATTAAAAATAGATGAATATTTTTGGACAGACTCACAAGTTGTCTAGGATACATAAACAACGAAGCTCGAAGATTCCATATCTTTGTCACCAACAGAGTTGAGAAAATTTGGGAAATTATAAATCCAGAACATTGGCATCACATTGACACAAAGCATAACCAAGCAGATCATGCTTCAAGAGGCCTGAATGTAACAGAATTGAAAAATTCTATTTGGGTCACAGGTCCAGGTTCCTTTGGGAATAGGAAATCACGCCCAGGAAAGTTTACACAGAATTGTCTATGGGTGATCCAGAAGTAAAAGTTGTACAAACATTGAGCACTGCTGCCAAGTGTCAAGATGACCTACTTGAAAGACTAGACAGAAGTTCAAAATGGAAAACGGTCATAAATGTAGTAGCTCGAATTCAACGTTTGGCAAAGGGAATCAGAAAGAAGGAATTGTTGAATGTAGAAGAATGAAAGCTGAAGAAACAGTCATAAGACTCATTCAACAGAGATTCTACAGTGAAGAGTTGAAGAGACTTAGTCAAGAACCTAAAAGGCTTCCCAACAACCACCCATTGTACAAGCTTAATCTTGTTCTGCAAGATGGTATACTGAAGGTGGGAGGGAGACTTGAAAATGCATTGTTACCTAGCAGAGTGAAACATACAGCAATTCTACCCAAAAACTTTACCTTAACAAGATTGATTATTGATCACTACCACAACAAATCCTTGCATCAAGGAAGAAGCTTTACCCAAAGCTGTTTGAGAGAAGGTGGTTACTGGATAGTGAAAAGATCAAAGTTATAGCAAAGTATATAAGTAAATGTGTAGTCTGCAGAAAGGCACGTAGACCTACCAAAGAACAAAGAATGGCAGATTTACCGGCAGATCGTGTAAACCCATCACCACCATTTCTTTATAGCGGAATGGATTGTTTTGGCCCAGTCATCACCAAACAGAACCGCAAGCAGTACAAAAGATATGGACTAATATTTACATGTCTAAACTCCAGAGCAATTAATCTGGAAATGTTAGAAGATATGTCAACTGATGCTTCATCAACGCCTTTAGATGTTTCATAGCCATTAGAGGTACTGTCGGAGAGCTTAGATCTGATCAAGGATCTAATTTTGTCGGAGAAAAGAATGAATTGAAGAAAGCTCTAAAAAAGATCGATAAAGAAAAAGTAACCGAGTATTTTTTAGAGAAACAGTGTGATTTTCAAATGAATGCTCCACATGCAAGCCATACAGCAGGGGTTTGGGAAAGACAAATCAGAACTGTAATAAATGTGTTAAGTTCAGTGTTGAAAAGGAACGCCGGAGGAATAGATGATGCTTCATTTAGCACTCTATTCTATGTAGTAATGCCTACTGTTAACAGTCGTCCACTTACAGTTGATAACAACAACGATCCAACAAGATTGGACCCTTTAACTTCCAACCATCTACTTCACCTTAAGTCTGATTATCATGCAGCCACCACCTGGCAAGTTCAATAAAGAGGATCTATATGCTAAAAGGAGATGGCGAAGAGTTCAATATCTATCAGATCCGTTTTAGAATACATGTAGATGGAGGAGAGAGTACTTAGCCAATCTTATGCTAAGAAGTAAATGGCAAACACAAAGAAGAAATGTCCAAGTTGGTGACAGTGTTAGTAAAAGAAGAAGATTTACCTAGAAGTCAATGGAAATTGGCCAAAGTTCTAGAAGTTTAAAAGGATGAAGATAGACTAGTAAGAAGAATGTGTTGTTACAAATAGGAGACTCAAAACTGGACAAAAAAGAAAAAACGTCTCACTACTCCACTAGAGTTGGAACATCCTAGTAGGCTTTAATGATCACCTTAGATGATCACAAAGAAAATTAATGTTTTTTCTATGCAAAATTATCGAGCCGATCGCTTTTGGTCTGTTCACAATGAAGCAACGACCTTATCATCTGGGGTGTGCCAACATTGCCATTGCCAACATACTCATAGAGGTGGTCGCTTCATTGTGATACGCAAGCCCCTTCACCACAACAAGGTTACGATCACGAAGGGGAATTGACACATGTGCCTTTTTTTTTGTTTGGTTTTTGAAGCCACAGTGCAGCACCAGAGGCCAGAAAAATTTGGCATGTACACATGCCTGAAAAATTAGGTAATTGTTGCAGAAAAATTGATATTTGTTTCCCAGGCGGAAAGTGCCCTAAAACATTGCGGCTTGAAGCCTAGTTGGTGGCGGATAAGTCACGCAAGTCATCCGGCATTCAGAGATAAAATACAGCAGCGTGTGGACCATTTTTAGCCCAAGGCAGCTCATCTCATCAGGCCTTTTTTAGTCGAATGTATCGCCCACTGTCAGTCCCTTCGGGATCCATCCCTCATTCATCTTAATAAAGGTGAGGTAATCTAGACTTTTTTGACCTAGGCGACTTCTCTTCTCAGTGACAATACCTGCACTGAAGGTCCTTTCTGACAGGACACTTGAAGCGGGGCAGGCCAGAAGTTCTATCGCAAATTGGGATAGCTCAGGCCACAGGTCAAGCCTGCACACCCAGTAGTCAAGGGGTTCATCGCTCCTCAGAGTGTCAATATCTGCAGATAAGGAGAGGTAGTCTGCTACCTGTCGGTCAAGTCGTTCTCTGAGGGTGGACCCCGAAGGGCTGTGGCGATGCGTAGGACTTAAAAAGCTCTGCATGTCCTCTATCAACAACACATCTGTAAAGCGTCCTGTCCTTGCCGGCGTGGTCGTGGTATGAGGAGGATTACTTTCACCTCTTCCCCTGTTAGATTCCCGTTGTGCTGTGACATCACCCTTATACGCTGTGTAAAGCATACTTTTTAATTTATTTTGGAACTGCTGCATCCTTTCCGACTTGCGGTAATTTGGTAACATTTCAGGCACTTTCTGCTTATACAGGGGGTCTAGTAGCGTGGCCACCCAGTACAGGTCGTTCTCCTTCAGCCTTTTTATACGAGGGTCCCTCAACAGGCACGACAGCATGAAAGACCCCATTTGCACAAGGTTGGATGCCGAGCTACTCATGTCCCGTTCCTCACTGAAGGTATGTTCTTCCCCCCAGCCACGTACAACACCACGGGTACCAGATAGGTGACAACGAGCACCCTGGGATGCTTGTGGTTGGTCTTCCTTCTCCTCCTCAAAGCCACACTCCTCCTCTGACTCCTCTTCCTCACAATCCTCTTCCAGCGTTGCCGCAGGTCCAGCAAGTGATGCCGATAAGGCTGTTTCTGGTGGTGATGGTGACCACAACTCTTCCTCTTCCTGCTCATCTACGGCCTGATCCAGCACTCTTCGCAGGGCACGCTCCAGGAAGAAAACAAATGGTATGATGTCGCTGATGGTGCCTTCGGTGCGACTGACTAGGTTTGTCACCTCCTCAAAAGGACGCATGAGCCTACAGGCATTGCGCATGAGCGTCCAGTAACGTGGCAAAAAAATTCCCAGCTCCGCAGAGGCTGTCCTAGCACCCCGGTCATACAAATACTCGTTGACGGCTTTTTCTTGTTGGAGCAGGTGGTCGAACATTAGGAGTGTTGAATTCCAACGTGTCGGGCTGTCGCAAATCAAGCGCCTCACTGGCATGTTGTTTCGCCGCTGGATATCTGAAAAGTGCGCCGTGTAGGAACGCCTGAAATGGCCACACACCTTCCTGGCCTGCTTCATACTTGCACAAAGAGTTGTACGATCAGATTACACACATGTGCCATGCACGGCACATGTGTCAACTTGCCCAAATTCAATGCCGCCAACAAATTGCTTCCGTGGTCACACACCACTTTGCCGATCTCCAGTTAGTGCGGAGTCAGCCACTGATCCACCTGTGCGTTCAGGGCAGACAGGAGTGCTGGTCCGACGTGACTCTCTGCTTTCAGGCAAGTCAACCCCAAGATGGCGTGACACTGCCGTATCCGGGATGTGGAATAGCCCCTGGGGAGCTGGGGAGGTGCAGTTGATGTGGAGCAAGACGCAGCAGCAGAAGAGGACTCAGCAGAGGAGGTTATGGAAGAGGATGGAGTAGGAGGAGTAGAGGAGGTGGCAGCAGGCCTGCCTGCAAGTCGTGGCGGTGTCACCAACTCCTCTGCAGAGCAACGCATTCCATGCTTGGCAGCAGTCAGCAGGTTTACCCAATGACCGTGCTTTGCAGACCAGGTATCAGTGGTCAGATGGACCCTTGCCCCAACACTGTGTGCCAGACATGCCATTACCTCCTTTTGCACAATCGAGTACAGGTTGGGGATTGCCTTTTGTGCAAAGAAATTTCGGCCGGGTACCTTCCACTGCGGTGTCCCAATAGCTACAAATTTTTTGAATGCCTCAGACTCCACCAGCTTCTATGGTAAAAGCTGGCGGGCTAAGAGTTCAGACAAACCAGCTGTCAGACGCCGGGCAAGGGGGTGACTTTGTGACATTGGCTTCTTACGCTCAAACATGTCCTTGACAGACACCTGACTGTGGGCAGATGAGCAGGAACTGCTCAAGGCGAGAGACGGAGTGGCGGATGGTTGAGAGGGGGCAAGGAGGACAGCAGTGGTTGACGTGGCTGAAGATGCTGGACCAGGAGGAGGATGGCAGCTTTGAGTTTGTGTGCTGCTTGTACTCATGTGTTGATCCCATAGGCGTTTGTGATGTGCGATCATGTGCCTTTGCAAAGCAGTTGTACCTAGGTGGGTGTTGGACTTCCCATGACTCAGTTACTTTTGGCACAGGTTGCAAATGGCATCGCTGTTGTCAGAGGCAGACACACAAAAAAAATGTCACACTGCTGAGCTCTGCAATGATGGAATTCTGGTGGTGGCAACAGCATGCGTTGATTGGCGTGCTGTCTGGCTGACCCCGGGTGCCGATGCATGCTGTCTGACTGTGCCACTAGCTCCTTGCGACAACCTCCCCCTGCTTCCAACTCGTCTCCTCCTCCTCTGTCTCCCCATCAGAACCTTCCCCCTGTAATTCTTCTCTTCGAGCGGGCACCCACGTGACATCCACGGACACATCGTCGTCATCATCAACCGCTTCACTTGTATCTGACAACTCAGCAAAGGAAGCAGCAGCGGGTACAACATCATCATCATCACACCCTACGTCAATGTGTGTAATGCTGCCTGACTGAGACATATCCCTGTTATCTACATCCTCTGGCAATAATGGTTGCGCATCACTCATTTCTTCCAACTGATGTGTAAATAACTCCTCTGACAGATCAAGTGAAGCAGCTGTGGTGCTAGTGTTGGTGGTGGCAGCAGGCGGGCGAGCGAGTGGTAACTTGAGAGGTGCCCGAAGCTGAGCTGGAGGAGAATGGTGCGTCAAGGTTCCGAGTGGAAGCTGTAGAAGATTGGGTGTCCTGTGTTAGCCAGTCAACTATGTCCTTTTCGAGTTCAGGGTACGTGGCCTCTGAACACTGGGCATTATTCTAGGGCCAAAGGGAATCACAGCACCACGACGGCCCCTGCGGGGTGGCCTGCCTCTGCCTGTCATTTTTTTTAGATTTGTTAAGTTGTACTATGCGTGCCAGCTACTGTGACACCAGATATGAGTTGCCCTGGTGACACTATGCACTTGCAGCTGGGCCTTAAAAACACAAACACGTGTGTGCAACTGACTGCTATTTATTCACAGTCAAAATTGTTGTTTTTATTTAAATGGAATCGAATGTAACACCAGATATGAGTTGCCCTGGTGACACTATGCGCTTGCAGCTGGGCCTTAAACACACAAACACGTGTGTGCAACTGACTGCTATTTATTCTGTTAAAATTGTTGTTTTTCTTTAAATGGAATCGAATGTGACACCAGATATGAGTTGCGCTGGTGACACTGTGCACTTGCAGGGCATGAAACACACGCGCGTGCCGGCAACTGACTGCTAATATATTACAGTCTAAAAAGTTTTTTTGTTTTTTAAATGCAAGCTACTGTGACACCAGATATGAGTGGTAGCACTGGGCAAGTGGGCACAGTATACGCTGTGAGCCTGACACACACGCTGGCAGGCAGGCAACTGCAATTCGATTACACAGGAAAAAAAAAAGCAGACTGATGTTCTAGCCCTAAAAAGGGCTTTTTGGGGTGCTGTCCTTACAGCAGAGATCAGATGAGTCTTTCAGGACTGTAGTGGACACTAAATACTCTAGCCTAGCTATCGATTTCCCTATTAAATCAGCAGCAGCTACACTGTCCATCCTCTCACTAAGAATGCAGCTTCCGAATGAATCTAAAATGGATGCTGTCCAGGAGGTGGGAGGGTCTGGGAGGGAGGGTATGATGCTGATTGGCTGGAATGTGTCTGCTGACTGTGAGGTACAGGGTCAAAGTTTACACAATGATGACGAATAGGGGGCGGACCGAACATCGCATATGTTCGCCCGCCGCGGCGAATGCGAACAAGCGATGTTCGCCGGGAACTATTCGCCGGCGAATAGTTCGGGACATCTCTAAACCTTAATACAGTTCCTATGTTTGTGTGTTAAAGACACACAAACATAGGAGTTATTTACAGTGACTTCATGTTTGGATGTCATAAAACTGTTATATATTGTGTTCACAGAAGCAGAAAAGATAGTATGCTTGTGTTTTATGGAAGCAAAGAGGCCAAAATAGGTATTTAAAACAGTTAATGTTCCTACTGTTAATATAGTGATTAGAACTGTATACTGAACCAGTTATATGTGTGTTTACTTACAGTTCCACCAATTGCAAACTACAAAGTTCACAATCTAAATTCAAATTCCATATTGCAATCCAAATTGCATACAACCATACCAGATCATACTCAACCAATCTGCAAATAGTCACTGCTAACTGCATATTGAAAATTGAAACCAAATTCAGCAAGTGAACTATTAGTTAGACCTTAGATATGCCTCTCAGAGAGATCATAAAGTGCTTAAATAACCTTAAATTAAAGTACAGTTTTTTAAGAGAGAAATATATCCACTATTTTATGTTGAATGACAAGATTGAACAGTTGAACCACCACCTTATGCATACTGCCATTTTGTGATATCTTTTCAACATCCACGGACACATCGTCGTCATCATCAACCGCTTCACTTGTATCTGACAACTCAGCAAAGGAAGCAGCAGCGGGTACAACATCATCATCATCACACCGTACGTCCATGTGTGTAATGCTGCCTGACTGAGACATATCCCTGTTATCTACATCCTCTGGCAATAATGGTTGCGCATCACTCATTTCTTCCAACATATGTTCGCCCGCCGCGGCGAATGCGAACAAGCGATGTTCGCCGGGAACTATTCGCCGGCGAATAGTTCAGGACATCTCTAAACTTTAATACAGTTCCTATGTTTGTGTGTTAAAGACACACAAACATAGGAGTTATTTACAGTGACTTCATGTTTGGATGTCATAAAACTGTTATATATTTTGTTCACAGAAGCAGAAAAGATAGTATGCCTGTGTTTTATGGAAGCAAAGAGGCCAAAATAGGTATTTAAAACAGTTAATGTTCCTACTGTTAATATAGTGATTAGAACTGTATACTGAACCAGTTATATGTGTGTTTACTTACAGTTCCACCAATTGCAAACTACAAAGTTCACAATCTAAATTCAAATTCCATATTGCAATCCAAATTGCATACAACAATACCAGATCATACTGTCACAACCAGACAGCTGAGAAGCTCTGACAGGAGCCTTCCAGATCCTCCTCCTTGAGTTTCTTTGTTTTGGTTTCAGTTCCTCATCTCGTTAGTCTATCTCAGCTGTCATGCAGTTGGACTGATTGCTTCCCTTTAAGTTCCTCCCCATAATGCAGTAGTGTGCGGCCTATACAACTTCCTGGAGTGTGTCTGCATGCTGTTCCTATTTCCCAGTCCTCTGCAAGATAAGTGCTGTTCCTTTATTTGTGATTTTCTGTCTGCTGGATTTCAGGAGACCCTGACTCCCTCCGTGTCTAGTGTAGGGAGCCGGCGGTCGTGTCCCCTCACTATTGTAGGGTCTTCAGGTATTAGATAGCCTAGGTACGTGGATATGCGCCCATCCACCTTTGGGGTGTTCGCATAGGCTGAGCAGTCAGGGAGAGTGACAGGTCTCATGTAGGGGTCTCCCTTTTGTTCCTTAGTTGTGGATCCAGTGAGTCATTGAATATATTGCATTGTCTTGTTTCCTGTAAACCATCCGTGACACATACTCAACCAATCTGCAAATAGTCACTGCTAACTGCATATTGAAAATTGAAACCAAATTCAGCAAGTGAACTATTAGTTAGACCTTAGATATGCCTCTCAGAGAGATCATAAAGTGCTTAAATAACTTAAAATTAAAGTACAGATTTTTAAGAGAGAAATATATCCACTATTTTATGTTGAATGACAAGATTGAACAGTTGAACCACCACCTTATGCATACTGCCATTTTGCTATATCTTTTCAACACGTGTTATGTACATGGACTATCTGCTGCGGAGGCGGCAGTGTTATATATGAAGAAAAGTTGAAGTTAATAAAGAAGTTATTTCAAGCATTTGGTGTGCTCTTTAACCCCTTAAGGACTCAGCCCTATTTCACCTTAAGGACTTGGCCATTTTTTGCAAATCTGACCAGTGTCACTTTAAGTGCTCATAACTTTAAAATGCTTTGACTTACCCAGGCCGTTCTGAGATTGTTTTTTCGTCACATATTGTACTTCATGACACTGATAAAATTGGGTCAAAAAAGTTAATTTTTTTTCATTAACAAATTTCAAAGTTTCAGTTTTTCTACTTCTGTAATACATATTAATACCCCCAAAAATTGTGATGACTTTACATTCCCCATATGTCTACTTCATGTTTGTAGCATTTTGGGAATGATATTTTATTTTTTGGGGATGTTACAAGGCTTAGAATTTTAGAAGCAAATTTTGAAATTTTTCAGAAATCTTCAAAATCCCACTTTTTATGGACCAGTTCAGGTTTGAAGTCATATTGTGAGGCTTAGATAATAGAAACCTCCCAAAAATGACCCCATTCTAGAAACTAAACCCCTCAAGGTATCCAAAACTGTTTTTTCAAACTTTATTAACCCTTTAGGTCTTCTACAAGAGTTAATGGCAGATTGAGAAATAATTTCGAAATTTCTATTTTTTGGAAAATTTTCCAATATAATCAATTTTTTCCAGGAGTAAAACAAGGGTTAACTGCCAAACAAAACTCAATATGGGTTGCCCTGATTCTGTAGTTTGCAAAAACACCCCATATGTGGTCGTAAACTACTGTTTGGCCAAACGGGAGCACATAGAAGGAGGGGAACACCATATGGGTTTTGGAAGGCAGATTTTGCAGGACTGGTTTTGATTATACCATGTCCCATTTGAAGCCCCCTGTTGCACCCCTAGAATAGAAATTTCAAAAAAGTGACTCCATCTAAGAAAGTACACCCCTCAAGGTATTCAAAACTGGGTTTACAAACTTTGTTAACCCTTTAGGTGTTCCACAAGAGTTAATGGCAGAGGGAGAAACAATTTAGAAATTTCTATTTTTTGTAAAATTTTTCATTTTAACCCTTACTTTATTACTGGAAAAAATGGGTTAACAGCCAAACAAAACTCAAAATGGGTTGCCCTGATTCTGCAGTTTGCAGAAACACCCCATATGTGGTCGTAAACTACTATTTGGCTAAATGGCAGGACATAGAAGAAGGGGAACGTCATATGGTTTTTGGAAGGCAGATTTTGCTGGACTGGTTTATTTACACCATGTACCCTTTCAAGCCCCCTGATGCACCCCTAGAATAGAAACTCCATAAAAGTGACCCCATCTAGGAAACTACGGGATAAGGTGGTTGTTGTTTTGGGACTATTTTAGGGGTAAATATGATTTTTGGTTGCTTTATAGTACTCTTTTTTGAGGCAATGTAACAAAAAAATGTAATTCAAAAATTGTTTCTACATTCGCTATTTAGTTTTGTGGAACACCTAAAGGGTTAACATAGTTTGTAAAGTAAATTTTGAATACCTTGAGGGGTGTAGTTTCTTAGATGGGGTCACTTTTTTGGAGTTTCTAGTCTAGGCTACATCAGGGGGGGGCTTCTAATGGGACATGGTGTAAAAAAAAAAAACGGTTCATCAAAATCTGCCTTCCAGAAACCGTATGGAGTTCCCTTCGTTCTATGCCCTGCCGTGCGGCTATATAGCCATTTACGACCACATATGGGGTGTTTCTGCAAACTACAGAATCGGGGCAATAAATATTTAGTTTTGTTTGGCTGTTAACCCTTGCTTTATTACCGGCAAAAAGGATTCAAATGGAAATTTTGCCCAAAAATGGGTGTTTTGGCACCGTTTTTATTTTATATTTTTAACACCGTTCATCCGAGGCGTTTGGTCAAAAGTTATTTTTATAGCGACAACATTTACGCACGCGACGATGCCCAATATGTATGGCTCTCAGACTTTGGAGACACTAAGCAGGCATCTTAAAACTGCGGCCCTCCAGATGTTGTAAAACTACAATTCCCACCATGCCCTGCTGATGGCAGTAGGTTGTCTGGGCATGCTGGGAGTTATAGTTTTACAACATCTGGAGGGCCGCAGTTTGAGGATGCCTGCACTAAAACAAATATTTTTTGGCGAAAAAAAAAATTGTTTCCATGTCTCCAAAGTCTGAGAGCCATAGTTTTTTATGTTCTCTAGTGGACTGTTGGGGATTATAAAAATCTAGTACTCCATGGAAGTGTGATACTCCCTGAAGCAATCGATAACGCAGAGGCCCGGGGCACGTGTCGCACTGAGTGGTAGTGTACTTCCGTATCCCCCTCCTGCGACACACTGTGCACTTTTTTTGGGTTCGTCCTTTCTTTCCAGTATGGGGGACCACACCTGGAAAGTGTTGGCCAGGGACGATCCGGGCGCCTCCAGTTCCCGAGGTACTCCGGCCTGCTCTTTCCCGGTCTGAAAAGATCAGGTCCTTGAGGACTGCCTCATAGAACTGGAGGAATGTCCCTGTGCTGCCAGCGCTTCGGGATAGTACAAAAGAGTTGTACATGGCAACCTGCACCAAGTAGACCGCAACTTTTTTGTACCATGCCCGGGTTTTGCGCATGGCGTTATATGGCTTGAGGACTTGATCAGAGAGATCAACTCCTCCCATATACCGATTGTAGTCGACGATACAATCGGGCTTGAGGATCGTTGCCGTGGTACCTCACACAGAGACGGGGGTGGTGCTGTTACCGTGGATTGTGGACAGTACAAGGACATCCCTCTTGTCCTTATACCTGACCAGCAACAGGTTTCCACTGGTAAGTGCACGGGTCTCACCCCTGGGGATAGGTACCTGGAGCGGGTAGGCAGGGAGGCCGCGTTGATTTTTCCGCACGGTCCCACAAGCGAACGTGGATCTGGCGGCAAGGGACCTGAACAAGGGAATGCTGGTATAAAAGTTATCCACGTACAAGTGGTAACCGTTATCCAGCAGTGGGTACATAAGGTCCCACACGAGTTTCCCGGTAACACCCAGAGTGGGGGGACATTCTGGGGGTTGAATCCGGGAATCTCGCCCCTCGTACACACGAAATTTGTAAGTGTACCCTGAGGTACTCTCACAAATTTTGTATAGCTTCACGCCATACCTCGCTAGTGGTGGTGGGGGGGCTGGTGGCGGGGGCAAGTGGCAGGAGGGGGTCTGGGGTCTGATAGATGGATCAAAGAAAGTTTTGAATTAAAGTGCTTTTTTTTTTTTTTCCTAACTAACTTTTCCCTTCTTTCCCTGCCTAACGGTGCCTCTCCCTCACTGACCCTAACCTACCTGGGTGGCGATGGGTGCAGGAGGGTGATGGATGGCGATTAGGGGGGACTCAGGAGCTGGTGCTGGACGATGCTGCCAGGTGCTCGTGCAGAACAGGAAGAGGAGTGGAGAGAGGAGCGCAGGAAGTTTGAATCTCGCGCCTCTCTCCCCTGCACCAATCAGCACCCTGAACAGCAGTGTTCAGCACCAGGGCCAGCACAGCCTCTCCAAATCTTCGGACTGCGATTGGTGGTGTATAATTACGCCACCGATCGCAGTCTTTTTCCGGTTCATCGGGTCACAGGACACCCGAATGGACCGGAAACGCAGAAAACCGCAGGTCTGAATTGACCTGCGGTTTTCTGCGATCGCCGATACGGGGGGTCAAATGACCCCCCCTGCGTTGTTACGGGATGCCGGCTGAATGATTTCAGCCGGCATCCCGTTGCGATTAACCCCCGCGGCGCCGGAATCCCGATTTAAAGTTAGGACGTACCGGTACGCCCCGAGTCCTTAAGGACTCGGGAAATAGGGCGTACCGGTACGCCCTGCGTCCTTAAGGGGTTAAACCTACTGTTTCCATAGAACGGCGCTAGAGGAATTACAGAGTAATAGACAGTCTGGTTAAACTAAAAGTCAGAGATACCAAAATTCTTCTAATGCCACAGAGCAAAAGGCACTTCTTAGTGCTGCGCCTGCCACAGTGCCAGAGTCCTCATCAGGAGGTTGACTCTCAATCTCCTCATCCTCTTGCTCCTCTTCGGCCCATCCACGCTGAACAGATGGCATAAACCTGCCGTGGGTACTACCCTCTGTAGCGGAGGCAACCGTCTCCTCCCCCTCGTCATCATCATCTAATTCGCGCTGAGAAGACGAATGGAGGGTGGTCTGGCTATCACCCTGTGTACTGTCCTACTTCATTTCCACTTCTTCCACATGCAAAGCCTTCTCCTTCATTGTGAGCAGTGAGTGTTTCAGTAGACACAGAAGTGGGATAGTTACGCTGATAATAGCGGCATCACCGCTCACCATCTGTGTTGATTCCTCAAAGTTGCGTAAAACCTCACAGAGGTCAGACATCCGTGCCCAATCGTCACTTGTGAACAGCGGAAGCTGACTGAAAAGGCAATGACCATGTTGCAGCTGGTATTCCACTACTTCCCTCTGCTGTTTACAGAGCTTGGCCAACATGTGGAACGGGGAGTTCCAGTGCATGCTCACGTCGCACAACAGTCGGTGAGCTGGCAATTGCAAGCGCTGCTGCAGCGTTGCCAAATCGGCGGCAGCTATAGATGACTTTTGGAAATGGGCACACACATGGCGCACCTTCACCAGTAGCTCAGGCAAATTGGGGTAGGTTTTGCGAAACCGTTAAACCACTAAGTTGAACAAGTCTGCTAGGCATGGTATGTGTGTGAGCTTGCCAAGCTTCAAAGCCACCACAAAGTTACGGCCATTATCAGACAAAGCCATGCCTGGTTGAAGGTTGAGGCGAGAGCCACAGCTCAGTCTGGTCCCTTATACCCTGCCACAGCTCTGCAGCGGTGTGCTGTTTGTCACCTAAACATATTAGCTTAATCACGGCCTGTTGCCGCTTCCCCACTGCAGTGCTACACTGCTTCCAGCTACTAACTGATGGCTGACTGGTGCTGCAAGATGATAATTCAGAGGTGGAAGTGGAGGAGGAGGTGGAGGATGAGAAGGGGGGTTGCAGCCACTTATGTAGGTGGTGGCGGAAATCCTGATGGTAGGGCCCGCAGTCCTTGGCGTTGGTAGCAACTGTGTCATCCCAGGGTAAGACTCGCTACCAGCCTCCACAACATTCACCCAGTGTGCCGTCAGGGAAATATAGCATCAATGGCCACAACCACTTGTCCATGTGTCAGTCATTAATTGGAGCTTCCCAATAACTGCGTTGGTCAGGGCACGGGTGATGGTACAGGACACATGCTGGTGTAAGGTGGGGATGGCACACAGGGAAAAATAGTGGCGGCTGGGGACTGAGTAACGAGGGACCACTGCTGCCATCAGGCTGCGGAAAGCCTCAGTGTCCACAAGTCTAAATGGCAACATTTCCAGGGCCAGCAATTTGGAAAGGTGCGCATTTAGTGCTATGGCCTGTGGGTGGTTGACTGGGTATTTGCGCTTTCGTTCAAAGGCCTGGGGTATGGACATCTGTACGCTGCGCTGGGACACAGAAGTGGATTGTTTTTGCGATAGAAGGGTTAAAATTATAGCTGATCTGTCCTCTAGAACGAAAGAACCCATTTGAATATTCCTTCTTTGTGTGGCTTTTCATGTGGTAGGATGTGCTGAAACTAAGCGGGAATTGATAGGCAGCTAAGTCGCATATCTGTGACATAGAATTGGACTTAGGCCAAGCTCTGAGGATAGTTTTTTGGAGATTCATGAGTAGTAACCAGGGGTCCTCATGATGGCAATTAAGTAGCATTAACACCAATTGCATAGTAGTGTGTGTAACCTAATTAGGTTAGATAGCAGCCGAATATCTTTAACCCCTTAAGGACCGGGCTCATTTTCACCTTACGGACCAGGCCATTTTTTGCAAATCTGACCAGTGTCACTTTATGTGTGAACAACTTTAAAAACACTTTTACTTATCCAGGCCAGTCTAAGATAGTTTATTCGTCACATTTTGTACTTTGCACTTCATGACACTAGTAAAATGGAGTAAAATTATAATTTTTTAATTTATAAAAATACCAAATATAGCAAAAATTTACAAATTTCCAAGTTCTATAATACATACATAGTAATACCTTCAAAAATAGTTTATTACTTTACAGTCCCCATATGTCTACTTCATGTTTGGATCATTTTGGGAATTACATTTTATTTTTTGGGGAAGTTACAAGGCTTAGAAGTTTAGAAGCAAATCTTGAAATTTTTCAGAAAAAAAAAAAAAAAAAAAAAACACTTTTTAAGGACCAGTTCAGATCTGAAGTCACTTTGTGAGGCTTACATATTAGAAAACCCCATTCTAGAAACTACACCCCTCAAGGTATTCAAAACCGATTTTACAAACGTCGTTAACCCTTTAGGTGTTCCACAAGGGTTAATGGCAACTGGAGATAAAATTTCCGAATTTAGATTTTTGGGCAAATTTTGCATTTTAATCCATTTTTTCAAGTTACAAAGCAAGGGTTAACAGCCAAACAAAACTCAATATTTATGGCCCCGATTCTGAAGTTTACAGAAACACCCCATATGTGGTCGTAAACTGCTGAACGGGCACACAGCAGGGCGCAGAAGGAAAGGAATGCCATACGGTTTTTGGAAGGCAGATTTTGATGGACTGTTTTTTTGCCACCGTGTCCCATTTAAAGCCCCCCTGATGCACCCCTAGAGTAGAAACTCCCCAAAAAGTGACCCCATTTTGGAAACTACGGGTTACAGTGGCAGTTTTGTTGGTACTATTTTAGGGTACATATGATTTTTGGTTGCTCTATATTACACTTTTTGTGAGGCAAGATAACAAGAAATAGCTGTTTTGGCACAGATTTTATTTTTTGTTATTTACAACATTTATCTGACAGGTTAAATCATGAGGTATTTTTATAGAGCAGGTTATTATGGATGCGGCGATACCTAATATATCTACTTTTTTTTAATATAAGTTTTACACAATTACTTCATGTTTGAAACCAAAAAAATCATGTTTTAGTGTCTCCATAGTCCGAGAGCCATAGTTTTTTCAGTTTTTGTCGATTATCTTGGATAGGGTACGATTTTTGCACGATGAGATGCCGGTTTGATTGGCACTATTTAGGGGTGCGTATGACTTTTTGATCTCTTGCTATTACACTTTATGTGATGTAAGGTGACAAAAAATTGCTTTTTTTTACAGTGTTTTTATTTTTTTATGGTATTCACCTGAGGGGTTAGGTCATGTGACATTTTTATAGAGCAGGTTATTACGGACGCGGCGATATCTAATATGTGTAGTGCATTAATTTTTTTTAATTTTTAATCAGTGATAAATGTGTTTTTCTTTTGTACTTTTTTTTTCACTTTCTTTTTACTTTTTTTGACCCAGACCCACTTAGTTCTTGAAGATCCAGTTGGCCTGATGTCTGTATAATACAGTACACTATATAGTGTACTGTACTGTATTTTCACTTTACAAAGTCTGATCAGACTTCTGCCTTTAGCAGGTTACCATGGTAACCATCACTCGCTGCCACAACAGAGCAGCGGGTGATGGGGAGGAAGGGGGGCCCCCTCCTTCTGTGATCCCATCAAGAATTGGGGGCTGAAAAGGCACAGCAGCCCGCGGTGGGAGAGGGAGGGAGCTCCCTCACTGTTAACTCCTTCCATACAGCGGTCCTACGGAGTGCGGCATGGAAGGGGTTAAACGGCTGATATCAGCCGTTTCAAGCAGAGTGTCAGCAATGTGCTGACACTCTGCTTGCTTACCACTCGGCCATCCTGGAAAGGAGAGGGGGCGGGCGGGATGATAAAAATTTAGGTCATTTTGAAGTTTCTGATCCGAAACTTCCGAAAGAGCTGCAAACCGCAGCTCTAAATTGACCTGTGATTTGCAGCGATCGCCGATACGGGGGGTCACAGGACCCCCCTCGGCATTGTCCCAGGGTGCCTGCTGATTGATTTCAGCAGGCACCCAGTTCCGGTCACCGCCCACCGCGCGGCGGTGATCAGAAATACACAGGGCGTACAGGTACGCCCTGTGGCCTTAAGTACCAGGATATCAGGGCGTGTCTGTAGAGGATAAAACTGTGCTCCGTAGGATAAGATATCACTTGGATATCTTTAAGACTATATGAGTCCTGAATGGTTGATAACGGCTGCATATCTTTAGGACTGTGTGTCACTATTAGGAAGAAGAATAAGCAATTGGCAGTTATTAAGATTATGTATCCATACAGAGGTGAATAGGACCAGGGGTCTTCACCAAAGGAATTGTTTGGTAGTGATTAGATAAGTAATCAGACACCGTTTGATCTAGCTGGAACCACAAATATAGGGCAATTCTAATGTTACAGGATATAATGAGGAGATGTTAACAGTGGCTCAGCAAATGCAAGGAAAAAAAATAGTTGGAAGCATTTTGTGATACTGTGTAGCAGCGATATCCGGTATTATCCAGAAATACGTAGTATTGTGTAAGAGTTCCCCCTAAAGGCTGCAAATAAAGGATTGTGGAAAGTGTATTGAAGGAAAAGAGAAGTTGGTTGAAGGATAATAGGCTGGTGCAAACTGAGTTATGGTGGAAATGGTGGTTATGGTGGAAATTGTATATGAAAGTGATTGATATAAGTTGAAGGAAGGTGAGATGATTTGAATCCAATAGAGAACAAAGAAAAAAAAAAAACTGTGTAATTGGGTAATCTGTGTCTTGTAGTTCCACAATAACTTTTCCCGTTTTCTTCCCCCTTTAGAATGTGCTTCTCTACAGGAACTCCACCCATAGTGTGTTTCTTCTCCTACCTTCCCATCCCCCTCCTGTGCTCTTACTGAAACCCCCTCCATATGGGGGTTGGGGAGGGGGGCTGGTAATTGGTAATGCATCTGCAAGAGCCAATTCAGGTTATAGGCTCCAGCATTGGATTAGATCCAATTATGTCTGCAAATAACCTTTCCTTGTATGTTTCACTAGTTAAGAAAGTACCCGCAGTGATTGTCCTATGATGCCAACTTGAAGTATCTCTGACCAATCCAGTCAATCTAAGGTTGCACCCATTCTGAGTCCTTATTCAGATATGAGTGAAAATGTGAGATTTCTAGCATCATTTTATGATGTATGAAATCTGCTGCACCCAGTACCCCAGTAGTAACATCCATAAGTAGTAACATCCACATCTGCCCTACCTAAACAAAGTCTACCCCATCATACACCTAGGCACTTAACCCCTGAAGTTGCTCCTCCCAGGGGTCCAAATAATGGCCCTGATGAACCAATATATAGTCTTTGATCCCCTAGTGAGATGCCATGATGAGCAGAGGATTTACTTATGTTGCTTTGTAGAAAATTTGCTTCTCATGTTATTGGCGAGATTTGGAAAATTTTGTCCAATGCAGAGGGGGAATTTAATGCATAGTGAAGATCATTGAGTCTGGGAGGAAGCATTTAGTGATTAGCCTGTCACATTGTCTGAATATGCATCAGGACAGGACAGGACAGAGAGTGTGGATAAAGTTTTCACTAGACTACAGGAAAGTTGGATTGAATTGAGTTTTTGAGCTTACCTTATATATGCATGAGAAAATCCTAAGTGCTGCCTTTGTGGATGGTCTTAAGGATCATCTAGAAAGGTCTAGTATAAGCTAGGCCTGGGTGAAGTCCATTTTGTCCCTCCATGTTGTTAAAGTTGAAACGAAAAAAGGCCTAAGGTGGGCGTGGCTGCCTATCAGTCCTCCCCAGTAGAGGAGGGAAGAAAGACTTTGTATGTACTTGCCCACTTCCTAGCCCATGGGAGGAGCTACAAATGTTCAGCCCTTCAAGTGCAACGCCCATAGGGAATTAACAATCCAGAATCAAATTGTCAGGATTCGAACCAGTGACCAGCCATGTCCCAGGCAGTAGCTCTAGCCACTAGACTACCAACACTTCTGGACATTTCCTTCTACTGAACTCTTTGATCTACCTTGTTCCAGCCTTGCCTTGTTAATCTCTGTGATTCCTTGCACCTGCTACTTCCTCTTTATAAGCCCAGCCTCTTGCACCAGATCCCTGCTGGTTATTGTTCTTCTGGACTTGATCCTGCTGCATCTACTGCTGTTCCTCTGTTGCTACTGCTACCAACTTGACTGCTGCCGACCTTGGAATTGTCCCCGACTACTCTTCTGCTTGTCCCAACCAACTGAACTGCTTCCACCGTTCCCGATCCGGATTGTCTGACCACGCTCACTGCCGCCTGCCCTGACCCACCGCCTGCTAACCGATTACGCCTCTGCCTGACTTCCTGCAACTACAACCTGCCTGCGGTCCTTGCCACTGGGCTCCACCTCCAGCCAGCTGTCCTCTGACTCAGGTGAGCCTGTAGGATTGCAACACAAATGCTGGATCCCTATTATCTATATAATCCTTAGGATCTAATTCCATTGCCTCATAGCAAATATGTTTCATGATCTCTCATGGCTAAGGGTAGTATCACATGTGTAGGAGTAGATAGTAATGCAAATCCTACTCCTCTCACCAATTAATCACCGTCTTAAGGGTGTACAAAATTAGATCTGACTACTCTGCTGCCTCTGGAGGAGGGAGGGAGCAGTAGTGCTTTGCCACCTCTAAAAATAAAAATTCAAATTCACATGACTGTCTCCAATTAATAACCAAATTTTAGAGTTTCTGGTAGATAATTTCAGGTTCTTGGAAGATGGATCATCTCGGACAGAAGATGCTGTTCCTACTTAATCAGATGTTGTCAAGAAATAACCACTCCCTCCAGCAATGTTAGTGCAGGAGACAAAGCTGAAGACATTCACTGAGTTACAGGCTATAGAGGCTGAAAGGAAACATCAAAGGATAAAAGGTAGAAGTGATGATTGAGAATGAACTCTGGAGGGTTGTTTTCTAGAATCCAGACTGTATAGAAGCGATTCATTCTTTACAATCAGGAGATTGGGTAGTGGTGAAATGAGAGACGTGTGGAAAGTCCTAGAGCTACGTTTTGAAGATCTACATCAAGTCCTGATAACCACTGCCATCGAATTGGAAGGAGAGCCTGATTGGGTCTACGTACCTAGAGTCAAGAAATTCAAAAATCCGATTGACGGACGTGAATACACGATAAGAGAATTCTTCAATTGCCTCAGTAGTGGCATCATTTATGTGGCATCATGCAATTGCCCGAAATTATACATTGGCAAAACAACACAGGAGCTAAGAAGGAGAATATCAGGACATATTAGTGCCATTAATACAGAAAAGGACACTTCACTTTATAGACATATTACTTATACCCATAATGGTAATCTTGAAGTCCTAAAATTTTGGGGATTGGCTAAAATTAAACTGGGTCCGAGAAGTGGCAATTTGGATCAAAAGCTACTTCAGGAAGAAGCCAAATGGATTTACAGATTACAGACCCTGAGCCCAAAAGGCCTAAATGAGGGCTTTTCTTATACGGCCTTCATTTAATATAATATTCTTTGAAAATATTGCATAACTAAAACAACAAACAATTAATGATTTTGCAAGTGTTTACAATAAGGGATTATAGTAGGCCCATATATACTTGCAAATAAATATGTATCCGTCTGGAGTATTAATAGCCATAATGACACCGCCGTAATGTAAATACGGCCTATATCTTTTAAGTATGTAGGCAATCTTCACAAGTGCAAATTATTACCCCAAAGAGCAGGACTGACCCCAAGAAGGACAAAAATTACAGCCTGAGTTTTGAAACACACTCAGGCAGTATGGCTAGTGTCATCTCCTTTATCCTCCTAAGAGTAAACTAGTTAAATGCCATCCATTTAAGTTAATATATAAATAGCCAGACATCGCCTGGTCCATTGGTAGTATAAAGAGAATGTAAAGTGGTGAATCGCAGGAGAGTCTTATTATCTGTGCCCTGACGATCGGAGTGACTACAGGACACAGAGATTAATAAACAGTGGTACGAGTACGACTGATGGCTTAAGGGAAATGTAGTAACGAACTAAGCAGCGATCATAATATACTCCATACAACTAGAACAATGGGTGACCTGGAATTTAGAGTTATGATCCCACCTTAGGTGACAATAGATCATTGGTGTGGGAGGAGCTACATGATTGGAGTAGATGATCGACGGGCGGCGGAGCCTGAGGGGAGAAGAGAACACAACTGTATTACCTGCGACGGGTCAAAGGGGAATAAGCGCAGAGTGTATGTGTAAAATGACGCGCTCACATCTGATAAGTAGATAAGCCTGCCATTGAGGGCCAGCGGTAATGTCATAGGCTGCATATGAGACGAGCGAACATTTGCAATGCATAAATAGAGGTCATGCAGAGCGCACGCTATGTACCCCACTTCCCCTGACGAAGCCACACAGTGGCAAAGCATGTCGGGAGGGGTGTTATAGTGTAGCGCAAATTTTTTGACAGACAGTGAGGAGCCATTAAAGGGGTATTCCCATCTTGCTACTTAATTCTCAATTGCTGCCAGCTACCTGTTCACTTCCTGGTTTTTCTGCAGCTAAGGCTGGGCGGGCTTAGGCAGCTAGAGTGAAGGCCGGCCACGCCTCCTTATGACATCACACTGAGAGCTGAGTCCTGTGCTCCTTCATGTGAAAAGTATGACTCATCAGTCTGCAGTGTCTGAGGGGAATGGTCACTCAGAGAGCCATGTGAAGTGAGCTCAGTGTACAGTAACATCTGGCTGTTCTGCAGTTTTACACATAAAATATGATATTTTACAAACCCATTCTGTGCATCAAAAACTATAATTCCATATTATACATTAGCCCAAAAGCTTGACCAACCCCCACCCCCCAGCACTGATGCAGATATGTTTCCATTACAGCTGTACTCCAGTTGTGTATAAACCTTACACTATGTATCTTTATAGATGCATATACAGCTCAGCTACATATGTCTTCTCCAGTCCCCTAACATCACTTTGGCTGAATGGCTTCCTATACAGCCCTGCTACAGCTTTATTCTACTCCCCCGCTAGCACTATGTCTGAAAAGCTTCATATACAGCTCTGCTACATCTGTCTGTTTATCTCTTCAACCAGCACTGTGTCAGAACAGCCGCATATTCAGCTCTGCTACATCTGTTTCTCTTTCACCAGCATTGATGCTGACCTGCCACATATACAGCCCTGCTACATCTGTTTTTATCTTCAACCAGCACTGTGTCAGAACACCCGCATATTCAGCTCTGCTACATCTGTTTCTCTTTCAACAGCCCCCAAGTGCCTCCATCTGTCCCCAAGTGCCTCCATCTGCCTCATATAGCCGCCCATTAGCCTCATATAGCCGCCCATCAGCCCCCAAAGTCGCCCATTAGCCTCATATAGCCGCCCATCTGCCCCAAAGCCGCCCTTATAGCCTCCATCTGCCCCCAAAGCCCCCCATATAGCCGCCCATATGCCTACATCTGCCCCAAAAGTGACTCCATCTGCCCCCAATCGCATATATAACAAATACTCACCCCGCTGTCTCTCCCACGCCGTCCGCACTCGTCTCTTCCTTCCACGAACTGATCGGCCGGCCGCGCATGCGCAGATCTATTTTCAACGCAGCTCAAAAGGAAAATAGATCGCCGGAGATGTGCGCGATCTCGAGATGAATTGCGGCCGCCACTAGATCACCAGGGAATGATTTGCGCAGGCGCGGCCCATGGATGCGGCCGGCGAGCGGTGGTCGTATCCATGGGCAGCGACTATAAACAATGCTATATGATTTTTCAATTTTATTCAAAACCTATAGGATTTAGAAAAAGGATTATATTTAGGGAAGGGGGGGAGTCGGGACAGTTATCCACAGCATGGGGGGGTAGGGACAGAGGGACAGTTATACACAGGGGGGGTAGGGACACTTATCCACAGCAGGGGGGGGCGTAGGGACACTTATCCACAGCAGGGGGTAGGGACAGTTATCCACAGCAGGGGGGGTAGGGACAGTTATCCACAGCAGGGGGGGTAGGGCCAGTTATCCACAGCAGGGGGGGTAGGGACAGTTATCCACAGCAGGGGGGGTAGGGCCAGTTATCCACAGCAGGGGGGGGGGGGGGGGGTCGGGCCAGTTATCCACAGCAGGGCAGCTCTCCTCACCATTCACTGATCCCGGCTGCTCTGCTGAACGCTGACAGCTCCCCTCCTCCTCCTCCTCCTCCTGAAGGGGGGGAGGGGTCGGCACAGTAACAGAGCAGCGCAGCCCATTCTTACCATTCACTGACCCTGGCTGCGCTGCTGAACGCTGACAGCTCCCCTCCTCCACCGCCTGAAAGGGGGAGGTCGGCACAGTTACACACAGCAGCGCAGCCCTGTTCTCCTCACCATTCACTGATCGGGGCTGCGCTGCTGAAGGCTGACAGCTCCCCTCCGCCTCCACCATTCTCTCCCTCTACGTTCGCTGCATACAGAGCATCGGCGTGCGCGCTCATGTGATGACTGAGCGGCAGGCAAGAAGAAGAGGAGCTTATGCGCAAGCGCGGCCAAGGGACTCGCTCCAGAGGAGATGGACGTTTCTAGGGGAGACCAAATCAAACACTGGGGTACAATCCACAATATTTGACCTAGAAAGGTAGAAATTTAATAATAGTTTATATTGGCAAAAATGATCATTGGCACATACTTAATGAAATAAAGTATGATCATTAAGATGAGAATACCCCTTTAAGGAGCACTAGGATTAGCTGAGAGCTAGTTAGGAAAACGTCTACGGCAGTGAAATAGCAATACAGCATTCAGGTAGTTAGCCGAGTAGGAGTTCATGGCAGAGGAAAGGGTAAACAGAGTCAAGTAGTGATAACAAAACTCAGCCACACTGTTGCAAAATCGAGTGTCAGCATACAGAGTGCAAGGAAATACATTAGGGGCAGCCCAAAAGGACTGCAAATTGTTGCAAAATGTTGTAACAACTTCAAAACTATGGCATGAGATGCACTGAGTGCTTTGAACAGTTGAGACGTGTGGTTGTTGTGTTCCACCAGCCACACACTAACAGATCGTTGAGCTGAGTGTCTAATTCCACTGTAAATAAAGTTATATACCCACATTCTGCAAGTACTCCATCAAGGTTGACTACAGAGGTAGTAACACTACCCCCTGCCGATATTAGTGGCAAATTGCCTACACACAATAGTTCCTTTGCCCTCAGCATTTCCATAATTAGTGCACCACATTAGGTGCCTACCAATAAATCCGCTGAATGGGTTAAGATCCCAGAGTTGCTACTAGCCACCATCAGCAGCTTAGAGTCTATCACATATCATACCTCACTGCACTCTGAAAATTTTTATATTACGTTTTTCCTTATTGCATTTAGGTTTTAATATTAATTAAATAAAAGTATATTTTATTATCAGTTAGAGACCCCTAAAGGGATTTTTTTGGTCCACAGACCGTTTAGTATATTGACTAGAGTTGAGCGAACACCTGGATGTTCGGGTTCGAGAAGTTCGGCCGAACTTCCCGGAAATGTTCGGGTTCAGGATCCGAACCCGACCCGAACTTCGTCCCGAACCCGAACCCGAACCCCATTGAAGTCAATGGGGACCCGAACTTTTCGGCACAAAAACGCTGTAAAACAGCCCAGGAAAGGGCTAGAGGGCTGCAAAAGGCAGCAAAATGTAGTTAAATCCCCTGCAAACAAATGTGGATAGGGAAATGAATTAAAAAAAAATAAAAAAAATAAAAATTAACCAATATCAATTGGACAGAGGTCCCATAGCAGAGAATCGGGCTTCACGTCAGCAGAGAATCAGTCTCTTCATGCCATAGCAGAGAATCTGGCTTCATGTCAGCAGAGAATCAGTCTCTTCATGCCATAGCAGAGAATCTGACTTTATGTGAGCACAGAATCAGTCTTCATGTCATAGCAGAGAATCAGGCTTCACGTCACCCACCACTGGAACAGGCCACTGTCACATATTTAGGCCCAGGCACCCAGGCAGAGGAGAGAGGTCCCATAACAGAGATTCAGGCTTCATGTTAGCACAGAATCAGTCTTCATATCATAGCAGAGGATCAGGCTTCATGTCACCCACCACTGGAACAGGCCACTGTCACATATTTAGGCCCATGTACCCAGGCAGATGAGAGAGGTCCCATAACAGAGATTCAGGCTTCATGTCAGCAGAGAATCAGTCTTCATGTCATAGCAGGGAATCAGGCTTCACGTCACCCACCACTGGAACAGGCCACTGTCACATATTTAGGCCCAGGCACCCAGGCAGAGGAGAGAGGTCCCATAACAGAGATTCAGGCTTCATGTCAGCAGAGAATCAGTCTTCATGTCATAGCAAAGAATCAGGCTTCACGTCACCCACCACTGGAACAGGCCACTGTCACATATTTAGGCCCCGGCACCCAGGCAGAGGAGAGAGGTCGCGTAACAGAGAATCTGGCTTCATGTCAGCACAGAATCAGTCTTCATGTCATAGCAGAGAATCAGGCTTCACGTCACCCACCACTGGAACAGGCCACTGTCACATATTTAGGCCCCGGCACCCAGACAGAGGAGAGGTTCATTCAACTTTGGGTTGCCCCGCAATATAATGGTAAAATGAAAATAAAAATAGGATTGAATGAGGAAGTGCCCTGGAGTACAATAATATATTGTTAAAGGGAGGTAGTTAATGTCTAATCTGCACAAGGGATGGACAGGTCCTGTGGGATCCATGCCTGGTTCATTTTTATGAACGTCAGCTTGTCCACATTGGCTGTAGACAGGCGGCTGCGTTTGTCTGTAATGACGCCCCCTGCCGTGCTGAATACACGTTCAGACAAAACGCTGGCCGCCGGGCAGGCCAGCACCTCCAAGGCATAAAAGGCTAGCTCTGGCCACGTGGACAATTTGGAGACCCAGAAGTTGAATGGGGCCGAACCATCAGTCAGTACGTGGAGGTGTGTGCACAAGTACTGTTCCACCATGTTAGTGAAATGTTGCCTCCTGCTAACACGTTCCGTATCAGGTGGTGGTGCAGTTAGCTGTGGCGTGGTGACAAAACTTTTCCACATCTCTGCCATGCTAACCCTGCCCTCAGAGGAGCTGGCCGTGACACAGCTGCGTTGGCGACCTCTTGCTCCTCCTCTGCCTTCGCCTTGGGCTTCCACTAGTTCCCCTGTGACATTTGGGAATGCTCTCAGTAGCGCGTCTACCAACGTGCGCTTGTACTCGCGCATCTTCCTATCACGCTCCAGTGTAGGAAGTAAGGTGGGCACATTGTCTTTGTACTGGGAATCCAGCAGGGTGGCAACCCAGTAGTCCGCACACGTTAAAATGTGGGCAACTCTGCTGTCGTTGTGCAGGCACTGCAGCATGTAGTCGCTCATGTGTGCCAGGCTGCCCAGAGGTAAGGACAAGCTGTCCTCTGTGGGAGGCGTATCGTCATCGTCCTGTGTTTCCCCCCAGCCACGCACCAGTGATGGGCCCGAGCTGCTTTGGGTGCCACCCCGCTGTGAACATGCTTCATCCTCATCCTCCTCCACCTCCTCCTCATCTTCGTCCTCCAGTAGTGGGCCCTGTCTGGCCACATTTGTACCTGGCCTCTGCTGTTGCAAAAAACCTCCCTCTGACCCCTCTTCTTCCTCTTCCTCCTGGGCCACCTCCTCTTCCATCATCGCCCTAAGTGTTTTCTCAAGGAGACATAGAAGTGGTATTGTAACGCTGATAACGGCGTCATCGCCACTGGCCATGTTGGTGGAGTACTCGAAACAGCGCAACAGGGCACGCAGGTCTCGCATGGAGTCCCAGTTATTGGTGGTGAAGTGGTGCTGTTCCGCAGTGCGACTGACCCGTGCGTGCTGCAGCTGAAACTCCACTATGGCCTGCTGCTGCTCGCACAGTCTGTCCAGCATGTGCAAGGTGGAGTTCCACCTGGTGGGCACATCTCATATGAGGCGGTGAGCGGGAAGGCCGAAGTTACGCTGCAGCGCAGACAGGCGTGCAGCAGCAGGGTGTGAACGCCGGAAGCGCGAACAGACGGCCCGCACTTTATGCAGCAGCTCTGACATGTCGGGGTAGTTGCGAATGAACTTCTGCACCACCAAATTCAGCACATGCGCCAGGCAAGGGATGTGCGTCAAACCGGCTAGTCCCAGAGCTGCAACGAGATTTCGCCCATTATCGCACACCACCAGGCCGGGCTTGAGGCTCACCGGCAGCAACCACTCGTCGGTCTGTTGTTCTGTTGCACAACTCCTGTGCGGTGTGGGGCCTGTCCCCCAAACATATGAGTTTCAGAACGGCCTGCTGACGTTTACCCCGGGCTGTGCTGAAGTTGGTGGTGAAGGTGTGTGGCTGACTGGATGAGCAGGTGGAAGAAGAGGAGGAGGAAGCTGAGTAGGAGGAGGAGGAGACAGGAGGCAAAGAATGTTGCCCTGCGATCCTTGGCGGCGGAAGGACGTGTGCCAAACAGCTCTCCGCCTGGGGCCCAGCCGCCACTACATTTACCCAGTGTGCAGTTAGGGAGATATAGCGTCCCTGGCCGTGCTTACTGGTCCACGTATCTGTGGTTAGGTGGACCTTGCCACAGATGGCGTTGCGCAGTGCACACTTGATTTTATCGGACACTTGGTTGTGCAGGGAAGGCACGGCTCTCTTGGAGAAGTAGTGGCGGCTGGGAACAACATACTGTGGGACAGCAAGCGACATGAGCTGTTTGAAGCTGTCTGTGTCCACCAGCCTAAATGACAGAATTTCATAGGCCAGTAGTTTAGAAATGCTGGCATTCAGGGCCAGGGATCGAGGGTGGCTAGGTGGGAATTTACGCTTTCTCTCAAATGTTTGTGAGATGGAGAGCTGAACGCTGCCGTGTGACATGGTTGAGATGCTTGGTGACGCAGGTGGTGGTGTTGGTGGTACATCCCATGTTTGCTGGGCGGCAGGTGCCAACGTTCCTCCAGAGGCGGAGGAAGAGGCCGAGGCTGCAGCAGCAGAAGAGGCCGAGGCGGCAGCAGCAGAAGAGGTAGCAGGGGGAGCCTGAGTGACTTCCTTGTTTTTAAGGTGTTTACTCCACTGCAGTTCATGCTTTGCATGCAGGTGCCTGGTCATGCAGGTTGTGCTAAGGTTCAGAACGTTAATGCCTCGCTTCAGGCTCTGATGGCACAGCGTGCAAACCACTCGGGTCTTGTCGTCAGCACATTGTTTGAAGAAGTGCCATGCCAGGGAACTCCTTGAAGCTGCCTTTGGGGTGCTCGGTCCCAGATGGCGGCGGTCAGTAGCAGGCGGAGTCTCTTGGCGGCGGGTGTTCTGATTTTGCCCACTGCTCCCTCTTTTGCTACGCTGTTGGCTCGGTCTCACCACTGCCTCTTCCTCCAAACTCTGAAAGTCAGTGGCACGACCTTCATTCCATGTGGGGTCTAGGACCTCATCGTCCCCTGCATCGTCTTCCACCCAATCTTCCTCCCTGACCTCCTGTTCAGTCTGCACACTGCAGAAAGACGCAGCAGTTGGCACCTGTGTTTCGTCATCATCAGAGACGTGCTGAGGTGGTATTCCCATGTCCTCATCATCAGGAAACATAAGTGGTTGTGCGTTAGTGCATTCTATCTCTTCCACCCTTGGGGAAGGGCTAGGTGGATGCCCTTGGGAAACCCTGGCAGCAGAGTCTTCAAACAGCATAAGAGACTGCTGCATAACTTGAGGCTCAGACAGTTTCCCTGATATGCATGGGGGTGATGTGACAGACCGATGGGCTTGGTTTTCATGCGCCATCTGTGCGCTTTCTGCAGAAGACTGGGTGGGAGATAATGTGAACGTGCTGGATCCACTGTCGGCCACCCAATTGACTAATGCCTGTACCTGCTCAGGCCTTACCATCCTTAGAACGGCATTGGGCCCCACCAAATATCGCTGTAAATTCTGCTGGCTACTGGGACCTGAGGTAGTTGGTTCACTAGGACGTGTGGCTGTGGCAGAACGGCCACGTCCTCTCCCAGCACCAGAGGGTCCACTAACACCACCACGACCATGTCCACGTCCGCGTCCCTTATTAGATGTTTTCCTCATTGTTCCCGTTCACCACAATTTTGAAAATGGCAAATTTGGGAATAGTTTTTCAACCCAGAACAAAAACTGTGCTTTCACGGTCACTACAAATAATTTGACCAGCTAAAACAGTACAGATTTGGTTGAATAGAAATGTGAGGCCTATTTTTTTCGCGCTGTGTGACAGATATACCTTTAATCACAGAATTAGACTTGTATCTGCACGGTAGCGTGTGTGTTAAGTTTTTCAGAATGACACTATCAGCACCTTGAATCTAAGATATCCTTTTTGGGATAGATTTAAAGTAGGCCTGATATAGCAGAAACTACTAATTTTGAGAATGGCAAATTTGGGAATAGTTTTTTAACCCAGAACAAAAACTGTGCTTTTACGGTCACTAAATATAACTTGACCAGCTAAAACTCTACTGATTTGGAGGAATAGAAATGTGAGGCCTATTTTTTACGCGCTGTGTGACAGATATACCTTTAATCACAGAATTAGACTTGTATCTGCACGGTAGCGTGTGTGTTAAGTTTTTCAGAATGACACTATCAGCACCTTGAATCTAAGATATCCTTTTTGGGATAGATTTAAAGTAGGCCTGATATAGCAGAAACTACTAATTTTGAGAATGGCAAATTTGGGAATAGTTTTTCAACCCAGAACAAAAACTGTGCTTTTACGGTCACTACAAATAACTTGACCAGCTAAAACAGTACTGATTTGGAGGAATATAAATGTCAGGTCTATTTTTTAGGCGCTGGGTGACAGGCTCAACTTGCCCCTGATGTAGTATATGGCCAAAAAATAACCACACTATTGATGGTTAAATGCACTTGGCTGACACAGGCTCAGCCTGCACCTGATGTAGTATATGGCCAAAAACTAACCACACTGTTGATGGTTAAATGCACTTGGGTGACACAGGCTCAGCCTGCACCTGATGTAGTATATGGCCAAAAAATAACCACACTGTTGATGGTTAAATGCACTTGGGTGACACAGGCTCAGCCTGCACCTGATGTAGTATATGGCCAAAAAATAACCACACTGTTGATGGTTAAATGCACTTCGGTGACACAGGCTCAGCCTGCAGCTGATGTAGGATATAGCAAAAAATAACCACACTATTGATGGTTAAATGCACTTGGTGGTAGCTTGTGCTGGCGCACCACAAGCCACAAAATGGCCGCCGATCACCCCAGAAAAAAGTTATATAAAAACGCTCTGGGCAGCCCAAAAAAAGTGAGCAATTCAATATTAGCACTTCAATGATCCACAGCTGGAGATCGATTACTGAATTAAGTCTTTTGGAGGAGTTAATCTGCCTAATCTCGCCCTAACGTCGGAGCAGCAACCTCTCCCTATGCTTGAATCAGCAGAGTGACGTGCAGCGCTACGTGACCCAAGCTTATATAGAGGCTGGGTCACATGCTGCACTGGCCAATCACAGCCATGCCAATAGTAGGCAAGGCTGTGATGGCCTCTTGGGGCAAGTAGTATGACGCTTGTTGATTGGCTGCTTTGCAGCCTTTCAAAAAGCGCCACGAAAGCGCCGAACACCGAACCCGGACTTTTACGAAAATGTTCGGTTTCGGGTCCGTGTCACGGACACCCCAAAATTCGGTACAAACCCGAACTATACAGTTCGGGTTCGCTCATCCCTAATATTGACGTGTCATATTGCAATCAAGTGCCAGGACTATAAGAGCCATAATGTTTTGTTTCATGTCGTATTGTTTGTTTCATATTGTACAAGGGGGAAATCACAGTCAAATCAAATTCCAACGATGGTATATTATCAAGATTAGTCAGGAACAACTAAGTTGATTTTTGCAGTATAGTGGACTGTAAGACAGATGACAGATAGGACACTTGGTTTTGGTCTGATAAGTAAATCTGTGTGACTGGAACTGACCCAGTCTATGGTAATTGTGTTTAGATATGACCATACCAACTGTGGATATTGGAGATGTACTAGTCTGAAGTGTTGGGAATATAAACCAGTGGAAACTACCTCTAGAGTCAGTAAGGCCCCTTTCACACTGGCGAGTATTCCGCGTGGATGCGAAGCGTGAGTTGAACGCATTGCACCCGCACTGAATCATGACCCATTCATTTCTATGGGGCTGTGCACACGAGCGGTGATTTTCACGCATCACTTGTGCGCTGCGTGAAAATCTCAGCATGCTCCTCTTTGTGTGTTTTTCACGTAATGCAGGCCCCATAGAAATTAATGGGGTTGCGTGAAAATCGCAAGCAAGTGCGGATGCGGTGCGATTTTCACGCACGGTTGCTAGGAGACGATCGGGATGGAGACCCGATCATTATAATTTTCCCTTATAACATGGTTATAACGGAAAATAATAGCATTATGAATACAGGATGCATAGTAAAATAGCGCTGGAGGGGTTAAAAATAAAAATTAAAATTAAACTCACCTTAGTCCACTTAATCGCGCAGCCGGCATCTCTTCTGTCTCCTTCTTTGCTGATTGCAAGAAAAGGACCTGTGGTGACGTCACTCCGGTCATCACATGATCCATCACATGATCTTTTACCATGGTGATGGATCATGTGATGACCGGAGTGACGTCACCACAGGTCCTTTTCCTGCAATCAGCAAAGAAGGAGACAGAAGAGATGCCGGCTGCGCGATCAAGTGGACTAAGGTGAGTTTAATTGAATTTTTTATTTTTTAACCCCTCCAGCGCTATTTTACTATGCATTCTGTATTCAGAATGCTATTATTTTCCCTTATAACTATGTTATAAGGGAAAATAATACAATCTACAGAACACCGATCCCAAGCCCGAACTTCTGTGAAGAAGTTCGGATTTGGGTACCAAACATGCACGATTTTTCTCACGCGAGTGCAAAACGCATTATAATGTTTTGCACTCGCGCAGAAAAATCGTGCATGTTCCCGCAACGCACCCGCACCTTTTCCCACAACGCCCGTGTGAAAGAGGCCTAAAGGTGAAGGTTTCTCGCAAATGATGACTGTCCTGAAGGGAACACCACCAAACAGTTGTAAACATATGAGTGTAATCCTCTGTTCCTGTCCATTAGAAATCCTATTCAACAGGATTCGGGGATATATGTTTTAGAAGCATGTGTAATTGACAAAGATCCTCTAGACAAATTTAGAATGTTGGTAAGGGAAAAACCTCAAAGTGCAGTTGCATCTGTGGCTCCTACATCCTTACCTATAATTGGCATTAAATATTTGGCCAATTTAAAAATATAAAGACAAACTGGCCTTAGAGACAGGATTTTATACAGGAAAGCCCTTTGGTGTTTTCCCTCCAGGATATTGTTTTTACATAATTCAGCTGAATAAGACAAGTAGTGACTCTGATAGTCCCTGACAGTGTGTTTATCAACCAAAATTATCAAAACACAGATATCTGGTGATTGTGTGTAGATTTGAAACTCCGACCCAGGATGCAGGTAGAATGAAGTGGCCAATATATCCTGATCAAGTACGGATGCCATTTGTTCTATTCTCACCTCCTGAGTGAGATCAAATCAGTTGGCAAAAACAATGTCCGGTAACGACTAAGGAGGTCACTCCCTACATACTTTGACTCACATGTATACATTGATGCCATAGGAGTCTGTAGAAGAGTTTCTGACGAATTTAAAGCTAAAATTCAGATAGGGTTTACTGAGATGTATTGAGACCGTACTTTCTTCAAAATGTTTTACTGCCTAAATGTACGGTTAGAAGGAAATCTTTATTAGGAAATTTATTTAAATCACTATGCATATAAGCTTAGTGATTTTAACTAGTGATTTTAATAAATTTCCTAATAAAGATTTTCTTTTTTTCTTTAACAAATCTTTATTTAAGATTTTCAGAAATTATAAAGACAATAACAAATCCTTATTAACAGAAGAGGAAATAACAAAGGCGTACATCCATAATATGGTACCTGGTACTCATGATACATAATTTCGGTTTGCAAGAAATTAATTTGCATATATTCGCATAATGACACAAATAACTGACATAAATAGATTGCGGTGGCTAGAGGGTTACAATACTAGGTGTAAAAGAATTACAAAATACTGGTACTGTCAATATCTGCAACTAAAAGATGTGAGGAACATTTGAAATAGAATAAACCACCCAAGTCGATTATGATTAGTATTTGAGTACTCAGGAAAACAGCTTCTGTATTATTCGACACTACTAGGTGTGTGTGATAATGTTGATAGCAGGTCATTCTGGTAATTTGCCTGCCACTTCAGCCATGGAGACCACGTCAGTAAGTATTTGTCATGTGACAAGGACTCCCAGCTGGACATCTCTCCCATCAAGCGGATCTCTTGTACCTTATTGATCCAATCCACTAGTCTTGGTATTTTTGTGTTAAGCCAAAACATTGGGATCAGCAATTTTGCTGCAACTACTAGAGAGGACAGTAGATTGTGTCTGGTCAAAACAGATTTTACACCAGGTAAGTTCAGTATGACCATTGTGGGGGTGATTGGTGGCGAGGAGGGGATAACCTCTAGAATATGTTTGGAGATCATGTCCCAGAACCGGGAAATCATGGGGCAAGACCATCAGATATGCAATAAAGTACCGGCAGAGTCTCCACATCTCCAGCAATGATCTGAGTGTGTGGGGTCCATGGCATGAAGCTTAACTGTCGTGTTATACCACCTAGTTACCAGTTTATAGGCGTTCTCCTGTATCCTAATACATCTTGAATATCCATGGGAGTGACGTAAGATCTCATTTACAGTGTTATCATCAAAGGAGATATTCAACTCCTTTTCCCATTGGGATATGAACCAGGGCCTATTAGAGCCTACAACATCTAACAGTTTGTTGTATAATCTAGAAACTGACCCTTTTTTGCCTGTCTGTTGTGATAAAAACATGTCGTACCAGGTGGGATCAATTTTACTAGGGGTATTTGCTTAGTATTGATTACATACTTTCAAGAACTGAGAATAGTTTATAGTTGACCAAGTGATGCGAGGAAACCTGACTTTCAAATTTTGGATATTAGGGACACACCTTTGTTTCAAGATATCCCCTATAGCCTCAGAACCTAAAGCTTTCCAAAGACCTAAATCATCTTGGAAGCCCTGCATTATCAAATATGGAACGTAACAAATAGGAGTAAAAGGGGAAATGCAAGGGGAAGCACGTAATGATGGTGATGTTTTAGACCATGTGTTTATAACTCCCCTTAAAGGGTCAAGCCCTTTTTTGTCTATACTTCTAATCGTCGCTGGTTTGGGATCCCATAAGGTCGCCATACCCCCTGGTACCAATAGGTTTCTGGCTATCTTGCACCCCATCTTGGAATTTGTGGGGTTACTAATTTCGGAATGCAATCTGAGTTGAATTGCCTTGTAATAAGTTGCCACATCAGGAAGTCTGAAGCCTCCCCCAGAAATGGGTTTAGAAAGGACCTTGTACGCTAGTCTGGGTCTACCCCCATTCCATATATATGAGATAAAGAGGCTACGTACCCTAGCTAGAAAAGATAGGGGTAGAGGTATAGGCAAGGTCTGCATAATGTATAATAATTTTGGTAAAATGTATGTTTTTAATAAGTTTTTTCTACCTATCCACGACAAGAAGGGGATCTTTATGTCAGCTAATTGTTGTTTAATATTTGAGAGCAATGGCAGATAATTCTGTTGAAAAAGTTGGCCTGGGTCTTTTGTTACGTTGATTCCTAAGTATTTGATATGTGAGTTATGCCATTTAAATGGGAAATCCTTCTTGAATTTTGCTACAGAGGTAGGTGAAATATTAATGCCAATTGCCGTGTATTTGGAGAGGTTAATTTTAAAATTGGACAAGGAGCCGTAAATTTCTAATTTCCTTAGTAGGGCCGGCAGCGCCTCTTCTGGGTTTGTTAAAATGATAAGCATGTCGTCCGCAAATGCGGCAACTGTATGCACATCTCTATCCACTTTGAGCCCTATAATTTCGGGGTCTTGTCTCATAGATTGTTTATTTTATGCTTGGAAACATTTATACAATGTGGGCGAAAGTGGGCATCCCTGACGCGTCCCGTTTAAAATCACAAAGGGGGGTGACAGAACTCCATTTACTTGCACTCTTGCGGAGGGGTTAGAATACAGAGACAGCACCGCCCCCACGAACTTAGGGGGAAGCCCAAATTTCAGCAGCGTGGCTTTTATATATTCCCAATCAACTCTGTCAAATGCCTTTTCAGCATCAGTACTAAGTAGTACTAGCTTCTTTCCTTTTCTCAAGGCAAATTGCTGGGCCTGCAAAGTTCTAAAGGTGCTGTCTCTGCACTCCCTGCCCCCCACAAAGCCAGACTGCTCAGGAGTAGAGTTGAGCGAACACCTGGATGTTCGGGTTCGACGAGTTCGGCCGAACTTTCGAAAAATGTTCGGGTTCGGGATCCGAACTCGACCCGAACTTCATCCCGAACCCGAACCCCATAGAAGTCAATGGGGACCCGAACTTTTGGGCACTAAAAAGGCTGTAAAACACACCCGGAAAGGGCTAGAGGGCTGCAAAAGGCAGCAAAATGTAGTTAAATCCCCTGCAAACAAATGTAGATAGGGAAATGATGAGTTAACATAAAATAAATAAAAATTAAACAATATTAATTGGAGTGAGGTCCCATAGCACAGAATCAGGCTTCAAGTCACCCACCAATGGAGAAGGTCACTTACTATTATTTTGACCACAGCACCCAGACAAAGGAGAGAGGTCCCACAGCAGAGAACCAGGCATCATATCACCCACCACAGGAGTAGGCCACCATTTAGTTACTTTGACCCCTACACCCAGACGGAGGAGAGAGGTTACACAGCAGAGAATCAGGCATTTAGATCACCCACCACAGGAGTAGGCCACCATTGAATCAGACCACGGCAACCATGTCAGATGGCACAAGCATAAGCTTTATATCAATCAGCACAGGAGAAGGCGACTTTGACAGACTTTGACCCCTACACCGGACGGAGGAGAGAGGTTTCAAAGCAGAGAATCAGGCATTTAGATCACCCACCACAGGAGTAGGCCCCAATTTAATGGGACCCCGGCAACCATGTCAGATGGCACAACCATCAGCTTCATATCAATCAGCACAGGAGAAGGCGACTTTGAAAGACTTTGACCCCTACACCCAGACGGAGGAGAGAGGTTTCACAGCAGAGAATCAGGCATTTAGATCACCCACCACAGGAGTAGGCCCCCATTGAATCAGACCCTGGCAACCATGTCAGATGGCACAACCATCAGCTTTATATCAATCAGCACAGGAGAAGGCGACTTTGAAAGACTTTGACCCCTACACCCAGATGGAGGAGAGAGGTTTCACAGCAGAGAATCAGGCATCATATTAACCACCACAGGAGAAGCCACCATTTAGTTACTTTGACCCCTGCACCCAGGAAGAGGAGAGAGGCACCACAGCACATATTCTGGCATCATATCAGCCACCACAGGAGAAGCCACCATTGAGTTACTTTGACCCCCGCACCCAGGAAGAGGAGAGAGGCACCACAGCACATATTCTGGCATCATATCAGCCACCACAGGAGAAGCCACCATTGAGTTACTTTGACCCCCGCACCCAGGAAGAGGAGAGAGGCACCACAGCACATATTCTGGCATCATATCAGCCACCACAGGAGAAGCCACCATTGAGTTACTTTGACCCCTGCACCCAGGAAGAGGAGAGAGGCCCCACAGCACATATTCTGGCATCATATCAGCCACCACAGGAGAAGCCACCATTTAGTTACTTTGACCCCTTCACCCAAACAGAGGAGAGAGGTTCCACATCAGAGAATCAGGCATCATATCAACCACCACAGGAGTAGGCCACAATTTAATGGGACCCCGGCAACCATGTCAGATGGCACAACCATCAGCTTCATATCAATCAGCACAGGAGAAGGCGACTTTGAAAGACTTTGACCCCTACACCCAGACGGAGGAGAGAGGTTTCACAGCAGAGAATCAGGCATTTAGATCACCCACCACAGGAGTAGGCCCCCATTGAATCAGACCCTGGCAACCATGTCAGATGGCACAACCATCAGCTTTATATCAATCAGCACAGGAGAAGCCACCATTGAGTTACTTTGACCCCTGCACCCAGGAAGAGGAGAGAGGCCCCACAGCACATATTCTGGCATCATATCAGCCACCACAGGAGAAGCCACCATTGAGTTACTTTGACCCCCGCACCCAGGAAGAGGAGAGAGGCACCACAGCACATATTCTGGCATCATATCAGCCACCACAGGAGAAGCCACCATTGAGTTACTTTGACCCCTGCACCCAGGAAGAGGAGAGAGGCCCCACAGCACATATTCTGGCATCATACTAACCACCACAGGAGAAGCCACCATTGAGTTACTTTGACCCCTGCACCCAGGAAGAGGAGAGAGGCCCCACAGCACATATTCTGGCATCATATCAGCCACCACAGGAGAAGCCACTATTGAGTTACTTTGACCCCCGCACCCAGGAAGAGTAGAGAGGCACCACAGCACATATTCTGGCATCATATCAGCCACCACAGGAGAAGCCACCATTGAGTTACTTTGACCCCTGCACCCAGGAAGAGGAGAGAGGCCCCACAGCACATATTCTGGCATCATACTAACCACCACAGGAGAAGCCACCATTGAGTTACTTTGACCCCTGCACCCAGGAAGAGGAGAGAGGCCCCACAGCACATATTCTGGCATCATATCAGCCACCACAGGAGAAGCCACCATTGAGTTACTTTGACCCCCGCACCCAGGAAGAGGAGAGAGGCACCACAGCACATATTCTGGCATCATATCAGCCACCACAGGAGAAGCCACCATTGAGTTACTTTGACCCCCGCACCCAGGAAGAGGAGAGAGGCACCACAGCACATATTCAGGCATCAGATCACACACCACAGGAGAAGGCCTCTTTCAGTGATTTAGGCCTTTGGACCCAGACAGAGGAGAGAGGCACCACAGCACATATTCTGGCATCATATCAGCCACCACAGGAGAAGCCACCATTGAGTTACTTTGACCCCTGCACCCAGGAAGAGGAGAGAGGCCCCACAGCACATATTCTGGCATCATATCAGCCACCACAGGAGAAGCCACCATTTAGTTACTTTGACCCCTTCACCCAAACAGAGGAGAGAGGTTCCACATCAGAGAATCAGGCATCATATCAACCACCACAGGAGTAGGCCACAATTTAGTTTATTTGACCCCTGCACCCAGGAAGAGGAGAGAGGCCCCACAGCACATATTCTGGCATCATATCACACACCACAGGAGAAGGCCTCTTTCAGTGATTTAGGCCTTTGGACCCAGACAGAGGAGAGAGGTCAGAGATTAGCTTCATATCCCCCAGCACAGCAGAAGACCGCTTTATTTGACTTAGGCCTCAGCACCCAGAGAGAAGACAGAGGTAGCATGGCAGAGGTTATGGCTTCATGTCACCCGTTAGTTTAACCGGCCACTTTCATCTGGTTAGGCCCCGGCGCCCAGACAGAGAAGAGTTTCATTCAACTGTGGGTTTCATAAAATTTGTATCAAATAAAGAAGTGGCCCGTAGCACAACAAGACATGTTTTAGGCAGTTAATAAGGACTACTCTGCACAAGGGAGGGACAGGTCCTGTGGGATCCATGCCTGGTTCATCTTTATGAAGGTCAGCTTGTCCACGTTGGCTGTGGACAGGCGGCTGCGCTTGTCAGTAATGACGCCCCCTGCCGTGCTGAATACGCGTTCAGATAAAACGCTGGCCGCCGGGCAGGAAAGCACCTCCAAGGCATAACATGCTAACTCTGGCCACGTGGACAATTTCGAAACCCAGTAGTTGAATGGGGCCGAACCATCCGTCAGGATGTGGAGGGGTGTGCAGACATACTGTTCAACCATGTTAGTGAAATGCTGCCTCCTGCTAACACGTTCCGTATCAGGTGTCGGTGCAGATAGCTGTGGCGTGGAGACAAAACTTTTCCACATTTCTGCCATGCTAACCCTGCCCTCAGATGAGCTGGCCGTGACACAGCTGCGTTGGCGACCTCTTGCCACTCCTCTGCCTTCACCTTCCACCTGTTCCCCTGTGACATGTGGGAATGCTCTCAAGAGCGCCTCTATCAGCGTGCGCTTGTACTCGCGCATCTTACGGTCGCGCTCCAGTTCAGGAATTAAAGTGGGCACATTGTCTTTATACCGGGGATCCAGCAGGGTGGCCACCCAGTAGTCTGCACACGTTAAAACGTGGGCAACTCTGCTGTCGTTGCGCAGGCATTGGAGCATATATTCGCTCATGTGGGCCAGGCTACCCATGGGTAAGGACAAGCTGTCCTCTGTGGGAGGCGTATCGTCATCGTCCACCGTATCCCCCCAGCCACGCACCAGTGATGGGCCTGGGCTGCCACCCCGCTGTGAACTTGCGTCATCCTCGTCCCCCTCCACCTCCTCCTCCTCATCCTCCTCGTCCTCCAGTACAGTGCCTTGGCTGGCGACTTGTGAACCTGTCCTCTGCTGCTTAAACAAACCTCCCTCTGAGCCACTTCGAACAGACTGGCCCGAAAGTGTTAGAAACGAGCCCTCATCCTCCTCCACCTGGGCCACCTCCTCTAACATCATTGCCCTAAGTGTTTTCTCAAGGAGACATAGAAGTGGTATTGTAACGCTGATAACAGTGTCATCGCCACTGGCCATGTTGGTGGAGTACTCGAAACAGCGCAGCAGGGCACACAGGTCTCGCATGGAGGCCCAATCATTGGTGGTGAAGTGGTGCTGTTCGGCAGTACGACTGACGCGAGCGTGCTGCAGCTGAAACTCCACTATGGCCTGCTGCTGCTCGCACAGTCTCTCCAGCATGTGCAAGGTGGAGTTCCACCTGGGTGGGCACGTCGCATATGAGGCGGTGAGCGGGAAGGCCGAAGTTCCGCTGTAGCGCAGACAGGCGAGCAGCGGCAGGATGTGAACGGCGGAAGCGCGCACAGACGGCCCGCACTTTATGCAGCAGCTCTGACATGTTGGGGTAGTGGTGAATGAACCTCTGCACCACCAAGTTCAGCACATGCGCCAGGCAAGGGATGTGCGTCAAACCGGCTAGTCCCAGAGCTGCCACGAGATTTCGCCCATTATCGCATACCACCAGGCCTGGCTTGAGGCCCACCGGCAGAAACCACTCGTCGGTCTGTTGTTCAATACCCCGCCACAACTCCTTTGCGCTGTGGGGCCTGTCCCCCAAACATATGAGTTTCAGAATGGCCTGCTGACGTTTACCCCGGGCTGTGCTGAAGTTGGTGGTGAAGGTGTGTGGCTGACCGGATGAGCTGGTGGAAGCAGTGGAGGAGGAAGCCGAGTAGGAGGAGGCGGCTACAGGAGGCAGAGAATGATGCCCTGCGATCCTAGGGGGCGGAAGGACGTGCGCCAAGGAACTGTCCGCCGGGGGCCCAGCCGCCACAACATTCATCCAGTGTGCAGTTAGTGAGATATAGCGTCCCTGGCCGTGCTTACTGGTCCACGTATCTGTGGTTAGGTGGACCTTGCCACAAATGGCGTTGCGCAGTGCACACTTGATTTTATCGGACACTTGCATGTGCAGGGAAGGCACGGCTGTCTTGGAGAAGTAGTGGCGGCTGGGAACCACATACTGCGGGACAGCCATGGCCATCAGCTGTTTGAAGCTGTCTGTGTCCACCAGCCGGAATGACAGCATTTCAAAGGCCAGCAGTTTAGAAATGCTGGCATTCAGGCCAAGGGCTCGAGGGTGACTCGGGGGGAATTTGCGCTTCCTCTCTAAGGTTTGAGATATTGAGAGCTGAACGCTGCCGTGTGATATAGTGGAGACGCTAGTTGACGGTGGCGGTGGTGGTGGTGTCGGTGGCACATCCTCTGTTTGCTGCTCGGCCGGTGGCAACATTCCTCTCGAGGCGGAAGCCGAGGCAGCAGCGGTAGAGGGAGCAGGGGGAGCCTCAGCGAGTGCCTGGTTTTTAAGGTGTGTACCCCACTGCAGTTCATGCTTTGCATGTAGATGCCTGGTCATGCAGGTTGTGCTGAGGTTCAGAACGTTAATGCCTCGCCTCAGGCTCTGATGGCAGAGCGTGCAAGTCACTCGGGTCTTGTCGGTAGGACATTGTTTAAAGAAGTGCCATGCCAGGGAACTCTTTGAAGCTGCCTTTGTGGGGCTGGGTCCCTGTTGGCGATGTCCAGTAGCAGGCGAACTCTGGGGGCGGCGGCTCGTCTGCTTTGGCCCCCTGCTCCCTCTTTGGCTTCGCTGTTGTCTCGGTCTCACCACTACCTCTTCCTCTGAACTGTGAAAGTCATCGCCACGACCTTCAGTCCATGTGGGGTCTAAGACCTCATCGTCCTCTGCATCGTCTTCCACCCAGTCTCCCTCCCTGACCTCCTCCTGTTCAGTCTGCACACTGCAAAAAGACGCGGCAGTGGGCACCTGTGTTTCGTCATCATCAGAGAGTCGGTGACTCTGCTGTGGTGGTATTCCCATGTCCTCTTCATCTGGAGACATAAGTGGTTGTGCGTCAGTGCATGGTATGTCTTCCTCCACTGGGGAAGGGCTAGGTGGACGCCCCTGGGAAACCCTGGAAGCAGAGTCTTCAAACAGAAGAAGAGACTGCTGCATAACTTGTGGCTCAGACCATTTCCCTGATATGCTTGGGGGTGATGTGACAGACTGATGGGCTTGGTTTTCAGGTGCCACCTGTGCGCTTTCCGCAGAAGACTGGGTGGAAGACCATGTGGTGAACGTGCTGGAAGCACTGTCGGCCACCCAATCGATTAATGCCTGTACCTGCTCAGGCCTTACCATCCTAAGAGCGGCATTGGGCCCCACGAGATATTGCGGTACATTCTGCCGGCTAGTTGAGGGAGTTCGTTCCCTACTGTGTGCGCCTGGGGCCGAACGGCCACGTCCTCTACCAGCAACAGAGGCTCCACGGACACCACCACGACCGCGTCCTCGTCCCTTAATAGTATTTTTCTTCATTGTTGCGATTCAACTCGCACCACAATGAAATATATTATTTTTTATAAGCAAAATCCCCTCACTGGAATACTTTCAGTCTTTTGACTGTATGGATTACAGATGGAATGACTGTTATATGTGAGTACCGCTTTCTTTGACAGATTCTAGTATGGGTACATATATGTTTTCCCAACCCCAGCACATTAGTTTGCTAATTCCAGATGTATGAAACGCAGGCCTAACTGTATCTAGTATATTGAACGCCAGATAAACTAACTTGGCCTTTTTTAAATAAAAAAAATCCCCTCACTGGAATACTTTCAGTCTTTTGACTGTATGGATTACAGATGGAATGACTGTTATATGTGAGTACCGCTTTCTTTGACAGATTCTAGTATGGATACATATATGTTTTCCCAACCCCAGCACATTAGTTTGCTAATTCCAGATGTATGAAACGCAGGCCTAACTGTATCTAGTATATTGAACGCCAGATAAACTAACTTGGCATTTTTTAAATAAAAAAAAAATTCCCTCACTGGAATACTTTCAGTCTTTTGACTGTATGGATTACAGATGGAATGACTGTTATATGTGAGTACCGCTTTCTTTGACAGATTCTAGTATGGGTACATATATGTTTTCCCAACCCCAGCACATTAGTTTGCTAATTCCAGATGTATGAAACGCAGGCCTAACTGTATCTAGTATATTGAACGCCAGATAAACTAACTTGGCCTTTTTTAAATAAAAAAAATTCCCTCACTGGAATACTTTCAGTCTTTTGACTGTATGGATTACAGATGGAATGACTGTTATATGTGAGTACCGCTTTCTTTGACAGATTCTAGTATGGGTACATATATGTTTTCCCAACCCCAGCACATTAGTTTGCTAATTCCAGATGTATGAAACGCAGGCCTAACTGTATCTAGTATATTGAACGCCAGATAAACTAACTTGGCCTTTTTTAAATAAAAAAAATTCCCTCACTGGAATACTTTCAGTCTTTTGACTGTATGGATTACAGATGGAATGACTGTTATATGTGAGTACCGCTTTCTTTGACAGATTCTAGTATGGGTACATATATGTTTTCCCAACCCCAGCACATTAGTTTGCTAATTCCAGATGTATGAAACGCAGGCCTAACTGTATCTAGTATATTGAACGCCAGATAAACTAACTTGGCCTTTTTTAAATAAAAAAAAAATTCCCTCACTGGAATACTTTATGGCTTTTCACTGTATGGATTACAGGTGGACTGGTATTAGTAGGGGTGACACAAGCACACCCAAGTCCCTGATGTAGGATTTCTATGGCACAGACCACTATTACAAGTGATTAATGGACGTTGGGAGAGATTGTGCTGCAGCACTAGTCCCAAGATGGCCGCCGCCTATCAGCCCAGTAACATGTGCCACAAAATGGTCTGCACAACCTTTAAAAAAAATAGCCTTGGACTGTGCTGCTAAATCGCTATTGGTCTGAATCCCAGGTGTAGATGTCTGACTTGTTTGGAGCTTTGGAATGCACACTGTGGCAGCTTCTGCTGCAGCACTACAAGTCGCAAAATGGCGGCCGGCGGTCAGCCCAGGTACATGTGGATGGAAAAATCACTCTGGCCACTCTAAAAATAGCCAATCCCTATCAAAAAAGCAGCTCAGCTGCAGTTGTTCAGATGAATCACAGGTGGAGGAGAGAAATTTGCTTCCAGTTATTCAATTATCCCTGCCTATTCTCGCCCTAGCATCAGCTGCGTCTATCCCTGTTCTATTCACATCGGGAGTGAGCACGTCCCGACGTGCGCACAAGCTTATAAAGAGGCTGAGTCACATGCTGCACTTGGCCAATCACAGCCTTGCCAATAGTAGGCATGGCTGCGATGGCATCTTAGGGCAAGTAGTATGATGCATGTTGATTGGCTGCTTTGCAGCCTTTCAAAATGCGCCAAAATACATGCCGAACGACGAACCCGAACCCGAACTTTTACGAAAAAGTTCGGGTTCAGGTCCCGTGTCACGAACACCCCAAAATTCGGTACGGACCCGAACTATGCTCGAACTGTTCGCTCAACACTACTCAGGAGATATTATTCCTGGTAGAGAAGATAATAGCCTACTAGTTAGAAGTTTAGCCCACAATTTCACGTCTGCGTTCAGCAGAGATATTGGTCTGAAACTAGAGGGAATCTCAATGACTTTGCCCGGCTTTGGTAGTACAACTATGTGTGCCTCCAGAGCTTGTCTAGTTAGAGGTGTGCCATTCAACAAGGCATTGAAGAAATTCACCAGTTGTGGGCCTAGGACAGAGAAAAACTTTTTGTAGTAAGCCACAGTGAGTCCGTCAGGTCCCGGGCTCTTTCCAGATGGTGTCGTGTTTAGGACCTTTTTTACCTCAGCCAAAGTGACAGGGGCTATCAGTGATGCTCTAGAGTTGTCACTAATAACTGGCAAATTCAATGTCCCCAAGAAGTTATCTATTTTCCCCTTACGTGCTGCCTGTACATCATTCTGTTCCTCACGTCTAAGATTATATAAGTCCTGATAGTAATCTCTAAAAATCTTAGATATCTTTTGAGTATCCGTTTCAAGGGCTCCCTCTTGCGACCTCATGCGTTTAATAAAGGCCTGGTCCTCCCGTTTTTTTTATAAGCACAGACATTATCTTGCCCCCTCTGTTTCCGTGAACGTAGTGTTTATGCTTAACCTTCAAGTAGGCCTTAGACGCCCTGACATTTAGCAACTCCTGCAACTCTCGTCTTACGGCTTTTAATTCTTCAAGATCTTTAAGTGCATGAGAGCGTTTATGCGATGATTCCAAGTTAGCAATACGGGATATAAGTTCCGTCAATTTTTTTGCTCTATTCTTGTTAATATGTGATCCCAGAGCGACAAACTCCCCCCTAATGACTGCCTTATGCGCCTCCCATATTATCGCATTAGACATATTGGGAGTTACATTAGTAGTAAAATATGCATGCAGTTTTTGTGATATAGAATCTACCCGAGTCTGTGAGTCTAAGAGAGTGTGGTTCAACCTCCAGTTCCATTCCCTGCCACATATTTCCGGGAAGCAGATAACGGAGGAGACCGGCGCATGGTCAGAGACCGTGATGTTGTGGAGAGTGGAGGACTTAATCTTATAAAGATTTTCTTTTAACCGTACATTTAGGCAGTGATACATATAAAAGTCAGATAGTTGCAGGATTTGAGTCATTAATTCCCACGTTTAGTAGTAATAAAAAATAAAAATAAATAATGTACAGTAGATTGGATTAACATCTCTATTGTCATCAACAGAGATTTGTGAATTACACCTGTGATGTTGTGAAGGGAATGGTGGAACAACTGAGCTCCAGAGGAAAAAACAGGCTGGTATTGAGAGCTCCATTTATATAAGCAGGCATATAACGCGAGTTTGAGCGTCGCGTGTTTGATTTAAGTGTGTGTTTGTATAAGTGTGTGACTTTAAATTAAGTGAGGGAGTATCTGAGAGCTAAATTATTTGTGTGCATTGCTGAGTGGCTGTATCTGACTTTATTGTACACTGTGACTTGCTTCTGCTGCTAGGTTCATTTCAAAGCAGCTGAGAATATACTGTGATAACTTTTTTTTTCTTTCCATTCTCCAGGGTGTGTAATTAGGGTGTGTCTGTATAATTAGGAGAAGGTAAAAAGCCAGCATTGAGGGCAGCCCAGTCCTTTGAATCCAGAGGAAATAAAACTGGCTGGTTTTAAGAGCTCCATTTATATAACCAGGCATATAACGTGAGTAGACTTGAGCGAACACCTGGATGTTCGGGTTAGAGAAGTTCGGCCGAACTTCCAGAAAATGTTCGGGTTCGGGATCCGAACTCGACCCGAACTTTGCCCCGAACCCCATTGAAGTCAATGGGGACCCAAACTTTTCGGCACTAAAAAGGCTGTAAAATAGCCCAGGAAAGGACAAAAGGCTGCAAAAGGCAGCAAAATGTAGGTAAATCCCCTTCAAACAAATGTGGATAGGGAAATGAATTAAAATAAAATAAATAAAAATGAACCAATATCAATTGGAGAGAGGTCCCATAGCAGAGAATCAGGCTTCATGTCACCCACCACTGGAACAGGCCACTGTCAGATATTTAGGCCCCGGCACCCAGACAGAGAAGAGGTTCATTCAACTAAGGTTTGCTCCGCAATATAATGGTAAAATAAAATAAAAAAAGAGGATTGAATGAAGAAGTGCCCTGGAGTACAAGAATATATGGTTAAGCGGAGGTAGTTATAAATGTCTAATCTGCACAAGGGATGGACAGGTCCTGTGGGATCCATGCCTGGTTCATTTTTATGAACGTCAGCTTGTCCACATTGGCTGTAGACAGGCGGCTGCGTTTGTCTGTAATGACGCCCCCTGCCGTGCTGAATACGCGTTCAGACAAAACGCTGGCTACCGGGCAGACCAGCACCTCCAAGGCATAAAATGCTAGCTCTGGCCACGTGGACAATTTGGAGACCCAGAAGTTGATTGGGGCCAAACCATCAGTCAGTACGTGGAGGGGTGTGCACACGTACTGTTCCACCATGTTAGTGAAATGTTGCCTCCTGCTAACACGTTCCGTATCAGGTGGTGGTGCAGTTAGCTGTGGCGTGGTGACAAAACTTTTCCACATCTCTGCCATGCTAACCCTGGCCTCAGAGGAGTTGGCCGTGACACAGCTGCGTTGGCGACCTCTTGCTCCTCCTCTGAATTTGCCTTGGGCTTCCACTTGTTCCCCTGTGACATTTGGGAATGCTCTTAGTAGCGAGTCCACCAACGTGCGCTTGTACTTGCGCATCTTCCTATCACGCTCCAGTGCAGGAAGTAAGGTGGGCACATTGTCTTTGTACCGGGGATCCAGCAGGGTGGCAACCCAGTAGTCCACACACGTTAAAATGTGGGCAACTCTGCTGTCGTTGCGCAGGCACTGCAGCATGTAGTCGCTCATGTGTGCCAGGCTGGCCAGAGGTAAGGACAAGCTGTCCTCTGTGGGAGGTGTATTGTCATCGTCCTCAGTTTCCCCCCAGCCACGCACCAGTGATGGGCCCGAGCTGCTTTGGGTGCCACCCCGCTGTAAACATGCCTCATCCTCATCCTCCTCCACCTCCTCCTCATCCTCGTCGTCCTCCAGTAATGGGCCCTGTCTGGCCACATTTGTACCTGGCCTCTTCTGTTGCAAAAAACCTCCCTCTGAGTCACTTCTAAGAGACTGGCCTGAAAGTGCTAAAAATGACTCCTCTTCCTCCTCCCCCTCCTCCTGGGCCACCTCCTCTTCCATCATCGCCCTAAATGTTTTCTTAAGGAGACATAGAAGTGGTATTGTAACACTGATAAGGGCGTAATCGCCACTGGCCATGTTGGTGGAGTACTCGAAACAGCGCAACAGGGCACACAGGTCTCGCATGGAGGCCCAGTCATTGGTGGTGAAGTGGTGCTGTTCCGCAGTGCGACTGACCCGTGCGTGCTGCAGCTGAAACTTCACTATGGCCTGCTACTGCTCGCACAGTCTGTCCTGCATGTGCAAGGTGGAGTTCCACCTGGTGGGCACGTCGCATATGAGGCGGTGAGCGGGAAGGCCGAAATTACGCTGTAGCGCAGACAGGCGAGCAGCGGCAGGATGTGAACACCGGAAGCGCGCACAGACGGCCCGCACTTTATGCAGCAGCTCTGACATGTCGGGGTAGTTGTGAATGAACTTCTGCACCACCAAATTCAGCACATGCGCCAGGCAAGGAATGTGCGTCAAACCGGCTAGTCCCAGAGCTGCGACGAGATTTCGCCCATTATAGCACACCACCAGGCCGGGCTTAAGGCTCACCGGCAGCAACCACTCGTCTGTTGTTCAATACCCCGCCACAACTCCTGCGCGGTGTGGGGCCTGTCCCCCAAACATATAAATTTCAGAATGGCCTGCTGACGTTTACCCCGGGCTGTGCTGAGGTTGGTGGTGAAGGTGTGTGGCTGACTGGATGAGCAGGTGGAAGAAGAGGAGGAGGAAGCCGAGTAGGAGGAGGAGGCTACAGGAGGCAAAGAATGTTGCCCTGCGATCCTTGGCGGCGGAAGGACGTGCGCCAAAGAGCTCTCCGCCTGGGCCCAGCCGCCACTACATTTACCCAGTGTGCAGTTAGGGAGATATAGCGTCCCTGGCCGTGCTTACTGGTCCACGTATCTGTGGTTAGGTGGACCTTGCCACAGATGGCGTTGCGCAGTGCACACTTGATTTTATCCGATACTTGGTTGTGCAGGGAAGGCACGGCTCTCTTGGAGAAGTAGTGGCGGCTGGGAACAACATACTGTGGGACAGCAAGCGACATGAGCTGTTTGAAGCTGTCTGTGTCCACCAGCCTGAATGACAGCATTTCATAGGCCAGTAGTTTAGAAATGCTGGCATTCAGGGCCAGGGATAGAGGGTGGCTAGGTGGGAATTTACGCTTTCTCTCAAATGTTTGTGAGATGGAGAGCTGAACGCTGCCGTGTGACATGGTGGAGATGCTTGGTGACGGAGGTGGTGGTGTTGGTGGTACATCCTCTGTTTGCTGGGCGGCAGGTGCCAACGTTCCTCCAGAGGCGGAGGAAGAGGCCGAGGCAGCAGCATAAGAAGTAGCAGGGGGAGCCTGAGTGAGTTCCTTGTTTTAAGGTGTTTACTCCACTGCAGTTCATGCTTTGCATGCAGATGCCTGGTCATGCAGGTTGTGCTAAGGTTCAGAACGTTAATGCCTGGCTTCAGGCTCTGAAGGCACAGCGTGCAAACCACTCGGGTCTTGTCGTCAGCACATTGTTTGAAGAACTGCCATGCCAGGGAACTCCTTGAAGCTGCCTTTGGGGTGCTCGGTCCCAGGTGGCGGTGGCCAGTAGCAGGCGAACTCTCTTGGCGGCGGTTGTTCTGCTTTTGCCCCCTGCTCCCTCTTTTGCTACGCTGTTGGCTCGGTCTCACCACTGCCTCTTCCTCTGAACTGTGAAAGTCAGTGGCACGACCTTCATTCCATGTGGGGTCTAGGACCTCATCGTCCCCTGCATCGTCTTCCACCCAGTCTTCCTCCCTGACCTCCTGTTCAGTCTGCACACTGCAGAAAGATGCAGCAGTTGGCACCTGTTTTTCGTCATCATCATAGACGTGCTGAGGTGGTATTCCCATGTCTTCATCATCAGGAAACATAAGTGGTTGTGCGTCAGTGCATTCTATGTCTTCCTCCGCTGGGGAAGGGCTAGGTGAATGCCCTTGGGAAACCCTGCCAGCAGAGTCTTCAAACAGCATAAGAGACTGCTGCATAACTTGAGGCTCAGACAGTTTCCCTGATATGCATGGGGGTGTTGTGACAGACTGATGGGCTTTGTTTTCAGGCGCCATCTGTGCGCTTTCTGCAGAAGACTGGGTGGGAGATAATGTGAACGTGCAGGACACCCAATTGACTAATACTTGTACCTGCTCAGGCCTTACCACCCTTAGAACGGCATTGGGCACCACCAAATATCGCTGTCAATTCTGGCGGCTACTGGGACCTGAGGTAGTTGGTTCACTAGGACGTGTGGCTGTGGCAGAACGGCCACGTCCTCTGCAGGACCAGAGGGTCCACTAACACCACCACGACCATGTCCGCGTCAGCGTCCCTTACTAGATGTTTTCCTCATTGTTACCGTTCACCACAATAAGTAAAAAATTATTTGGCCCAATGTATTTAATTCAAATTCAGGCCTTTTTTTTTTTTTTTTTTTTTACAGGCACCTAACACTATCTAGCTATCCATTTATGTACCTTATTACACTAATACAGGCACAGCAGTAACCACAGATTTAGGGGAATATAAATTGTAGGCCTAGTATTTAGGCCCTGGATGAAAGGTATCCTTTTACGGACAGAATTACACTTGGAGATTCACAGTAGCATGTGAAAAAATATATAGGATTATGCTTTAACACTTACTGTAATATACCCTTTAACAGAAAGAAATACACTTGGAGATGCACGGTAGCGTGTGAAGTTATTGAAAACGACCCTATCAGCACTTGAATTTGCACCTTGAATGTAATATACCCTTTTACGGACAGAAATACACTATGAGATGCACAATAGTGCGTGCAAATTTAAAGGCTTATGCTTTCAGAAATTGTAAAAAAAATACACTTGGAGATGCACGCTGAGTGTAATATTCCCTTTTACGGACAGATTTACACTTGGCCTGCAACAGCAGAAACCACAGATTTAGGGTATTGCTATTTTGGCAATTGAGTTTCAAGCCAGAACAAAAATTATGCTTTGCCAGACAGCAGACAGTATTACACTTGGCTAGCCACAGCTGGAACACCAAATTTAGGGGATTGATATTTTTGCAAGTGAATTTCACCCCTCAATAAAATATAGAAAATTCTATCCTGAGTTTCTAGGGGTGACAATAAGCACAGCCAAGCCCCTGATGTAGGATATAGCAAAAAAAATAACAACCTACTATTGATGGTTAAATGGACTTGGTGGCAGCTTGTGCTGGCGCACCACAAGACACAAAATGGCCGCCGATCACCCCAGAAAAAAGTGACAGAAAAACGCTCTGGGCAGCCTAAAAACAGTGAGCAATTAACTAGCAGAAGTTGAATGATTCACAGCTGTAGATCGATCACTTCTTTAAGTGTTTTTGCTGAGTTAATCCCTGCCTAATCTCGCCCTAACAGCAGCTGCATCCTCTCCCTACACTGATCAGAGCAGAGTGACGTGCGGTGCTACGTGACTCCAGCTTAAATAGAGGCTGGGTCACATGCTGCACTGGCCAATCACAGCCATGCCAATAGTAGGCATGGCTGTGATGGCCTCTTAGGGCAAGTAGTATGACGCTTCTTGATTGGCTGCTTTGCAGGCTTTCAAAATGTGCCATAGAAAATAGGCGAAAGACGAACCCGAATTTTTACGTAAATGTTCGGGTTCGTGTCACTCACGAACACCCCAAAATTCGGTACGAACCCGAACTATACAGTTCGGGTTCGCTCATCCTAAACGTGAGTTTGCTCATCGTGTGTTTGATTTAAGTGTGTGTTTTTATAAATGTGTGACTTTAAATTAAGTGACTTCAGATTCAGGGACTTCAGAGGGGGACTGCAGTAAATCAGTTTCTTATTACTGCATTCTATTGTATTTTTCGCTTTCGTTGTGTAATCCCCATCTAGTATGTGTTCCATTATTGACAGCGCAGCCCACTGCACTGCACATCTTTTCTGATGTATGCAGTCCTGAAACAGCCGTTCAAGGGTGTACTGTATATCATTGCTCAAAATGTGAGAAAATTACCTGTTTGGAATCACAAATTGCGTATCTAAACGGACGAGTTTCAACACTGAGAGGCGTTAACAATTTGGAAAAGAGTTTGCTGCTCACTGAGCAAGCACTTAATGGGGTAGTTGAGGGGGAGGGTGATAGAGAGGAGGCTGAGGAAAGTGAGGCAGCTAGCTGGGTAACAGTTAGAAAGCGGGGTAGAGGGAAGAGTGCCAGGGAGGCTAGCCCTGATCTGTCACACCCCAACAAGTTTGCACGGTTGGCAGATGAAGGGGATGTCGGTTTAGGGACAGAACTGCTGCAGCCGGACATTTCCTCTTCCAGTCAGGGGAATGTTAGCTCCAGTAAGCAGGGGACCAGGAGAGCAGGACAGGCCAGACAGGTGCTGGTAGTGGGAGACTTAATTATTAGGGGTACAGAAAGGGCAATATGTCACAAAGACCATGATTGCCGAACAGCGTGTTGTCTTCCTGGCACTAGAGTTCGACACATTGTGGATCGGGTTGACAGATTACTGGGAGGGGCTAGAGAAGATCCAGCGGTCATGGTCCATATCGTAACCGATGACAAAGTTAGAAGAAGGAGAGGAAGGTGGAGAGTCCTTAAAAATGATTTCAGGGATTTAGGTCAAAAGCTTGGGCCAAGGACCTAGATTAGGGAGGTTAACAAGTGGCTCAAGAACTGGTGTAGGAAGGAGGGGTTTGGGTTCCTAGAGAACTGGGCCGACTTCTGTCAGCTACAGGCTCTATCGTAGGGTTGGTATGCACCTCAATGGGGAAGGGGAAGCTGTGTTGGGCGGTAAAAATGGCTAGAAGGTTGGAGGAGTGTTTAAACTAGGGACTGGGGGGAGGGTAATTACATTATAGGATGGAAAGATAGTACAGATAGAGACCGGAGGCAAGGTAGTGGGACTGGGGGAGGAATCGAAGGAGGGACTAGAACAGTTCAGAAGGAAAGGTGTAGGGTAAAAAATATACATAAACCTCTTAATTGTATGTATACTAATGCCAGAAGCCTGACTAATAAAACTGGGGAACTGGAATTAGTGATGTGTGAGGAGGACTATGACATAGTGGGAATAACTGAGACATGGCTGGATGATAGCTATGACTGGGCAGTTAATGTACAAGGTTACAGTCTGTTTAGAAAGGATCGTCAAAACCGGAGAGGGGGAGGGGTCTGCCTTTATGTAAAGTCCTGTCTAAAGCTCACAGTCCGAGAAGATATAAGTGATGGACATGAACATGTGGAGTCACTGTGGGTAGAAATACATGGAGGCAAAAATAATAAATTACTAATAGGAGTTTATTATAAACCACATAATATACCAGAGTCCACAGAAAATCTACTACTAGATGAGATAGACGAGGTGGCAAATCATAATGAGGTGGTTATTATGGGGGACTTCAACTACCCAGATATAGACTGGGAAACTGAAAGCTGTACATTTTATAAAGGAAACAGGTTATTGGCAATAACCAAAGACAATTACCTTTCCCAACTGGTTCAGAACCCGACTAAAGGGACGGCCATAGTGGACTTAGTATTAACCAATAGACCTGACAGAACAACAGATGTGCAGGTTGGAGGACACCTGGGAAATAGTGACCATAAAGTAATAACCTTCCAATTATCCTTCAATTGAGCGTGTCTACATGGAGGAACAAAAATACCAAAATATCAAAAAAGCTAAATTTAGCCCACTAAGAGAGGCCATAGGCGTAACTAACTGGGACAAAGTCCTCAAAAATAAAAATACTGCCACAAAATGGGATATTTTTAAAAGCATCCTAAAATCTAATTGTGAGAGGTACATACCTTATAGGAATAAAGGGTTAAGGAACAAGAAGAAACCAATGTGGATAAATAGAACTGTAAAGAAAGCAATAAATGACAAAAGGAAAGCATTTCAAATCACTAAAACAGAAGGAAGCCAGGAAGCACTGAAAAACTATAAAGGAAAAAAATAGAATATGTAACATAGTAACATAGTACATAAGGCCGAAAAAAGACATTTGTCCATCCAGTTCGGCCTGTTATCCTGCAAGTTGATCCAGAGGAAGGCAAAAAACCCTGTGAGGTAGAAGCCAATTTTCTCCACCTTAGGGGAATAAAAAATTCCTTCCCGACTCCAATCATGCAATCAGAATAACTCCCTGGATCAACGACCCCTCTCTAGTAGCTATAGCCTGTAATATTATTACGCTCTAGAAACACATCCAGGCCCCTCTTGAATTCCTTTATTGTACTCACCATCACCACCTCCTCAGGCAGAGAGTTCCATAGTCTCACTGCTCTTACCGTAAAGAATCCTCTTCTATGTTTGTGTACAAACCTTCTTTCCTCCAGACGCAGAGGATGTCCCCTCGTCACAGTCACAGTCCTGGGGATAAATAGCTGATGGGATAGATCTCTGTACTGACCCCTGATATATTTATACATATTAATTAGATCTCCCCTCAGTCGTCTTTTTTCTAAAGTGAATAACCCTAATTTTGATAATCTTTCAGGGTACTGTAGTTGCCCCATTCCAGTTATTACTTTAGTTGCCCTCCTCTGAACCCTCTCTAGCTCTGCTATGTCTGCCTTGTTTACAGGAGCCCAGAACTGTACACAGTACTCCATGTGTGGTCTGACTAGCGATTTGTAAAGTGGTAGGACTATGTTCATATCACGGGAATCTATGCCCCTTTTGATGCAACCCTTTATCTTGTTGGCCTTGGCAGCAGCTGCCTGACACTGGTTTTTGCTGCTTAGTTTGCTGTTTATTAAAATTCCTAGATCCTTTTCCATGTCAGTGTTACCGAGTGTTTTACCTTTTAGTATGTACGGGTGACTTGCATTTTTCCTTCCCATGTGCATAACCTTACATTTATCAGTGTTAAACCTCATCTGCCACTTATCTGCCCAAGCCTCCAATCTATCCAGATCCCTCTGTAGTAGTATACTGTCCTCATCAGTGTAAATTACTTTACACAGTTTAGTGTCATCTGCGAAAATTGATACTTTACTATGCAAGCCTTCTACAAGATCATTAATAAATATATTGAAGAGAATAGGGCCCAATACTGACCCCTGAGGTACCCCACTAGTGACAGTGACCCAATCTGAGTGTGTACCGTTAATAACCACCCTCTGTTTTCTATCACTCAGCCAGTTACTTACCCACATACAGATGTTTTCTCCCAGTCCGAGCATTCTCATTTTATATACTAACCTTTTATGCGGTACAGTGTCAAATGCTTTGGAGAAGTCCAGATATACGACATCCATTGATTCGCCGCTGTCAAGTCTAGAACTTACCTCCTCATAGAAACTGATTAGATTAGTTTGACATGACCGATCCCTCACGAAGCCATGCTGATATGGCGTTATTTGCTTATTTCCGTTGAGATGCTCTATCATAGCATCTCTCAGAAAACCTTCAAACAGTTTACCCACAACAGATGTTAAACTTACCGGCCTATAGTTTCCAGGCTCTGTTTTTGGCCCCTTTTTGAATATTGGCACCACATATGCCACGCGCCAATCCTGTGGGACATTCCCTGTCAGTATAGAGTCTGCAAACTAGAGACAGAGCGATTCATTGCCAAAGAGAGCAAAACTAACCCTAAAATATTCTTCAATTGTATATATGGTAAAACGTATAAATATGACGGTGTCGGATGTCTACAGAGCAATGAGGGGGGAGTTGCAGAGAGCGATGAGGAGAAAGCAAAGCTATAAAATATTTTTTTCTCCACTGTATTCACTGAGGAAAATAATCTGTCAGATGAAATGCCGAATGTAAAAGTAAATTCCCCATTAAAAGTGCCCTGTCTGACCCAGGAAGAAGTACAACAGCGACTTAAATAGATTAACAAATGGAATACAACTCCGTATCCTAAAAGAATTAAGTAATGTCATAGCCAAACCCATTTTTTACAAACTCTATACTGACAGGGAGTGTTTCACAGGATTGGTGCATAGCAAATGTGGTGCCTATATTCAAAAAGGGTTCAAAAACAGAGCCCGGAAACTTTAGGCCTGTAAGTTTAACATTTGTTGTGGGTAAACTGTTTGAAGGTTTTTGAAGAGATGCCATGTTGGAGGATCTCAATGAAAATAAGCAAATAACATATCAGCATGGCATCATGAGGGATCGGTCATGTCAAACTAATTTAATCAGTTTCTATGAGGAGGTAAGTTCTAGACTTGACAGTGGTGAATCAATGGATGTCGTATATCTGGACTTCTCGAAAGCATTTGACACTGTACCACATAAAAAGGTTAGCATATAAAATGAGAATGCTCGGACTGGGAGAAAATGTCTGTATGTGGGTAAGTAACTGGCTCAATGATAGAAAACAGAGGGTGGTTATTAATGGTACACACTCAGATTGGGCACTGTCACTAGTGGGGTACCTCAGGGGTCAGTATTGGGCCGTATTCTCTTCAATATATTTATTAATGATCTTGTAGAAGGCTTGCACAGTAAAATATCAATTTTTGCAGATGACACTAAACAGTGTAAAGTAATTAACACTGAATAGGTTAATATACAGCTACAGATGGATCTGGATAGATTAGAGGCTTGGGCAGAGAAGTGGCAGATGAGGTTTAACACTGACAAATGTAAGGTTATGCACATGGGAAATAATAATGCAATTCACCCGTACATACTAAATGGCAAAACACTCGGTAACACCGACATAGAAAAAGACCTAGGAATTTTAATAAACAGCAAACTGAGCAGTAAAAACCAGTGTCAGGCAGCTGCTGCCAAGGCCAATAAGATAATGGGTTGCATCAAAAGGGGCATAGATGCCCGTGATGAGAACATAGTCCTACCACTTTACAAATCACTAGTCAGACCACACATGGAGTACAGTGTACAGTTCTGGGCTCCTGTGAACAAGGCAGACATAGCAGAGCTGGAGAGGGTTCAGAGGAGGGCAACTAAAGTAATAACTGGAATGGGGCAACTACAGTACCCTGAAAGATTATCAACATTAGGGTTATTCACTTTAGAAAAAAGACGACTGAGGGGATATCTAATTACTATGTATAAATATATCAGGGGTCAGTACAGAGATCTCTCCCATCATCTATTTATCCCCAGGACTGACTGTGATGAGGGGACACCCTCTGCGTCTGGAGGAAAGAAGGTTTGTATAAAAACATAGAAAAGGATTCTTTACGGTAAGAGCAGTGAGACTATGAAACTCTCTGCTGAGGAGGAGGTGATGGTGAGCACAATAAAAGAATTCAAGAGGGGCTTGGATGAATTTCTGGAGTGTAATAATATTACAGGCTACAGCTACTAGAGAGGGGTCGTTGATCCAGGGAGTTATTCTGATTGCCTGATTGGAGTCGAGAAGTAATTTTTCCCCCCTTAAGTGGGGAAAATTGGCTTCTAGCTCAGTTTTTTTTTTGCCTTCCTCTGGATCAACTTGCAGGATAACAGGCCGAACTGGAAGGACAAATGTATTTTTTCGGCCTTATATGCTATGTTACTATGATGACTCTACAGAACCGACTGGTCCTTGACAAAAGAAAAAGGAGGGGTCTACAGGATCTGCTGCATCTACATTCCGGACAACACTGCCCCTGATGGATCACCAAGGATCTGAAACGGATGGACTTTATCAAATGAACTGACGAGAAAACTTCTGAAATGAATCGCATCATAGCCAGAATAATGTTTTGGGAACTGGTTCAGCAACTACAATGTTTTTAGCATTTGGTTTTAACAGGTGTGAAGCTGCTAGGGGAGATTCATGGCAGGAGTTTGTGTCTTCCCTGTCAGTCATCAGGTCTGAGGCAGCACCAGGTGATGCAATCAGTCTGGGATAAGAGCCCAGCCCAGACTGTCAGTCAAGGGGAGAGAGTCTTGGTGCAACAGAGGCCTTCTGGAGGCTCTGGAAGAGTGGTCTCAGCCGGGCTGGCTGAGGGGCCACAGGGCTAGGTGCTAGCTGGAACATTGGGGGATGCCGTGACGCCTGGGCGCAGGGGTCACAAGGCCGGAGTTTGGAGGACTACTGGGCCACACTCCCCCATAAAGGTACTGGACTTGAGACCATGTGTGAACGGTGCTCTGTGCAGCAAGGAGGCTGATGGACATTGGGCTGGGAAAGCTGCATGTTATAACCGTGTGTGAACCGTGCTTTAGGTGAGTTAGGGACATAACTGTGTTTAGTTAGAGCCTAGACGGGCAAGGTGTTTATTTATTATTGTTTTGTTGTTCTATTTTTGCTGGGGTGCCACAATAAATGCATTGTTTGGACCGTGAACCTTGTGTCCTGAAGATAACTGTGAGAATGACCCCGAAACAAGAGCTAATCCCCCACACAGGCTATTATATAGTTCTTAGGTTTAGGAAAATTGTTTTTAAGAATGTTTAATACATTCATGCCCACACTATGTATATGTGTTGTGCCCCTGTCAAAGACAAAGATTATTCCATCCTGAAGTAAATAAAACCTTGCTGATGGTTGCGGGATAAATAGGACAAGGTGAAGGAAAACCAAAAGGGAGTTGAGGGGACCTGGTGAAGCAATAAGAAAATCGAGCTCTTCGCTGTTTAGGGCATTGGGAAAGTACCTCACTTTGCCTGTTCACCTTTGGTCTATTTCCCGCAAAAGGAGGGATTTGTGAAAGATAGATTTTTATTTCTCTATATATAATGTGAACATTCTGTAGTACACTTTTTGTAATCTAGATGGTTGTAAACCAGATGTACAGTATGAGCCATGTGTGCATTCTTTTGTCTTATGGTCAATAGGGGAGGGGGAATGGGGGATTTGGTTGCAGTTTTCAAATCTACCTATGAACTCAGAGTTGAAGTTGCTGAAACCACTCCTATCAAGTTAAGGAGCCAATAGTCTCTTCTTAAGGAACACCCTTTTGTGATGTCATGTCTGCTATTTAAGTCAATGTTACCTGAATAAAGCTATTTTCTGGTTCTGGCTCAGGGGGATGAGAAGATGCTTCAATGAAACCAACTAGTGTGTCTGGTCTCATTATGAAAGCTGTATGGCATGCACATACTTATACTTCTAATTGAATTGGCACCACACAAAGAAGATGGGAGAATCGCTAAAATTGCTATAACACAAATGACAATTCTTTTATCGTTCACACTTTCCTCAAAAAAGAGTCATACTGAAGAACACCTAGCCCTTGACAAGGGAGATTGCCGCAAAGGGGGTGCTCCGGGGAACAGTTGCGGGCCGGTTTGGTGTGGCCCGCTTTCTCACTTTTGCCACACCACTGCCTCTTCCAGCCTGCTGTGGTGCTGCAGATTCCTCCCCCTCTGTACTGCTGTCCTCCCTCGACTTCCCACCTTCCCAGGTTGGGACAGTGATTTCATCGTCCACCACATCCTCTTCCACTTCCTCACTCTGGTCATCCTCCTGACTTGTTGACCTAACAACAACCTCACTTATTGACAACTGTGTCTCATCCTCATCATCAACCTCTTGAGACACTAATTGCCGTTGAGGTCAAGGTTTGGTGGCTCGCTCACTGATAATACAATGGAATAGGTGCACTGCCGCACAGCACTCCCTGTTGCTGTTAAAAGTACAAATTGGAAAAAAGAAGATTGGGCGTCACTCAATATCCGGCATCAATATAGACAAGGTAGAAGACAATGTCCAAATAATATTATTTAATCACTTACAACATGTTGTATAAAATTACAATTAAAATACTCAAAATGGATAAAACCTCTAAAAGTACACATATAGCCTAATGAAACCACTATATTGGACTCTGTATTCAGTCTCTAGTGGACACTAATTGCCGTTGACTTATTGCCAACTGTGTCTCATCATCATCATCCACCTCGTGAAACACTAATTGCCGTTCCCCACCATCATCTTCTTGTGACTGTGGATGCTCAAGAGTTTTGGCATCAGTGCACACGATCTGCTTATGTCCCTCTTCAAGCGGGCTTGGCGACAGACCCAAATCAAGAAATGGTGATGAAAAGAGCTCCTCGGAATATCCAAGTTTGGGATCACTTGTTTGCCAAGACTCTCCATGGTGGGAGAAAGGAGGATCAGGGTGAGGATTCTGTTGACCAGACTCTTGGCTACTGAGACTGGACTTTGTGGAAGACAGGGTGGTGCTTAACCGACTGGGAGCATTATCTGCTGCAATCCAAATGTCCACCTGGTCGCACTGGTGTGACTTCGAGAGTGGTGTCCTGCGCCGCCCTACAAACTGGGACATGAAGCTAGTTATCACAGCGGCCAAAAAATTACACTGAATGTTATTGATATTTATGATGCTCAAATGTTACACAGGAGATGTAGCACAGGTAATGTCGCTGTCACAGCGGCTAATAAAAAATTACAGGGAATATCATTGATTTTTATGATGCGCAAACGTTATACAGGAGATGTAGCACAGGAAATGTCGCTGTCACCAGCGGGTAAAAGAAAATTACAGGGAATATCACTGATTTTTATGATACGCAAACGTTATACAGGAGATGAAGCGCAGGTAATGTCGCTGCCACCAGCAGAGAAAAAATTAGACTGAATGTCACTGATATTTATAATGCGCAAACGTTATACAGGAGATGTAGCACAGGTAATGTCGCAGTCACCAGCGGCTAATAACAAATTACAGGGATTATCACAGATATTTATGATGCACAAACATTATACAGGAGATGTAGTGCAGGTTTTAGGCAAAGTATTTTGCCGCATTTGTGTGAGGGGAGGCGGGGCAAGTGATATTTAAGTTCGGAGCGGCACTAGCAGGATGCCGACAGCTTGTTTTGCGGGACACCTTGTTTGCGTCACTTCCAGCTCGATAAGCATGGTGTGCGGTTCAGCTGTGGTCAGCATGTCTGCTGGTGGTACAGGGCATTATTGACAAGACACTGGTAAGATCTTGGCGGGTCGTTTCTTATGGGAAGGCAGGTCTGTTGCCAGGGCCGTCTTTACCAAGGGGCAAAAGGGGCAGCTGCCCCGGGCCCAGTTGCTCCTGGGGGGCCCAAGGCAGCTGCCTCTTGAGCCCTGCTAGCCACTGCCCCGGGTGTCAAGCTGTCAGCTACACAGGGGTGCTGCCGTGCCTGCCTGCACTGAGTCCAGGCATCATGATCGTACTGTGTTAAAGTTGTGATCACTTCAGGACCTTAATGACATCATCACCATGTGACCAGTAACCTAGCAATTACTGGTCACATGGCTATGAAGTCATCACAGGTCCTACCAGGAGTGTTGCTGTGGAGCTTTTTTGTGTGAACATTTCATCAGAAAAAGGTGACAGGGGCCGTTATGTTAATATACTGTAAACTACTGTATAGTGGTGGGCTGTATACTGTGTGGGGGCCTGTATACTGTGGGGGGGCAGTATATTGTGTGGGGGCCTGTATACTGTGGGGGCTCTGTATACTGTGTGGGGGCCTGTATACTGTGGGGGGGCTGTATACTGTGTGGGTGGCTGTATACTGTGTGGGGGGCTGTATACTGTGGGGGGCTATATACTGTGGGGGCTCTGTATACTGTGTGGGGGCTCTGTATACTGTGTGGGGGCTCTGTATACTGTGTGGGGGCTCTGTATACTGTGTGGGGGGCTGTATACTGTGTGGGGGGCTGTATACTGTGGGGGTCTGTATACTGTAGGGGCCTGTATACTGTGGGGGGGGCTGTATACTGTGGGGGGGGGCTGTATACTGTGTGGGGGGCTGTATACTGTGGGGGGCTGTATACTGTGTGGTGGGCTGTATACTGTGTGGTGGCCTGTATACTGTGTGGTGGGCTGTATACTGTGTGGTGGGCTGTATACTGTGGGGGGGGGCTGTATACTGTGGGGGGGCTGTATACTGTGTGGTAGGCTGTATACTGTGTGGTGGGCTGTATACTGTGTGCGGGCCTGTATACTGTGGGGGGGGGCTGTATACTGTGTGGTGGGCTGTATACTGTGTGGGGGCCTGTATACTGTGGGGGCCTGTATACTGTGGAGGGGCTGTATACTGTGTGGTGGGCTGTATACTGTGTGGGACTGTATACTGTGTGGGGGCCTGTATACTGTGGGGGGGGGCTGTATACTGTGTGGTGGGCTGTATACTGTGTGGGGGGCCTGTATAGTGTGTGGGGGGCCTGTATAGTGTGGGGGCCTGTATAGTGTGGGGGGGGGCCTGTATAGTGTGGGGGGCCTGTATACTGTGGGGGCCTGTATAGTGTGGGGGGCTATACTGCTGTACTGTATACTGTGGGGGTATGTATACTGTATACTGTGGGTGCGGTATAGTGTGGAGTGCTATACTGCTGTACTGTATTGTGTGGGGGGCTGTATTGTGTATAGTTTGGGGTGCTGTATACAGTGAGGTGTTGTATACTGTGAGGTGCTGTATACTGTGGGCTGCTATACTGCTCTACTATATACTGTGGGGTACTGTATAGTGTGGGGTGCTATACTGCTCTACTATATACTGTGGGGTACTGTATAGTGTGGGGTGCTATACTGCTCTACTATATACTGTGGGGTACTGTATAGTGTGGGGTGCTAAACTGCATACTGTGTGGTGCTGTATACTATAGGGTGCTATACTGCATACTGTGGGTTGCTGTATACTATAGGGTGCTATACTGCATACTCTGGAGTGCACTGTAACGCTAGGGTGAGCCGAGCCCTGGTCTCCTTCCTGCAGAGCGGTGCCCACTTCCAGCCTGAGCCCAGCTGCCCAGAGCACTGATCCTGACCCGCTGGAGTCTTCAGAACTGTGAGTATTTACAGTCATTCACTGTACTCTACCAGATGTGTGGATTTTTTTTGTGTGTGTTGTGGTGGAGGGCGTGATTGCCTAAGGTGTTGGAAGGCGGGATCCAGGGGGCCCAAGTAAATTTTTGCCCAGGGTCCAATCAATATTAAAGACGGCCCTGTCTGTTGCAGTGAAACATCAGGTATATACTTACCAGCTACCTTTTGTACAAGCTGCAGGGTACGCAGAGTTCTCACGTGTACCAGTATGACTCTCGGTCCCATCAGTCTGAGGCAATCACTCCATCTACTGGGCCTGAATGGTACTGCAAGCTGAGGGGAAAGTCTAAGTAATGTTAGCCTTGTAACTGCTGGAAGCTTAATCATAGGGACGACAAAGCGGTCAGGGGGAGGGAGGGTCGGGTTATGGTATGCGGCATTTAGATTACTGTTCCTTACGAATCTTGGTTATTTCATGTGGTCCCAGGGGTGGTGTCTAGATAATTGATGGCGAGCGGCTGTTCACATGTTGTTTTCCCTTATAGGTTCTGTGTTATATCAAGTCCCGGCGGGGTATCCTACAGCAGTACCTACAGTACAATTCTAATATCATCTTGGCATCAGGGGAAAAGTAAGCCGTTTTGGGTGGGTCATAGTGGGGTCATGGGCATTAATGTAGAGAAAGGGTAAAACTTCTAAATATGCTGTTTTCCTTCTGATTAGCTACGGAATTTCTTCTGGGAATCAGCAGGCAGGCAGTAGTCAGGTATGGTCAAATATGCGGTGGTAGGCTAAGGCACGTTCCACATACATTGCGCAGTGGTGGCGGTAAAAAAATAAATAAAATAAATTTACTGTCTACAGGCAGTATTACGGCTGTCACGTTCACAGTCATGTTAAGTCCTGTCACGACTACAGGCAGTAATACGTCTGTCACGTCTACAGACATGAGCAAGTCCTGTCACGACTACAGGTAATCATACGCATATCTCATCTTCAGACATGGTCAAGTCCGGTCACGACTACAGGCAGACAAATTACAGAAGCCCAAATGTGGGCCAAAAGAGTAAAGTGGAAATGTGGGACCAAGTATTGAAGCGCAAATGTTGGCCAAAAGAGTAAAGCGGAAATGTGGGACAAATTATTGAAGCGCAAATGTGGTGCTACTTGTTAAGCATTGAATCAAAGGAGGTGGCGGGCATCAATTAAAGAAGAATTTCTGAAATTTTATTCCCTGTCACCTATGCAGAGCAGGGGTTTATTCACGTCTGAAATTGTATAATGTCCACCCAAGAATGTAGCAGACAAATTACAGAAATTTATTAACCTGTCTACTTAGTAGAGCAGGGGTCTATGACAGAAATTTTTTTTTATTGTCACCCGAAAATGTAAAAGAAAAATTATTAAAATTTTTTACCTGTCTACTCGGTATAGCAGTGTTACATCACACCCAAAAATTGGTGAATTTCACCCGAAAATGTAACTGACAAAATAGTGAAATGACATAAAATAAAAATTTGATTTATGAGGTGGAGTTCCATATGGAGTAGGAGTTTGAGGAGGCGGTGGACGTAGCGGTGTAGGTGGAAGCGGCTGTGGAGGAGGACGAGGTAGCCAACTCAAAAAGAGTGTGAAATATCCAAAATACAAGAATAAGCAATTACGCTGCAGTATAACAATGGCTGGTTAAGGCCGGTATAAATGTCTATTCTGCACAAGGTACGGACAAGTCCTGTGGGATCCATGCCTGGTTCATTTTAAAGAACGTGAGCTTGTCCACATTAGCTGTGGACAGGCGGCTGCGCTTGTCTGTGATGACACCCCCTGCCATGCTAAACACACGTTCAGATAATACACTGGCTGCAGGGCAGGCCAGCACCTCCAAGGCGTAAAGAACAAACTCAGTGCCCAATTTGGAGACCCAGAAGTTGAAGGGGGCGGACCCGTCATTCAGTATGTGTAGGCGTGTGCACACATACTGCTCCACCATGTTGGTGAAATGCTGCCTCCTGCTAAGACGTTCCATATCAGCTGGTGGTGCTGGTTGTTGTGGTGTGCTGACATAGCTTTTCCACATTTCGACCATGCTAACCCTGCCTTCTGAGGTGCTGGCTAGTGCCCCAGCTGTGTTGGTGTAGAGGGAATGTCAGGTGGGCGTATGTATATATATATATGTGTGTGTGTGTGTGTATCTGCCCCTTCATTGATATGTGTATGTATGTATGTATGTATATGGGCCCCCTTATATGGCCAATAGGGGTATACACTGCTCAAAAAAATAAAGGGAACACTTAAACAACACAATGTAACTCCAAGTCAATCACACTTCTGTGAAATCAAACTGTCCACTTAGGAAGCAAGACTGAGTGACAATCAATTTCACATGCTGTTGTGCAAATGGGATAGACAACAGATGGAAATTATAGGCAATTAGCAAGACACCCCCAATAAAGGAGTGGTTCTGCAGGTGGTGACCTGACCACTTCTCAGTTCCTATGCTTCCTGGCTGATGTTTTGGTCACTTTTGAATGCTGCCGGTGCTTTCACTCTAGTGGTAGCATGAGACGGAGTCTACAACCCACACAAGTGGCTCAGGTAGTGCAGCTTATCCAGGATGGCACATCAATGCGAGCTGTGGCAAGAAGGTTTGCCGTGTCTGTCAGCGTAGTGTCCAGAGCATGGAGGCGCTACCAAGAGACAGGCCAGTACATCAGGAGACGTGGAGGAGGCCGTAGGAGGGCAAAAACCCAGCAGCAGGACCGCTACCTCCGCCTTTGTGCAAGGAGGAACAGGAGGAGCACTGCCAGAGCTCTGCAAAATGACCTCCAGCAGGCCACAAATGTGCATGTGTCTACTCAAACGGTCAGAAACAGACTCCATGAGGGTGATATGAGGGCCCGACGTCCACAGGTGGGGGTTGTGCTTACAGCCCAACACCGTGCAGGACGTTTGGCATTTGCCAGAAAATACCAAGATTGGCAAATTCGCCACTGGCGCTCTGTGCTCTTCACAGTTGAAAGTAGGTTCACACTGAGCACATGTGACAGATGTGACAGAGTCTGGAGACGCCGTGGAGAACATTCTGCTGCCTGCAACATCCTCCAGCATGACCGGTTTGGCATTGGGTCAATAATGGTGTGGGGTGGCATTTCTTTGGATGGCCGCACAGCCCTCCATGTGCTCGCTAGAGGTAGCCTGACTGCCATTAGGTACCGAGATGAGATCCTCAGACCCCTTGTGAGACCATATGCTGGTGCGGTTGGCCCTGGGTTCCTCCTAATGCAAGACAATGCTAGACCTCATGTGGCTGGAGTGTGTCAGCAGTTCCTGCAAGACGAAGGCATTGATGCTATGGACTGGCCCGCCCGTTCCCCAGACCTGAATCCAATTGAGCACATCTGGGACATCATGTCTCGCTCTATCCACCAATGTCACGTTGCACCACAGACTGTCCAGGAGTTGGCAGATGCTTTAGTCCAGGTCTGGGAGGAGATCCCTCAGGAGACCGTCCACCATCTCATCAGGAGCATGCACAGGCGTTGTAGGGAGGTCATTCAGGCACGTGGAGGCCACACACACTACTGAGGCTCATTTTGACTTGTTTTAAGGACATTACATCAAAGTTGGATCAGCCTGTAGTGTGTTTTTCCACTTTAACTTTGAGGGTGACTCCAAATCCAGACCTCCATGGGTTAAAAAATTTGATTTCCATTTTTTTTTTTGGTGTGATTTTGTTGTCAGCACATTCAACTATGTAAAGAACAAAGTATTTCAGAAGAATATTTAATTAATTCAGATCTAGGATGTGTTATTTTTGTGTTCTCTTTATTTTTTTGAGCAGTGTATATTCCTGTATGGCCATGTACAGTCAGGTCCATAAATATTGGGACATCAACACAATTCTAACATTTTTGGCTCTATACACCACCACAGTGGATTTGAAATGAAACAAACAAGATGTGCTTTAACTGCAGACTGTCAGCTTTAATTTGAGGGTATTTACATCCAAATCAGGTGAACGGTGTAGGAATTACAACAGTTTGCATATGTGCCTCCCACTTGTTAAGTGACCAAAAGTAATGGGACAGAATAATAATCATAAACCAAACTTTTACTTTTTAATACTTGGTTGCAAATTCTTTGCAGTCAATTACATCCTGAAGTCTGGAACGCATAGACATCACCAGACGCTGGGTTTCATCCCTGGGTGATGCTCTGCCAGGCCTCTACTGCAACGGTCTTCAGTTCCTGCTTGTTCTTGGGGCATTTTCCCTTCAGTTTTGTCTTCAGCAAGTGAAATGCATGCCCAATTGTTTCAGGTCAGGTAATTGACTTGGCCATTGCATAACATTCCACTTCTTTCCCTTAAAAAACTCTTTGGTTGCTTTTGCAGCATGCTTTGGGTCATTGTCCATCTGCACTGTGAAGCAGCGTCCAATGAGTTCTGAAGCATTTGGCTGAATATGAGCAGATAATATTGCCCGAAACACTTCAGAATTCATCCTGCTGCTTTTGTCAGTAGTCACATCATCAATAAATACAAGAGAACCAGTTCCATTGGCAGCCATACATGCCCACGCCATGACACTACCACCACCATGCTTCACTGATGAGGGGGTATGCTTAGGATCATGAGCAGTTCCTTTCCTTCTCCATACTCTTCTCTTCCCATCACTCTGGTACAAGTTGATCTTGGTCTCATCTGTCCATAGGATGTTGTTCCAAATGTGAAGGCTTTTTTAGATGTCGTTTGGCAAACTCTAATCTGACCTTCCTGTTTTTCAGGCTCAGCAATGGTTTACGTCTTTTGGTGAACTCTCTGTATTCACTCTGGTGAAGTCTTCTCTTGATTGTTGGCTTTGAAACACATACACCTACCTCCTGGAGAATGTTCTTGATCTGGCCAACTGTTGTTTTCATCACCAGGGAAAGAATTCTTCGTCATCCACCACAGTTGTTTTCCGTGGTCTTCCGGGTCTTTTGGTGTTGCTGAGCTCACCGGTGCGATCCTTCTTTTTAAGAATGTTCCAAACAGTTGCTTTGACCACGCCTAATGTTTTTGCTATCTCTCTGATGTTTTTTTTTTTTTTTTTCAGCCTAATGATGGCTTGCTTCACTGATAGTGACAGCTCTTTGGATCTCATCTTGAGAGTTGACAGCAACAGATTCCAAATGCAAATAGCACACTTGAAATGAACTCTGGACCTTTTATCTGCTCATTATAATTGGGATGATGAGGGAAAAGCACACACCTGGCCATGGAACAGCTGAGAAGGCAATTGTCCCATTACTTTTGGTTCCTTAACAAGTGGGAGGCACATATGCAAACTGTTGTAATTCCTACACCGTTCACCTTGTTCGTTTCATTTCAAATCCATTGTGGTGGTGTATAGAGTAAAAAATGTTACAATTGTGTAAATGTCCCAATATTTATGGACCTGACTGTATATATTCCCTGTTATGTAGATGTATATATGGAGATGTGTGTATGCAGTGAATACATCTGTATATGTGTATCTGCCATGGGTCTCCCCCAGGTGTGTGTATATATATATATATATATATATATATATATATATATATATATATATATATACACACACACACATACACACACACACACACACACACACACATTCAGGCATGGGGGTACAGATTTTACTAAGCATGTCCACACAAGGTCCACACATACTGCTGCGGCAAGCATTTGTATATGTGCCGCCATATAGGTGGTGAATGCCACATGACATTATGTCTCATTTGCACTTTCACCTATTGCTGTGTAGTTTCAAGGTATACATGCCCTGTGTTACAGATACCACTAAGTCATTTGGTGCTGCAGGGGATTCTTTAAACTGGTACACATAACAGTAGGTTGCTGGGGGTGATACACGGGACGTGGTCACTTTCTGGTTTCAGTTTTTTGTTGATCCATGGTATTTATCAATTCGCTTTCATGCTAGTCTGTGTTGGCTGAAGCTATGGTTCATAGGGTAATATTGCACTAGAGGTTTGAGTTGATGGGGTCCCCGTTCTGGATCCGCGGTTGGCCGTGTTTAGTTGCAGACCAGTGGCTCCGGCTGGAGGATCTGGCCTGTCCTGCGTAAGGCAGGCAACTCAATGAGGGTGACCAAATTTATTTTTATTTTTTTCTGGTCTTATTGGTAATTTGTCTCGTCTATACATTTGCAGTGTTTATAATACATCGTCATATTTCAGTGGCTGCGTTCGGGTCACATAGCTGACGCTTCATGCCGTTCCAAGGACTTCCTTTGTAAACAGTAGGTGGTACGTCCTGATTTACATGCTTTTATGTTATGTGTTATTATCACAGTGGTGTTCTAGGCCTTGCTGCCCACTCTGGCTTGCAAAGAACGGTGGTATTGGGATTCTGACACCTGGAGCGGCCAGGCAGCTTGTCCACACGGCTTGTCATGTTAAGGCTAATGATTGACCAGGGTCACCTCGGCTTGGGAGGCTTGTTCTTTGCATGGCACCGGTGGAGGTTTGGTGTCCTGCACAGTGGCACCATGTTGGGATACTATCTTTTAGGGGCCATGTTTGTGAGTCATCGTTGCACGTCCGTCAAACGGTCATTCGCTATTACACGTCCACCGCTACGGTGGCAGGGTGTCTGGCCTGGTACCCACAGGTTTGGTACGACTATGTTCATTACTCATGGGCCTGAAGCGTTCAGGCGCCTTGTCACGTCTGCCGCCCGCAGTGGCATGTTATCCTGCCGGGAACGTCTTGGTTGTCATACTCGTCAATGTTGTTACACGTCGGCTTGAAGCGTTCAGGCAATGTTACGTCTGCCGCCCCGGTGGCATGTTGTCCCGCCTGGAACGTCCAGGTTGTCATACTCGTCTATCTTGTTGCACGTCAGCTTGAAGCGTTCAGGCAATGTTACGTCTGCCGCCCCGGTGGCATGGTGTCCTGTCTAGTACGTCCAAGTGGTCATACTCGTCAAGTCTTGTCGCACATCCGCCCGAAGCAGCATGATGTGTCATGGCAGCGCCTGTGGGGGCATGTCATCCCGGGGTCGTCCTGGTTGGTCTGTTCATCAGTCCTCATCGTTGTCCGCCTGGAACGGTCAGGCCCATGTTTTTTCATTTGCCCATGGTAGCAGGCTGTCCGGCCTGGTACCTCCAGGTCGGTTAAAAATTTCCAGTGCAGTAAGGTGTTCATTCATTATTCTTTGTTTATACGGCAGCACGTTGGGGGGATTCTGTTCCTTCGGCCTTCCTAAAACAAGGCCTCTACCTCCGTCAGCGGATCCGGCCCTCCGGTACGGTATCTGTCCCATTTCTCATCCAATTCCATAACCAGGTGAGTATCAGTACTGGTCCTCTGGGCTCCGGCCATAGTCAGATGGTCGGTCCCCCCCGCTTTTTTAACGGACAGGGGTCAGCTTTGGGCACCGGGGTGTCCGCGGTACGCTTGGTCTCCTCACAAGTAACAAAGGTTTTGTTCTCAGGTGGTGGCCCGGGTCGTAGAATCAGTCGACGCAGTCAACATGTCCCAGGCCTCAGACATTGATGATGCCTCGTCCATCTCTGGGTCCCAGTTATCCGGTCTGGCTGGCCATGGATTCCTGAGGAACTGGACAGTTCCAAAGCTGATTGAAGAATTGAATAGAAGGGGCATCAGCCATCCGGCTTCGGCCAGGAAAGCAGAACTATATAGGCTGCTGGTATCCAATCCGGGTCCATCCAGCGAGCAAGCTGCAGTACCAACTATACAGTCGTCATTGGCTCAGTTGCATGCCACGATGGGGAGTCTGGCTGCGTCAGTAGCTGACATCCAGAACAGGGTCATGGAACTTGAGTCCAGGGCCTCCGCCGTCTCGCAGTCAGTGGCTCCCGTGGCTGTGGTGCCATGGCCTTTGGCGGGTTCCCCAGGTATGTCCTCTACTCCTCCGGCCATTGTCCCAGCTCATTTTGTGGTGGAGAATATCAGGAAGGATATACTGGCAGGCAAGGAAGTTAACCTGGCATCTATCCTCATAGCATCACACGATGCGAGCGAGCACAAAACGATTGATTGCCGGGAGGTGTCAGTAGTGAGGAAGTCAAAAGATGCCCGACTGAATCGCAAACTGTCCATACCTGAGTTTGTACTCGCCTTCAGTTTGTTTAGGGACATCATCTGCTAGGCACAGCCAAATAGGTGTCCAGCTCCTCCCTCCTATCTATATCAGGTCACCGATTTGGGTCACAAGTATGGGGGCTCGGCGTTTTATGATTATCATCGTTCCTTCGCGGCTAAAGCCGCAGCCTCCCTAGCACAGTTTCAATTTATGACCAATTGGGCTGTGCTAGATATGGAACTGTTCTGCAGGCATTTTGCAGGTCTCCGATCCCCCACTTGTTGATCGTGCCAATCCATTTTTCATGCCACTGAATAGTGCCCCAACGAGGCGGCCTCCCATCCAGATAGAGCCCTTCCAGGTACATCAGGGGTTCCCAGGGGCCCGGCCCTCATGGACAAGTTTGGTAGGCCATTTGTGTATCTGGGCAAAAGTTAGATATGCAATAATTTTAACTTCGGTCACTGCATGTTCAGTGGGTGCAGGGCCCTCCACGTGTGCACGGTCTGCTTTCGTGCACATCCCAGGTCCACCTGTCCAAAAAAGTCCTCTAAGCTGGCGTGACTGACCGACATCAACGTTGATCTCCTGGGGGCACTCCTAAAAGGTCATGGCGACCAACAGTTTGTGGTACATCTGCTTACGGGTCTGTCACAAGGGTTCCACACGGGGTTGGTGGCCCTTCCGCATTCCAACTGGGAGTGTGAGAACCTCCTCTCTGCCAGACAGAAGCCAGAGGCTGTACAAGCTGCAATTTCCTTGGAACTGGACAAAGGGTTCCTCATCGGTCCGTTTGATTCAATTCCCTTTGAGGTATGGAGGGTCAACCCCATTGGAGTGGTGGCTAAGAAGGACTCAAATAAAAGAAGACTTATCTATGATCTCTCGGCTCCTCATTCTTCCCACATACCCAGTATTTACTCCCTCATATCATCGGAAGAGTTTAGTATGAAATACTCCTCTATCGATGAGGCCATTCAATTTATTCTCAAGGCAGGAAGGGGGGCCTGGTTGTCCAAGACAGATATTGCCGACGCTTTTAAACTACTCCCGATCCATCCGCAACTGTGGCAATACTACGGCATCAGGTGGGCGGGCAGGTACTACTTTGCCAATCGCCTGACGTTTGGCTCAAAAAGCAGCCCATGGCCCTGCACTGGATCCTGGTCGAACATGGGCAGGCCCCCATGTGCATCCATTACCTAGACGACTTCCTGCTGGTGGAACACCCTTCCCGGCAGCCCTCCAGCTTATCCTCCCTGCTGGAAGTATTTGCGGCACTTCAGGATCCTGTCGCCCCAGGGAAGACGGTAGGTCCTTCCAAGACGATCACCTTCCTAGGGGTCATTCTGGACTCGGTGAGGTTGGAAGCAAGGCTCCCCGAGGAGAAGTTGCAGCAGATCTGGTTAGCCATCCTGGAGGCGTCCAAATCCTGCTTCCTGACCAAGACAAACCTCCAATCGTTACTGGGCCGGCTGAACTTCGCCATGAGGGTCATGCCCCAGGGACGTACCTTTGTTTCCCGGCTCTTGCTGCTCCTGCCATCGGCCCCAGAACAGGACAGTGTTATTCGTTTGGACCAACAGGCCATGGCGGACCTGTCCATGTGGAGTACATTCATGTCCTCATGGAATGGGGTAAGGTTGTTCATTCCCCCCTGGGACCCGTCCTCTCCCACGATTTATTCAGACACGGCCGCATCCAAGGGCTTTGCAGCCATATTTGGCAATCACTGGCTTGCCGGTGCCTGGCCGTCTCAGATCACGGTGGACAGGAAGTCTCTTCGGTCATCCCCCCTGTTGGAGTTATATCCTTTGGTGGCGGCGGCCCATGTATGGGGCCACGAGTGGTCCGACTCAAGGGTGTTGTTTATCACCGATAGTCAGGACTTGGTTGACATCATCCGCAGTGGCAGAGCGAAATCCCCTAGAATCATGGCCCTCATGCGCAGGTTGGTTTGGCTGTCCATGGTGCATCATTTTTGCTTGGAGTGCTCCCACATTCAGGGTTCCAGGAATACGGCTGCTGATGCGCTGTCCCGGTTTAATGCTAATGTCTTTTTTCAGAATATGCCACACGCAGACGCAACGGGGGCAGGCATTCCAGCATACAGTGACCTGGTGTGGGATTAACGTCATTGATCAGGACTGCAAAAGACCTGTTGCACCAGAGCCTTTCTGAAAATACAGTCAGGAATTATCGCACAGGCTGGAATCTGTATAGGGATTTTGCCAAGAATCACCCACAGGGCAACGTGGATGATGTGTCATTCGTGATGGCGTTTATCGCTCATTGTCATGCCAACCTCGGACTCGCTCACAACACCATCCGCCTTTACTTGGCGGGAGTTCAACATCAGTTCACGTTGAACAACCCTGCCCGAGTCTCTTTTTTCACGTTTCAAGCCATCAAAGCCACGCTCCGGGGCATTGAGAAAACCGGGGCAAGTAGGCCGGTGGTCCGTCAACCCATGTCCGGCTCCTTGTTTAGGCAGTTGTCCTTGGCTCTGGATGGTGATCCTTTTGGGCCCTTGGTTAGCACCATCATTAAAGCCCCTGGAGATGGCTGAGTAACCCTTTCCCTTAAAACCCCTAATACCCCTGCCCTGATTTACCCCTATTCACCCCTGGCCTGCATTGGGTTAACCCTAACCCCTGCATTTAACCCCTTTTTCCGTATACCGCCAACCATTCCCTAACCCCGGCTGCTGAACTCCTGCAGTCAGTATGGAGAGCACAGACAGTGTTAGGGAGGGTGATGAGGGACTGATGGTGCCCCTTACCCCTTCCCAGGTTATAAGCAGGCCCCTACCTTTTTATATGGCCCGGTGGGCAATATATGGCAAATGAGTGGAAATGGGATGGAAGGGTTAAAATCGGATAGTGGTGTGGCTAAGGAGCAGGAAGGGGAGGTGGCAATGACAAGGGATATATACGCCCCCCCTGTTCCTGCCTCTTCCTCTGTTCGGCGAAGGCAAGCTGGTCCCGCCCTCCCTCCCTTGTTATGGTTTTTGATTGTCTTGTGTTTGGATGGTCATGTTGTATTTCCTTTTTCGAGGTTCCTGGTTGGTGTGGAATTCGGAAGTCACAGCTGGCGGCAATGTAGAGAACTGGAGCATGATGGGAACAGATTTGGAGCACGTACCCTCTGGTGTCCAGGGGTTGGCACACGCACAGAAGGAGTGGTTGGAGGAAGAGTTTAAAGTTGCCTTTATAATAATCACCCAGTAAAAGAGAGTTTTAAAAGTTGAACGGTGTCCGTGTCCTTTGTTTTAGGATAAGTTAATAACGGGGGGCCTGAAGGTATGTCTTATCCTAACCCCCCTTTTTTCCTGAATACCAACAGTCTTTACCCCTGCTGCTGGCCTCCTGCAGCATTAACCTCAGCCCTGTCTGCCTCTGCCCATATCCTTTACCCCTGCATCCCCTGCAGAGCATTAACCCCTGCAATCCCTATCCCTGCAGGCCCTGTCCTACATAACCCCTTTTACCCCTGTGGTACCCCTGAATCTGTGGCCTGCATTAACTCTTGCAGTGCCACCATTAACCGCTTGTTTCTCCCCATAGGGACAGCGTTTAGAGCCAGGAGGTGGGGCGGTTTTTGTATATAGATAGTGTGTGGGGTTGAATTGGGATTGTGTGTAGTGTAGTATTATCTGTGTTGTAGGCGTTTATTGTAATAATCTTACTGTACTGTGATGTGTGCATCTATATGTATATATCTATAACCATTGATCTATAGATATATATATATATATATATATATATATATATATATATATATATAGATATAGCGTATTAGTAGACTATTGTGTAATAAATATTTTATTATTTAAGGGCACAGTTTCTTGTCCATTATTATACTACAGTAAGGCGCAGGCAATTGGCTTTCAGCGCAGCGTGCAGGCAAGGCGAGGGTGCATAGGTTATATTATATTAAGGGAATAAATAGGCGGGGTCACAGCAGATGACTCACGTCTATTTAGGAATATAAAATTATTGGTATTGACATAGATATTGGTAATTAATATGCCCCCCTTAACAGTTGGCGACCTCTTCCTCTGCCTTCACCTTGTGCTTCCACTGTGCCCCCGCTGTCAGGTGGTAAAGCCACTAGCAGCGCATCTACCAGCGTGCGCTTGTACTCGCGCATCTTACGATCACGCTCCATTGACGGAATTAAGGACAGTACATTGTCCTTATAACGGGGATCCATCAGCGTGGCCACCCAGTAATCAGCACAAGTTAGAATGTGGGCAACTTGGCGGTCGTTGCGGAAACACTGCAGCATGTAATCGCTTATGTGTGCCAGGCTGCCCAGAGGCAACGAAAAGCTGTCCTCTGTGGGAGGTGTATCATCTGTGTCCTCTGTATCCCCCCAGCCACGCACCAGTGATGGCCATTAGCTGGTCTGGGTGCCACCCTGCTGTGAACATGGTTCCTCCTCCTCCATCTCCTCATCCTCCACCTCGTCATCCTCCAGAACTGTGCCCTGGCTGGACAATTGTGTACCTGGCATTTGTGGGTGCAGGAACCCACCCTTGGAGCCACTTGTGAATGACTGTCCGGAAACCCTACGAAATGATCCCTCTTTCTCCTCCTCCTCCTCCTGTGCCACATCCTCTTCCATCATCGCCAGCAGCGTTTTTTCAAGGAGGCATAGAAGTGGGATAGTTACGCTGAGAACGGCGTTATCGACACTGGCCATGTTGGTGGAGTACTCGAAACAGCGCAACAAGGAACACAGGTCTAGCATGGAGGCCCAGTCATTGGTGGTGAAGTGGTGCTGTTCCGCCGAGCGACTCACCCATGCGTGCTGCAGCTGAAACTCCACTATCGCCTGCTGCTGCTCACACAGTCTGGCCAGCATGTGCAAGGTAAAGTTCCACCTTGTGGGCATGTCGCATATGAGGTGGCGAGCGGGAAGGCCGAAGTTATGCTGCAGAGCTGACAGGCGAGCAGCAGCAGGGTGAGAACGCCGAAAGCGCGCACAGACGGCCCGCACTTTATGCAGCAGCTCTGACATATCAGGGTAATTTTTAAGAAATCTCTGCACCACCAAATTCAGCACATGTGCCAGGCAAGGGATGTGCGTCAAACCGGCTAGTCCCAGAGCCGATACGAGATTTCGCCCATTATCGCACACCAGCAGGCCGGGCTTGAGGCTGACTGGCACAAACCACTCATCGGTCTGTTGTTCAAGGCCCGTCCACAGCTCCTGCGCGGTGTGGGGTTTGTCCCCCAAACAGATACGTTTTAAAACTGCTGCTGTCGTTTACAGCTGGCTGTGCTGAAGTTGGTGGTGAAAGTGTTACGCTGACCAGATGAGGAGCCGGTAGAGGATGAGGAAGCGGAGTAGGAGGAGGAAGCAACAGGAGGCAAACTGAAGCGCCCTGCAATCCTCGGTGGTGGAAGGACATGCGCCAAACTGCTATCCGCCTCAGGCCCAGCCGCTACTGCATTTACCCAGCGTGCCGTTATGGAGATATAACGTCCCTGACCGTGCTTACTGGTCCACGTATCCGTAGTGAGGTGCACCTTGCCACAGATGGCGTTGCGCAGTGCACATCTGATTTTGTCCCCTACTTGGTTGTGCAGGGAAGGGATGGCTCGCCTGGAAAAGTAGTGGCGGCTGGGCACGACGTACTGTAGGACAGCCACCGCCATAAGGTCTTTAAAACTAACCGTCTCCAACAGACGGAATGACAGCATTTCAAAGGCCAGTAATTTAGAAATGCTGGCATTCAGGGCTAGTAATCGCGGGGGGGTAGGGGAATACTTCCTCTTCCTCTCCAGTATTTGGGAGATGGAGAGCTGAATGCTTCCGTGGGACATTGTGGAGATGCGTGGTGACCCAGGTGGTGGTGTTGCTGGAAGATCCTCTGTTTGCGGGGTGGCAGGTGGCACTGTCACTCCAGAGGTGGATGAAGAGGCTGAGACTGCAGCAGAAGAGGAAGCAGGAGAAGCCAGACTTTCTTGGTTTTTGAGGTGTCTACTCCACTGCAGCTCGTGCTTAGCACTTAAATCCTGGTCATGCAGGTTGTGCTCAGGATGAGAACGTTTATGCCTCGCTTCAGGCTCTGATTGCACAGCGTGCAAACCACTCGTGTCTTGTCGTCAGCACATTGTCTGAAGAACTGCCACGCCAAGGAACTCCTTGCAGCTGGCTTTGGTGTGCTCGGTCCCTTGCTGAGGTGGGCAGTAGCAGGCGTACTGTCTAGAGGACGGCCGCTCCGCTTTTGCACCCTGCTCCCTCTTCTGCTGTGCTGGTGGCTCTGTGCGACCACTGCCTCTTGCTTCGAACTACATAGGTCACTTGCATGACCTTGATTCCATGTGGGGTCGAGGACCTCATCGTCCTCCACATCATCTTCCACCCAGTCTTCACCCCTGCCCTCCTTGTCGGTCTGCACACTTTCGAAAGCCCCAGCAGTTGGCACCTGTGTTTCGTCATCATCCGAGACGTGCTGCGATGGTCCTCCCATGTACTCATCTTGAAAGATAAGTGGTTGCGCATCGGTGCACTCAATCTCTTCCACTTCTGGGGCAGGGTTAGGTGGATGGCCCTGGGAAACCCTGCTAACAGAGTCATCAAAAAGCAGAAGAGACTGCTGCATGACTTGGGGCTCAGACTGCTTGGCTGATTTGCAAGGGGGTGAGGTGAAAGACTGATGGACATCGGCTGCAGGTGCCAACTCTGCGCAATGTGAATGAACTGGAGCCACTGTCAGCAACCCAATCTACTATCGTCTGTACTTGTTCAGGCCTCACCATTCGTAGAGCCGCATTAGGCCCGACCAAATACCGCTGCAGGTTCTGTCGCCTACTCGCACCTGAGGAAGGGGTTTCACTTGTGCGTGTAGCTGGCACAGATCGACCATGTCCTCTCCCTGCAACAGGAGCTCCAACAGCAGCACCACGACCTGGGCCACGTTCCTTATTTGACGCTCTCCTCATATTTCTCGAATTTAGGATCTTGCCCTAAATGGTTGCTTTAATTAATAGTAGAATAGAACGACAGTATGTACAGGGTGTATCTCACACGCCCTGAACCAGACTAGGCCTCAATTAAAATTAGTTTGCCCAAAATGGCTGTATTTCAAATACCTGAATAGAACCCTTGTATTTAAAGGGTGTATCTCACACGCCCTGACCCACACTAGGCCGCAATTAAAGATTTATGCCCAAAATGGCTGTATTTCAAATAACTGAATATAACCCAAATATATAAAGGGTGTATCTCACAATGACATCTGCAGCAAACGCTGCCAAATAAAAAATCTTTATCCAAACTGGTGTTTGTTTAATAACTGAATATGACAGCAGTATATAACCCTGGAATTTCAAACATCTTGATGCTGCAAGGGCGCAACAATTGTGTATTTTGCCCAAAAAAGGGTGTTTTATTAATAGAAGAATATAACCCCTGTATTTACAGGGTGTATCTCACGCCCTGGCCCACACTAGGCCGCAATTAAGGATTTGTGCCCAAAATGGCTGTTTTTCAAATACTTGAATAGAACCCCTGTATTTAAAGGGTATATCTCACATGCCCTGACCCACACTAGGCCGCAATTAAAGATTTGTGCACAAAATGGCTGTATTTCAAATATCTGAATATAACCCAAATATATAAAGGGTGTATCTCACAATGACATCTGCAGCAAAGGCTGCCAAATTATTATTTTTTGCTCAAACAGGTGTTTGTTTAATAACTGAATATGGCAGCAGTATATAACCCTTGAATTTCAAACGTCTTGATGCTGCAGAACAATATAACCCCAGTATATAAAGGGTGTATCTCACACGCCCTGACCCACACTAGGCTGCAATTAAAAGATTTGTGCCAAAAATGGGTATTTGATTAAAAACGGAATATGACAGCAGTATATAACCTTGGAATTTCAAACGTCTTGATCCTGCAAGGCCAGAAAAATTGTGTATTTTAGCAAAAAAGTGTGTTTTTAAAAACCCAGAAAATTATGGCTGTATTTCTAGCTTAAATTGCACACTGACTAATCCTGCAAATGCAACAGCTGTTGTATATTGCCAAAAAAGGGTGATTTTTTTACAACCAGATTATTAGGGCTGTTTTTCAAGCTCAGATTTCAATGTCACAAAAGCTCAGATGCAGTGCTGGTGCACTGAGCTTGCATAAAATGGCCGCCGCCGCCCAGCTAACTGACTTATAAAAGTTGTTTTTTTTTCGGTCACTGGGCTCAGGGCAGGATAAAACAAATTCTGTTCTGCACCCACACAACAAAATGTTTGTAGATCGCAGAGTTAGATTCACGTTTTTAACAAAGATTCAGTCCTATTCTCTCCCTGAAATCACCAGTCGCATCCTCTCCCTACACTAGTAACAGCAGAGTGACGTGCAGCGCTACGTGACTCCAGCTTATATAGAGGCTGGGTCACATGCTACACTGGCCAATCACAGCCATGCCATTAGTAGGCATGGCTGTGATGGCTTCTAAGGGCACACAGTTAAACGCTTGTTGATTGGCTGCTCTGCAGCCTTTCAAAAAGTGCCAAGAAAGCGCCGAACACCGAACCCGAACTTTTACTGAAAAGTTCGGGTTTAGATACAAATAGCTAGAAAGGCTGAGCACTCACCACCTGGACCGCACAGAGAAACGTACAAATGTGGGCAGTCGTAACAATTGAATAAATTTATTATTACACAAAATGCAGATATGACAACTTAAAATATATAATCATTAAAAAAAACAATAATAGCAAAATCTAACCAATGTATATCATTAACTCCAATACATTAAATCTAAAATAGTGGCTGAGGTGAGAAAATCATCATTCAAATATATAACATAATGTAACGTCAATATTAGATAGGAATGATGGACAGGGTGGAGTGGCCCTTCCTGTGGGGAACCCTGGACAGAATGAACCTGGGGGAACATTTTATTAAATGGATACAACTACTTTATTGTGAATCTAACGCCAGGGTTAAGATAAATGGGACTGACTCTGAACAGATCCCTTTACAGCGAGGCACCCGGCAGGGGTGTCCCCTCTCACCTTTGATATTTGCCCTGGCTTTGGAACCCCTCGCATGTAAAATCCGACAATCCAACGAGATCATTGGCTTTGGAGGGAGTGGAGATGCGGACAAGATAAGTCTATACGCGGACGATATTTTAGTATTTCTGAAGCAAGGGTGGAAAGCGGTTACAGCGGTCATGAATATTTTGAGAGAATATGGATTACTATCAGGGTACAAAGTAAATTGGGATAAGTCTTAACTCCTTCCCCTTGTCCGAGCACCTCTGGATGGCCCCTTAGGTATCAGGTCACTTGGATTAACCGACTCTATTCGATATCTGGGTATTAGAATTAGTGCGGATCTGTCTAGATATAATCTTCTGAATATTATCCCTATGATTAATAAGGTCAGAGAAAGGGTCCGGACTTGGCAGAAGCTGCCCCTGTCACAGGTGGAAAGAATTGCACTGATAAGGATGGTGGTCCTCCCTATTGCTCTATACCCCCTGACAGCGTGTCCGATATGGAATGCTGAATGAGTTGATCTGGGGGAGTGGTAGGGTTAGGATCAAGCAAAAATATCTCTGTCTCTCTGAGAGAGACGGTGGTCTGTCCCTCCCCTTTCTTCAAGGATACTATATTGCAGCCCAGATAAAGTGGTGTGCGGGTGGGGGGCGGACCATCACTCCGCTGTACTATTAGGTATCCTGGCAAGGGACTTTCAGGGGCCATATGGGGATATTTTTTCTATTTTGGAGACGGGTCATCCGGTCAAAAGAAAAAAACAATGTTTAATCAGCGATACACTAAATAGGGTTTGGAATAATATTAAGAATATATTGGGTGTAAAAAACCCCACTCATTTTACTCCACTTTGGCACAATCATAATTTAGCAGAATTCATGTTAATTGTAGATCACAAATATTGGAACTCACGCGGTATTAACCGCTTAACTCAGGGCTCGAGTTGAGGGGGAACGGGTGGGAACGGCGTTCCTGCACTTTTTTCATGGCAGGAACGCCGTTCCCAAAGTTTCAGGGCAAAAAGGACCAGGAAGGAAGCGGTGAATGCTTTGTACTCACCGCTTCCTGGTCCTCGGCTGTCGGCTCTGCAGGCTGCGCAGTGCGCACAGGAGTGAGTCGCTCTGTGACGTCACGCTGTGCGCAGCCTTCACAGCACAGCCGACAGCAGGAGAAGAGGAGCGTCTGCGTCCAGGAGCAGGAGAGGTAAGAGGTTTTTTTTTTTTCATATATTATATATTTTCATATATTATATATTATATATATTTTCATATATTATCAGCCCATCATATTGGGGGCTGATGAGACAAGGCACTGGGGGGCTGATGAGACAAGGCACTGGGGGGCTGATGAGACAAGGCACTGGGGGGCTGATGAGACAAGGCACTGGGGGGCTGATGAGACAAGGCACTGGGGGGCTGATGAGACAAGGCACTGGGGGGCTGATGAGACAAGGCACTGGGGGGCTGATGAGACAAGGCACTGGGGGGCTGATGAGACAAGGCACTGGGGGGCTGATGAGACAAGGCACTGGGGGGCTGATGAGACAAGGCACTGGGGGGCTGATGAGACAAGGCACTGGGGGGCTGATGAGAGGCACTGGGGGGGCTGATGAGAGGAACTGGGGGGGCTGATGAGAGGCACTGGGGGGCTGATGAGAGGCACTGGGGGGGCTGATGAGAGGCACTGGGGGGCTGCTATGAGGCATGGGGCTATTATCTGAGGTCTGATTGGGGGTCATTCATATTGGGGTCTGATCTGAGGTCTTATTGGGGTCTTATTAACATTGGGGATCTTATTGGGGTTGTTAGCTGAGGTCTGATTAACATTGGGGTCTGATTGGTGGTCTGACCTGAGGTGTAATGAAAAATATTTTTTTCTTATTGTCCCCCTCTAAAACCTAGGTGCGTCTTATGGACCGGTGCGTCTAATAGGGCAAAAAATACAGTACTTGCTTGCTCCAGCCGACCTCCCCTGCCCTTTGCGAACGCCGCACGCTGTGACATCACGCGGAGGCACTTGGGTGAGTTCCCACACTTTTTTTTCCCAGGACTTGACCCGTGGCTTAACTCACATAACATCATACGGTAATATTATCCCCTTGGATGTATTGGTAAAGGGTACACCTGTAACTTTTTTGCATAGATATAGATACGCACAAATTAGTCACGCATATAGGAACACCGAGGATAAAAGCCTCTTGACCGTTAGGGCAAACTCCTTTTTGGATTATTGTTTTAGATTTAAGGATACACAACTCACACTCTCTCAAATACAGGGAGTGCAGAATTATTAGGCAAATGAGTATTTTGACCACATTATGCATGTTGTCTTACTCCAAGCTGTATAGGCTCGAAAGCCTACTACCAATTAAGCATATTAGGTGATGTGTATCTCTGTAATGAGAAGGGGTGTGGTCTAATGACATCAACACCCTATATTAGGTGTGCATAATTATTAGGCAACTTCCTTTCCTTTGGCAAAATGGGTCAAAAGAAGGACTTGACAGGCTCAGAAAAGTCAAAAATAGTGAGATATCTTGCAGAGGGATGCAGCACTCTTAAAATTGCAAAGCTTCTGAAGCGTGATCATCGAACAATCAAGCGTTTCATTCAAAATAGTCAACAGGGTCGCAAGAAGCGTGTGGAAAAACCAAGGCGCAAAATAACTGCCCATGATCTGAGAAAAGTCAAGCGTGCAGCTGCCAAGATGCCACTTGCCACCAGTTTGGCCATATTTCAGAGCTGCAACATTACTGGAGTGCCCAAAAGCACAAGGTGTGCAATACTCAGAGACATGGCCAAGGTAAGAAAGGCTGAAAGACGACCACCACTGAACAAGACACACAAGCTGAAACGTCAAGACTGGGCCAAGAAATATCTCAAGACTTATTTTTCTAAGGTTTTATGGACTGATGAAATGAGAGTGAGTCTTGATGGGCCAGATGGATGGGCCCGTGGCTGGATTGGTAAAGGGCAGAGAGCTCCAGTCCGACTCAGACGCCAGCAAGGTGGAGGTGGAGTACTGGTTTGGGCTGGTATCATCAAAGATGAGCTTGTGGGGCCTTTTCGGGTTGAGGATGGAGTCAAGCTCAACTCCCAGTCCTACTGCCAGTTTCTGGAAGACACCTTCTTCAAGCAGTGGTACAGGAAGAAGTCTGCATCCTTCAAGAAAAACATGATTTTCATGCAGGACAATGCTCCATCACCCGCGTCCAAGTACTCCACAGCGTGGCTGGCAAGAAAGGGTATAAAAGAAGAAAATCTAATGACATGGCCTCCTTGTTCACCTGATCTGAACCCCATTGAGAACCTGTGGTCCATCATCAAATGTGAGATTTACAAGGAGGGAAAACAGTACACCTCTCTGAACAGTGTCTGGGAGGCTGTGGTTGCTGCTGCACGCAATGTTGATGGTGAACATATCAAAACACTGACAGAATCCATGGATGGCAGGCTTTTGAGTGTCCTTGCAAAGAAAGGTGGCTATATTGGTCACTGATTTGTTTTTGAATGTCAGAAATGTATATTTGTGAATGTTGAGATGTTATATTGGTTTCACTGGTAAAAATAAATAATTGAAATGGGTATATATTTGTTTTTTGTTAAGTTGCCTAATAATTATGCACAGTAATAGTCACCTGCACACACAGATATCCCCCTAAAATAGCTAAAACTAAAAACAAACTAAAAACTACTTCCAAAAATATTCAGCTTTGATATTAATGAGTTTTTTGGGTTCATTGAGAACATGGTTGTTGTTCAATAATAAAATTAATCCTCAAAAATACAACTTGCCTAATAATTCTGCACTCCCTGTATATCATAGACTCCGGGACTGTTTAGGGGAAATAACAACATTTAAAAGAGAGGGCGGCTGGGAAGCTGAATTGGGCGATGGGAGCATCTTGGAATGGGATATAATATATCAAAACATAAAAAAAGTATTGATTTGTCAGAAATATAGAGTTACTCAGTTCAAGATTGTACATCGCCTATACTACTCCCCCACCTTCCTCGCCAAAATATACAGTCAGGTCCATAAATATTGGGACATCGACACAATTCTAACATTTTTGGCTCTATACACCACCACAATGGATTTGAAATGAAACGAACAAGATTTGGTTTAACTGCAGACTGCCAGCTTTAATTTGAGGGTATTTACATCCAAATCAGGTGAACGGTGTAGGAATTACAACAGTTTGCATATGTGCCTCCCACTTGTTAAGGGACCAAAAGTAATGTGACAGAATAATAATCATAAATCAAACGTTCACTTTTTAATACTTAGTTGCAAATCCTTTGCAGTCAATTACAGCCTGAAGTCTGGAACGGATAGACATCACCAGACGCTGGGTTTCATCCCTGGTGATGCTCTGCCAGGCCTCTACTGCAACTGTCTTCAGTTCCTGCTTGTTCTTGGGGCATTTTCCCTTCAGTTTGGTCTTCAGCAAGTGAAATGCATGCTCAATCGGATTCAGGTCAGGTTATTGACTTGGCCATTGCATAACATTCCACTTCATTCCCTTAAAAAAATCTTTGGTTGCTTTTGCAGTATGCTTTGGGTCATTGTCCATCTGCACTGTGAAGCGCCGTCCAATGAGTTCTGAAGCATTTGGCTAAATATGAGCAGATAATATTGCCCGAAACACTTCAGAATTCATCCTGCTGCTTTTGTCAGCAGTCACATCATCAATAAATACAAGAGAACCAGTTCCATGGGCAGCCATACATGCACACGCCATGACACTACCACCACCATGCTTCACTGATGAGGTGGAATGCTTAGAATCATGAGCAGTTCCTTTCCTTCTCCATACTCTTCTCTTCCCATCACTCTGGTACAAGTTGATCTTGGTCTCATCTGTCCCTAGGATGTTGTTCCAGAACTGTGAAAGCTTTTTTAGATGTCGTTTGGCAAACTCTAATCTGGCCTTCCTGTTTTGAGGCTCACCAATGGTTTACATCTTGTGTTGAACCCTCTGTATTCACTCTGGTGAAGTCTTCTCTTGATTGTTGACTTTGACACACATACACCTACCTCCTGGAGAGTGTTCTTGATCTGGCCAACTGTTGTGAAGGGTGTATTCTTCACCAGGGAAAGAATTCTTTGGTCATCCACCACAGTTGTTTTCCGTGGTCTTCCGGGTCTTTTGGTGTTGCTGAGCTCACCGGTGCGTTCCTTCTTTTTAAGAATGTTTCAAACAGTTGTTTTGGCCATGCCTAATGTTTTTGCTATCTCTCTGATGGGTTTGTTTTGTTTTTTCAGCCTAATGATGGCTTGCTTCACTGATAGTGACAGCTCTATGGATCTCATCTTGAGAGTTGACAGCAACAGATTCCAAATGCAACTAGAGCACTTGAAATGAACTCTGGACCTTTTATTTACTCATTGTAATTGGGATAATGAGGGAATAAAACACACCCAGTCTTGGAACAGCTGAGAAGACAATTGTCCCATTACTTTTGGTCACTTAACAAGTGGGAGGCACATATGCAAACTGTTGTAATTCCTACACCGTTCACCTGATTTGGATGTAAATACCCTCAAATTAAAACTGACAGTCTGCAGTTAAAGCACATCTTGTTCGTTTAATTTCAAATCCATTGTGTTTGTGTATAGAGCCAAAAATGTTAGAATTGTGTCGATGTCCCAATATTTATGGACCTGACTGTATAAGGAAAAAGGGGACCTGTGCTGGAAATGCTCAGCAGAAAATGCTGACCTAGATCACATATTCTGGAACTGTTCAGAACTGAGAGGTTTTTGGACCAATATCTATGAGGAATTATCTAGAAGATATAAAATTAAATTGAACCAATGTTTAATGCAGGCAATATTGGGCAAGTTCTCTCCCCCCGACTTGACGCCCTACCAGATACGAGTATGTCTGGAGGGCTTTGTGGTAGCGAAGGCCCTGATTGTTAAATATTGGGGTACAAAAAATAGCCCTAGCTTTATTGAATGGAGGGCTCGGATTGACAATATTGACGCCTATAGAAGGATGGCAGGGAAAATGGAGCACCGCTAGAGAGGGTGGGTCTCTTGCTCCAAAAAGCCCGGACATGGGTAGCTCCGGAAACGGAAACCCCAGGAGAAATTAAGATATGGCTGGATCTCGCAGCAGTGGAACAAGGGGGGGGGGGGGGGGGAGGTAAATAGGATCAATTATGTTAAGTTGTCGATCACTACTTTTGTATACTTGAATGGCACGTTATTGAAGGTTATATATTTGGTTCAGAAAATAATAAAGGAATTTATAACAAAAAAAAAAAAAAGATATGAATGATGTTCATATCTTCTATGGCATGTAATATTACCCATTCGATTATATGGCATCGATAAATTAGTAATGAAAAGTTCGATAAACTTTTGCCGATTAAAGTACCCAGTGAATATTCGGAATGACTATCTAAACAAAGTCACATGTATTAGTCTCAGTTCGATATTATAGAAAGTTCGGCATATATTCGCTGACTGAGATGCTGTGATTACACCTCCTAATATGGTATAGTTCAAAGGCCTAGTAAACAACAAGCAAATGGGAACAACAAAATACAAATGGCAGTACACTTATCTTCAATAGAAAATGAATGAGCAGGAACTCATATGAGGACCACACACCAGCTCTTCCAACTCCAGGCAGATAATATCAACCGCATGGTATGAAGTGTGAGTTCAGACTAAATAGAGGAGCAGTAATGACCACAAGCTACACCTGAGACAAGAGGTGTGGTCATTACCAACAACAACACTGCAACAAGTGAAAACAGATAGGCTGTCAGATAACCTAACATGCAGCCTGTCTCTCAGATCTTCTAACCTGTGTCACAGGAGGGACTGTGACATTACCCCTCTGTGGCTAATTAGTCAGTTTATTGATGTCATGACCTAGGCATTTACCATGCCAATACATGGACCAGTAAGCACGGGCAGGGACATTATATCTCCCTACTGGTTTTTGTTCAGAAAATATAGTAAAACACTTGCAGACATTTGAATGGACCCTTAGAGGGAGCTGAGACTGAGGAACTGTGTCAGCAGAGGATCTGTCGGCATCCAGGTGTGAGAGAATCCCTCAGTGACCAGAGCGGCAGCTAAGTGAAGCTGATCGTATCCAAGACCCTGATCCTGTCCAGAGGAACGAGGATTGCTTTCAGGAATACTAATGAGAGCTGAGGAGAAAAGTTGCATACACTGCGGGACTGCATGCTTGTTGGAGAGGCTTTTGTTTAGTTCAGAGTCACCAGCGGATGCAGAGCAGACCCGGGTCGGTAAGATCGTTCACACAGCTCATTAAATTGTTGGCGCCTAGAGACTGAGACCAGGCCTGTAGTTAGTTAGTTAGGATTTCTGTTTGTGTCAGGCCACAAGTGTTGCTGGCTGTTCATTGCAAGGACTCCATAAATTAAAGTGACATTTCACATTGGAGAGCTGATAAACTTCCCACAAACTAACCAGGCTGTTTTGCTCAGAAGGAATACTTAGGCACGTGCTACAAGACCAGTTATGGGAGCGGGAATACGGTAGAGCACTGTAAGATTGTAAGATGTTGTGCTGCACTGCAGGCTAGCCCACACCACACAACCTATACAGTTATTCTTGTTTTTTAGGGTAATAACAGGTAAGATGTAGCAGTTTAGTCATGCCGGCCAGTAGGTAAATAACCACACTTTCCTCCTGCATTCATCGGAGGGCGCCGCGCTGTACATCAAAAGGGTCTCAGTCTTCGGGCTAGGTGTATGTAAATCTATTGGAGGTTTCCAGCATTTGTGGTTGTGCTCATTACCATGTTTACGTAAAATTCTGTTTTGGCAAACGCTGGAGGTGGAGTTGTTTTCTTCGTTCGTGACTTCGCTGTATCCTGGGGATTCCACCCCGGTACATGGCTTACACCGCTGAGCCTCAAGCCAGCCTGGTGGCAGGGCCGGACTGGCAATACAGATGCCTGTGCTGCGGCAGAGGAGGGAGAGGTGTGTCCCCTCCTGTTCCTCTGATAGGCTGCCGGCCTAGTGCTGGCAGCCTATCAGAGGCCGGTGCAGGCGGCGCGATGACGTCTGAGCCGTATAGCGAGGGACACAGACGGAAGAGGCGGCCTGCATCGCATCACATCACTGGAGGTAAGTATAAGTGGTTTTTTTTTTATTTTTTTTAAATATATTTACAATACTGGGCTGGCACATGATAATGGGGGGACTACTGGGCTGGGCTGGCACATGATAAGGGGGGCTACTGGGCTGGCACATAAGGGGGGACTACTGGGCTGGGCTGGCACATGATAAGGGGGGCTACTGGGCTGGCACATGATAAGGGGGACTACTGGGCTGGGCTGGCACATAAGGGGGGCTACTGGGCTGGCACATGATAAGGGGGGACTACTGGGCTGGCACATGATAAGGGGGGACTACTGGGCTGGCACATGATAAGGGGGGCTACAGGCACATGATATGGGGGGGCTACTGGCACATGATATGGGGGCACTCTGGCTACTGGCACATGATAATGGGGGGGCTGTGGCTACTGGCACATGATAATGGGGGGGCTCTGGCTACTGGCACATGATATGGGGGGGCTCTGGCTACTGGCACATGATATGGGGGGGGCTCTGGCTACTGGCACATGATATGGGGGGCTCTGGCTACTGGCACATGATGGTGGGGGGCTCTGGCACATGATAAGGGGCGCTACTGGTACATGATAAGGGGGGCTACTGGCACATGATAAGGGGGGCTACTGGCACATGATAAGGGGGGCTACTGGCACATAAGGGGGGCTACTGGCACATAAGGGGGACTACTGGCACATAAGGGGGGCTACTGGCACATAAGGGGGGCTACTGGCACATGGCAAGGGGGGCTACTGGCACATGGCAAGGGGGGCTACTGGCCCATGGCAAGGGGGGCTACTGGCCCATTAGGGGGGCTATTGGCACATGATAAGGGGGGCTACTGGCACATGATATGGGGGGCTACTGGCACATGATATGGGGGCACTCTGGCTACTGGCACATGATATGGGGGGCTCTGGCTACTGGCACATGATGGTGGGGGGCTCTGGCACATGATAAGGGGCACTACTGGCACATGATAAGGGGGGCTACTGGCAGATAAGAGGGGCTACTGGCAGATAAGAGGGGCTACTGGCAGATAAGAGGGGCTACTGGCACATAAGGGGGCTACTGACACATAAGGGGGACTACTGGCACATGGTAAGGGGGGCTACTGGCCCATAAGGGGGGCTACTGGCCCATAAGGGGGGCTACTGGCCCATTAGGGGGCTATTGGCACATGATAAGGGGGGCTACTGGCACATGATATGGGGGGCTACTGGCACATGATATGGGGGCACTCTGGCTACTGGCACATGATATGGGGGCACTCTGGCTACTGGCACATGATAATGGGGGGGCTCTGGCTACTGGCACATGATATGGGGGGGCTCTGGCTACTGGCACATGATGGTGGGGGGGCTCTTATTACTGGCACATGATTGGGGGCATCTATGGGGGCACATCTTACTGCAGATTATTGGGAGGCACTATGGGGCATCTACTGAGGCTAAAAAGAAGATATTTTATATGGGGGCTCTGTATAGGGGCATTTTATACTGGGACACATTATGGTGGGTACTATGGGGAAGGGGGGAGCACTATGGGGGTCATCTACGGGGGCACTGAGAAGGGGTATTTTATATTGGCACATTATGGGAACATTAGCTCAACTGGGGGCATTACAAAGGGGTATGTTTTGCATATTATAAGGAGAATTATTACTACGGGGGGGCATTATGGGGGTCTTTATTACTCCCCCATGGTATGACCCCCTAGTAGCAGCACCATCCTCTCCCTGCTCTGCTATCCCTCTGCCCTTTCTCCAAATCCTTATTATGAAATCTTTCTCATTAGGATAAAGCACAACATCAGCTCCACCGGGCCCCCGGCCAAGTGTTGAAGTGGCGTCCGAGATCCCCAAGGGCCAAGTCAAGTAACTGTAAGTTTTTATGGGGGTTCTACAAAAGAGCTATCGTGGGGCAAAGTTCATATTCGTGTTTACACACGTGTTTTAAAATTAATGCTTTCTCCTATTATAAACAAGTAAATAATGACGCAATGCTGTGGGGCTGGTGTGCAACTTTTTCCAGGGCTGGTTTTTATCCCCAGTCCGGCCCTGCCTGGTGGTGCGTGATAATGGGCAAAATCTCATAGCAGCTCTGGGCCTAGCCAGTTTGACACGCATCCCTTGCCTGGCGCATGTACTGAATTTGGTGGTACAGAAGTTCCTGAAGAATTACTAGATGTAACGGTCGCATACACACACACACAGGGGAGAAGGGAAGTAACCACTGCGCTCCACCCTTACCCCTGGCCCTGCCTACTTGCCTCACGAGTCCTAATGACAGGGGACAACTGGACGGCAATCCCTAACTTGGAATAAGTGCAGGGATGACAGACAGACAAACAACAGGACGTGAACGGACCGAGTCAATACCAGGAAAGCTACAAAGTACAAAGGATTAAGCAAAGAATGGTCAGGAGAAGCCGGGGTCAAATACCAGGAGAGCAGAGAAGTACAAGAGGAGTCCTAAGAGAGTAGTCAGGTGAGAGCCGAGGTCACAATACCAGGACGGATGCGCAGTACAGGAGGATCAGGCAAAAGGATGGTCAAGGAACAGGATCAGGTAAGGTATTCAGCAGTCCAACAAATAGCCAGGAACCTAGAAATTAACAGGCAACCTGTAGCCAGCAGGCTGCCTGTATTTATAGTGGGGAGTGAGGGTCATGTGACGTGGCCAGCGTCACATGACCGACAGACCAACCAATCGAGCACCGAGTGATCAGCTCGGCGCTCAAGGCAGACTTAGGAGCAGGGAGCCACCCAGCTAGTAAAGCCGCCCTGGGAATGACGTCAAACACAGATCCTCATTCCCAAAGCTAAGCAACAGGTCTGCGGGCGATGGGGGACCGAGTGCACCTTCGGAACCCCGTGACACTAGAGATATCAGAGCTGCTGCATAAAGGGTGGGCTGTCTGTGCATGCTATCAGCACTCTCACCCTGCTGCTAGCCTGTCTACGCTGCAGAGTAACTTCTGCCTTCCCATTCACCACCTCATATCCGATGTACCCAAAAGGTGGAACTCCGCCTTGCACATGCTGGAGAGACTGTTCTAGCAGCAGTAGGCGATAGTGGAGTTTCAGCTGCAGCATGCATGTGTGAGTCGCTCTGTGGAACAGCACCACTTCACCACTATTGAGTGGGCCTCCATGCGGGACGTGTGTGTTGTATTGCGCTGTTTCGAATACTCGACCAACATAGCCAGCACTGATGACATCGTCATTAGCCTTACTATCCCACTTCTATTCCTGATGGATGAGGATGTGGCACAGGTGGAAGATGCGGAGGAACAGGGTTCATTCCCAAGGTTATCAGGCCAGTCATCCACACGTGACTCAGAGGGTGGGTTGCTGCACCACTGGAGCGTGATCGGAAGATGCGTGAATACAAGCGCACGCTGGTAGACGCGCTACTGATGGCACTTCAACCTGACAGCAGGGGCTCAGTAGAAGCACGAGGCGGAGGAGGAGAAAAAAAAAACTGTGTTGGCTACCTCCTCCGCCTTTTCAACCTCCACCACCATGTTTACCTCCACCTCCACTCAGACCTCCATCTCCTGGTTCAAGATTATTATTTGTCATATTGACAGAGTAGAGCAGTATACCGGCCGCACCCAAAAAAAATGGCTATAGGTCCCACACAGAATTAAACAGACAATTAAAATAAAAAACAATTAAAGAAAAACAAAACACAAAAACAGTGTTGGCTTCCTCCTCTGCCTCTTCCACCTACACCACCACATCCACAGCCTCCTCAACTTCCTATTCCACTTGGAACACCGCCTCCTGGTTCAAGAGTAATATTTTTTTTCTATTCTATTTTATTTTAAGTTATTTCCCTATCCACATTTGTTTGCAGGGCAATTGTACTGCTCTTACCCCCATTTTGCTTCATTTTGCAGCCCTCTAGCTCTTTCTATGACTATTTTACGGCCCCAAAGTTTGGGTCTACATTGCTTTTAGTGGGGTTCAGGGTCAAGTTAGGGAACATCCACAGGTTCGCTCATCCCTATTAGTAAGCAATAAATAACTCTGTAAATGAGGATAAACTTAGGTAGAATGTGGTTCCAGTGCACACTGTATAGCACGTGTGTACATTAGTGTTGAGCAAAGCGAAGTATTCAAAGCAGAATTTGGCCCGAAGTTTAGGAAAACTTAAATTCGCAATAAAGCCGAATTTCCTCGTGCTTCGTGGTAACAAATCAGTTTTTCATAAAATGCCTGCCGCACGTGTTACAAAATGAAAGTAAGAAGCCCGGGAATGCAAGATCACCCATGATGGGATATATGTGACTCCATTTTGTCTCATTTAGCCACGTGTATTACATTTGGTTAGTGCACTACAAAACCTCCCTTCCCCCTATGGAATGTGAGACACTTCCTTAAACTGTTTCATGAAATCCATACATGTTGAAAGTATGAACAGCCTTCTAGCCATAAAAGGACATCTGGCTCAACTGTATGCTAGCCTATGTGTATATACCCGATTGGTCAAATGCTGTTACTATGAGTCAGCTATGATGTTAATGCAGAGCTTATGTGTGACCATACTATTGGTCAAATACTAATGCTAACATATGATTGGATGTAAAGGAAGCTCAACCCCCTCTATTAAAACTGTTTGCCAGCTGTGAATAAACCAGAATGGATTGGAAATAGACATGTGTTCATGTGGTCTATCTTCTTCATTCTCCCGGTACCGGTAAGACTTAATTCAAGCTGGCCACTGAAATCATGTGTCAGGGACACACCGTTAGGGAAGAGAGTAAATTTTCCTTACAGATTTGGGGACTCAGTCCGGGATTGGGAGGGTCAACTCTTCAGGTCTACCGTGAAAGACATCAATTTTTGTCCGCCTTGGACCTGGGAGCAATGACCAAAATCTCATCCAAGTAAGTCGAACCATCTATTTATGATTTCGGTGAATTGCGATGTCTGGGACACGCGCAAAAGCTCAGGGAGCTTGTTGATTTTAAGCGGCTCATATCATTGAGTCCATATCGTTATAAAATGTTGATTGTAAGCGGTTCATATCATTGAGTCCATATCGTTATAAAATGTTGATTGTAAGAGGCTCATTTGAGTCCGTATCGTTAAGAGATAGTGCACTATATAAGGATATCTGTTCCGGGAACAGAAGGATACAAGCTTGAATTAACTCTTATGTATATATAGTATAAGTATTTTAGAAGTATTAAGATTATCTGTCTGTGTGAGATGTTGGCCGGGTGGTAAGTTTACGGTCGCATCCCGCTTTGAAATCATTCTGTTTCTATCACTGCCAACATGTAAACTTTGTTGCACGGTCTAGTCCCACAAATTATTTTCTAGTTAACACATGAGTAGACAATTGGGCAAGATGTGAGAATTGACAGTTAAAATGTGAAACAGAATGTTATGCCAGGCTGGCAGGGATGAAAGGCTGCAAAAAAATCTGTTAGAAGCTTACAGACAGTGTACATCAGAGCTCCTGTGATTGTGAAGGGGGGCTATAGTGAGTGACAAGACACAGCAGAGTCAGGAAGTTAATTCATGGCAAGGGAAAAAGTGTCTCAGTGTTTGCAATTAGAAAGGGCTTGTGTTAAACGTTCAGAAATGAACTGGTTAAGTTTTGTTGCCCTAATGATCTGTGTGTGTTTAAATAGTGACGATTTATAGTCCCTGGAATTAGAGATTACAGCACTAAAAGATGGACAGTTAATGCATAAGTGTATTGATAGTTGAAGAGAGAAGTTGTTGAAGGATAATAATAGCCTGGTGCAAGCTGAGTAATGGTGAAAAAGTGTATAGGGAAGTGACTGAGAGAACTTGAAGTTAGAGAAATGAAATGAGCAGCATTTCTTATTTCAAGATGGAGGATTTTGAATCCTATAGAGAGAACAAAGGTTGCCATGAGGCATCCCCCCCCCCCACCACATCTGCAGTAAACTCCAAAATGTCACTTGTAGTCCCACAAAAAAAAAAAAAAAAAAAAAAAATTCTTCCTGTTCTGTCTGAGATGTGTTTTCAGAGAGAGCCCCCTCCCATCTCACCCCCCTCCTCTGCTCAGGAATTTCATATGGGGGTTGAGGGGGGAGGGGGGCTGCTAATTGGTAATGCATAAGCAGCAATGTGAAGATACTAACCTGTGTTATCTATAAGATATTCCAGACAGGGCTCCAGTATTGATTGTATCTTTCCAAATTGCATGTTCCGATGGTTTAAAATGTGCCTGCAGTGATGATGCTAATTAGAAGTGTCCACTCGTATCAATCTAAGGTTGCACCCAATAAGTTCTTATTCAGATGTGAGTAAAAGTTTGAGGAACATGTGGTACAGCTGAATGTCCTTGATGTATTGCTTTACTTCCCCTGTTTGAACACTCCTGAAATAGGAGACGCAAGGCAGAGGAAATGGGGGAAGGGTTAGTTATATACAATAAGTGGCGATGTGTGTAACACTAAAAAAAAAAAACAAAAAAAAAAAAAACGACATGGCATATAAGATGATTTGTTAATTTTAACAAAATGACTGTATGATTAACATGTATATTGTTTTACAGCGACAGACCATCAGCAATTGCTGTGTTTGTCTGTGCTGCAAGTTTTGGGATGTAACAAAGAGATTGTGTGATTGGGTGAAAGATACATGATTCAGTGGAATGTGAATGGGTGTGGCTCTGAGTTATATGTACGTAGCAGAGCTGTGTGTGTAATTCATATTTTATGTATAAGGGCGTGGTTATGAGCTGGTTTGTGAAGATGAGTACATGAAAATGTATATGAATGCGTATGGAATACGGTATTTGTTTTTAAATATGCGCATTAAGAATTTTATTTTATTTTATTGGAAGTTTTTGGGTTTTTTATTGGTACCAACAGCATTGATCAAGCTGTACATTTTTATTTCAATGAAAAGTTTTTATGGGCCCTTTGTGTGTTCATGTCTGTATTGTCAGATCTGTTTGTTTCAATGTTTGCAGTTACATGTTACATGTTCAGTGTTGTGCTTAACATCAGAGCTCTGCTCGTATGGACAGCTAAGATACTAATGGCAGAACAGAGGACGGACCAAAGCGTCCACCAAAAGGGGCGGACTTAGGTGACTCAGAGTGTCAGGAAGGAAATGTGAGCCCTCTATGGGAATAAATGGGGTACTGACAAGGACATACAGAACAGATTCCTTACCAGTAGAAACCATGGACAGGGAATACATCATGTCATGTATTTAGCATTATACTAGATTACCCAGTCAGCCTATTAGGGAGAGATTTGTTCATTAGGCTTAACTTGCAGGTATCAGCAAAGAATCAGGACATAAGAGTACACTCAGGTCTCATTCCAGTCTCTACACCAGTGCCACTGATTCTTGCAAACATACAGGACCACCCAGAATAACATTAACCCTGCATTATGGTCCTCAAATGAATATGACACAGGATTCATAGATTGCACACATTACACAGCTACTGTGAAACCAGGTGTCATCTCAGTGTTCCAGAAACAATACCTGCTGTTAAAAGAGAAACTTGATGGGCTTAGGCCAATGATAGAAGAATTCCTACAAAAGGGAATCCTGGAAGAGGTGATTTCACCCTACAGCACGCCCGTGAATCCAGTGACAAAGGCAGATGGTGCTGCCCGCTTTGTACAGGATTTAAGGGCCATCAACAACATCATTGTGCCTATAGCCCCTGTTGTACCTGATGTCACTTAATTATTATCTGCCATTCCAGCAGACGCTGTTTGGTTCAGTGTGATAGATCTGAAAAATGCTTTCTTTTCTATCCCAGTTGATAAGATAACCAGACTACTTTTTGCTTTTTCCTTTGACAGACGCCAACTGACCTGGTGCAGAGATGCCCCAGGGATATGCTGATTCACCTGTAGTGTACAGCATAGTCCTCCGAGCGATGTTAGAGTCATGGTACATCCCCCCAAGGTTCTGTGCTGCTGCAATATGTCGATGATTTATTACTGTGTAGCATGTCAGCGGAGGCCAGCATTCAGGATGGTTTATCACTGTTATAATGGTTGTCAGGATGTGGTCACAAAGTGACACTTAAGCAAATGCAATGGTGTAAAATGCAGGTTGAATACTTGGGCTTTGTCCTCACAAAAGGTGAACGGAGAATCAGCACAGAAAGAGTCCAGTCTATTGCGGGTTTGGTCGCCCCGCACACCAAGAAAGAAATGTTATCTTTCCTTGGTATGATAAACGGTAGACAATGGATTACTAGTTGCTCCCACTATTGACAATGTTTTGAGGCAAGCCACTCTGGATGGAAATCCAGATTTGATTAAATGGTCTTCTGAAATGTACAATGCATTTGATTATCTGAAATGTTCGCTCATGTCGAGTCCAGGGCTGGGCCTCCCTGACTATAATATGCCCTTCCACATGTTTGCACGCCAAAATTGTAAAACCATGGCGGGTGTACTGACACAAGAAAACGGAGGCAAGTTGCGTCCTTGTGTGTTTTTCTCAAAGGTAATGCCCACCTCTGTCCAGGGGATGCCGGCATGTCTGCGTTCTCTTGCAGCCTGTGCTATGATGGTAGAGTCGGCAAATTCTTTCACAATGTGACATTACACCATTTTGCACACCACTCATGATGTTGTAGGCCTACTCAAGGACATCTGCACTCAACACAGCAGGCAGCTGAGCTTATTGCACTCACTAGGACATGTATTCTACATGCTGATAGACCTGTCACCATTCATACTGAGAGTAGGTACACACATGGGGTAGTGTGGGACCATGGTATGATCTGGCAGAGGAGAGGATTTACGGCAGCAGATGGTAAGGATCATGTCTCACAGGGCAATGCGCTGGCAGTTAAGATGGCGAAATGAGTTGCCAAAAGCAACCTCACAGGTTTGTATAACCATTGGGAGATGCCATGTTTGGCATCTCCAACCCCTGAGATGCTGCAAATACTTACTGATCTTCAGTGGTATGTCACTGAACAGGAACAGCAGGACTGGTGTTATCCAGTATTGCAGAAAAATCCTGAGATAGGATTAGTCTGCGAAGAGGGGAAGTTATGCATTCCCCAACACAGTGCTTCCATCTTAAGTAGCACATTTCCACAGAGTAGGACATTCCACAGAGTAGGACATAAACAGCATTGAGATACTCATGGGTAGGCCTTTCCCCACACCATGGGCAAGACGCCCCCTGGTGGTGCAGGAAGGGGACTTGGACCTGATCAGAGAGAAGTACTAATCTGATCAAAGTCCTCAGTAAAACTGAAGAAAAAGTGGCTTGTAAGTCTCCTTCTCTTTCACAGGAATTCAACCCGTCCATTCCGGATAGGCAACCAGGTGATGATCAAGATCTTAAAGAAGGGAAAGGAACCAGGAAGTTTCACCTACGGACAACCCACCGAGGTAGTCGCGATCACCAGAACAGCGGTCCTCACTGAACAATCGCTCACGTGGATCCACGCCACAAGGATTAAGTTGGTGAAGAAAAGAGAGGTACTAACGGGGGCAGACAGCCCTGACCTCCAACGAGGCCCAGAGGTACTAACGGAGGCAGACAGCCTTGACCTCGAAGAAGATACAGAAGGGGTACTAACGGAGGCAGACAGCCTTGACCCCCAACAAGATGACGCAGTCGGGAAATTCCTCGAGATGGCTGAGATGTAGTGCCTTAATAATTGTAATTTTGTGTCTCCTACTTACTGTCCCATGGCTGTGGAACAGACAGATATACCTGGAAACAGAATACAGAGGGGAAGACAGTCTATGCAAGACAAAGGAGAACTTATGGCTGTACCTGGCCAAAACTCTGAACTTAACTGACTTTTGTCTCCAAACCACTTTATCGGCATCTAACATTTTGGAGACATGTCTGGTAGCAGTCCCCACCCCACTAGACGTATGGACGGAGCTCCTACGTTCCCAATGGAACGACACAGACTTGGAGGATCATGATGTTAAATATGGATATGTAGATCCTTATCATGACTGTCCTACATATGAGAATCTGCAGAGTAATATGATAGAAGTAATTACAGGTCTTGTCACAGCAGCAGAAATATGTTATAACTTCACCTGTGATGAGACACTATTGCCTCCCTGCATACAAGCAAAAATGCAGAATAAGATTAAGCCAAATATTTGTGATAGAGATTTAGGTAGTTGTAAAAAGATAATATCAGGAAAGAATATGCAATGTAATATTACAAAAACAGTACCATCCCTAGACAAACATGTACCTCTACCAGCAGGATGGGTATTGGCCTGTGGGAATACTAGTTACACATACATACCGGCCAATATTACAGAGGGACCCTGTACAATAGCCAGGCTGACATTAGCAATGATACCACTATTTCCAGCAATGCAGACACGACACACGAGTGACACTTTCCTACAGTTACCAGAAAATTGCGATTATAATATGAATATCCTCTCTAGATCAGAATATATGAGTTTAGGGGTATCTTTGATAGGAGTACCAGGGTTGGCCATATATAACCACAGGACAATATCAAAACTTGCCTGTTTTATGATAAAACAGATAAATGTCACTAGTGCAGTTCTGCAAGATATGCTGCTGGATATACAATCGTATGAAAAGGCTATCTTGCAGAATAGGGCAACTATTGACTATTTATTGCTCCAGCATGGTATAGGATGCTCAGCGTTCGCAGGGATGTGTTGTTTCAATTTATTAGATCACTCCCGTGGAATAAAAGATAAAATAGGCCAATTAGAGGAGATGAGAAAACATATAAAACAGGATGTTGACCAAGGTTGGTGGGACTGGCCTTTTTGGCTGAATACCTGACTTTGGTCAAATAAGATATGTTTTAGGAGTGGCACTCGCCGTGGTCGCTGCAATAGTGGGTCTCTGCTGTTGTCTACAGTGTGTGCCCTCCTTTCTTACCATATGTAAAAAATGTGGCCGAAAGAGGGGTACACTTAACATTCCTCTATACTCCGGTAGAGGTAGAAGAGGTAAACCCAACCTCAACAAAACCTGAGGATTATACTGCTGAAGGGTATATGGAATACCTAAAGGCTTATAAGCAAACCAATGAAGAGCAGAGAAAGAACCATATAGTATAAGGTATATATATAAGGTTCTAAGAGGGGATTTGATGGGATATATGTGACTCCATTTTGTCTCATTTAGCCACGTGTATTACATTTGGTTAGTGCACTACAAAACCTCCCTTCCCCCTATGGAATGTGAGACACTTCCTTAAACTGTTTCATGAAATCCATACATGTTGAAAGTATGAACAGCCTTCTAGCCATAAAAGGACATCTGGCTCAACTGTATGCTAGCCTATGTGTATATACCTGATTGGTCAAATGCTGTTACTATGAGTCAGCTATGATGTTAATGCAGAGCTTATGTGTGACCATACTATTGGTCAAATACTAATGCTAACATATGATTGGATGTAAAGGAAGCTCAACCCCCTCTATTAAAACTGTTTGCCAGCTGTGAATAAACCAGAATGGATTGGAAATAGACATGTGTTCATGTGGTCTATCTTCTTCATTCTCCCGGTACCGGTAAGACTTAATTCAAGCTGGCCACTGAAATCATGTGTCAGGGACACACCGTTAGGGAAGAGAGTAAATTTTCCTTACAACCCATAATGCCGCACAGCCAGCCAATCTGCAGGTAGCCATCCCCTGTGATGTCATAGCCCTATAAAAACCTCATCCCACGTGGTCTCCACCATTGTCCTGCGAGTTGAGCATAGGGAAAGATGTGACAAGCATTCATGCGCTCGGGACAGTGTTGTTGCAAAATGTTAATAGGACAATATTGGAGAGGGCAGGGAGAGGGCAGAAAGGCTGCAGTGAGACTGCAGGGAGAGTGCATAACCATGTGCATCACTGTGCAGTGCACCGACATTCAAAGTTAACCCGTCATTTTAATGATACAGTTAGTGTTCCTCAGTATTAAAAGGCAGGGTTCATATATCGCCGCGTTCATCACTGTGCAGTACACTGACATTCAGAGTTAATCTGTTATTTTAGTGATCCAATTAGGCCTCTTTCACACAAGCAATACGGATTGTGTCAGGATGCATTCAGTGAAACACACACCATTTCCCAAGCAAGTTCAGACAAACAACAAATTGTCTGCAATTGTGTTCAGTGTTTCAGTTTTTCCGTGCTGGTGCAATCAGTTTTGATGGGTTTTTCATGCGCATGAAAAAACCCTGAAGATTTACAAACAACATCTCCTAGCAACCTTTAGTGAAAACGCATCACATCCAGACTACATCTGGATGCAATGTGCTTTTCACTGAAGCACCATTCACTTCTATGGGGCCAGGCTACGTGAAAAACGCTGAATATAGAACATGCTGCGATTCACATGCAATGCAGAAATGATACATTAAAAAAAATGCACACAGAACCATTAAAATGAATGGGTCCAGGATTCAGTGCAGGCTCTATGCGTTCACTTCACTCTCGCTCATGTGAAAAGGGGCCTGTTGCCAACAGACAGTTGTCTGGACCTCCAAAGGAACAGGCAGTGGTGGCAAAAATGTGGCTTCAGCAGGCACAAGTAGCAGCAGGGGGGGGGGGGGGGGTGATAGCAGCAGCAGACCACAGCTGTCACTGGCATCCAGCGGTCATGTTTTGACCAACAATCCAGCTGTACATCCCAAGTAACAACAGGTACACACAGCCAAGAATCAGTGGGTCCCTTTGACACCACACTTAGTTGGCATGGTTCAGGAACTGCCTCTATGCCCTTACCTGTCCTGAACCTGCCTCTTGCTTTTGCTGCTCCTTCTGCTAGCCAAGTAATGATAGTCACCGGCTCTGCTCTACTTTTCAGCGACAATGAGCTTTGTGAAGACAGTCAGCAGTTACAGGCCAGCACAGACTGGAGGAGGTCTGCTGCAAACTCCTTTAGGCGTGCAGCTACTGATGATGACAGTCGGGTAGGAACACAAGTTCTGAGAGGTCAGGGACGAGCACAAGAGACAGGTGAAGGTGACAGAAGTGACGACCCATTGGGGCGAGGGTGGCAGCGTGCCCTTTGAGACAGCAGGGTGGCAGCATGCCCGTGAGGCAGCAGGATGGAAGCAGTGGGATATCTGGAGCCAAACGTGAGAGAGGTATACCATTTGATATTCGGGAGACTATCTCTGAGGAAGTGGCAAGCAGGCACCACTCAGTGGTGGAGGGAAAATGCCATACTTGCCAGTGTGGGGATTTTTCAGCAAGTCACTGGGGAATGTTAGCGTGGTAGTATGCAGGATGTGTGGGCAGAAGGTGAGACACGGCCAGGATGCTAATGTTGGCAAGGTGGCCCTGCGTCAACAGATGGAATGTCACCATAAAGTGCTGTGGGAAAACATTCGCACTCATTTAGTGTAACAGCCTGATGCAGCAACTACTGCATCTACCACCGGCCCGCAACCCCTCTCAAGCAGTCCGGGCTCATCACTATCAGCAGAATAGCTGTCGTTCCTTCCCATCAACCTTAATTTCATCTATTGTCCTCCTACTCCTTGACACTTGTTTCAACAGCAACCGATCACTGATGCGATTGCAAAGAGACAACAGTACGCGTGCACTCATCCCACAGTGCAGAAGCTGAATGTGCACCTGGCCATGTTGCTTGTACTGCAGTGCCTCCCTTTTCATGTATATGACTCTGTACATTTCAGAGAACTGGCTTGTGTCCACACAAGGTGGAGAGTTCCAAGCTGACATTACTTTTCCAAAAAAGTTGTATTATCCCTGCACATTTATGTTGAGCAGAAGGTGGGCCAGTCCTTGGGCCTCTTGGTGCCTATTAGAGTTCATGCACTCATCCAACGGTGCAGAAGCTGAACGTGCACCTGACCAAGTTGCTGATACTGCAGCCCTTCCCTTTCCATGTAGATGACTCTGCACATTTCAGAGAACTGATGGCTTGTGCCCACCGAAGGTGGAGAGTTCCAGGCTGACATTACTTTTCAAGAAAAGCTGTACCAGCCCTACAAACGTACCTTGAGAGGAAGGTGGGCCAGTCCTTGGGCCTCTTGGTGTCTGGTAGAGTTCACGCCGCCAGCGCTGACGTATGGAGTTGTAAATATGGTCAAAGACAATATATATTGTTCACAGCCCACTGGGTAAATGTAGTTCGGTCCAGGCACACCAGTAAATTGGCCAGGTGATGTCACAGATGTGGTGCCTACATTTTACAACCACCTGAGCCCTGAGGAGGATAAACTGGGAGAGGAGGAGGACAAGGAGAAGAGCATACATTTATACACAAGTATGTAGTTTATCTGCCAAAGTGTCAGGAGAGGAGCAGGAGGAGCTGGAGGGCAATGACGAAGATGACACAGGTGACCCCAACAGTCCGTGGTAATACGTAATGGAGATGGAGGCCCACCGAGTCCCTTACGCAAATGGCTAGATGCATGATTTCTTGTTTGTGTAGTGACAGCTGAATTGTCAGGATTCAGCAGAGGGATGACTACTGGCTATCCACATTATTAGACCCTCTCTACCAGTAAGAAATGGGGGCATTTTTACTCTTACTTTTCTGGGAGGGATGCAAAAATGGACTACTATAGAGATACGATATTCTGTGCAGTTGGTTGGTCATTGCCTACGAGCGCCATCTGCCGTCCTAATGAAGGTCTGACCGGGGGGACCCTTTGTGTTCACGCTACTCTGCCATGACTGGGGATTGGAGCAGCACCAGCTCTATAAGTAGCAAATTAAGTCTGGAGTCTCTGATAAGGAGTTTTCTTTAGCCGCCATCTGAAGAAACCACTCAGCAGCTGGACATGCAGCAGAACCTCACCCAGCATGTGATGGCATACTTGGAATGCACCATGTTACCCATGATCCAAGATCCCCTGGACTACTGGGCTTGCAAACTTGAAGTTTAGCCGCAACTGGCTGAGTTTGCCATGGGCATGCTTTCCTGCCCGACAGTAGTGTGGCAACAGAGCAGGTGTTAAGTGCGGCGTGGGGCATAGTTACACCTAAGAGAACTCGCCTTTCCTCCCAAAATGTTGAGAGACAAACCTTCATAAACATGAATCAGGCATAGATCAACCAGGAATTACAGACACTGGTGCCTGAACAGAATAGATCATTCTGCACTAATGATCATACTGTAGTACTGGAATATTGTGCAAAATGGGGCATTACTTCTGACTACGTACTGCTGCCACCCGCCTGCTGCCTCTACTGATATATACAGTACATGTTAAATTTTTTGAAGGATATACATGCCACTGGGCCTTGCTATCACACTGCTGTTGTTGGTTCTATGACTACTGTCATCTGCCACCATCTTGTGCTGTATGCCTCTGCTGCTGCCTCCTCTCCACACACTGTCACGGGGCCACTACTGTCACTATTAATGCCGCTGCTGCCACCTTCCCCACTCTATAATGGGGCCACTATTGTCACTGTTACTGCCACCCTCCCCACTCTGTTATGGGGCCACTACTTGAATATTGGTGCACTACACAGTTATGTACACGGCGATAAATAGATCAGCAGACTCCTACTCTCCCTGCAGTTTAACTTCCAAGCCTTCACAGTGAGATTGGGCCACTAAGTGGGAAGAATATGATTAGTCAGATTTGGCTGGGTATACCAGAGTTATAGCGATTTCTGACAAATTAATTCAGAACAAATCGAATATCTTCTCTAACCTTGGCGAAGCTGCCGAATAAAATTTTTTAAAACTTCCCTCATCTCTAGTGTTCATGTGTTAACTGTGAGGTCCATCCATGTTGATGGGGAAGCCTACAACATAGTTAATTTACGTACAAGAACGTACAGAGTACTTAATGTAATGCAGTCACTATTTCCGTGATGATCTTCTTGTGATTCATGACATACCAGTATTTGAAAGATCAGCAGCCTTAGGGTGCTGGCACACAGTGCAGTTCTGACATGCATTCAGGATGCAGTTTTCAATTTAGCCAGTAGTGATGGACGAACATCGGCGTGAACGCAATCAAATGTTCGCGAAGTGCAAGTTCGCAGTGGGCCCCATTCACTTTAATGGCATGCGAACCTGAAAAACCTTCAGCTCATATTTGCAGACACCAAATACTTAGTAGAAGTGCACAAATAGTCCTACAACATGGACAGTGACATACTAGAGGAAGGGGGGGGATCAATGACAAATATTCCAACAAAAAATAAGTGTCTTAATCAGGGGACATTTTTATGCATCTTAAAGGGAAATTCTCTGAAATGTGCCCTGTCAGAGCCTAGAAAATGTTTATTTTAGGCCACGGGAGTACGGGCCTTAAAAATTAGGCATTCACCTGACATAAAAAAAATTCTGATTATGTAAACCCGAGGCACATTATGCAGTCAATGGATAAAAAATTCCCCGGACAGAAAAGATCAAGTGATTATGTGGCCGGAGGTGTATTACACGGTCATTGGATATCAATTTTACTGCATGTAGCTGGCCAGCTAAGACTTGTCCTAGTTTGATAATATAGCTTGTATGTTTATGCAGCTGGACCTGCCAATAACCTTAATACAGTTCCTATGTTTATGTGTTAGAGACAAAAGCAGAGTTATTTACTGTGACATCATGTTTTGGATATCATATAACTGTTATATTTTGTGTTCACAGAAGCAGAAAAAGATAATATGCTTTTAAGATTAATTTTGTAATGTAAGGTAAGCTCAGTGACACAGCAGAAACAACTAAAAGCCTAGTGTTAATCTGTTGTTGCTGGGCAGAAGTCTAGACCAATCACAGCCAGCCTCACACACAGCCTGCCTGGAATTCCCAGAGCTCCTGCTGCTAGAATCATTATTCACCAGAGACAGGAGCTGAAGAGACACATTCACTCATATATATATATATATGTGTTTACTTACAGTTCCACCAATTGCAAGCTACAAATTGCAAGCTACAAATTGCAAGCATACAATCACAAGCATTCAGATTCCATATTGCAATACAAATTGCATACAACCATACTCAACCAATCAGCAAATAGTGACTGCAAACTGCAAACCCAGTTTAGCCAGTAGAACTGTTAAATCTCAGATATACCTCTCAGAGAGATCATAAAGTGATTAAATAACTTAAAGTTACAGTACAGATACTGAAGAGAGAAATATAGCCACCATTTTATGTTGAATGACAATATTGAACAGTTGAACCACCATCTTATGATATATTTTCAACACGTGTTTTGTACATGGACTATCTGCTGCGGAGTTGGCAGTATTCTATATGAAGAAAAGTTGAAGTTAATAAAAAAGTTATTTCAAGCATTTGGTGTGCTCTTTAAACCTACTGCTTCCATAAAACGGTGCTAGAGGAATTACAGAGTAATAGACAGTCTGGATAGACTAAAAAGTCAGAGATATCAAAATTCTTCTAATGCCACAGTGCAAAAGGAACTTCATAGTGCTGCGCCTGCCACACTGCAGGCCACTACAAATACAGGTCAAATACATATGTTTAACTGAACTAAAAACCCCTCTTCAACCCGAACTTGTCAGTTCATAAATGTTTAATATGATTATATAATACCAGAAATTCCCTACTGGTCTTCCTTTCACAAATGTTTAAGGTCTCTCCTCCACTTAGGAGTGAGGATCATGATACAGGGACATTATATACTAAATCATTCCATTCTGATGTTCTGAAGGTGTCCGGTTATAAGGAAGACAATGCTGTGCCTTAACTGCTATATTTGTTTTTTTTTTTACAACGTTTCCTGTTTGTCACCTTTGTTAAAAAATCAATAAAAAAATAATTTTAAAAGAAAAAGTATAAAATTGGATTAAAAGCATGGCTTGAAAAAAAAAACTAATGATAATAGTTGAAATTCGATAACACGTGGTTGTCACTGGTGTTGAATTCCTCCGAGGCCCCAACAATTATTCACTCACCGTACACAAAAGAAGTAGGTGGCTGGAGGTAGATTACACGGTCATTGGAAATCAATTTTACAGCAGGCCAGTGTACTGCAGGCCCCAAAAATTATGCATTCAGCGTACAGAAAAGAACAAGTAAGGCCGAATGCACACGGCCGTGACCGCCGCCGAGAGCGGTCCGTGGTATGCCGGGCTGGATTCCTGTTCAGAGCAGGAGCGCACGGCGTCATTGGTTGCTATGACGCCGTGCGCTTCATGCCACTGCTGCACTACAGTAATACACTATACGAGTGTATTACTGTAGTGCAGCGGCGGCATGAAGCGCACGGCGTCATAGCAACCAATGACGCCGTGCGCTCCTGCTCTGAACAGGAATCCAGCCCGGCATACCACGGACCACTCTCGGCCGCGGAACACGGCTGTGTGCATTCGGCCTAAGTATGTGGCTAGAGGTAGATTACACGGTCACTGGTTATCAATTTTACAGCAGGCCAGTGGACTACAGGCCCCAAAAATTATGCATTCAGCGTACAGAAAAGAACAAGTAAGTATGTGGTTGGAGGAAGATTACACGGTCATTGGATATCAATTTTACTGCAGGCCAGTGTATTACAGGCCCCAAAAATTATGCATTCACCGTACAGAAAAGTGATTATGTGGCTGGAGGTCTATTAGACGGTCAATGGATATCAATTTTACTGAAGGCCAGTACAAATACAGGTCAAATACATATGTTTAAAATAACTAAAAATATAAAATTGGATTATAAACATGACTAACGAAATCCCCCCTCTTGAAAAAAACCCTAATGATAATAGTTAAAACACGTGGTCGTCACAGGTGTTGAATTCCTCCGAGGCCCAAAACATTAGGCATTCAACGGACAGAAAAGGCCTTTTATGCCGCTGTATTTACCTAAGACAGGGACCATAATTTGTTCTGGGTGGTGGCGGATATTTGTGGGCTGTCATGAGGAAATTCAATTAAACGTGGTCGACTCGTCACATGTGTTAAATTCCTCCGAGATCCATGCCTCATTAATTTTTAGAAATGTGAGGTAGTCCACATTGTCGTGAGCTAGGCGAGTGCGCTGAACGTCCTTTCGGACAGGACACTGGACGAGGGGCAAGCCAAGAGTTCCATGGCAAATTGTGCCAGCTCTGGCCACAGGTTAAGCGTGCACACCTAGTAGTCCAGGGGTTCCTCGCTTCTCAGAGCATCCACATTGGCCGTTAACCCGATGTAGTCGGACACCTGTCGGTCTAAACAATCCCTTAGGCTGGGGCCGAAAGGCGGCTGTCGATGGGTTGGCTGCAAGAATGATCTCATATCCGAAGTGACCAACACATCTTCAAACTGCCCTATTCTTGCATGCGCTGTTGGATTGGTACCCGCAACTGTTTCTCTGTGAGTAGAAATTCCTCTGCCAACACCCGCAAAAGCAAAATGCACGACTAAGTTCAGGGCGTGTGCCATGCACAGCATGTGTGTCATTTTGCACTGTTTCAGCATGCTCAGCAGATTGGCACCGTTGTCGCACACCACTTTACCAACTGTCAAATGGGGTTAACCACTGATCGGCCTGCGACCGCAAAGATGAAAGGAGTGCAGGACCGGTGTGGCTCTTGGCTTACAGGCACAAAAGCCGCAGCACAGCATGGCAACATCTCACCTGGCACGTCGAATAGGTTCTGGGGAGCTTGGGGGGCGCAGAGGCAGTAGCAGTGGAAAAGGAGGAGTCAGCCGAGGAGGAGATGATGGATGGAGTAGGAGGAGAAAAAGAGGCAGATGTATCTTGGCACCGACACTGTGTGCCAGAGATACATTCACTTGCTGCTGAATACGGCCATATAGCTCCGAGATGCACTCCCGGGAGAAGCTGTTGGGCAAGAGGGTTGTCCGGTGTCATCATCTTTTTTTGCTCGAACATTTGGGCCACGGAAGCCTGCCTTTTGCCAGATGAACACGACGACGGCACGGTGGAAGGTGGAGTGGAGGACCAATGGGAGGAGAGAGGAGAAGAAGCAGGACGTGGAGCACCGGGAGTGTGGCTTTGTGGGTTCTGACAGTGTTGCTCCCACTGGGCTCGGTGATGGGTGCCTTCTTAAGGTGGTCGTCCTAGGTGAGTGTTGGGCTTACCGCAACTTATGCGTTGACAGCACAGGCTGCAGATGGCAACACTATTGTCAGCAGCGGACACATAAAAAAAAAAGCCCACACTGCAGAGCCATGTGCCGGTGTCCTGGGAGAGCCAGATTTGACCGTGCATGGTGGATGGCTCGTTACAGATACATTAGCCTCCTGTGCACTGTAAGTTCTGCCTGCTTCTCCTCCCCATTTGCTGCTCCGTCTCTCCCTCTGAACTCCCCTCTTCTTCCTCTCTTGTGGGCACCCACGTGACGTCCATCGACACGTCATCATCAACACCTTCACCACCCTCACATTAGAAATCGCAGAGTAGGCAGCAACCCTCCTTGGGCGGATCTGGGTAGTGTCGTCAGACTGCTGGGTGGCGACCGTTGTAACCTCTTCTTCCTGATCCGATGCCAAGAATGGCTGCGCATCGGTAAGGTCTTGGAATGGATGGGAAAATAATTCCTCTGACTCAAGCAGAGGGGATATGGTGGTGGTGTCTTTGGGGGTGCACACAGCAGAGAGTGAAGAGGGTGCAGATAGATATTTTGAGGAGGGTGCAGAAGCGGAAGGCTGAGTGAGCCACTAAACCAAGTCTGGTGCATCCTTTGAAGTAAACGCATGTACCTTCTGCAACTATCCTGGTGCACCTGCCCAACTCCTACGGAATGCCCTGCCTCTTTTTCTGCCTGTCATTTTCAAAATGACCCTGTGACAAAAGTCCCTATAGAAGAGCAGTATTTGTGGAAGAAGGAATATCACATCCCTGCCTCAATCAGTTTTTTTGGGGGGCAATTGGTATATCACACCAGTAGAAATTATTTGTTCCAATAGCGTTTGTTACCCTGTGTAGCTGAGGTAATGCAGCAAAACCACAAACAAATGCTTCACTACCCAAATGCACTATATAGAAAGTATATTATTGGTATATCACACCCCTGCTTCAATCAGTTGTTTTGGGGGGCAACTGGTACATCACACCTGTAGAAATTATTTGTTCCAATAGCATTTGTCACTCTATGTAGCTGCGGTAACGCAGCAAAACCGCAAATAAATGCTGCACTAACTAAATGCACTATATAGAAAGTACTGCATATGATTGGTATATCACACCCCTGCTTCAATCAGTTTTTTTGGGGGAGCAACTGGTATATCACACCAGTAGAAATTATTTGTTCCAATAGCATTTGTCACTCTGTGTAGCTGCAGTATTGCAGCAGAACCGCACACAACTGCTGCACAATACAAATGCACTATAATACATTTTCTATGTCAGAAAGTATATTATAGGTATATTACACCCCTCAGTAAGCCACACCTATCGATAGCCCACCTTTACCAGTCCTTAAAAGGACTTTTGTGGCCCTATTACCTAGCGTTTGGTGTTCTTAACAGTCTGTCCCTGCTCCACACAGCAACCTCTCCCTACAATGGCAGAAGAATGAATGTAAAATGGCGTCCAGATCGTATTTATGTGTGTCCATGTGCTGAAACGTCTCAATTGGCTGTCCTGTACCACCTGCTGGATGTGTCATGGGTCAAAGTTCTTCACAATGTAAAAGAATATGGCACCGGCGGATATCGCCATATGTTTGCCCGTTCGGCGAACAAGCAAAGTTCGCCGCAAAACGACTGCCTGGCGAACCGCAAGGCCATCTTTATTAGCAAGTTTAGCAGCCTCTTTAAAGCCTGATTGTCACAGTGGGGAGGGGGGGGGGGACCCCCCACCGTGCAGTGTCAAAGGGTAAAAGGGGATCAGCCTGTCCAAAAGGAGTAATAAGGGAGCAGGTCACCTCCTACAGCGTCCCTAATCCTCTCCCTGACTCCTCACCATATGAGCGGACCCCGATGGTAGGACGACTCATACTCAGGATTCCTAGAGACCCTAAGTCACCCTGATAATCCCTCACCAAGGAGCCGGGAAGAGACGACCTGTTCATCCCAGTCATGGAGGAACAGAAGTCTCAATCTGAGGCCAGGCTGCAAGGAGAGGGGAACACATACAGCATAAGGAGATGGCAGGTAAGCGAAACCAATAACACACTTACCTCCCACAGACACACTGACTGGAACCCGTGCACTAGTGCTGATGTCCACACCAACATTAAAGGCAGGGCCGGTTCCAGGTGAAATGGAGCCCTCCGGCGAAAAACAATAAGGCCCCCCCCCACATGACACTTAACATCCCCCCCATAGCACATTTCTCCCACTCCAATGGCCAGTAGCACTTGGCAGCCCCACATCTCTCCTTCCCCCGCCCCCCCACATGGCACATTTCTCCAGCAGTGCCAGCACATGCACATCTCTCATCATGAGTCATTCGCCCCCCCCCCCCCCCCATGCACATTTCTCCAGTCCAAGCAGAACCAGGGTGGGCTAGTACATCTCTGCTCAGGGCTCCCAAGTCCCACTGCCACTGGCACTGGGACGGGTGAGATGGTGGGAATGGGATCCAGTTGTTATAATTAAAGGGCTTCTGTCACCCCACTAAACAGTTTTTTTTTTTTTGTTACTTATAATCCCTATACTGCGATTTATGCATACATACTGTAATTAATCATTTTGGTTCAGCAGATTCTGTTAAAAACGTACTTCTAAAATATGCAAATTACCTTGCTACCAGCAAGTAGGGCGGCTACTTGCTGGTAGCAGCCGCATCCTCCTATCTTAAAGATGCCCCCTCCACATGTTAATTGACATGGCCAGCGGACAGGATCTTTCTCTGCTGGCCCTGTTTGCAATCAAAATCTGACGCCTGCGCCGTACCTGTCTTCAGTCGGCGCAGGCGCACTGAGAGGCGGACGCTCGCTCGGCCGCTCCATCCTCAATGCGCCTGCACCGGGTGTAGATGTGACATCATTGACGCAGGCGCATTGAGGATGGAGCGGCCGAGCGAGCATCCGCCTCTCAGTGCGCCTGCGCCGACTGAAGACAGGTACGGCGCAGGCGCTAGATTTTGATTGCAAACAGGGCCAGCAGAGAAAGATCCCGTCCGCTGGCCCTGTCAATCAACATGTGGAGGGGGCGTCTTTAGGATAGGAGGATGCGGCTGCTACCAGCAAGTAGCCGCCCTACTTGCTGGTAGTAAGGTAATTTGCATATTTTAAAAGTACGTTTTTAACAGAATCTGCTGAACCAAAATGATTAATTACAGTATGTATGCATAAATCGCAGTATAGGGATTATAAGTAACAAAAAAAATAAAAAAATGTTTAGTGGGGTGACAGAAGCCCTTTAACCTAAGTTCCTACCAGTAACTGTTCTGTACTTGGAACTTGGCTGTCTGTGTGTGGGCGGGTCTGTGGGCTGTGGCTGGCTGCCGCTGCCGCTCGCGCCTTCTTCTCTGCTCTGGGGGCGGAGTTGTGGCAAAGTCAGACGCGAAGACGTGCCTGTGCAGCAGCGGCGGCACACTCACAGCCACTGCTCTTTAAAAGTGTCTGACAGGCAGAACGGGGCTCAGAGCGGCTGCGGGGCCCCTCCTTTCCATTAGTCCGGACCGCCCGCTGCCTGGGACTCCATGCGCTTAGCGGAGTTAGCAACAGCCTGCCGTCACACAGAATTATAGAATAATAGTTAGTTGCGGGTCGGCGCTGGGGGCCCCTAAGGACTCGGGGGCCCGGGGGCAATTGCCCCCCTTGTCTCTATGGAAGCGCCGACCCTGATTAAAGGACACAGCACACACACCACAAACCACACAGGAACCCAGGACACCCCTAGCTGCAATAAACATGAGACAGGGGAATGTCTAGCAAACAAGCTGGACACCAAACACCACCAGACATATAACACCAAACTAGACATACAAACTCCCTGAACATAACCCATTCCAGACAAATAGGGACAGGAAGGGAAGGGGACACTGGGATGACATTGATGACCACAAGGGTGGCCCTCACTGGACAGATTGAACACCCTGGACTGGAGCAGAGCTCCAGCACTAAAAACAGCTGAAGTGCCACTCACTCCAGCCAGGAAACCACAGAAGATATAAGCCAAGGGACCACACCCAGTCAGGGAGTTAACCCTTACAGCACCAGACAGAGGGAGGCTACAACTTAAAAGGGTAAGTGCACACAAGCATGCCAAACACGTAACCACCGACAACAGCATGCGAGGCAACCATGTCACGGCAATCACCCAGAAGGCCGAGACACTGCCACCGCATGTTCTCACAGCAACACGCTGCTGTGGGCAACCGCAAGTGTGGCAACAGTGTCACAGCATACACCATAGGCCGTGACACTGATGTCGAAGCTGTGAAGCCTGCTGTGGAGGTCGGTGGCCGCCGTCAGTCCAGAACTTTGAATTCTGGCTCTACTAGTGGTGAAGTATTCCGTGGAGGTTGGTGGCTGATGGCAAGGAGTTTGAGGTACTGGTCCTTCTCTGTGGTCCCCCAAATGATCTCCTGTGATTGTTAGACGCCCTGGTATACACCTCTGCCCGGACTTACCCCCTGCAAAGCACTTGGTGCTAGGGGGGCATTTACTCAGGCCTGCGGATATCTCAGTGTTTGGGTGGAAAGTTTATATTTGGGGGGCCTCTTTTGGCTGCTGGACGGGGGACCTTTTGGACCTTTATGTTAAAACACTTATTCCAACAAGTTACCTGCATTGACTGCGGCTATGCCTGTCTCCGCCTCCGCGATTTAATCTCTGACAAGCCGAATCAGCCTGTTATCTGGGGGGGTTTATGTATGCAGCGTGTGGCGGCCTCCAGCTGGAGAACTACCAGGTCCTAGGGGGGTAGCCTTTTGGGAGCCCCGATAAGTCAGCGATGTGGCTGGAAAGGCCATATTGGCGTCGATGAACTTTTGATATGCAGGATGGTGCCCCCATCAAAGTGTCCGGTTGGCACTCTTTATTTTGCATGACGGAGGCGACTTTACTATACATGACTTCCACCGGGATAAATTCCTACCTCAATAAGTCATCTAGTGTAATAGTGGTCCTACCTCCTTGTGATTCTAGGCCCTATCAATAGCCTCTGTAACTTGATGTAGCCTATTGGAGGGAGGGGGATTATATGTTTATGCATGAAGTTTATTCGCTGATATTCTGCATGTACCCATTATTTATGCATTTACCCTTCTTTATTCATATGTATCTGACAAACACTGGTTGCTAGGTTTCTTACGCTTAAAAACAAGGGGGAGGGGAAGAAAGAGAAAAGGGAAGGAAAGAGGGAAAACAAGGGCCTTATAGTTAAATGTGCTATTGGCTTAGATAGACCTGAACCAGTAGTGAAATTACTATTGGACACCAGCCTTCTAGCTTGTAATGCTAGCTGTGGAGACGAATTTCTATAAAAATGCCGCCAAAGTATCGCAAGTCGGGTGGTGTGGCCTCGCCAAAAAGTGGTTCGGGGGGGGGGGGGGGGGGGGGGGGGAGTCCAAAGACCAGATTAGATAAATTTTTGAAGTCACCACCTCCAAAAACCAGAGGAGGTGCACAGAGGGTTGCCCCACAGATCGAGTCAGCTTCGCATAATATGGACCTCTTAGAACAGAGCTCATTAAAGACAAGCCTGCCCCAGAGTGAAGGTTTTGAGAATATAAATAAAAAGCTCGAAGATATATTGGAAGTAGTAAACTTAACCAGCAATTCAGTTGCAGAATTGACTTCCTCCCTGGCAGTAGTACAGGGAGATGTAACGATAATACGAGACGAAATGACAAAGTTGAGATCAAAAGTGAAGGAATTGGAAACGGTAGTTAACTCTGTCACTCTAGAGAATGCTGTATTAAAAAAGAGACTAGAAGAAGTAGATGAAAATCATGTCTGGTTAAAAAAGAAAGTGGTAGAGATGGAGGATAGGTCCCGTAGATATAACCTGCACCTGGTGGGGTTCCCAGAAGGGGTAGAACAGGATAACCCTTCAAATTTTATCCAAAAATGGTTTCTTGAAAATTTTGGGCCAGGCTGTGAGTCATCTACCCTCTGTGTGGAAAGGGCCCACAGAATACCCTTTAAAAAAAAAACCTCCAGGGGCTCCACCTAGGTCTATTTTGGCAAAATTCCTCTGTTCAAAGGATCGAGACTGGGTTCTCAGATGTAAAAGAGAAGTGGCAGATATTTACTTTGATGGTAATCTAATATTAATATTTCCCGACTTCTCACGAGAGACCCAACTTAGAAGGAGATCTTTTGTGGATGTGAAAAAAAGATTAATTGCAGCCAAAATTAATTATTCGATGTTATACCCGGCCAAGCTGAGGGTGGTCTATAAGGATTCCGTTAGGTTTTTCTCCGCACAGGCAGAGGCTGTGCAATGGTTGGACTCGATGGGTTTATGAAAGAAGATGGAAAGGTGTCGAGGGGGAGGTTGATGAGGGGTGAAGGCGGGGGGGGAGGTTTGGAGGAAGGAAAGAGGTTGATGGGTATTGCAGAATGCACTGTCAACCAAGCAGGGGGGTTTCTTTGGGATGGGAGTAAGGGAGGGATTGGCTGCCGTCGTTTGCTTCGTAGTTATGCGTGCCTCTCTGTTAAGATGGGGGACTTGGAATTACCTCTATTTATAGGACATGCCGTGTAATATTCTGTTCTGGAATGTGAGGGGGCTGGGAGACAGAGTGAAGAGGACGGTGGTGTTTGATCTTGTGGTTCGTCATCTACCTGCGATTGTGGTACTATTAGAGACCCACGCAACATTAGATAGGATCTATACACTGAAAAGGAAATGGGCTTCTCTTGAGTACCACGCTTGCTACTCCTCTTATGCAAGAGGTGTCAGCGTATATATCCATCGGGGGATGGAGTTTCAACCGCTAGATAGTTTGATTGATAAAGAAGGGAGATATGTATTCCTTCACGGGTATTGGAAAGGGCAGGAGGTGATATTGGCCTTTATTTATATCCCCCCACCATTTAAATCAATGGTTCTTTCACAGTTAGCTAAATATATATCCACAAAAAATCAATGTGCGTTACTAGTGGCAGGTGATTTTAATGCAGTGCCTGACCCTGAGCTGGATCGGTTCTCTTCGCTTTCTGGGCGCGGTCGCACTGGATCCCCTTTGACTGCTGTGTGCCAGGAGCTGGCGCTGGTTGACATCTGGCGCCACCTCTATGGCAATAAAAAAAAACTTTTCATGTTTTAGCCAGTCACACGGGTCAATGTCCCGTATTGATCTGGCCTTTGCAAGCCGGGATCTGTGTGGTCACGTCCTGAGAATGAAATACGAACCTCATGGAATTTCGGACCATTCCCCAGTTCTGATCGCGTTTGCGGAGGCCCCAACTGCAGGAAGGACCTTTAAACTGAACCCGCACTGGTTTGATGTGATAGGGGAGCAATCCCGATTAGACCAGGATATTCAGGAATTCTGGGGCTTCAATGTAGGCTCAACCCATATTCATTATGTGTGGGACGCTTTGAAGGCCCATATAAGGGGCTTATATTTTAATAAAATTAATAGGTTTAGAATAGAATTGCGGCGCAGGGAACAACAACTGACAGAGTCAAGAAGGAGTCTACGCGCTGCATTAATTGATTGCCATAAGGAGCAATACATTAATCAGTTAAAGGAGGCTAATTCACAGCTTAAGACACTCTTGTATAACAAAGCACAACACAAGCTCTTATTTCAAGGCCAGAATCGCTTTTGTGAATCCGGTAAAACTGGCAGGTTTTTGGCTCGTTTGGTGGCCAATCAGAGAGAGGCTACTAGTATAAGAGAAATTAGGAATTCACAGGGTGTTGGGGTGAGATCTGCAGAGGAGATTAGGGAGGAATTTGTGAAATATTATTCTACCCTCTATAAATCTGACTCTATGTTTAGCCGTACTGATATGGATCAATATCTTCAACAATTGGAGCTCCCCCAGCTATCCGTACAAGACAGAGAGATGTTGGACTACCCCATTCTTTTAGAGGAACTTTAAGCGACTCTTCCATCCCTAAAATATAATTCATCTCCAGGCCCAGATGGATTGCAGTTTGAATTGTATAGGTACCACGCCAAATCACTCCTGCCGATCCTACGTCTAGTTTTGAATGAATCCTGTGCATTTGGCTCTCTACCTCCATCATTTAGAGAGGCAGTGATTACCCTGGTCTTAAAAAAGGAGAAGGATCCATGCGATATGGGGTCATATAGACCTATATCGCTCTTAAAAACGGACTATAAGATCTTTGCAAAAATTTTGGCTAATCGCCTGAAGAGAGTTATAGCCTCTCTGGTACACCCCAATCAGACGGGCTTTATCCCAGGCCGCCAAATACAGATGAGTCTATATAGGGTCTATCTGAATTTGTCTGTTGGGGGTAGTATAGACCACTCAGTCCTGTCCTTAGACGCCGCAAAAGCGTTTGACAGGATGGAGTGGCCTTTTTTGTGGGCTACGATGTCTCACTTTGGCCTCGGGAATTTATTTTTGGAAATTACCCAAATGCTATATGAACAGCCGGTTGCATGTATCAATATCAACGGTGTTAGTTCTTCACCTGTTATGATGCGGAGAAGGATGAGACAGGGTTGCCCCCTGTCTCCACTCCTCTTCGCCCTTTTTATTGAACCATTGGCTTGTCGGATCCGGTTAGATAATTGTATAGATGGCTTTGGGGTGGCGGGAGTGAGTGATAAAATAAGCCTATATGCTGATGATGTGATTCTGTTCTTGGATCAGGGTTGGAAAATTCTCCCGTACGTGATAGAGGTAATAGAAGACTACGGTAAATTATCAGGCTATATGATCAACTTATCAAAGTCATCGCTCCTCCCACTGAACCGAAAAGCTGTAGATGAAGGGAAGCGAGTCCGTGTTTTGGTCCCTAATGATACCTTGGACTATTTGGGGGTTAAGATTGGGGTTCCTATAAATAGGTTTTACGAGCTTAATTTGGCCCCGGTCCTGAATAAAGTTAAGGCCAAGATAAGCGCTTGGCGTAAATTGATACTGGCACAGACAGATCGAATAGCACTGATTAAGATGATTATATTACCTATAGTCTTGTTCCCGATGTGCGCTTCCCCCATTTGGATCGATGATATCTTCTTTCATAGACTGGAGACCCTGATTAACGATTTAATTTGGGGAAGGAAGAGGGTGCGTATAAAGCAGAGATATTTATGGTTGTCGGAGGTAGATGGTGGGCTGTCACTACCTTTTTTTCAAGGTTATTATTTATGTTCACAGATTCAGCGTTGTTGTCATTGGAAAGGGAGTTTACTTTCACGGTATTTGATTAAAGTAATTGATAAACCAATAGAGAATATCTTTACATGTTTGGAGACTGGGTATATGGGAATGAGGAAGTCCTTGCTGATCCCTTGCTCACTACAGAGGGTGTGGAACAAGCTGAAGGAGATCCTTAAAGTCTCTGGTCCGTTTGCTTTCACCCCCCTGTGGGAGAATAGGGGGCTAGAGGAATTCTCTAAAATTATAGATTTTGGTTACTGGTCACGTAAAGGTATCAACAGGGTGTCTCACCTTTTTTATTTGGGTCATTTTAAATCATTTTCAGAATTTGGTTTTACTGATAGTTCACCATTAGATTTATTTATGTATACACGATTGAAACATATATTTGATGCCTCTAGGAATAGGGGCCGTATTTTTCCACGAGAGAATATATTTTTTGATTACTGTGACGCCCAGAAGTACGAGAAGGTGAAGATATCTAGATTATACGCTAAACTCCGAACAGCACTGGCAACTGTAACACCTTTTAAAAGCCCAAGTAAGTGGGAGCAAGAGCTGAATTGTTCTCTACTGCAGTGGTCCACTATTTATAGGAATGTGAGAAAGGCGACAGTTTCCAGTGCTCATAGATTAATCCAATTTAAGATCCTCCATCGATTGTACTATACGCCAAAAATCCAAGGAAAATTTCCCCAAAATAAAGCCAGGGATTGTTGCTGCCCTAAATGTGGATATGTTAATGCGGACTATGTCCATTTGATTTGGAGCTGCAGTAAAATAAGAAAATATTGGGATGAGGTTTTCTCTACCCTACAAAAGGAGTCTTTAACGAACTATAACCCGGGGATCTTGACAGTGATTTTGGGATATGACCTGTCAGAAATTGAAGTCTCACGCCAGGTTAGACAGTTTTGGATGAGGGGATTGATGGAGGCTAAGGCTATATTGATCAAGTATTGGGGTTCTGTCTCCCCGCCCTCGACAAGGGAGTGGGGTTTATACCTTCAACAAATTAGAATATATGAGGATATTGAAAGGAAACGGAGAATGGCACGCATAACTACGTAGCGATATTCATGATATTTTTATTTTTAATATTAATATTAATCTGTACTTGATTGAAAGGAGTGGACGACAGCCAATGGGGGGGGGGGGGGGGGGGGGGTTATACCTAGATTTCCTACTATCTTAGGTGTGAACTTAGGATGACTTACATAATTTGTATATAATGATGTGCATAACTGTCATACTATGTACACCAATGTGTTCAATACTGTTTCATGTACTAATATTATGATTTCTAAAATAAAAATAAATATATAATAAAAAAAAAGCGCCACCAAAAATTTCCATTAAAAAAACATAAAACCCAAAAAAAAAAAAAACCCTTAACATGTGCAGATATTTGGGTTAGGGCTCATGCACATGACCATGTGCTGGCCGGGTCAGTGCTGCGGACCGCAAATTTCGGTATGCAATGCACGGGCACCCACATGCGGATCGCGGACCCATTCACTTGAATAGGGTGCGACATCGGCATCCTACGGTCCGAACCGCAAAAAAATAGTGCATGCACTACTTTTTTGCGGTGCGGAGGCACGGCCAGAAATACCATGGAAGCACTCCGTAGTGCTTCCGTTGGGTTACGATACGTGCTTCCGATCCACATATCAAGTGAATGGGTCTGTATCCTTAATGCGGGGTGCACACAACCAGTGCCCCGTGTATTGCAGACCCGCCGTATGCGGGCTGCAATATGGCCGCAGTGGGGCAACAGCCGTGTGCATGAGCCCTTACAAAAACTCTTCAAAAGCTTTTTACCATCATGGCATAGATCAGTTTCAACAGTCAACAGTTTCAAGGTATGAAAACCACTTGCTTAAGTTTTTAGATTGCAAAATTATTTATGAATTTCCGTAATTTTATATCTCCACGTCACATCACACAACCTAGAGCTTAATATTTAGTATCACTTAATAAGAGACTTTAGTATTCGGGCCATCATCACTTCAGTGGCGGATCCAGAGCCTGGTCTCGGGAGGGGCACTTCCAGATTGTTTTGAGGCGGCGGACAGATGCCAGATGCCTGTCCCGCCAAACTGAGGGACGAACTGAAATGTCCTAGTCCCCATGGCTAGTTAATCACATTACATATAATCTAATAAACTGTCTGAAGTAATGGTACAGTCTTCTATAAAGATGGTGGTGCGCCCTTGTGGATACAGAGTCCCTGGTAATAGTCTTTGACCACACGGGGCAGTAAATGATTTCTTTTCATTGGGGCTCTCAGATCTGATCAGTTACACACACTGGTCTTCTGCAGGTCTTGCGGGAGGTCGGCGGCTCAGGGCCAGTCTGATCACACTCTGCACTGAGGAGACAGATCGCAGAACTCCCCCCGCACTGCAGAGACAACACAGGACCCCCACACCTTACCGCAGACTCATGCACAACACCCTGCTGCAGGCGCTCACACACACGCAGGCTCCCGAGGCACTGCGAGAGAGACAGGCAGCGATGTCCCCATCAGGTTGTCAGTGACAGTGTGAGCAGAAGAAATGCTCTGTCTATAACTAAGGAGTATCAGGGTACATTATACAGGGGTAATATAACTGCTGAGGAGGGGTATCAGGGTACATTATGCAGGGGTAATATAACTGAGGAGGGGTATCAGGGGACATTATACAGGGGTAATATAACTGAGGAGGTCCATCAGGGGACATTATACAGGGGTAATATAACTTATATACCCCGATACCCCTCCTCAGTTATATTACCCCTGTATAATGTACCCTGATACAGTGGCAGATCCAGGGGGGGGGGGCAATGGGGCAATTGCCCCCCCCTACCCCGAAGAGTTTCCCGCTGATTTTAATTTCTACTCTAAGCCACCGCTGCACCGCAGTGCCGCACTGTAATTACAATACCTGTCCTACAGTCCTGAGGGCTGTGGCTAAGTTCACATGGGGGGGGGGGGGGGCAGAAGAGCCGTGCGTGCAGGTGTACGCAGCCAGGAGAGGGAGTGGTCCTGTCTGGGCGGCCGGCAGCAAAGTTGGAAGGAAGAGCCTGAGCTGCTTGCCCGGCCAGCGCGCCTAGTGCTAGTGAGGTGAGGGCGGAGGCGGCGTGATAGTGTTCGTGCCCAGCTGCTGCTGCCCCCTTACAGGATACAAGAAGAACACTGCTGCCCTGGCTGAGACCCGTGAGTTTGTGACCCTACCCTACCTCTGTATAATTAAGTGAGAGAGATAGATATATATATATATTAGATATATAGATATAGATATATATATATATATTATCCAAAGGATGAGGCAGCACTCCAAGTAAAGTGAAGAAATGGTGGATCTTTTATTCCCCTCTGCAACGTTTCAACCGCTCAGTACGGTCTTTCTCAAGCATACAACATGGTGTCATACAGGGGTATTTATACCCAAAAATACATAGCAACAATCAAAGTGACAATAATTCAATAAAAAAATATATAACCAAGTGTAAAATACAGTGGACAACACAACATAGTGAAAATTACATCAATAGTGATTTACATGTGATACTGCATCATATATAGAAGTGATAATCATAATACCAACATAACCGTGCATTAATTGGTGACAATAAGATCCATCAACGCACTGTGATATCACCTGTGTATACATATTAAAAGTGATTACAATCAATAAAGTAAAAACACTGACAAGGCGGTGCATGGACAGGGGCGCCAAAAGTCCACGTCCTCACAGTTAGACCGTGCATGCCCAAAGTTCCGACAAAGTCATCCCCAAAGATGCAGCCCAGCGACGTCACCACGGAAACGTGAGTAAACAAATGACCAACGAGACCGTCACGTGACCAATCCAGGGGAGGCGTCGGGCCAAGCCACGCCCGCGACGCCAGGCAAGCGTCGCCCGGCCAACGACGCCAGCTATACCGGCGCCGTTGCCCCAGTAACAGCAAGCCAAACACCGCACATATATATATTTTGTAATTGATCGTCTCTTTTCAGGGGGTCAGACTCACAGATATCTTCGCAGACACGATTATACTGTCCAAACTCTTGCTTTATTTCAGACAATTTAGCAAAGCACAGGTTAAGAAGTCGCAGCTTCAACTTATCACGTGTGACATCCACACAAAATAACAAACCTTTGCCCAGCTAGGCTCTAACTAAACACATAAGCGTATCCTTTACTCACCTAGAGAGCCCTGTTCACACATGGAACACAAATGCGGCTTTCCTCAGCCATTCAGTCCAGCAACCTCCAGGCTGTGACACTTCTTTTGGGTGATTGTGGCCCAGTAGTGCTCCGGACTCTGGCCTCGTGATCCTTGTTTCACAGGCGTCACCGTGTCCCCCAAAGTTCAGGCTATCGCCTAGCCTCGTGGCCCCTCAGCCCACCTGGCTAAGACCACTCACACAGAGCCTCACCAGGACTCTGCTTCACAAAACACTCCAGAGTGAGACACACCCAAGATCCAGTAGCAGGATTAAATAGGATCCCTGGACATGAGCATGCCCTAAGTCCCGGACTGGAGCATGGGGAACAGGCACCCACCCAACACATTGCCTGTTCCCAGTAAAAGCCCGCCCTGAAATAGCTAAACAAGCTACACTATCTATATGGTGTCTCCAACTACTTTAGTGGACACCTGGACTAGGGCTTTTACTCCACTAAGGCCAGGCCCCTTGGTGACACACTCCTGGTGCAAACAACACCTCAATGTTCACATTGCCACAATATATATACAGTAATAGTAAATAACGCATATGTACCCTGCTACCCCTCCTCAGTTATATTACCCCCTGTATATAATGTACCCTGCCTGATACCACTCAGTTATATAACTGAGGGGTATCAGGGTACATTATACAGGGGGCAATATATCTAAGGGGTATCAGGGTACATTACACAGTGGCAATATAACTGAGGAGGGCTATCAGGGTACATTATACAGGGGTAATATAACTGAGGAGGGCTATCAGGGTACATTATACAGCAGTAATATAACTGAGGAGGGCTATCAGGGTACATTATACAGGGGTAATATAAGTGAGGAGGGCTATCTGGGGACATTATACAGGGGTAATATAACTGCTGAGGAGGGCTATCAGGGGACATTATGCAGGGGTAATATAAGTTAGATTACCTCTGTATAATGTCCCCTGATATCCCTCCTCAGTTATATTACTCCTGTATAATGTCCCCTGATCGCCCTCCTCAGCAGTTATATTACCCCTGTATAATGTCCCCTGATAGCCCTCCTCAGTTATATTACCCCTGTATAATGTACCCTGATACCCCTCCTCAGTTATATTACCCCTGCATAATGTACCCTGATACCCCTCCTCAGTGATATTACCCCTGTATAATGTACCCTGATACCCCTCCTCAGTTATATTACCCCTGTATAATGTACCCTGATACCCCTCCTCAGTTATATTACCCCTGTATAATGTATCCTTAGTTATATTACCCCCTGTATAATGTACCCTGATACCCCTGAGTTATATAACTGAGGGGTATCAGGCAGGGTACATTATATACAGGGGGTAATAAAACTGAGGAGGGGTGGCAGGGTAGGGTACATATGCGTTATATACTGTTACTGTGTATATATATATAACACTTAATTATACAGAGGTAGGGTAGGGTCACGGACTCACGGGTCTCAGCCAGGGCAGAAGTGTTCTTCTTGTATCCTGTAAGGGGCCAGCAGCAGCTGGGCATGAACACTATCACGCCGCCGCCGCCCTCACCTCACTAGCACTAGGCGCGCGGACCGGGCAAGCAGCTCAGACTCTTCCTCCCAACTTTGCCGCCAGCCGCCCAGAGGGGACCACTCCCTCTCTACGGCTCTTCTGCCCCCCCCCATGTGAACTTAGCCACAGCCCACAGGACTGTAGGACAGGTATTGTAATGACAGTGCAGCACTGTGGTGAAGCGGCAGCTTAAAGGGGAAATTGCCCCGTTGCCCCCCCTGGATCTGCCACTGCATCACTTTATTGTCAATTATAGTTATGCACTTAATGTAGGCATAGATTAATATTTTTATTTACTGGAAATGCTGCCCTTTTAGGCTTGCAGTGTACTCAACAACTACTTACCTTCTAAGTCATCATTCTCTTTAATTGCAATTTTATATGAGATGAATTGAGTGAAGATGCTGCCTTTTTCACACTTCTCAGCTGCAATTACAGCTTCCTTTGCCTGCAAAAAATAGAACCAAAGAGCGGTGTTGCAGAGCACTGCTTAGAATTTTGAAAAATGCTTACTATTGTTTTTCTGTTAACCTTTTAGCAACCAATGAATGCATATGTACATCATTAGTCTCAAATTAAGGTATGGAGGGGGTTCATGATCTAGGTCAACTACTCCACTGTACACAATGGCATATGACAGCTGTGTTACACAGCTGACACCCAACGTCAGTGACAAGGATAATAAATAGCTCTGATTCAGGCCATTTAACCTCTCAAGTGCTACGGTCAATAGTGACAGCCGTATCTGAGCGTGCTCTCCTTGTCCTCCACTCAGCACATCCGACTGTAATCATTAGGTGTCAGTCAGTTGTTTCTGAAGTCCAACAGGCCTGCCATTTTATGACTTCTATGCCAGATGCAGGGTATAATAGAGTGTCGATATTCACAATACAAATGTCAAGTAAAATAAAATCAGATTCAGTTTTTTTTTTTGTGACCCTGTCTTACCCCAAAAAATTTGAATAAGAAGTCAAAAAGTCACATGTACAAAAAAAACTACAGCATGCCATGCAAAAACAATGAGCCATCACATAGCTCCGATGGTAGAAAAATACAAAAGTTATGGTTGTCAGAAAATGGCAACACAGAATTAATTATTTTAAGAAAAATACTTTTTTAGTACAATTAGTAGCACATAACAAAAACTATGTAAATTTGGTATTGCCATATGTGTACGTACCTGCTGAACAATAGTATCAATTCATTTTTGTTGCATCATGTACCCATGAAAAACAAAGCCCATAAAACAAAAGTACTTGTAGTAGTCATTTTTATTTGTACCCCGCAAAAATTTTTTTTACAGTTTCCCAATAAATTTCCTTTACCATTAAATGGTTTCATTGAAAAGTAAAACTTGTCCCGAAAAGAACAATAATATGTCTATGTCAAAATGAAATAAAAGTTATGGCTTTTTAAAGGTGAGGAGGGAAAAAACTAAATATTTTTTCTTGGTCCTTAAAGGGGTTGTGTCACCTGGGACATTGATGGAATAATGCTACGAGTCGCACATCTATCTCTAAAACGGGCCCCCAAAAGTGAATAAGAGTGCACTGCGCATGTGCAGCGTGCTCTCCATAAATTTCTATGGGAGTTCCAAAAAATGCCAAGCACACTTAGCTATTTTTGGAAGTCCCATAGAAGTGAATGGAGAGTGCACCACAAGCATGGCCACAGATCCTTTCACTTCTATTTTCAGAACTCCCATAGCAATGAATGGAGGGTGACTGCACATGCATGGCTGCTCTCTGTTCACATCGGGGATTCCGTTCTGGAAATAGGTGCGGGTCCCAGAGGTGGATCCGACTTTAGTGGCATATCCTAGTGATATGCCATCAATTTCTCAGATGAGACAACCTCTTTAAAAAAGACAGTCAGGTATTATCCAATAATAGTTACCAGTCACAGACTTTGGAGGGATCTTTATTGCAAGCTGCTAGCAATTAATTTGCATCTTCTAGAAGGTATAAGAAAATAATGGCACAACATAAATAGTGATGGACGAACACCTGCCGGGACGGACCGCAAACACGATCAAATGTTCGCGAACCGCAAGTTCGCGGCGGGTCCCATTCATTTTAATGGCAGGCGAACCTGAAAAACCTTTAGCTCATATTTGCAGCCAAGAAATAATTACTAGAAGTGCACAAATAGTCCCACAACATGGACAGTGACATACCAGATGTATTATTCGAATTTGCGATCTCCATTCATTAATTTTTTCAATGCAAAATATCGGCAATATAATTTTCACGTACGGACATGCGCAAATGCACTATACAGTACCCAAATGCACTATAAAGAAAGTATATAATATGGTATATAACACCCCGCTTCAATCAGTTTTTTTTTTGGGGGGGGGGGGCGACTGGCATATCACACCAGTAGAAATTATTTGTTCCAAAAACGCTTGTCCCTCTACACTCACCTAAAGAATTATTAGGAACACCTGTTCTATTTCTCATTAATGCAATTATCTAGTCAACAAATCACATGGCAGTTGCTTATATGCATTTAGGGGTGTGGTCCTGGTCAAGACAATCTCCTGAACTCCAAACTGAATGTCAGAATGGGAAAGAAAGGTGATTTAAGCAATTTTGAGCATGGCATGGTTGTTGGTGCCAGACGGGCCGGTCTGAGTATTTCACAATCTGCTCAGTTACTGGGATTTTCAAGCACAACCATTTCTAGGGTTTACAAAGAATGGTGTGAAAAGGGAAAAACATCCAGTATGCGGCAGTCCTGTGGGCAAAAATGCCTTGTGGATGCTAGAGGTCAAAGGAGAATGGGCCGACTGATTCAAGCTGATAGAAGAGTAACGTTGACTAAAATAACCACTCGTTAAAACAGAGGTATGCAGCAAAGCATTTGTGAAGCCACAACACGCACAACCTTGAGGCGGATGGGCTACAACAGCAGAAGACCCCACCGGGTACCACTCATCTCCACTACAAATAGGAAAAAGAAGCTACAATTTGCACAAGCTCACCAAAATTGAACTGTTGAAGACTGGAAAATTGGTTTCTTGAACATGACAATGAGTTCACTGTACTAAAATGGCCCCCACAGTCACCAGATCTCAACCCAATAGAGCATCTTTGGGATGTGGTGGAACGGGAGCTTCGTGCCCTGGATGTGCATCCCTCAAATCTCCATCAACTGCAAGATGCTATCCTATCAATATGGGCCAACATTTTTAAAGAATGCTATCAGCACCTTATTGAATCAATGCCACGTAGAATTAAGGCAGTTCTGAAGGGAAAAGGGGGTCCAACACCGTATTAGTATGGTGTTCCTAATAATTATTTAGGTGAGTGTACATAAATATAAAACGTAACCTTTAATAATGTTACTATGAGGGTCCATTCACACGTCCGTAAGTGTTTTGCGGATCCGCACATCGCCGGCACTATAATAGAAAATGCCTAATCTTGTCTGCAATTGCGGAAGCACGGATGCAGAGGTGCGAATCCGCAAATGCGGATTTGGATCCGCAAATGCGGATGCGGACAGCACATTCTGGCCCCATTGAAAATAAATGGGTCTGTACCCGTTCCGCAAAATTGCGGAACGGATGCGGACCCATTTTGCGGACGTGTGAATGGAAAAGATATCCCTCAAAATGAAATAAATTAAATTATTAAAGTTAAGCAAAAAGCATAGATGTGGTAGGCAATAACAAGTGCTCGGCGACACTAAATCAGGTGCTCGGCGGCACCAAATCAGAAACCATATGTCCTACCACAATCCGGGGGGTTCCAGTGCACATCCATGAATCCCGGAGGGAAAGCAAAAAACATCTATCTCTGGGCTAGATGATGATGTGGTATTGAAGGACAGGGTGTGCAAAGAACTGTCCCTGATGTTGCCTTACAGGGGGGTGCTATTCTGGCCCTGATAGCCTAACCACAGACCACCCGCCCTGATGAGAGCGACCCCGTCCGGAACCTTACCCTATTTAAAAATGGCCCTAGTAAGCCCCTAGGCCCTTGACTTTCAGGTGATCACTATATAGATCTATGTGTTTTTGACTCCTTATAAAAGTATATTATAAGTATATCGCACCCCTCTGTGTATCACACCTATCGATAGCACACCTATACCAGTCCTTAAAAAGACATTTGTGGCCCTATTAGCTAGCGTAAGGTGTCCCTAACAGTCTGTCCCTGCTCCCCACAGCAACCTCTCCCTACACTGGCAAAACACTGAATGTAAAATGGCGGCCAGATCAGGTTTATTTATAAGGTAGGGGGTATGTCAATGTGCTGAAATGTCTCAATTGGCTGTCCTGTCCCACCTGATGGATGTGTCATGGGTCAAAGTTCTTCACAATGTAAAAGAATTGTCACCGCCAGCTCTGTGAGAAGATCTGGCAGACGTTCTTCTCTACCTGTTGTATGATGTTATTTGTTTTGGTTTCACTTTCTCATCTCCTTTCCATCTCCCAGCTGTCACCTATTTGCACTGATTGTGTCCCTTTAGATCCCCTCCCATACTGCCTCACTTTGCGGTTTATACTTCTTCCTGGATTGTGTTCACTGCTGGATGATGCTTCTCCTGATTCCTCAGATAAGTCTGTTTCCTTTATTTGTGTTTCTTGCTGGCTTGATTGTAGGTGACCCTGACTCCGTCCGTATTAAGTGCAGGGAGCCGGTGGTCGTGTCCCCTCACTATTATAGGGTTTTCAGGTGTCACATAGCATAAGGTATGAGGGCATGCAATCGTCTACCACAAAGATCTTTGCATGGGCATAGCAGTCAGGGAGAGCTCTAGGGGTTTTATAGGGCTCACCCATATGCTCCTTAGTTTGGGATCAAGCCAGTCGGATGTTTATTTATAAGTTCCAGCTTTCTGCAACACCATCCGTGACATTATAAACCGCCATAACCGTCTTAAGCATGGATCCGGTTTCAGCCTTGATTGACCGCATGCAGGCTCTTTCACTGGAGGTAGCAGATCTCCATAAAACTGTGTCTCAGTTTCAGGTGACCGGTTCTGCTTGCGTTCATGGAGTTTGTTCCGAGCCTAAGATTTCGCTTCCGGATACGTTCTCCGGGGGTAGTGAAAATATTGTTTGCTTTAGAGAGGCTTGCAAACTCCATTTTCGCCTACTTCCCCATTCCTCTGGTGATGAGGAGCAGAGGGTGGGGATCATCATCTCGCTACTCAGGGATAACGCTCAGTCTTGGGCCTTTTCGCTGCCGGTCGGAGCACGGCCCCTCCGATCGGTGGATGAATTTTTAGTAGCCCTGGGACAGATATATGATGACCCGGATCGTATTGCTCTGGCTGAATCTAAACTGCGTCTTTTATGCCAGGGTAAACAGTCCGCAGAGATATATTGTTCAGAATTTCGGAGATGGGCAGCTGATACTGGTTGAAATGATGCTGCACTCCGAAGTCAATTTTGCCATGGTCTTTCGGAAAGATTGAAAGATGCATTTGCTTTTCATGAGAGACCAGCATCGTTAGAGTCAGCCATGTCTCTATCTGTTCGGATTGACAGGCGTCTTAGAGAGAGAGAGGAGACTACTCCTTCCTGTCATATTCAGTCCAAGGACACTGGGGCTGTATCATTCAGTGCGCAGGGGTCTCAGTCTCTCTCAATCCCCTCTGAGGAGGAGGCCATGTAGCTGGGTTTGCTTGCCTCTGATAGTAGAGGATTCAGCTATCAGAGGAGGGTTTGTTTCTGTTGTGGGGGTATAAATCATTTGGCTAATGTTTGCCCCTCTAGGAGATTCATGGAGTTTTCTGAGGGTAATAAAAGAAAAACAAAAAGAGAAAAACCCTCTAAAAACTTTCTGTTTGCTACTATTGGCAAGGTTGATGTGGAAATTGAAGGTTTGCCATTTAGGCTACTTTCACACTTGCGTTCGGGGTTCCGCTTGTGAGCTCCGTTTAAAGGCTCTCACAAGCGGCCCCAAACAGATCCGTACAGCCCCAATGCATTCTGAGTGGATGGGGATCAGTTTGGCACCGTTTGGCCTCCGTTCTGCTCAGCAGGCGGACACCCTAACGCAGCTTGCAGCGTTTTTGTGTCCGCCTGACCGTGCGGAGCCAAACGGATCCGTCCAGACTTACAATGCAAGTCAATGGGTACGGATCCGTTTCACGTTGACACAATATGGTGCAATTTCAAACAGATCCGTCCCCCATTGACTTTCAATATAAAGTCAGGAGTCCCCTATTAATATACCATCAGATCGGAGTTTTCTCCAATCCGATGGTATATTTTAACTTGAAGCGTCCTCATCATCATGGAAACGCCTCTATGTTTAGAATATACCATCGGATTTGAGTTAGATCGTGAAACTCAGATCCGACAGTATATTCTAACACAGAGGCGTTCCCATGGTGATGGGGACGCTTCAAGTTAGAATATACTGAGAACTGTGTACATGACTGCCCCGTGCTGCCTGGCAGGTGCTGCCAGGCAGCAGGGGGCAGACCCCCTCCTGTATTTAACTCATTGGTGGCCAGTGCGGCCCCCCCTCCCTCCCTCCCTCCCCAGTATTAAATGTGACCAGTGCGGCCCCCTCCCTCTATATTTATTGGTGGCCAGTGCGGCCCCTCCCTCCCCAGTATTAAATGTGACCAGTGCGGCCCCCCTCCCTCTATATTCATTGGTGGCCAGTGCGGCCCCCCTCCCTCCCTCCCTCCCTCCCTCCCCAGTATTTATTGTGACCAGTGCCTCCCCCCTCCCTCTATATTCATTGGTGGCCAGTGCGGATTCCCAGTATTAAATGTGACCAGTGCGGCCTCCCCCCCACCTAATTAAAATCACCCCCCATCATTGGTGGCAGCGGAGAGTTCCGATCGGAGTCCCAGTTTAATCGCTGGGGCTCCGATCGGTTACCATGGCAGCCAAGACGCTATTGCAGTCTTGGCTGCCATGGTAACTGATCGGAGCCCCAGCGATTAAACTGGGACTCCGATCGGTACTCTCCGCTGCCACCAATGATGGGGGGGGTGATTTTAATTAGGGGGGGGAAGAGGGGAGGCCGCACTGGTCACATTTAATACTGGGAATTCGCACTGGCCACCAATGAATATAGAGGGAGGGGGGCCGCACTGGTCACAATTAATACTGGGGAGGGAGGGGGGGTCGCACTGGCCACCAATGAATATAGAGGGAGGAGGGCCGCACTGGTCACATTTAATACTGGGGAGGGAGGGAGGGGGGGCCGCACTGGCCACCAATGAATATAGAGGGAGGGGGGCCGCACTGGTCACATTTAATACTGGGGAGGGAGGGAAGGGGGGCCGCACTGGTCATATTTAATACAGGGGAGGGAGGGGGTCTGCCCCCTCCTGCCTGGCAGCACCTGATCTCTTACAGGGGGCTATGATTCGCACAATAATTGTACACAGTTCTTTTAGTATATTCTAACTTGAAGCGTCCCCATCACCATGGGTTAGAATATACTGTCGGATCTGAGTTTTCACAAAGTGAAAAATCAGATCTGTAAAAACCAGTTATGCATTATAAGCGTTTGCATTATAGGAGCGGATCCGTCTGTGCAGACACCAGACGGATCCGCTCCAAACGCAAGTGTGAAAGTAGCCTTACTTGTAGTTCACGTTTTCTCCTACCTGCCAGGGTGGCGCTAGACAGCAAGAACATTGTTTGTGAGATTTTTGTAGATAGTGGAGCAGCTGTCAATCTCATTGATAATCAATTTGCAATAACGCATGGTTTCCAGGTATGCACTTTGGAAAAGGATATACCTGTTTTTGCTATCGATTCCGCTCCACTTTCTCAAAGATCGTTAAAGGGCATAGTTCACAATATCCGTTTGACTGTGGGTGACGCTCATGTTGAGGATATGTCATGTTTCGTCTTAAGCGGATTACCTACTCCTCTAGTGTTGGGGCTACCCTGGCTCACTAAACATAACCCCACCATTGATTGGCAAGCAAGGCAAATAAATGGTTGGAGTGAGTTTTTCTAGAGAATTGCCTCACGGCGTCTCTTTCAGAGGTTTCTACCAAGACTGTGCCATCTTTTCTCTCTGAATTTTCAGATTTATTTTTCGAGAGTGGTGTCCAGGAGTTGCCCCCGCACCGGGAGTACGACTGCCCTATTAATCTCATCCCAGGCGCCGTACTTATATCTCTGAGAGCCTGAGAAAGGGACACATCCGACCCTCGAAGTCACCTGTTGCCGCTGGTTTTTTGTTAAGAAAAAAGATGGTTCTTTAAGACCTTGTCTGGATTTCAGGGAGCTGAACTGTATCACGGTTCGTGACCCATATCCGCTTCCTCTGATCCCGGACCTGTTTAACCAGATTGTTGGGGCTAAGGTTTTTTCTAAGTTGGATTTAAGAGGGGCATACAACCTAGTCATGGTCAGGGAAGGGGACGAATGGAAGACGGCCTTCAATACCCCTGAGGGTCATTTCGAGAATTCGGTTATGCCCTTTGGTTTGATGAATGCTCCGGCCGTCTTCCAACATTTTGGGAACAGCATTTCTCATAATTTATTGGGGAAATTTGTACTGGTGTATCTGGATGACATTTAGATTTTTTCTCCTGATTTCAAGACTCATCGAGACCACCTACGTCAGGTCTTGCTGATTCTGCGGGATAATAAATTGTACGTTAAACTGGAAAAATGTGTGTTTGCGGCTCCGGAGATTCAATTTCTTGGTTTTCTTCTCTCGCTTCTGATTTTCGCATGGACCCTGAGAAGGTCCGCGCTGTGCTTGATTGGGAGCTTCCTGAGAATCAGAAGGCGCTGATGCGGTTTTTGGGTTTTGCCAATTATTACAGAAAGTTCATTTTGAATTATTCCTCTGTTGTTAAGCCACTCATTGATATGACTAAAAAGGGGGTAGATTTTTCTTCGTGGTCGGTAGATGCGCTTAAAGCCTTTTCTAGTATGAAAGAGAGTTTTGCTTCCGCTCCCATTTTGGTACAACCTGATCTCTCTCTACCTTTTATTGTTGAGGTGGACGCTTGTGAGATGGGTGTGGGTGTGGTCTTATCTCAGGGTCCCTCTCCTGCCAAATGGCGACCGTGTGCCTTTTTCTCAAGGAAACTCTCCTCTGCAGAGAGAAATTACGATGTGGGAGATAGGGAGTTGTTGGCCATCAAATTAGCGGGAGCCAGACACCCTATTACCGTGTTTACAGATCATAAGAATCTGGCCTACTTGGAATCGGCCAAGCGTCTGAACCCGAGACAGGCCAGATGGTCTTTGTTCTTTTCTAGGTTTAATTTTGTTGTTATGTTCCGCCCTGGGGTTAAAAATGTGAAGGCAGATGCCCTGTCACGTTGTTTTCCGGGAGGGGGGAACTTTGAAGACCCGGGTCCCATTTCGGCTGAAGGGGTGGTCGTCTCTGCTCTTTATCCTGATTTGGAGGCAAAGGTTCAGGCAGCCCAGGCAGAGGCTCCTGATCTTTGTCCCCCCGGGAGGTTGTTTGTGCCTCTCGCTTTACGACACAAGGTTTTTAAGGAGCACCACGATACTGTCCTTGCTGGGCACCCGGGGAGCAGAGCCACAGTGGATCTCATTGCTCGGAGATTCTGGTGGCCGGCTCTTCGTAAGACGGTGGAGGGTTTTGTGGCAGCCTGCGAGACCTGTGCTCGTGCCAAGGTCCCTCACTAACGGCCATCGGGTTCTCTCCTCCCGTTACCCATTCCTTCCCGTCCTTGGACGCATCTGTCCATGGACTTCATTACGGATTTGCCTCGTTCCTCGGGGAAGACTGTGATTCTGGGTAGTAGTGGACCGTTTTAGCAAAATGGCGCATTTCATTCCCTTTCCTGGGTTACCCAATGCTAAGACGCTGGCGCAAGCGTTTGTTGATCACATTGTTAAATTGCATGGCATTCCTTCAGACATCGTTTCTGATAGGGGCAAGCAATTTGTTTCCAGATTCTGGAAGGCCTTCTGTTCTTGCTTGGGGGTTCGGTTGTCGTTCTCTTCTGCTTTTCACCCGCAGTCAAATGGTCAGATCGAACGCGTCAATCAGAATCTGGAGACATATCTGCGCTGTTTTGTGGCGGAGAATCAGGAGGATTGGTGTTCTTTTTTGTCCCTTGCTGAGTTTGCTTTAAATAACCGTCGCCAGGAGTCCTCTGATAAGTCACCATTTTTTGGTGCATATGGGTTTCATCCGCAATTTGGGACATTCTCTGGAGAGGGGTCTTCTGGTTTACCTGATGAGGAGAGATTTTCCTCGTCTTTGTCATTTATTTGGCAAAAGATTCAGGGTAATCTGAAGAGGATGAGTGAGAGATATAAGCGTGTGGCGGATAAGAGACGTGTGCCTGGTCCGGACCTGAATGTGGGGGATCTGGTGTGGTTGTCTACAAATAATATCAAACTAAAGGTTCCCTCTTGGAAGTTGGGTCCTAGGTTTATTGGGCCTTACAAGATCTTGTCCGTCATCAATCCCGTTGCCTTCCGTCTTGATCTTCCTCAGACTTGGAAGATCCATAATGTTTTTCACAGGTCCCTATTAAAACCTTATGTCCAACCCACTGTACCCTCCTCTTTGCCTCCTCCTCTGATTCTGGTTGATGGTAATCTTGAATTTCAGGTCTCTAGGAGTGTGGATTCTCGCATTGTCCGCGGTTCTCTCTAGTACCTCGTTCATTGGGAGGGTTATGGTCCTGAGGAGAGGATGTGGGTCCCAGTGGCGGACATTAAGGCCACTCGTCTCATCAGGGCTTTCCGTAGGTCTCATCCTGAGAAGGTGGGCTCAGAGTGTCCGGAGTCCACCCGTAGAGGGAGGGGTACTGTCACCGCCAGCTCTGTGAGAAGATCTGGCAGACATTCTTCTCTACCTGTTGTATGATGTTCTTTGTTTTGGTTTCACTTTCTCATCTCCTTTCCATCTCCCAGCTGTCACCTATTTGCACTGATTGTCTCCCTTTAGATCCCCTCCCATACTGCCTCACTTTGCGGTTTATACTTCTTCCTGGATTGTGTTCACTGCTGGATGATGCTTCTCCTGATTCCTCTGATAAGTCTGTTTCCTTTATTTGTGTTTCTTGCTGGCTTGATTGTAGGTGACCCTGACTCCGTCCGTATTAAGTGCAGCGAGCCGGTGGTCATGTCCCCTCACTATTATAGGGTTTTCAGGTGTCACATAGCATAAGGTACATGCAAGGGCATGCAATCGTCTACCACAAAGATCTTTGCATGGCATAGCAGTCAGGGAGAGCTCTAGGGGTTTTATAGGGCTCACCCATATGCTCCTTAGTTTGGGATCAAGCCAGTCGGATGTTTATTTATAAGTTCCAGCTTTCTGCAACACCATCCGTGACAAGAATATGGCAGGCGCAAATAGCTCCATATGTTCGCATGTTTGGCGAATCGCAAACACGCAAAGTTTGCTGCAAAACGACCGCCGGGCGAAACGCAAGGCCATCTCAAAACATAAAGTCCTAAGAATGGAGGCTGTAGAATTACAATGGGATTGCAAGTAGTTGCTAAAAGAGACATGTCAGGAGCAGTGACAAGTCCTCTTTAAGCGGATTCTGTCATTTTTTATGTAAAGAAGTAGAAATAATATAGGGACAATCACTTTCTATAAAAGCTAGAACCAGCCCTGTAACGCACATGAATCCAGAGCTCCTCCAGTTATTGTTCCAATTGTTCTAATTCAGGGATCCTCAACCTACGGCCCTCCAGCTGTTGCAAAACTACAGCTCCCAGCATGGGAGGGCTGCAGGCTGGGCTTCCCTGTTCTACTTGATGAGCTTCACCTTGACAGCTGAAGGGGTGTGTCCTTTCTGCTGCAGATCTCCCCCTGTAACTGTCACAGCTTCTAAGGCCCCTAGCAGACGAGCGTGTCCGGATTAGGTCCGGATGCGTTGCGTCGTAGGTACGGAATTGCAGTCAGTTTTGACTGCGATTGCAGTCCGATGTTCAGTTTTTTTTGCGCGGGTGCAATGCGTTTTGCACGTGTGTGATAAAAAACTGACTGTGGTACCCAGACCCGGACCCGGACATCTTCGCTGAAGTTCAGGTTTAGGATCGGTGTTCTGTATATTTTATTATTTTCCATTATAACATGGTTATAGTCCATCAAGTAAAAGGTCCATTGTGGGGTTAAAAAATAAAATAAAAATTAAATCACCTCATCCACTTGATCACGCAGCCGGGCTCGTCTTCTTTCTTCTTCTTCTTGCAGGACCTGGCTGGAAAAGGACCTTCAGTGACGTCATCACGCTCACCACGTGGTGAGCGCGGTGACGTCAGCACAGGTCCTGCTAAATGAAGATAGAAGGTTCTACTATCTTCATTCAGCAGGACCTGCACTGATGTCACCGCGCTCACCACGTGGTGAGCGCGAAGACGTCACCGAAGGTCCTTTTCCAGCCAGGTCCTGCAAGAATTTTTTTATTTTTAACCCCACAATGAACCTTTTACTTAGCATTCTGAATTAAAGAATGCTATTATTTTCCATGACCATGTTATAATGGAAAATAATAAAGTAAATGGGTCCCGGGTAACTCATCCCTCGTCTCCTTAGCAACCATGCGTGAAAATCGCATTGCATCCGCACTTGCTTGCGAATGCTTGCGATTTTCACGCATCCCCATTAATTTCTATGGGGCCCGCAGAATATAGAACATGCTGCGATTTTCACGCAACGCACAACTGATGTGTGAAAATCACCGCTCATCTAAACAGCCCCATTGAAGTGAATAGGTCCGGATTCAGTGCGGGTGCAATGCGTTCACCTCACACATTGCACCTGCGCGGAATTCTCGCCCATATGAAAGGGGCCTAAGAGTACATAGGGCTGGAGGAAGTTGAAGAATGCAACTGAGCATATGCAACTACCTCAGTAAGTGGACATGCACATCACTATACAGATTAAACACCAAGGAGTGCAGTTATAATGAAGTAAAGAGAATATCTCACAATTAGTAAACTATAAAAGTAAACCATAAAAGTAACTATTTGTTCATGCTGATTTAACCCCTTAAGGACCTCTACTAAACCATTAAAACTATGGCAGAATGGCCACCCTACCTGCCCCCTTAACTGTGATCTTTACAGCAGTCCACACCCTTAACAGTGTCATCCACAGTGCCCTGCCCCTTTAAAGCTGACCTACAGCAGTGAAGAAAAATGGCTGGTGTAAAACTGTGTGTATGTGGAGACTAAGGGCCTGCGAGCTTCTATTGGCTTATAAGGGTCATATTGGCCAATTAATTTTTTGGGAATATCTCAGGAACGGTACATGCTAGAGAGCTGAGACCCGGTCTAAAACCTTCCCAGACACCTGATGTACCTGTGTGCCAAATTACGTGATTGTAAATGCGATGGTACGGATTCCTTTAGCGGACATACACACATACATACACTCAGCTTTATATATTAGATGATTATATTTATCAATTCTATTATAATAATACTAATACTATATTAGGATAATTTAAATATTGTCTGAAACACATTAGAGTTTTCTGGTTACACAAAAAAAAAAAATAACAGCATTTAACTTAACTGCATTATGTAAGTCAGATGATGAAGTGCATTTTGAGTCCTGCAGCATAACTGCAATCTGTCACTGCACCCTGTGTTTACGTCCCATGCAAGACTCACGGGGAGTGTGTGTAGCATCAGATCTCTGCCTCTTGTTCCCCTCCCAAGTCGAATGCCACAGATCCAAACCTGCTTGAAGCCCTGAGACACGGCATCATTGCTGACATCACATCTAAAGGGCAGGGTCCAGGAGAATGAGCAGAACACCCCTTCAGATGCCAGGTTATTGATGATGTTATTGATGATGTTGTGTCTTACAAGCTTTGACACGCCTCACATGTAGACGTGATGTCATGGAAAGAGGGGACCAACATTGTGGAATATGACAAGTGCAGGAAAATTGGGCATTACAGATAAACAATCACTATTAGTATGTGTTGTTTCCTGTCAATGGTTGCTCAGAACTGCATAACCAGAATCCCCCTTTAACTGTTCAGTTGAGTATAACAAAGAATAATACCTTTTATAATGTTTCTCTTAAAATCTAAACTACAACAGACAAAATACCTTTATGGATAAAAGCATGACAACATGAAGCTAACCTTTAATGGCTCGTTAAGGTATAGAAAACAGGAGGCCCGATTCCTCTGAAGTTTAGCAAGGTTGGGATCATTATGATTTGCAGCATAAAAACTTAGAGAATAGTTGTACCATTGCAATGCCTCAGAATAATTTTTGAACTGTGAATTAAAACACAAATAATTTAAAGCATTATTAATTTAACATTCAAACAACCCAGCCATTTTTCACCTTCCTTATCCAAGCCATTCTGAGATAGTTTTTTCGTGACACATCGTACTTAAAGGGAACCTGTCACCAGTTTTATGGTGTCCTAACTAAGGGCAACATAAATAAGTGATTGATTCTCTTAGCACAATGCTGGGTCACTTTCTTTAATTGACCCAGTCAATCTGCCAACATCTTGTATTGAAAAGCTCCAGCTGATAATGATGAGTCATGAATATTTATGAGCTCCTGACTCTCCCCGCCCACCTGCTGCTGAATGACAGTTTGTTTCCATATGAACCAGCAGCAGGTGGGCAGGGGAGTGGCTATAGCTCTGAATTAAATATACGCTGGACTCAATGACATCACGCCGGACTCCAATCAGCTCATTAGCATGCGGCATGCGGCATCTTTGTGTGTATATTATGAGGTAACCATCTGTCACACCAGTAAGTGAATACATCTAAGGCACTTTTTAGTAGTTAATGATTGTATATAATTAGTTAGATTATAATCAAATATCCACATGACAGGTTCCCTTTAATGTTAGTGGTAAATGTGAGTTGATATGCTTCACCTTTATTTACAAAAACAATCCAAAATTTACAGAAAATGTTGTTTTCAAAATTTTAATTTCTTTCTCACAAGAATTAAAGGAAATTGGGTGAAATTTCAATATTTCCCTTTTTTTTTTACAGATTTTACATTTGAATCAATTTTTAACAGCAAAACAAACCTCAATATTTGTTACCCTGGTTCTGCATTTAACAGAAACACCGCATATGTGGTCATAAACTGCTGTATGTGCACATTGCACGGCTCAGAAGAGAAAGAGCACCATATGGTTTTTGGAGGGCAGATTTTGCTGGAATGGTTTCAGGGTGCCATGTCGCAATTGAAAAGAGCCTAAAGTACCCCTAAGGTAGAAACCTCCAATAAGTGACCCCATTTTGGAAACTACACCCCTCAAGGAATTTATTGAGGGTTGTACTGACCACTTTGACCCCACAGCTTTTTGGGAATCAGGATAAAGAAAAGGCGACAACTCTGCCATTGTATTTTAGGTTTTATTATTGCAGCGAACACCATGCAGGAAAAATGAAATGTTATTTTTATTCTGCTGGTCAGTACGATTACAGCGATACCAATTTCATATAGTTTCTTTACGTTTTGCCACTTTTACACAAAGTATTTTTGAAAAGAACACTTGTTTTTGTGTCGCCTTTTTTTGAGACATTTTTTTTTATTCTTTTTTTTATTGTACATAGCATGATTATTGGAAAGGGTGCTTTTTATTTCTTGAAACTTTACATTTTTAACCCCTTCAGGACCTGGCTCATTTTCACCTTAAGGACCAGGCCATTTTTTGGAAATCTGACCAGTGTCACTTTAAGTGCTAATAACTTTAAAACGCTTTGACTTATCCAGGCCATTCTGAGATTGTTTTTTCGTCACATATTGTACTTCATGACACTGGTAAAATGAAGTCCAAAAAATTATTTTTTTTGCACAAAAAAATACCTAATTTACCAAAAATTTCGAAAAATTTGCAAATTTCAAAGTTTCAGTTTCTCTACTTCTGTAATAGTAATACCCCAAAAAATTGTGATGACTTTACATTCCCCATATGTCTACTTCATGCTTGAATTATTTTGGGAATGATATTTTATTTTTTGGGGATGTTATAAGGCTTAGAAGTTTAGAAGCAAATCTTGAAATTTTTCCGAAATTTACAAAAACTCAATTTTTAGGGACCAGTTCAGGTCTGAAGTCACTTTGCGAGGCTTACATAATAGAAACCACCCAAAAATGACCCCATCTAAGAAACTACACCCCTCAAGGTATTCAAAACTGATTTTGCATACATTGTTAACCCTTTAGGTGTTGCACAAGAGTTATTGGCAAATGGGGAGGAAATTTGAGAATTTCATTTTTTTGTCTAATTTTTCATTTTAACCCATTTTTTCCACTAACAAAGCAAGGGTTAACAGCCAAACAAGACTGTATCTTTATTGCCCTGACTCTGCCCTTTACAGAAACACCCAATATGTGGCCGTAAACTACTGTACGGCCACACAGCGGGGCGTAGAGTGAAAGGTGCGCCGTTTGGTTTTTGGAAGGCTGATTTTTATGGACTGGTTTATTTACACCATGTCCCATTTGAAGCCCCCTGATGCACCCCTAGAGTAGAAACTCCCTAAAAGTGACCCCATCTAAGAAACTACACCCCTCAAGGTATTCAAAACTGATTTTACATACGTCATTAACCCTTTAGGTGTTGCACAAGAGTTATTGGCAAATGGAGATGAAATTTGAGAATTTCATTTTTTTGCCTAATTTTCAATTTTAACCCATTTTTTCCACTAACAAAGCAAGGGTTAACAGCCAAACAAGACTGTATCTTTATTGCCCTGACTCTGATGTTCACAGAAACACCCCATATGTGGCCGTAAACTACTGTATGGCCACACAGCGGGGCGTAGAGTGAAAGGTGCGCCGTTTGGTTTCTGGAGGGCTAATTTTGCTGGACTGTTTTTTTTACACCATGTCCCATTTGAAGCCACCTTGATGCACCCCTAGAGTAGAAACTCCATAAAAGTGACCCCATCTAAGAAACTACACCCCTCAAGGTATTCAAAACTGATTTTACAAACTTTGTTAACCCTTTAGGTGTTGCACAAGATTTAATGGAAAATAGAGACACAATTTCAAAATTTCACATTTTTGGCAGATTTTCCATTTTAATATTTTTTTTCCAGTTACAAAGCAAGGGTTAACAGCCAAACAAAACTCATTATTTATGGCCCTGATTCTGTAGTTTACAGAAGCACCCCATATGTGGTCGTAAACCGCTGTACGGGCACACGGTAGGGCGCAGAAGGAAAGGAATGCCATATGGTTTTTGGAAGGCAGGTTTTGCTGGACTGTTTTTTTTGACACCATGTCCCATTTGAAGCCCCCCTGATGCACCTCTAGAGTAGAAACTCCATAAAAGTGACGCCATCTAAGAAACTACACCCCTCAAGGTATTCAAAACTGATTTTACAAATGTTGTTAACCCTTTAGGTGTTGCACAAGATTTAATGGAAAATAGAGACACAATTTCAAAATTTCACATTTTTGGCAGATTTTCCATTTTAATATTTTTTTTACAGTAAACAAAGCAAGGGTTAACAGCCAAACAAAACTCTTTATTTATGGCCCTGATTCTGTAGTTTACAGAAACACCCCATATGTGGTCGTAAACTGCTGTATGGCCACACGGCAGGGCGCAGAAGGAAAGGAACACCATATGGTTTCTGGAAGGCAGATTTTGCTGGATTGTTTTTAGACACCATGTCCCATTTAAAGCCCCCTGATGCACCCCTAGGTTAGAAACTCCAAAAAAGTGGCCCCATTTTGGAAACTACGGGATAAGGTGGCAGTTTTGTTGGTACTATTTTAGGGTACATATGATTTTTGGTTCCTCTATATTACACTTTTTTGTGAGGCAAAGTAACAAAAAATAGAAATTCAGAAATTTCATCTCCATTTTCCATTAACTCTTGTGGAACACTTAAAGGGTTAACAAAGTTTGTAAAAACAGTTTTGAATACCTTGAGGGGTGTAGTTTCCAAAGTGGGGTCATTTTTTGGAGTTTATACTCTAGGGGTGCATCGGGGGGGCTTCAAATGGGACATGGTGTCAAAAAACCAGTCCAGCAAAAACTGCCTTCCAAAAACCATATGGCGCTCCTTTCCTTCTGCGCCCTGCCGTGTGGCCATACAGCAGTTTACGACCACATATGGGGCATTTCTATAAACTAGAGAATCAGGGCAATAAATATTGAGTTTTGTTTGGCTGTTAATCCTTGCTTTGTTATGGGAAAAAATGAATTAAAATGGAAAATTTGCCAAAAAATAGCTGTTTTGGCACTGTTTTTATTTTTTATTATTTACAACGTTTATCTGACAGGTTAGATCATGTGCTATTTTTATAGAGCAGGTTCTTACGGACGTGACGATACCTAATATGTATACTTTTTTATTTATTTAGGTTTTACACAATAATATCATTTTTGACACAAAAAAAAAACATGTTTTAGTGTCTCCATAGTCTGAGAGCCATAGTTTTTTCAGTTTTTTGGCGATTGTCTCAGGTTGGGTATCATTTTTGCGGGATGAGATGATGGTTAGATTGGTACTATTTTGGGGTGCATATGACTTTTTGATCGCTTGCTATTACACTTTTTGTGATGTAAGGTAACAAAAAAATAGCTTTTTTGACACCGTTTTTATTGAATTTTTTTTACAGTATTCACCTGAGGGGTTAGGTCATGTGGTATTTCTATAGATCAGGTTCTTACAGACATGGCAATACCTAATATGTCTACCTTTTTATAATTTATCAGGGTTTTACACAATAATATCATTTTTGAAACAAAAAAAAAATCATGTTTTAGTATCTCCATAGTCTGAGACCCATAGTTTTTTTTTTTTTTTGGGCCATTGTCTCATGTAAGGGCTCATTTTTTGTGGGATGAGGTGACGGTTTGATTGGTACTTTTTCGGCGTACATGCGACTTTTTTGATCACTTTTATTACCTTTTTTGGGAAGTAAGGTGGGCAAAATTTCAATTTCCACATAGTTTTTATTTTTTTATTTTTATGGCGTTCACCGTGCGGGGAAAGTAACATGACCGTTTTATAGATCAGGTCGTTACGGACGCGGCGATACCTAATATGTGTAGTGTATTTTTTTTTATTTTTTTTTATTCAGTGATAAATGTGTTTTTTTGAAACTTAACTTTTTTCACTTTTTTTTAACTTTTTTTTTGACCCAGACCCACTTGGTTCTTGAAGATCCAGTGGGTCTGATGTCTGTATAATACAGTACAGAACAATATATATTGTACTGTACTTTACACTTGTCTGAACAGATCTATGCCTTTTAGCATAGATCTGTTCAGCACCATGGACAGCAGGACGCCTGAGAGGCGTCCTGTTGCCATGGGAACCTTCCCCGTCTGCTCAGTACTGGTCAGAACTGCGCAGACGGGGAAGGGTAAGCACAGGGCTGAGGGGGGCTCTCTGGGGGCTCTCTCCCTCTCCCATCGGGGGGCTGCAAAGGCACAGCAGCCCCCCGATGGGAGAGGGAGGGAGCTCCCTGCACTGTTAACCTTTTCCATACAGCGGTCCGTACGGACCGCTGTATGGAAAGGGTTAAACGGCTGACATCGCATCGCAGATGTCAGTCGTTTATACCAGGGTGCCAGCAATGTGCTGGCACCCTGGTATACCCACTAGACACCAACGATCATTGAAGGGGAGGCGGGCGGGGGATCGCGATCCCGCCTGCCGCACCGCCCGCCTCCCGCACCTTACCGCACCGCCTGCGACACCCCCCCTGCACCACCCGCCCACATAACATCATTCAGGGGTGCAGGGGGGGTGAAAAATCTTTATTTTAGACATACTAAAGTTTCTGATCCCCGCGGTCCCTGACCAGATCAGAAACTGCAGAAAGCGCTACAAACCGCAGGTCTGAATTGACCTGCGGTTTCCAGCGATCGCCGACATGGGGGGGGTCACAGGACCCCCCTCGGCATTGACCCAAGGTGCCCGGCTGTGTGTGACAGCCGGGATCTCAGCGCTGTCACCATGTCTGCAGACATGGTGACAGTTTATGCCATGACGTGTATACTCATCATGGCGCGCTAAGTAGCAGTGCGCCATGACGAGTATACTCGTCATAGGTCGGGAATATTTTCACACTATCTCCTTCTCTGATCGCTTCCCTGACAGGAATTGGGGCGATCAGAGAAGGAGAAGCACATAGTCCCTCCCTAACCCCCCCTTATCTGCCCCAATGCGCTGCGATTGGTCCCTCTGCAGTAATGGACCAATCACAGCAATCGCGGGCGGGTCAGAGCGCCTATACAGCTCCTGCCGGCTTCTCTGGTTGCCTAGCAACCCCAGCACGCCGGCTTCACTGAAGCTTCAGCGCTTCACTCCCTGCGCTGACAGTGAAAGCCGATCACGTACATGCACGTGGGGATGCGGTGAGGCACCACATTCCCCCACGTACATGTACGTTATGTTGCGTGAAGGGGTTAATAGTTAAAAAACACTTTTTTTATTGCCTATTTCTCCTGTAACTGGGACTGACATAGTAGCCACAGTTACACGGGTAATACAACCCCCTTAGAGATTGTGCAACCTCACTGCAGAGCAGATCTGGGTTTGATGAGACCCAGCAGCTGTTATATATTCCCAGCCTCCAGCAATCATAAGTGGCATTGCTGTTTCCTAGTCTCATTGAGCGATGTGTATTGAGCGATGGGGAGCATGGCTTTCACTGACATCTAGAGATGTATGCCGACCATCTGGATGTATATAGTCAACGTGTGGTCAGGAAAGGGTTGAAATCATTGTTCAATGCAAGCACTAATAGCATAGTAAGTGTAAGTTGTATTATTATAGATGTGTTTCTGTTAAATTATTGTTTATATATACATTTTCAACTGAAAAGCCAATATTGCATTCTTTCTGTGAGCACAATCTTTGCACACCTTCATTTGGATTTGTATTACAATTTTAGATTTAAAAAAAAAACTTGGGATGCATTTTTTTCAGAACTGCTTGCTGCAAATTTCATCATTAACATAATGGGGGGAATTTATCAAGCCCCCTTCTCCAGTAAAGTGGGATCAGAAAGTTGCTAATTTTTGTACAAGCCCTCTTTTTCACAAAATGCATGACTTTTTTTCTGTTTTACACCACGCTCTGTAGTTTTATAAACACTGTGTGAGAGGGAGCGAGGCCTTGATGGCCCGACAAATTTTATATTACCAATGCCAGACATGTACACCAGTTCCTGACTGACAGATTTCCGGCTCTGGTGCATGGAGCTCCCTTATAATAAATAGAGGACATCAACCTCAAGGGCATTGAGGGGATCTGACCACTGGGGCCCCAATAAATCACAAGAATGGGACTGCTGAGGCAGTCACGCATGTGCACTGCTGCTCCATTGAACTTAATTGAATTGCCAGAGATAGCCGAGTATAATTACCACTCCATTTGGTGGAACACAGAGCCCTCATTGTCAAGATCAGCAAGGGCCTCAGCACTTTGGCCTCTGACGATTTGACATCCATTCCCTATCGTGTGAGTAGGGGATAAATGTTTGTCATGGGACAACTCCTTTAAGGCTGGCATAAGAAATGTCAGTCTTAATAAATGGAAATTTTTTTGGGGTTGTTCAACCAATACAACCTAAATTATAAATACAAAATACCAATAACCATATATTTTCTGAAAGTAAACGCATAGTACAGTATATTATAAAGAAATTTAGTTACACACCTACCAAAAATAAACATCTAAGATTGTGAAATGAACATCAGGAGTAGTGGGTCCCCTGCTGTCAGTTTGTTGCTTGCCTTGTTTAATGTACTTGCATTTCATTATCTGCACTGCCATATAATCTTAACAGGATTTATGTAATACATTGTAGCGTACTAGTATAATCCAGGTCTACATATATTAGGTATATAATTTACCTGTTACATGTGTAATACCCCAGAGTGGCATTACCACCTCTTTTGAGCCCCCACTATCTTAAATGGTGAATCCTTTGTGATCATATATATTTATTTTCATTTCCTGCAATATATGTGTATCTATTTCCTTGCAAATTACTGTTAACATGTAATGTACCTGGTTCACCAGCAGATGGCAGCACTTATGGCAGAGCTAGTTTACATAGAATGGAACTTGCCTCTCAATTCTAGCCCTCTCTAGAGAGGAAGGAGTTTAGTTAGTGAAGGTTAGTCTAGCCTTCCCCTCCTTGGGGACAGGTTGTGTCTCCAAGATCCCCTCCTTGGGGATATTACCAATGCCAGACATGTACACCAGTTCCTGACTGACAGATTTCCGGCTCTGGTGCATGGAGCTCCCTTATAATAAATAGAGGACATCAACCTCAAGGGCATTGAGGGGATCTGACCACTGGGGCCCCAATAAATCACAAGAATGGGACTGCTGAGGCAGTCACGCATGTGCACTGCTGCTCCATTGAACTTAATTGAATTGCCAGAGATAGCCGAGTATAATTACCACTCCATTTGGTGGAACACAGAGCCCTCATTGTCAAGATCAGCAAGGGCCTCAGCACTTTGGCCTCTGACGATTTGACATCCATTCCCTATCGTGTGAGTAGGGGATAAATGTTTGTCATGGGACAACTCCTTTAAGGCTGGCATAAGAAATGTCAGTCTTAATAAATGGAAATTTTTTTGGGGTTGTTCAACCAATACAACCTAAATTATAAATACAAAATACCAATAACCATATATTTTCTGAAAGTAAACGCATAGTACAGTATATTATAAAGAAATTTAGTTACACACCTACCAAAAATAAACATCTAAGATTGTGAAATGAACATCAGGAGTAGTGGGTCCCCTGCTGTCAGTTTGTTGCTTGCCTTGTTTAATGTACTTGCATTTCATTATCTGCACTGCCATATAATCTTAACAGGATTTATGTAATACATTGTAGCGTACTAGTATAATCCAGGTCTACATATATTAGGTATATAATTTACCTGTTACATGTGTAATACCCCAGAGTGGCATTACCACCTCTTTTGAGCCCCCACTATCTTAAATGGTGAATCCTTTGTGATCATATATATTTATTTTCATTTCCTGCAATATATGTGTATCTATTTCCTTGCAAATTACTGTTAACATGTAATGTACCTGGTTCACCAGCAGATGGCAGCACTTATGGCAGAGCTAGTTTACATAGAATGGAACTTGCCTCTCAATTCTAGCCCTCTCTAGAGAGGAAGGAGTTTAGTTAGTGAAGGTTAGTCTAGCCTTCCCCTCCTTGGGGACAGGTTGTGTCTCCAAGATCCCCTCCTTGGGGAAGGAGCAGGCCTTGTCCCTGCAGGACAGGCCCTGTCGTGAGTTTTATATGGTTGCATGTCCCCTCCTGGGCTTGCATTGCCTAAAGCCAAGTAAGGGTACTTTCACACTTGCGTTTTTATTTTCCGGCATAGAGTTCCGTCCGAGGGGCTCTATACCGGAAAAGAACTGATAGTTTTATCCCAATGCATTCTGAATGGAGAGCATTCCGTTCAGGATGCATCAGGATGTCTTCAGTTCAGTCTCTTTGACTGATCAGGACAAAGATAAAACCGCAGTATGCTACAGTTTTATCTCCAGACAAAAAAACTGAAGACCTGCCTGAATGCCGGATCCGGCATTTTTTCTATAGGAATGTATTAATGCCGGATCCGGCATTCAAAATACCGGATTGACGGATCCGTCCTTCCGGTCTGCGCATGAAAAAAATAAAATGCCGGATTCGTTTTTACAGATGACACCGGAAAGATGGATCCGACATTTCAATGCAGTTTTCTGACTGATCAGGTATTTTTAAGACTGATAAGGATCCTGATCAGTCTTAAAAATGCCATCAGTTGGCATATGTTTTGCCGGATCCGGCAGGCAGTTCTGGTGACGGAACTGCTTGCCGAATCACTCTGCCGCAAGTGTGAAAGTAGCCTAAGCTTGAAGCCAGAAAGAAGTTCCTAGGATTAAAGTAAGAGACCGACTACAGACAGCTAAGTTAAGTACAGCAGAAGAGGAAAAGTTCCCTATTTACTCCAGCCAACATAGCAGAGCTGAGAAAGCTACAGTATAGCAGAGCGGAGATTGTTGCAGAAGTGTTTGCCTGCCAGAAGTTAAGCCAAAACCTGCTGATAACTAAGATCAAGTTGGAAGATTGTTCCTTGATGAAAGTTTATGCAAGCTGTGTTCAACGTTAATACAAGTCTGGACTCCATTTATTCTACTTATTCATCATCCAAGTTAATCACCCCTTTTGCACTGCTTTGTCTGACCACGTCTGGGATCCAAGGATATCCAGGTAGGAGCACGTGCATACAACACCTTCAGATAGATTGTAGGCCACTACACCACTCTGGCAATCCAATACCTGGGTACCAACACTAATTTATTTACACTACTCTATGTACCATACTCCATGTCCTCGTTGCTGAAATGCAACTGGCATCATGACAACTTGCTCTAAAAGAGGGACATATATCGTAAAAACCTCTTAAAAGATAAGGGATAACCCAGACGCTGGTACTAGGACGTCGCACATGATATTTAATTATTTTATATCTTACTACAAATTACATTCGTACAGCTTGCAGTCCCCTCTGATATTTGTATTTAATAGAGTTTTGTGTATTGAAATAATAAAGTACTATATTTAACTTTAATGATAGTGTCATTATTTACACATTGTTTAGGTTTCTAGGTGAGTCTCTCGATAAAAGAGGTAAATCAGATTTTTGGGTATTGATTTCTGAATGGTGGTTGACTAGTGTTGATTGAGCACTAACCCCCTGCTCTAAAGAGGGGAGGGTGTCTGGTTCATAGAAAAAGGTCAGAAATTGATGGAAACACCACCAAAATGGTTCGGGAACAGCATGGGAAGGATGTCTAGATGTATCTTGGACTCCCAGGTCGCTGCTAGGAACGATGTTGTCTGAGTAGTACGCCACATTTACAGACTGACTCTAATACGCACAAAACCAAAGATAAAATCGATTTTAGAGGAAAAATTGTTAGGAAACATTCTTTCCTGTATATTTACTTGTATATAAAGTGCAAGTGCTGCCAAAAATTACAAGGAAGAGGCACTCCGATACAACCTGTATATAACATAAAGGAGGGCCTCATTCACATTGTGGTACAATTGTTCAGGTAGTGGGACTACTACACTCATAAAGCCTATGCACTAAGTGAAAGGGCTTCCAAAAATTACAAGGAACTGGCACTCCAATACACACTTTATTACACATAAAGGAGGGCATCATACACCCTTTAAAAAATTATGATTGATGGCCTGCTGGTGACCCTGAAAAACATTAGGAGCAAAGGCCTGCTGGTGACCCTCTAAAAGATTATGGGCGAGGGCCTGCTGCTGCGCTGACCATCTTAAACATTAGGGGTGAGGGTATCTGTGCTTTAAAAAAATTATGGGCGAGTGCCTGCTGCTGAGCTGACCATTGAAAAAATTATGGGCAAGAGCCTGCTGGTGAGCTAACCCTGTAAAACATTATGGTTGAGGGCCTGCTGGTGAGCTGACCCTCAAAAACATTATATGTGAGGGCCTGCTGGTGAGCTGACCCTCTAAAAGATTGTAGGTGAGGGCCTTCTGGTGAGCTAACCCTGTAAAACATTATGGTTGAGGGCCTGCTGGTGAGCTGACCCTCTAAAACATTATATGTTGTTGTGCTTTTTTATAAGTCTATAAAACATTTATCTAAATATCATAATTATAGTGGATTTGATTAGACCTACAAGAGGCCATATTGCTATATGTATGTATTTTAAAGATGACCGAGAGGGGGTCATGGGAAGGACGCTGTTAATAAGATTTCTTCTCATGGATGTACCAGTCTGAAAAGAGACCTTCTTGTCTCCTTATGGATTTATGGCTGAGATAAGAATATTCTTTGCACGCAGCTTGGTATTTATTAATGAAGCTGAAAATCTGTGATATCTATATACCCGTATAATCAACCTTAGTTTTGTATAAGAAAATCAATAAGACATATGTATCATTTTATATTGTTAAGTATTATTAACCGCCTCCGGACCGCCTAACGCAGGATCGCGTTCCGGAGGCAGCAGCGCTGCGCAGAGTCACGCATATACGCGTCATCTCGCGAGACGCAAGATTTCGCTCAAAGCCGGCCCGCGCATGCGCATCGCGGGCCGGCAAAAGTTAAAGAACAATTTCGTTACCAGCCTGCCAGCCACGATCATTGGCTGGCAGGCTGGCGATTTTCAAAAAAACAAATCACAAGCCATATAACAGATCATATTAGTAAATATGATCTGTTATATGGCTTGTCTGCTCCTCTGCTGGTCCTTTTCGTCGGTTGGATCCAGCAGAGGAGCAGACTTCACAGTGAGTAGCACCAACACCACACTTTAGCCCCAGATCACCCCCTGCACCCCAATTAACCCTTTGATCACCCCTGTCAATCACTTAGTGAAAGACAAAAAGTGATCAGTGTAAACTGTCACTTTTTTTTCCACTAGTATTGGCTGTTAGGTTTTAGGATAGTTTAGGCCCCTTGGTTAGGTAGTTAGCGATCGGTTAGCGCCCAGCCCACCGCACCACAGTCACTGATTCGCTGATTAGCGTATCGCTAATCAGTATTTGTACTTTTATAGTATCTGTAAGTGATCAAAACTGATCACGGTCAGATCTATAATAGTATTAGTGTCACTTTAGTTCGCCCTCCACCCAAAACGCAGTGTTTGCCCGATCAAGCCTGATCGGTCGCCCACACGTGCGTTCACCCACGCCCGCCCCACCGCAGTGACAAAAAATATATTTTTTTGATCACTGCACATTCACTTTACAAGCACTGCGGCGATAAAAAAATCAGTTTTGATATTTTTTATCAACCGCAGCGGCCTCCGGTACTTCGCTAGCCTCCCCTTTGTAAGACAGGCTAACGAAGAACTGCTCACGGTGAAATGGAGAGACAAGCGTGACGTTTACATGCTCTCCTCCATTCACGCAGACACTACAATACAAATTGAGCGAGCAACCCGTGTCATTGAAAAGCCCCTCTCAGTCCACGACTATAATTTGCTCATGGGAGGGGTGGACTTCAATGACCAGATGTTGTCTCCGTATTTAGTTTCCCGACGCACCAGACGCTGGTATAAGAAGGTGTCTGTATATTTGATTCAATTGGCTCTGTACAATAGTTTTGTTCTCTACAGTAAGGCTGGGAGAACAGGATCCTTCCTCAAATTCCAGGAAGAGATCATCGAGAACCTCCTCTATCCAGAAGGTTCCGTGGCCCCATCCACCAGTGTAGTTAGCCGTCTACACGAGCGACATTTCCCCAGTGTCGTTCCTGGTACCTCAACCCAACCGTCACCCCGAAAAAGATGTCGTGTCTGTAGCAGGAGTGGAATAAGGCGTGACACCCGCTATTTCTGTCCTGACTGTCCTGACCACCCTGCCCTATTCTTTGGAGAGTGTTTCCGGAAGTACCACACCCAGGTACACTTAGCATAGGGATTGCATCTCACAGGACAGGCACACAGGGCTATTAGGGCCCTTTTACTCACAGCTGCTGCAAACCTCTCCTTTCACCTGGGATAAAGTGCATAACGTACTTCGCCACATCTTTGCGCGATTTGCGCTTTGCACATTGTCCCATGGGGAAGGAGAGGTTTGTTCTATAAAGGTAAAAAAAACGAAACAAAAAAAAAATTACCGGTAAGTAAAAAAGTTAATGTTCAGTTAAAAAAGTTAAAAAAAGTTTATATGTTCTGTTCAAAAGTTAATAAATTTATTGCGTTGCGGCCTGGTTTTTTCTTTTTTGTTTAGTTTTTTTTACCTTCCAGGTGGACCAACCGATCGACTAGCTGCAGCACTGATGTGCATTCTGACAGAAGCATTGCGCTGCTGTCAGATTACACGCAAGTCGGTGTATGCGGCGCTGCAAGACGAGATTTCTCCTCTGCAGTAAAAGATACGCTTGCCGAGGCATATGAGCTGAGGAGGTGGCGGTGTTCATATACTTTGGCAAACACTTTGTATATATAAAAAAGAAAATCCCGGCAAGGATTTATTCATCCACATCGATTGATGTGAATGGAGAAATCTGGTTTGCCAGGGCATACGAGCTAAGTGGGTATGGATGTTGGGCGGAGCTCCTATGTCCTGGCAGACGCCTTTCCCCTCCTTTTTCTTTTTTTGGCAGAGATTTTTTCATCCACATTGATCGATGCGAATGAAGAAATCTGTGCCGTTCATTTTTTCTTTCAGCCCAGAGGCTGAACGGAAGAAAAAAATCTCATTACCCGTATGCTCAATATAAGGAGAATAGCAGAAACTCCTAATGCTGCGCATACATGTAATGATTGCGGAGACCCTCAAATGCCAGGGCAGTACAAACACCCCACAAATAACACCATTTTGGAAAGAAGACACGCCAAGGTATTCGCTGAGGGGAATTGTCACGAGGGTATCAAGAGCCACGTCTGACTCCGTTATACCCGGGGTCAGGAAGTCGCAGCGGGTGGCTGCGCGCTCTATATCTAAAGATCACGGTGTTTCTTAGTTATTGTTTTCTGTGTTTGCCTTGCTATCTTTTTTGTCTCTCTCAGGGATCCGTAGCTTCTCCTCCTCAGCTGTTTCTTGTCTGCCACTCCCTACCTCCTTATATTCTCCCCTCACACTTCTCTAGTTGCCAGTTATAGAGCTTCCTGCCTGGACATCTATACTGACCCACTGGAGTGGTTAATCCTGGTTGTTGTTCCTGTGTGCTACCCTCCGGATCCCTGTTTGGTTTATTGTTGTCTCCTGTTGTCGCCCACCTGGGAATATATGTTGAGTCTGTGTTGTCTGTCCTCCCCTTGGTGTTTTCCCTTAGAGTTAGTGGTGCGGACTAGTGTTCCCATCGCCCTGTTCACTACCTAGGGCTCAGCTCAGGGAAAGCCAGGGCTTTAGGCACGTGATCGGCGTACGGGTGAGGAACCCGTCTAGGGACGTCAGGGCAGCCAGGTGCCAGCCGCCAGGTGAGTCAGGGGTCACCATCTTCCCTCTCACTTGGTCAGGGCATTCCTCGTTCCCTCCCTCTGTGTCACGTATGTGATAGCCACGCCGACCGTGATATTATAACTGGCCATTACTTTTTGAGAAAAAAAAAAATAATAATTTTTTTTTTAATTTTTTGTTTGTTGTTTTTTTTTCTCTCTCTCTACTTAGAATCCAATATGGATCCTATTGATGCCTTGGCAGAACAGCTTCAAAGCCTGTCTTTGGAGGTGGCAGGATTGAAGGCGTCTGTTCTCCAACAACAGCAGCAAATGCAGCAGACCGCACCCCCAGCGGTTGCTATGGGTAACCAGGTTGTCACTGAACCCAAGGTTGTTCTTCCTGACAGATTTTCTGGGGGAAAGGACAAATTTGCAACGTTCCGTGAGGCCTGCAAATTATACTTTAAGTTGCGCCCTTACTCCTCAGGTAATGAAGAACAGCGGGTTGGGATTGTCATTTCCCTGCTTCAGGGGGACCCACAATCCTGGGCGTTCTCGTTACCCCCTGGTTCCCAGGCTCTCCGGTCAGTGGAGGGATTTTTTGGGGCTTTGGGTCTCATATATGATGACCCTGACCGAGTCGCCCTGGCTGAGTCGAAGTTACGGAGACTCCTACAGGGAGATCGGTCAGCAGAGGAATATTGCTCAGAGTTCCGTAGGTGGGCTACGGATACTCAGTGGAATGACCCGGCTCTCAGGAGTCAGTTCTGCTCTGGGTTATCTGAAAGGGTTAAGGATGCACTGGCGCTGTATGAGACCCCCCTTTCCCTTGATGCTGTTATGTCCCTCGCTATCAGAATAGATAGACGTCTTAGGGAGAGATCGAAAATTCCGGAGCAATTGGTTACCTCTCCCAAGCAACAGTCAGCCTGTACTGACTTAGATGAGCCTATGCAGCTAGGCGGAACTTCTCGTCAGGTCCGTCCTCCCGAGGTTCGCCGTAGGGGGGGGGGGCTTGTTTTTTCTGTGGGGGGAGGGGTCATTTCATTAATGTCTGTCCCTCCTTTCTCAAAAACAAAAGACCGTCGGAAAACTACTAACCCCGGGCTGTGCGGAGGATGTCAGCCGGGGGGTATACGTTTCCTCCATACGAACATCTCAATTTGTGTTACCAGCGGTCATTGTTTTTGGTGTTAAGACGGAGTCTATTTCTGTTTTTCTAGACAGTGGAGCAGGGGTAAACTTGATTGATGCCCATTTTGCCCGCACTATGGGTTTGTCTCTCTGTACGCTGCAGAGACCTATTCCCGTATTCGCTATAGATTCTGCTCCTCTGTCTCAGAGAAACCTCACCCACATTGTTCGTAATTTACACCTTTGGGTAGGGGACCACCATAATGAGTGTCTTTCATGTTACGTTCTGGAGGGCCTTCCCTCTCCGGTGGTATTGGGTCTTCCCTGGTTGGTAGCGCACAATCCAGTGGTGGATTGGCAGGCCAGGGAGATATTGGAGTGGAGTGAGCATTGCAGAGAGAATTGCTTAAATAACAATTGCTTAATCGCCTCCATAGCTTCCCTACCTACATTTATTTCGGACTTTGAGGACGTTTTTTCTGAAAAGGGTTGTCAGAAACTACCACCTCATCGTCCTTATGATTGCCCGGTTAACCTGATTCCCGGGGCAAAATTACCCAAGTCCAGGTTGTATAATCTTTCGGGTCCCGAGAGACAAGCCATGAAAGATTATATCTCCGAGAGTCTGTCTAAGGGACACATCAGACCCTCTTCTTCACCCGTGGCTGCAGGGTTTTTCTTTGTTAAAAAGAAAGATGGGGGCCTGCGTCCTTGCTTAGATTTCCGTGAGTTAAACCAGATAACCATCCGTGACCCATACCCTCTTCCTCTCATTCCTGACCTTTTTAATCAGATTGCGGGTGCTAAGTGGTTCTCCAAACTTGATCTTAGGGGGGCCTACAATCTGATTCGTATCAGGGAAGGGGATGAGTGGAAGACAGCTTTTAACACCCCTGAGGGGCATTATGAAAATCTAGTTATGCCTTTCAGTCTGACCAATGCCCCTGCTGTCTTCCAACATTTCGTTAATGATATTTTTAGTCATCTCATCGGCAGGTTTGTAGTCATATACCTAGATGATATCTTAATTTATTCGGCTGATCTGAAAACACATGAGGTGCATGTCAGGCAAGTACTGCAGGTCCTACGGACGAATAAATTATATGCGAAAATTGAAAAAGGTGTCTTCGCTGTTCAGGAATTACAGTTCCTGGGATATCTATTATCTGCTTCAGGTTTCCGCATGGATCCTGGGAAGGTCCAGGCAATTTTAGATTGGGATCTTCCTGAGAACCTTAAAGCCCTACAACGGTTTTTGGGTTTCGCTAATTTCTATAGAAAGTTCATTAAAAATTATTCAGTGATCGTTAAACCCCTTACCGACATGACTAGGAAGGGGACGGATTTTTCCAAATGGTCTGACGCCGCTAAAGATGCATTTTCCTCTCTAAAGGAGAGGTTTACCTCGGCACCTGTTCTAATTCAACCTGATGTCTCTCAGCCTTTTATTGTCGAGGTAGATGCGTCAGAGGTGGGAGTGGGAGCTGTATTGTCTCAGGGTCCGTCTCCTGGCAAATGGCGTCCTTGCGCTTTCTTTTCCAAAAAATTATCTTCTGCGGAGAAGAATTATGATATTGGAAATAGGGAACTGTTGGCGATTAAACTGGCGCTTGAAGAGTGGCGTCACTTCTTAGAGGGAGCAATCCACCCCGTCACGGTGATTACGGATCACAAGAACCTTCTGTACCTAGAATCGGCTAAACGTCTCACCCCTAGACAAGCTAGGTGGTCGCTATTCTTTACCAGATTTAACTTTGTAATCACCTATCGTCCTGGGGCAAAAAAAAACAAGGCAGACGCATTATCTCGTAGTTTCCCTGGAGGGGGTAATGTTTGTGATCCGGTACCTATTTTACAAAGAGGAGTAAGGAGGGAAAGGGAAGGTGTTAGAGGCTCAGGGGGACGCCCCGGCCTCTTGCCCCTCAGAGAAATTGTTTGTACCGTTAAACCTGCGTCTTGAATTATTAAAAGAACATCATAATTCGGCACTTGCTGGACACCCGGGTAGTAAAGCAACCTTGGAGCTTTTATCTCGTCGTTTTTGGTGGCCAAGGTTGCGTCAGGATGTAATGGATTTCGTGTCTACTTGTTCTACTTGTGCACGCGCGAAAGTCTCTCATACACGTCCAGCAGGGTCTTTATTGCCACTTTTCATCCCCAATAGGCCATGGACACATCTGTCAATGGATTTCATCACTGACTTACCGTTGTCGGCGGGTAAAACAGTTATCTTGGTAGTAGTAGACAGGTTTAGCAAAATGGTACACTTTATTGCGCTACCCGCACTTCCTAATGCTAAAACTCTCGCTCAGGTGTTTATCAGTGAAATCGTGAAGCTTCACGGGGTCCCTTCCGATGTGGTTTCGGATCGGGGAACCCAGTTTATTTCTAAGTTTTGGAAAGCTTTTTGTTCCCGTTTGGGGGTTCACTTGTCCTTTTCCTCAGCTTTCCATCCTCAGTCGAATGGACAGACTGAGCGTACCAACCAAAACCTAGAAACATATTTAAGGTGTTTTGTGTCTGAAAACCAAGAGTTGTGGTCATCATATTTACCGTTAGCTGAGTTTGCCATAAATAATCATTATCAGGAGTCCACTGGCAAGTCACCATTCCTTGGTGCATACGGTTTTCATCCCCAATTTTGTACTTTCAAAGAGGGGGGGTCTTCTGGGGTTCCCGAAGAGGAAAGGTTTTCTTCATCTCTTTCATCGGTATGGCAGAAGGTGCAAGTTAACTTGAAAAAGATGAGTGGTAAATATAAATGCATGGCCGATAAGAAACGGTCACCAGGTCCGGACCTAGGAGTGAATGACTATGTGTGGTTGTCTACTAGGAATATTAAGTTAAAGGTTCCTTCTTGGAAACTGGGTCCTAGGTTCATTGGTCCCTATAAAATAGTAGCCGTCATTAACCCTGTGGCTTTTCGCCTGGAGCTACCTCAGACTTTTAAGATCCATAACGTCTTCCATAAATCGTTACTCAAGAAGTATGTTCCACCTCTAGAACCATCGCCGCTGCCACCTCCTCCTGTTATTGTGGATGGTAATCTGGAGTTTCAAATAGCCAGAATTGTTGATTCTCGTCGGGTCCGCCGCTCTCTTCAGTATCTTGTGCATTGGAGGGGTTACGGTACCGAGGAAAGAATGTGGGTTCCAGCGTCAGAGGTAAACGCCAACAGGTTAATTCAGACTTTCCATGCCTCTCATCCGGAGAGACCTGGTCCTGAGTGTCCGGAGGCCCCTCGTGAAAGGGGGGGTACTGTCACGAGGGTATCAAGAGCCACGTCTGACTCCGTTATACCCGGGGTCAGGAAGTCGCAGCGGGTGGCTGCGCGCTCTATATCTAAAGATCACGGTGTTTCTTAGTTATTGTTTTCTGTGTTTGCCTTGCTATCCTTTTTGTCTCTCTCAGGGATCCGTAGCTTCTCCTCCTCAGCTGTTTCTTGTCTGCCACTCCCTACCTCCTTATATTCTCCCCTCACACTTCTCTAGTTGCCAGTTATAGAGCTTCCTGCCTGGACATCTATACTGACCCACTGGAGTGGTTAATCCTGGTTGTTGTTCCTGTGTGCTACCCTCCGGATCCCTGTTTGGTTTATTGTTGTCTCCTGTTGTCGCCCACCTGGGAATATATGTTGAGTCTGTGTTGTCTGTCCTCCCCTTGGTGTTTTCCCTTAGAGTTAGTGGTGCGGACTAGTGTTCCCATCGCCCTGTTCACTACCTAGGGCTCAGCTCAGGGAAAGCCAGGGCTTTAGGCACGTGATCGGCGTACGGGTGAGGAACCCGTCTAGGGACGTCAGGGCAGCCAGGTGCCAGCCGCCAGGTGAGTCAGGGGTCACCATCTTCCCTCTCACTTGGTCAGGGCCTTCCTCGTTCCCTCCCTCTGTGTCACGTATGTGATAGCCACGCCGACCGTGATAGGAATATTGAGTCCATAAAAGATTGAAATTTTTGTCCCAAGTTAGCAGAAAGGGAGACTTTGTGAGAAAAAAAACAAAAAAAAATCAATTTCCGCTAACTTGTGCCAAAATTTTTTTTTTCTATGAACTCGCCATGCCCCTCATTGAATACCTTGGGGTGTCTTCTTTCCAAAATGGGGTCACATGTGGGGTATTTATACTGCCCTGGCATTTTAGGGGCCCCAAAGCGTGAGAAGAAGTCTGGTATCCAAATGTCTAAAAATGGCCTCCTAAAAGGAATTTGGGCACCTTTGCGCATCTAGGCTGCAAAAAAGTGTCACACATGTGGTATCGCCGTACTCAGGAGAAGTTGGGGAATGTGTTTTGGGGTGTCATTTTACATATACCCATGCTGGGTGAGATAAATATCTTGGTCAAATGCCAACTTTGTATAAAAAAATGGGAAAAGTTGTCTTTTGCCAAGATATTTCTCTCACCCAGCATGGGTATATGTAAAATGACACCCCAAAACACATTGCCCAACTTCTCCTGAGTACGGAGATACCACATGTATAAATATCTTGGTCAAATGCCAACTTTGTATAAAAAAAATTGGAAAAGTTGTCTTTTGCCAAGATATTTATCTCACCCAGCATGGGTATATGTAAAATGACACCACAAAACACATTCCCCAACTTCTCCTGAGTACGGAGATACCACATGTGTGACACTTTTTTGCAGCCTAGGTGGGCAAAGGGGCCCACATTCCAAAGAGCACCTTTTGGATTTCACCGGTGTCGGGATTCGAACCCGTGACCAGCCACATCCCAGGCGGTAGCCCTGCTTACTAGGCTACCATCCTCTCTGGACATTCCTCCCTGAAGCCTATTAGTTAACCTCAGTCTTGCCTAGCCTTGCTCATTACCCTTGACTCCCCACACCTGGTACTTCCCTATATAGTCCAGCCCCTTGCACTCCAGTTTGCTGATTATTGAGCTCCTGAGCCTTGATCAAGCTTCTCCTCATCTGTTGCTCCTGCTACTGCTGGAAGTCCACTGCTGACCAGGAATTGCCTACCGACTACTCTTCTGCCTTATCCCTACCTACTGAACTGCTACCACCGTTGCCATCCGGATTGTCTGACCACGCTTACTGCCGCCTGCCCTGACCCACCGCCTGCCTACCGACTACTCTTCTGCCTTATCCCTACCTACTGAACTGCTACCACCGTTGCCATCCGGATTGTCTGACCACGCTTACTACCTGCCTGTGGTCCTTGCCACTGGGCTCCACTCCTACCTCCAGCCAGCGGTCCTCTGACTCAGGTGAGCCTGTAGGACTGTTACAGAATAATCAGCCACACTATGGAGTCCGCAATGGCCACTCTGCGTAAGCAGGTCTCTGAACTTCAAGAATTTGGTACTACATATCAGGAGAAATTTGCCCAGCTCCAAGGCGTAGTCCAAAGCCAGCAAAGGGAGATTATTGAACTACAGAGGCAACACCTGGACGTCTGCGGCGCGGCCGCAGACACCCGCATGCCACTCCCATCAAGATTCGGCGGCGACAGACGCCAGTATCGGGGGTTTCTAAACCAATGCCGCATCTATTTTCAGATGTACCCGGCCCCCTTCACCACCGAGAAAAAGAAGGTGCTATTCATGGTCAATCTCCTGACGGAAGAAGCATTAGCATGGGCATCACCTTACGTGGAGACTAACAGTCAGCTCCTGGACGACCTAAACAACTTCATCACCGCCATGAGCCAAGTCTTCGACGACCCCAACCGCTGTGCGACAGCTGAGGCGCGACTACATGGTCTGCGGCAAGGGAGACGCTCCGTCGCCGAATACACCGCCGAGTTTCGCCGTTGGGTCACAGACACCACCTGGAACCCAGCGGCACAGAGGAGCCAATTCCGGCGAGGCCTGTCAGAATTAATAAAGGACGAACTCGCCAGAGTTGAGGCCCCGGACGATCTGGATGACTTCATTCAGTTATGCATCCGGATAGATCAAAGACTCTCCGAGAGGAAGAGAGAAAGACTCTGGTCCTCGGACCACAGACCCACTTACTCCTTCTCTTCCAACGCCCAGCGCGACCCCCAATCAGCAACTGAACCTATGCAGGTCGACGCTCTACGTAGGTCTCTATCTACAGCTGAGAAGGAGAGACGGCTGGCCGAAAACCTCTGCCTCTACTGTGGGGAGCTGGGTCATTTTGCCATTAAATGTCCTCATAAAATCCGAAAGACTATTGCCATCACGGAACTAAAGGAGCAACCACAGACTCCAACCCCGTCAGCAGCCCCGGAAAATAACAATACGGCGGCTCATGGATCCCATTTCATCATTCCCATCCTCATCGACATTGAGGGGCGACAACTCCCCTGTTCAGCGATGTTAGACTCCGGGGCGGGAGGCAACTTCATGGACTTAACCTTCGCCCGCGAAAAGAACATTTCACTGACAATCAAGGCAGCCCCCGTTGACCTGGAAACCGTCGACGGATCCCCACTCTCCTCGGGGCCGGCCACTCACGAGACCACCGAACTACAACTCCTCATAGAACCCGATCACCGCGAAAAGATCCACTTCTCGCTGATCGCTTCCCCGAAGTTCCCAGTGATCTTGGGCATCCCTTGGTTGGCCACCCACAACCCCTCGGTAGACTGGGAAACCCGCTGCATACGATTCCCGTCCGAGTTCTGCTCGCTAAATTGCTCCCACAGACCCGTCCTTCCACCCGAAGACACCACCATCTCAAAGCTATCCGTCAAGGATCTGCTACCCCCTCAATACAGCGAGTTCCAGGATGTCTGCGACAAGAAAAATGCAGACAAGCTGCCACCACACCGACCCTACGACTGCCCTATAGAACTGTTGCCCGGGGCCAAAATACCCTTTGGCAGTATCTACTCCCTCTCAGAGCCTGAACTCAAGGCTCTGAAAGAGTACCTGGACGAGGACCTGAGGAAGGGGTTCATCCAGCCCTCCACCTCCCCAGCGGGAGCCCCCTTTTTCTTCGTAGAGAAAAAAGACTCCTCCCTGCGTCCCTGCATAGACTACAGAAAGCTTAATGACATAACCGTAAAAAACCGGTACCCGCTCCCACTGATTTCCGAACTCCTTGAGAGACTCCGGGAAGCGAAGATCTTCACCAAACTCGACCTTCGAGGGGCCTACAACCTCGTCCGAATCCGCCCTGGGGACGAATGGAAGACTGCCTTCCGGACACGTTATGGTCATTTCGAGTACCTGGTCATGCCTTTCGGACTCTGCAATGCTCCCGCCACCTTCCAGCACTTCATTAACGACGTCCTCAGGGACATGCTGGATCTGTTTGTAGTCGTTTACCTGGACGACATCTTGATCTTCTCTGAAGACCTCGAGCAGCACCGCGAACACGTCCGCAGAGTACTGCAGAGGCTCAGACAGAACTCTCTCTATATTAAGCTAGAGAAATGCGAGTTTGAGCGAACCACCACTCAGTTCCTCGGATACATCATCTCCCCAGCGGGCCTAAGTATGGACCCGGGGAAGGTCCAAGCTGTGATGAACTGGCCCGTTCCGAAAAACGAGAAGGAGATACAAAGATTCATTGGCTTCGCCAACTTCTATCGGAAGTTTATCCGGAACTTCTCCAAGGTCATAGCACCAATCACCCAACTCACCAAGAAGGCAGTCCCCTTCTCCTGGACACCCGAGGCCCAGGAGGCCTTCACCAAGTTGAAACTCCTCTTCACTTCTGCCCCAATCCTAATCCACCCGAACCCCGAGCTCCCATTTACAGTCGAAGTGGATGCATCAGACTCTGCGGTGGGGGCAGTTTTGTCACAACGGACAGGGGAGAGGATGCTATTACACCCGTGCGCATATTTCTCCCGCCAGATGTCCCCCTCCGAGAAGAACTATTACATCGGGATCAAAGAACTACTGGCGATCAAGGATGCCTTCTCCGAGTGGAGACACCTGCTGGAGGGAGCCACCAACCCCATAATCGTACTAACTGACCACAAGAACCTCGAGTTCATCCGCAGCGCTAAGAGACTCTCAGCCAGACAGGCCAGATGGAGCCTATTCTTTTCCCGCTTCAACTATCTCATCACCTATCGCCCTGGATCAAAAAACGGCAAGGCTGACGCCCTCTCCAGAATGTTTTCCGAGCCCTCACAGAGTAACAAGGGCCAAAATAACATCTTACCCGAGAGAAGGGTCGTAGGGGCCACCTACTCTAAAGAACTCCTGGGCACAATCAAAGAAGGATATGAAAATGACCCCTTCCTCTCCCACCCCACAGGCAATGTCAGCCTTACGTTTAAGAACGGTCATTGGTTTCATCAGGACCTACAACTATATAAACCAGAAATCGCACGGCTCGAAGTGCTCAAACTCAACCATGACTCCAAGGTGGCCGGCCATTTTGGCACAAGAAAGACCCAGGAGCTTCTCTCCCGCTCCTTCTGGTGGCCAACATACAAGGAGGACATCAAGAGGTACATCTCCTCGTGCACGGTCTGTGCCCGCAATAAGACTCCTCGTTCCTCTCCTGTGGGTCTGTTACAACCCCTCCCGATTCCCTCCCGCCCCTGGGGCTCGATCTCCATGGACTTTGTGGTAGACCTTCCTCCTTCAAAAGGGATAAACACCATCCTGGTCGTGGTCGATCGTCTCACCAAGATGGCCCATTTCATCCCCTACAAAGGCCTACCCACAGCCAAACAGACGGCCGATCCTATTCTCAGAGAGGTCTTCAGGCTGCATGGGATCCCGGACGACGTGGTCTCCGACCGAGGCGTACAATTTGCCTCAAAGTTCTGGAAGAACTTCTGCCTGGCGCTCGGGGTTAAAGTGAACCTGTCCTCTGCTTTCCACCCTCAGTCAAACGGGCAGACGGAGAGAACTAATCAGACCCTAGAGCAATACCCAGCAGTGGCCGAACGCCTAACAACCCTACAGGAGGCACAAGAGAACATTATAGACAACCTCCAGCTTGCCCAGAGGCGCTTTAAACAGGGAGCAGACAGACGTCGCAAACCCACCCCGGGCTTCCATGTGGGAGACAAGGTGTGGCTGTCCACCAGGAACCTCAGATTAAAGGTCCCCTCCAAAAAATTTGCCCAAAGATACATGGGTCCGTTCCGGAACACCGCACAAATCAACGAGGTCACGTTCCGGCTCAACCTCCCGGACTCCATTAGGGTGCACCCTGTCTTCCATTGCTCTCTCCTCAAGCCATACGTGGAGAACACCTTCACAGGCCGCCACTCGCCCCCTCCACCACCTGTGAGGGTACAGGGTGAAGAAGAATACGTTGTCGCAAAGATTCTCGACTCCAGGATACACCGGGGAAGACTACAATACCTAATTGGGTGGGAGGGTTACCCTCCCGAGGATAACTCCTGGGAGCGAGAAGAAAATGTCCACGCCCCCAGACTGGTAAAAGAGTTCCACCAACAGCACCCCGGTAAGCCTGCCCCTGCGGTGCCCGGAGGTCACCTTGGAAGGGGGGGGGGGAGTACTGTCGGGATTCGAACCCATGACGAGCCACATCCCAGGCGGTAGCCCTGCTTACTAGGCTACCGTCCTCTCTGGACATTCCTCCCTAAAGCCTATTAGTTAACCTCAGTCTTGCCTAGCCTTGCTCATTACCCTTGATTCCCCACACCTGGTACTTCCCTATATAGTCCAGCCCCTTGCACTCCAGTTTGCTGATTATTGAGCTCCTGAGCTTTGATCAAGCTTCTCCTCATCTGTTGCTCCTGCTACTGCTGGAAGTCCACTGCTGACCAGGAATTGCCTACCGACTACTCTTCTGCCTTATCCCTACCTACTGAACTGCTACCACCGTTGCCATCCGGATTGTCTGACCACGCTTACTATCTGCCTGCGGTCCTTGCCACTGGGCTCCACTCCTACCTCCAGCCAGCGGTCCTCTGACTCAGGTGAGCCTGTAGGACTGTTACAACCGGCCATTTTTTACAGAATTTGATTTCAAACTCCTTACCACACATTTGGGCCCCTAGAATGCCAGGGCAGTATAACTACCCCACAAGTGACCCCATTTTGGAAAGAAGACACCCCAAGGTATTCCGTGAGGGGCATGGCGAGTTCCTAGAATTTTTTATTTTTTGTCACAAGTTAGTGGAAAATGATGATTATTTATTTTTTTTCTTACAAAGTCTCATATTCCACTAACTTGTGACAAAAAATAAAAACTTCCATGAACTCACTATGCCCATCAGCGAATACCTTGGGGTGTCTTCTTGGGAATGTGTTTTTGGGTGTCATTTTACATATACCCATGCTGGGTGAGATAAATATCTTGGTCAAATGCCAACTTTGTATAAAAAAAATGGGAAAAGTTGTATTTTGCCGAGATATTTCTCTCACCCAGCATGGGTATATGTAAAATGACACCCCAAAACACATTGCCCAACTTCTCCTGAGTACGGAGATACCACATGTATAAATATCTTGGTCAAATGCCAACTTTGTATAAAAAAAAATTGGAAAAGTTGTCTTTTGCCAAGATATTTATCTCACCCAGCATGGGTATATGTAAAATGACACCCCAAAACACATTCCCCAACTTCTCCTGAGTACGGAGATACCACATGTGTGACACTTTTTTGCAGCCTAGGTGGGCAAAGGGGCCCACATTCCAAAGAGCACCTTTCGGATTTCACCGGCCATTTTTTACAGAATTTGATTTCAAACTCCTTACCACACATTTGGGCCCCTAGAATGCCAGGGCAGTATAACTACCCCACAAGTGACCCCATTTTGGAAAGAAGACACCCCAAGGTATTCCGTGAGGGGCATGGCGAGTTCCTAGAATTTTTGATTTTTTGTCACAAGTTAGTGGAAAATGATGATTATTTTTTTTTTCTTACAAAGTCTCATATTCCACTAACTTGTGACAAAAAATAAAAACTTCCATGAACTCACTATGCCCATCAGCGAATACCTTGGGGTGTCTTCTTTCCAAAATGGGGTCACTTGTGGGGTAGTTATACTGCCCTGGCATTCTAGGGGCCCAAATGTGTGGTAAGGAGTTTGAAATCAAATTCTGTAAAAAATGGGCGGTGAAATCCGAAAGGTGCTCTTTGGAATGTGGGCCCCTTTGCCCACCTAGGCTGCAAAAAAGTGTCACACATGTGGTATTTCCGTACTCAGGAGAAGTTGGGGAATGTGTTTTGGGGTGTCATTTTACATATACCCATGCTGGGTGAGAGAAATATCTTGGCAAAAGACAACTTTTCCCATTTTTTTTATACAAAGTTGGCATTTGACCAAGATATTTATCTCACCCAGCATGGGTATATGTAAAATGACACCCCAAAACACATTCCCCAACTTCTCCTGAGTACGGAGATACCACATGTGTGACACTTTTTACAGCCTAGGTGGGCAAAGGGGCCCACATTCCAAAGAGCACCTTTCGGATTTCACCGGCCATTTTTTACAGAATTTGATTTCAAACTCCTTACCACACATTTGGGCCCCTAGAATGCCAGGGCAGTATAACTACCCCACAAGTGACCCCATTTTGGAAAGAAGACACCCAAAGGTATTCGCTGATGGGCATAGTGAGTTCATAGAACTTTTTATTTTTTGTCACAAGTTAGTGGAATATGAGACTTTGTAAGAAAAAAATAAAATAAAAAATCATCATTTTCCGCTAACTTGTGACAAAAAATAAAAAGTTCTATGAACTCACTATGCCCATCAGCGAATACCTTAGGGTGTCTACTTTCCGAAATGGGGTCATTTGTGGGGTGTTTGTACTGTCTGGCCATTGTAGAACCTCAGGAAATATGACAGGTGCTCAGAAAGTCAGAGCTGCTTCAAAAAGCGGAAATTCACATTTTTGTACCATAGTTTGTAAACGCTATAACTTTTACCCAAACCATTTTTTTTTTTTACCCAAACATTTTTTTTTTATCAAAGACATGTAGAACAATAAATTTAGAGCAAAATTTATATATGGATGTCGTTTTTTTTTGCAAAATTTTACAACTGAAAGTAAAAAATGACATTTTTTTGCAAAAAAATCGTTAAATTTCGATTAATAACAAAAAAAGTAAAAGTCAGCAGCAATGAAATACCACCAAATGAAAGCTCTATTAGTGAGAAGAAAAGGAGGTAAAATTCATTTGGGTGGTAAGTTGCATGACCGAGCAATAAACGGTGAAAGTAGGGTAGGTCAGAAGTGTAAAAAGTGGCCTGGTCTTTAAGGGTGTTTAAGCTATAGAAGCTGAGGTGGTTAAGGACGTTTATGTATTTGTTATCATATATATTTCTCAATAGGAACGCATATATTCCTATTATATGATAAAAACTGTTTAAGGGTCCATTCAAACGTCCGTATGTGTTTTGCAGATCCGTAAAACACGGACACCGACAATGTCCGTTCCGCATTTTGCGGACCACACATCGCCGGCACTCTCATAGAAAATGTATTTTCTTGTCTTCAATTGCGGACAAGAATAGTTTCTTGTCCGCAATTGCGGAGAAGAATAGGACATTTTTTTTAGGACTATTTTTTGCGGAACTGAAGCGCGGATCCGCAAATGCCGATGTGAACAGCACATTCCGGCCCCATTAAAAATAAATGGGTCCGCACCTGTTCTGCAAAATTGCGGAACGGATGTGGACCCATTTTGCTGATGTGTGAATGGACCCTAAGTATGGACTTTGTTAATGAATATTTGTAAAGATGTGTTATTTTAACTAACCATCAACCGTTGGTGTAGCAGAGGAAGCACAGATATCTCTGTGAAAAAAACTGTATCATCATATTATTATCTACAACATAAATTTAGGAGTATGGGAAACATTCAAATGGTGCCTAAAAGTCTGTGCTTAATTGGTAGAAGTGTCAGAATGAATCCCTCTAGCTTTGATTTATGTTCCAGAGGTCATGTGTATAGAATGTGAGATAAAGGTATACTTGGATATTTAACCCTTAATAAAATTATACTAATAGCTTAGGTAATAGTGTCACCTAGGGGTAAATGAGTAACATTACACCAACAGCAGAAGTGCATTTTGGGTAATACAATGACATCACAGGCCTTATAATATGTACACGCCTAGCCGACAAAGATTGGAAAACTCTAAGCTTGGAAGGTGTGTCTACTGATAAGTTTGTGATCATAAACCACACACACGAGGAAACGGGACAACAACAAAAAGAGCAACAGGAAAAAGACAAGGGGGAACCAGGAAAACACAGAGAAACAAAGAAAACCCAGGAGAAACATCCTAATGACCAGATTGTACCTTAGAGCTGACTCTCTGCACATCACCCTGCATTCTCAGTAATGTATAACTTTATTTTGTGTAGTATTGATGTAAATTAATCAGCCTGATATTTAGCAAACTCCCCGTTGTTGGCGGATGTATAGTTGTTAAAAGTGCTACATCAATATTGTCACTATTCAGTAAAAATGCACATTACTGAATAAAAGACCTAAATATTGATTTCAGAGGTAACTCTCTGATTGGAATTATTTCATTCCATAGTCAATACCAGGCTTGATAATTTATAAGTTGTGTGACTATCCTACCCAATTATCAAAGATTTGTCATGGTTCATGCAAAGCAAGGGTTCATATCTATCCTTCTAACATTATTAAGTTTTTATATCTAAAAATTGTGGTCGAGACGGATTGTATTATATTCTTCTGTCTGAGAGGTACTGTGTATACGCTGGTATTTGTGCCTTTTGCTTTATATCCCTGACATAAAATTGGAGGTCCCAGCGAGATCGTGTTAATTTATTAATTATTTGTGCAAATAGTAAAACGTTCCATAATTTTCTTGGCTGACCAGACTGTTGATATATCTGTGTACCGTTTACTGGTAAGGAAAATGTGCGCAGCCGGTAGTGAAGCGGGTTCTGGTGAAGCTACAGGAGGTAGTCCATCTAGCCTGGAACAGTTAATCCATAACATTGTTGAATATGTAAATTCACCCTTAAGGTTTGGATCAGGATGTAACTGCATGGTTAAATGAGCTGCAGGCAGAAGCCAAGAGAGACAGTGTGGATGTACTTCATGACACTGGTAAAATGGAGTAAAAAAAAACAACATTTTTATTTCTAAAAAAAATACCAAATTTACAAAAAAAAATTGAAAAATTTGCAAATTTTTAAGTTTCAATTTTTCTACTTCTATAATAGATAGTAATACCTCCAAAAATAGTTATTATTTTACATTCCCCATATGTCTACTTCATGTTTAGAGTTAAGCGGACACCTGAATGTTCGGGTTTGACGGGTTCGGCCGAACTTTGGAAAAAAGTTCGAGTTTGGGACCCGAACTTGACCCCGAACCCCATTGAAGTCAATGGGGACCCGAACTTTTGAGCACTAAAATGGCTGTAAAAATGTAATGGAAAGGGCTAGATGGCTGCAAATGGCATAAAAATGTGGTTAAGAGCATGGCAAGTGCTCTGCAAACAAATATGGATAGGGAAATGACTTTAAATAACATAAAATACGTAAAAAAAAAAAAAAAAATCTTGATCTAGGAGGACGAGGGCCATATGGAGTAGGAGGTTAAGGAGGTGGTGGATGTGGCAGTGTAGATGGAAGCGGTGGTGGAGGAGGGGGTAGCCTACACTGTTTTTTGGTTTTAAATTTTATTTTTTAAATTAGGGTACATCCCAAAACATTGGGAAATATAACCTGTAATAACCCCCTGCAGTCGTGCTAAACACACGTTCAAACAATACACTGGCTGCAGGGAAGGCCAGCACCTCCAAGGGGTAAAGGGCAAGCTCAGGCCATGTGCCCAATTTGGAGACTTAGAAGTTGCAGGGGCTGACCCCTGTCAGTCAGTTCGTGTAGGCGTGTGAAAACTTACTGCCCCACCATGTCGCACGTCCCCGTGATTTTTTAAATCTAAAATTATAGAGTTGAAATATGGGAGAAATTATTTAAGCATAAAAGTGTAACAACTTTTTAAAGTTTAAACATTGAATGAAAGGATGTGGCGCGCATTAATTACTGAAGAATTTATTAAATTGTATTCCCTGTCACCTATGCAGAGCAGGGGTTTATTCACGTCTAAAATTGTATAATGTCAACCCAAGAATGTAACAGAAAAATAAGTGAAATTTATTAACCTGTCTACCTGGTAGAGCGGGGGTCTATGACAGAAAAAAATTGTTTATTGTCACCCGAAAATGTTAAAGAAAAATTATTGAATTTTTTTTAAGCTGTCAACTAGGTAGAGAAAGGGGTATATTGCACTCAAAAATTGGTGAATTTCACCAAAGAATGTAACAGACAATTTTTTTTTTAAACCTGTCTACTAGGTATAACAGTGGTACATCACACCCAAAAATTGGTGAATTTCACCCGAAAATGTAAATGACAATTTATTTTTATTTTTTTACCGGTCTACTAGGTATAGCAGTGGTACTATACACACAAAAATTGGTGAATTTCACCCGGAAATGTAAATGACAATTTTTTATTTTTTTTTAACCTGTCTACTAGGTATAGCAGTGGTACTATAAACCCCAAAATTGGTGAATTTCACAGGCTGCCCAGAGGCAACGAAAAGCTGTCCTCTGTGGGAGGTGTATCGTCTGTGTCCTCTGTATCCCCCCAGCCACGCACCAGTGATGGCCATAATCTGGTCTGGGTGCCACCCTGCTGTGAACATGGTTCCTCCTCCTCCTCCACCTCGTCATCCTCCAGAACTCTGCACTGGCTGGACAATTGTGTACCTGGCGTTTGTGGGTGCAGGAACCCACCCTCGGAGCCACTTGGGAATGACTGGCCGGAAACCCTACGAAATGATACCTCTTCCTCCTCCTGTGCCACATCCTCTTCCATCATCGCCAGGAGCGTTTTTTCAAGGAGGCATAGAAGTTGGATAGTAACACTGAGAACGGCGTTATCGGCACTGGCCATGTTGGTGGAGTACTCAAAACAGCGCAACAAGGAACACAGGTCTCGCATGGAGGCCCAGTCATTGGTGGTGAAGTGGTGCTGTTCCGCCGAGCGACTCACCCGTGCGTGCTGCAGCTGAAACTCCACTATCGCCTGCTGCTGCTCGCACAGTCCGGCCAGCATGTGCAAGGTGGAGTTCCACCTTGTAGGCACGTCGCATATGAGGTGGTGAGCGGGAAGGTCAAAGTTACGCTGCAGCGCTGACAGGCGAGCAGCAGCAGGATGAGAACGCCGAAAGCGCGCACAGATGGCCCGCACTTTATGCAGCAGCGCTGACATAATTTTTAAGGAATCTCTGCACCACCAAATTCAGCACATGCGCCAGGCAAGGGATGTGTGTCAAACCGGCTAGTCCCAGAGCTGCTACGAGATTTCGCCCATTATCGCACACCAGCAGGCCGGGCTTGAGGCTGACTGGCACAAACCACTCATCGGTCTCACCCTGTTCAAGGCCCGTCCACAGCTCCTGCGCGGTGTGGGTTTTGTCCCCCAAACAGATAAGTTTTAAAACAGCCTGCTGTCGTTTACCCCTGGCTGTGCTGAAGTTGGTGGTGAAGGTGTTACACTGACCGGATGAGGGGTCGGTAGAGGATGAGGAAGCGGCGTAGGAGGAGGAAGCAACAGGAGGCAAACTGAAGTGCCCTGCAATCCTCGGTGGTGGAAGGACATGAGCAAAACTGCTATCCGCCTCAGGCCCAGCCGCCACTGCATTTACCCAGTGTGCTGTTATGGAGATATAACGTCCCTGACCGTGCTTACTGGTCCACGTATCCGTAGTGAGGTGCACCTTGCCACAGATGGCTTTACGCAGTGCACATCTGATTTTGTCTCCCACTTGGTTGTGCAGGGAAGGGATGGCTCGCCTGGAAAAGTAGTGGCGGCTGGGCACGACGTACTGTGGGACAGCCACCGCCATAAGGCCTTTAAAACTATCCGTCTCCAACAGACGGAATGACAGCATTTCAAAGGCCAGTAATTAAAAAATGCTGGCATTCAGGGCTAGTAATCGCGGGTGGGTACGGGGGTACTTCCTCTTCCTCTCCAGCGTTTGGTAGATGGAGAGCTGAACGCTTCCGTGGGACATTGTGGAGATGCTTGGTGACCCAGGTGGTGGTGTTGCTGGAAGATCCTCTGTTTGCGAGGTGGCAGATGGCACTGTCACTTCAGAGGTGGATGAAAAGGCCGAGACTGCAGCAGAAGAGGAAGCAGGAGGAGCCAGAGACCTTTCTTGGTTTTTGAGGTGTCTACTCCACTGCAGCTCGTGCTTAGCACTTAAATGCCTGGTCATGCAGGTTGTGCTCAGGTTGAGAACGTTTATGCCTCGCTTCAGGCTCTGATTGCACAGCGTGCAAACCACTCGTGTCTTGTCGTCAGCACATTGTCTGAAGAACTGCCACGCCAGGGAACTCCTTGGAGCTGGCTTTGGTGTGCTCGGTCTCTTGCTGCGGTGGGCAGTAGCAGTCGTACTGTCTAGAGGGCGGCCGCTCCGCTTTTGCACCCTGCTCCCTCTTATGCTGTGCTGGTGGCTCTGTGCGACCTTGTTTCCATGTGGGGTTGAGGACCTCATCGTCCTCCACATCATCTTCCACCCAGTCTTCACCCCTGCCTTCCTTGTCAGTCTGCACACTTTTGAAAGCCCCAGCAGTTGGCACCTGTGTTTCGTCATCATCCAAGACGTGCTGTGATGGTCCTCCCATGTGCTCATCTTGAAAGATAAGTGGTTGGGCATCGTTGCACTCAATCTCTTCCACTTCTGGGACAGGGCTAGGTGGATGGCCCTGGGAAACCCTGCTAACAGAGTCATCAAAAAGCAGAAGAGACTGCTGCTTGACTTGGGGCTCAGACTGCTTGGCTGATTTGCAAGGGGGTGAGGTGAAAGACTGATGGACATCGGCTGCAGGTGCCAACTGTGGCCTTTCAGCAGGAGACTGGGTGGGAGACAATGTGAATGAACTGAATCCACTGTCAGCAACCCAATCTACTATCGCCTGTACATGTTCAGGCCTCACCATTCGTAGAGCCGCATTAGGCCCTACCAAATACCGCTGCAGGTTCTGTCGCCTACTCGCACCTGAGGAAGGGTTTTCACTTGTGCGTGTAGCTGGCACAGATCGACAACGTCCTTTCCCTGCAACAGGAGCGCCAACAGCAGCACCACGACCTGGGCCACGTCCCTTATTTAACGCTCTCCTCATATTTCTCGAATTTAGGATCTTGCCCTAAATGGGTGTTTAATTAATAGTAGAATAGAACGACAATATGTACAGGGTGTATCTCACACACCCTGAACCAGACTAGGCCTCAATAAAAAATTTTGCCCAAAATGGCTGTATTTCAAATACCTGAATCAAACTACTGTATTTAAAGGTTGTATCTCACACGCCCTGAACCAGACTAGGCCTCAATTAAAGATATGTGCACCTAATGGCGGTATTTCAAATATCTGAATAGAACCACACTATGTAAAGGCTGTATCTCACAATGACATATGCAGAAAAGGCTGCAAAATAAACTTTTTTTTGCCCAAACGGGTGTTAGTTTAATAACTGAATATGACAGCAATATATAACCCTGAAATTTCAAACGTGCTGATGCTGCAAGGCCTGAAAAATTGTGTATTTTGTCCCCAAAATTTTGTTTTATTAATAGAAGAATAAAAGCCCTGTATATACAGGGTGTATCTCACACGGCCTGACCCACACTAGGCCTCAATTAAATTTGTTTGCCCTAAATTTCTGTATTTCAAATACCTGAATCAAACCCCTGTATTTAAAGGGTGTATCTCACACGGCCTGAACCAGAATAGGCCTCAATTAAATTTGTTTGCCCAAAATGGCTATATTTCAAATACCTGAATCAAACGCCTGTATTTAACCACCTCAGCCCCCAGTGCTTAAACACCCTGAAAGACCAGGCCACTTTTTACACTTCTGACCTACACTACTTTCACCGTTTATTGCTCGGTCATGCAACTTACCACCCAAATGAACTTTACCTCCTTTTCTTCTCACTAATAGAGCTTTCATTTGGTGGTATTTCATTGCTGCTGACATTTTTACTTTTTTTGTTATTAATCGAAATTTAACGATTTTTTTGCAAAAAAATGACATTTTTCACTTTCAGTTGTAAAATTTTGCAAAAAAAAACGAGATCCATATATAAATTTTGCTCTAAATTTATTGTTCTACATGTCTTTGATAAAAAAAAAATGTTTGGGTAAAAAAAAAAAATGGTTTGGGTAAAAGTTATAGCGTTTACAAACTATGGTACAAAAATGTGAATTTCCGTTTTTTGCAGCAGCTCTGACTTTCTGAGCACCTGTCATGTTTCCTGAGGTTCTACAATGCCCAGACAGTACAAACACCCCACAAATGACCCCATTTCGGAAAGTAGACACCCTAAGGTATTCGCTGATGGGCATAGTGAGTTCATAGAACTTTTTATTTTTTGTCACAAGTTAGCAGAAAATGATGATTTTTTTTTTTTGATTTTTTTTCTTACAAAGTCTCATATTCCACTAACTTGTGACAAAAAATAAAAAGTTCTATGAACTCACTATGCCCATCACGAAATACCTTGGGGTCTCTTCTTTCCAAAATGGGGTCACTTGTGGGGTAGTTATACTGCCCTGGCATTCTAGGGGCCCAAATGTGTGGTAAGGAGTTTGAAATCAAATTCTGTAAAAACTGACCAGTGAAATCCGAAAGGTGCTCTTTGTAATATGGGCCCCTTTGCCCACCTAGGCTGCAAAAAAGTGTCACACATCTGGTATCTCCGTACTCAGGAGAAGTTGGGGAATGTGTTTTGGGGTGTCATTTTACATATACCCATGCTGGGTGAGAGAAATATCTTGGCAAAAGACAACTTTTCCCATTTTTTTATACAAAGTTGGCATTTGACCAAGATATTTATCTCACCCAGCATGGGTATATGTAAAAAGACACCCCAAAACACATTCCTCAACTTCTCCTGAATACAGAGATACCAGATGTGTGACACTTTTTTGCAGCCTAGGTGGGCAAAGGGGCCCATATTCCAAAGAGCACCTTTCGGATTTCACTGGTCATTTTTTACAGAATTTGTTTTCAAACTCCTTACCACACATTTGGGCCCCTAGAATGCCAGGGCAGTATAACTACCCCACAAGTGACCCCATTTTGGAAATCAGACACCCCAAGGTATTCCGTGAGGGGCATGGCGAGTTCCTAGAATTTTTTATTTTTTGTCACAAGTTAGTGGAAAATTATGATTTTTTTTTTTTTTTTCATACAAAGTCTCATATTCCACTAACTTGTGACAAAAAATAAAAACTTCCATGAACTCACTATGCACATCAGCGAATACCTTGGGGTCTCTTCTTTCCAAAATGGGGTCACTTGTGGGGTAGTTATACTGCCCTGGCATTCTAGGGGCCCAAATGTGTGGTAAGGAGTTTGAAATCAAATTCTGTAAAAACTGACCAGTGAAATCCGAAAGGTGCTCTTTGGAATATGGGCCCCTTTGCCCACCTTGGCTGCAAAAAAGTGTCACACATGTGGTATCTCCGTATTCAGGAGAAGTTGAGGAATGTGTTTTGGGGTGTCTTTTTACATATACCCATGCTGGGTGAGATAAATATCTTGGTCAAATGCCAACTTTGTATAAAAAAAAATGGGAAAAGTTGTCTTTTGCCAAGATATTTCTCTCACCCAGCATGGGTATATGTAAAATGACACCCCAAAACACATTCCCCAACTTCTCCTGAGTACGGAGATACCAGATGTGTGACACTTTTTTGCAGCCTAGGTGGGCAAAGGGGCCCATATTACAAAGAGCACCTTTCGGATTTCACTGGTCAGTTTTTACAGAATTTGATTTCAAACTCCTTACCACACATTTGGGCCCCTAGAATGCCAGGGCAGTATAACTACCCCACAAGTGACCCCATTTTGGAAAAAAGAGACCCCAAGGTATTCGCTGATGGGCATAGTGAGTTCATTGAAGTTTTTATTTTTTGTCACAAGTTAGTGGAATATGAGACTTTGTATGAAAAAAATAAATAAAATAAAAAATCATCATTTTCCACTAACTTGTGACAAAAAATAAAAAATTCTAGGAACTTCCCATGCCCCTCACGGAATACCTTGGGGTGTCTTCTTTCCAAAATGGGGTCACTTGTGGGGTAGTTATACTGCCCTGGCATTTTCCAGGGGCCCTAATGTGTGGTAAGTAGGTAAATGACCTGTGAAATTCGAAATGTGCTCTTTGGAATGTGGGCCCCTTTGCCCACCTAGGCTGCAAAAAAGTGTCACACATGTGGTATCGCCGTATTCAGGAGAAGTTGGGGAATGTGTTTTGTGGTGTCATTTTACATATACCCATGCTGGGTGAGAGAAATATCTTGGCAAAAGACAACTTTTCCCATTTTTTTATACAAAGTTGGCATTTGACCAAGATATTTATCTCACCCAGCATGGGTATATGTAAAATGACACCCCAAAACATATTCCCCAACTTCTCCTGAATACGGAGATACCACATGTGTGACACTTTTTTGCAGCCTAGGTGGGCAAAGGTGCCCAAATTCCTTTTAGGAGGGCATTTTTAGACATTTGGATACCAGACTTCTTCTCACGCTTTGGGGCCCCTAAAATGCCAGGGCAGTATAAATACCCCACATGTGACCCCATTTTGGAAAGAAGACACCCCAAGGTATTCAATGAGGGGCATGGCGAGTTCATAGGAAAAAAAGAATTTGGGCACAAGTTAGCGGAAATTGATTTTTTTGATTTTGTTCTCACAAAGTCTCCCTTTCCGCTAACTTGGGACAAAAATTTCAATCTTTCATGGACTCAATATGCCCCTCAGCGAATACCTTGGGGTGTCTTCTTTCCAAAATGGTGTTATTTGTGGGGTGTTTGTACTGCCCTGGCATTTGAGGGTCTCCGCAATCATTACATGTATGCCCAGCATTAGGAGTTTCTGCTATTCTCCTTATATTGAGCATACAGGTAATGAGATTTTTTTTTTCCGTTCAGCCTCTGGGCTGAAAGAAAAAAATGAACGGCACAGATTTCTTCATTCGCATCGATCAATGTGGATGAAAAAATCTCTGCCAAAAAAAGAAAAAGGAGGGGAAAGGCGTCTGCCAGGACATAGGAGCTCCGCCCAACATCCATACCCACTTAGCTCGTATGCCCTGGCAAACCCGATTTCTCCATTCACATCAATCGATGTGGATGAATAAATCATTGCCGGGATTTTTTTTTTTATATATACAAAGTGTTTGCCAAAGTATATGAACACCGCCACCTCCTCAGCTCATATGCCTCGGCAAACGTATCTTTTACTGCAGAGGAGAAATCTCGTCTTGCAGCGCCGCATACACCGACTTGCGTGTAATCTGACAGCAGCGCAATGCTTCTGTCCGAATGCACATCAGTGCTGCAGCTAGTCGATCGGTTGGTCCACCTGAAAGGTAAAAAAAACAAAACAAAAAAGAAAAAACCAGGCCGCAACGCAATAACTTTATTAACTTTAGAACAGAACATATTAACTTTTTTTTAACTTTTTTAACTTTTTTACTTACCGGTAATTTTTTTTTTGTTTAGTTTTTTTTACCTTTATAGAACAAACCTCTCCTTCCCCATGGGACAATGTGCAAAGCGCAAATCGCCCAAAGATGTGGCAAAGTACGTTATGCACTTTATCCCAGGTGAAAGGAGAGGTTTGCAGCAGCTGTGAGTAAAAGGGCCCTAATAGCCCTGTGTGCCTGTCCTGTGAGATGCAATCCCTATGCTAGGTGTACCTGTGTGTGGTACTTCCGGAAACACTCACCAAAGCATAGGGCAGGGTGGTCAGGACAGTCAGGACAGAAATAGTGGGTGTCACGCCTTATTCCACTCCTGCTACAGACACGACATCTTTTTCGGGGTGACGGTTGGGTTGAGGTACCAGGAACGACACTGGGGAAATGTCGCTCGTGTAGACGGCTAACTACACTGGTGGATGGGGCCACGAAACCTCCTGGGTAAGGGAGGTTCTCGATGATGTCTTCCTGGAATTTGAGGAAGGATCGTGTTCTCCCAGCCTTACTGTAGAGAACAAAACTATTGTACAGCGCCAATTGAATTAAATATACAGACACCTTCTTATACCAGCGTCTGGTTCTGCGGGAAACTAAATACGGAGACAACATCTGGTCATTGAAGTCCACCCCTCCCATGAGCGCATTATAGTCGTGGACACAGAGGGGCTTTTCAATGACACGGGTTGCTCGCTCAATTTGGATTGTCGTGTCTGCGTGAATGGAGGAGTGCATGTAAACGTCACGCTTGTCTCTCCATTTCACCGCGAGCAGTTCTTCGTTACACAAGGCAGCCCTCTCCCCCCTTGCAAGACGGGTGGTTACAAGCCGTTGGGGGAAGCCCACGCGACTAGTTCGCGCGGTGCCACAGGCGCAAATCCGTTCTAGAAACAAATGCCTAAAGAGGGCCACACTTGTGTAAAAATTGTCCACATAAAGATGGTACCCCTTGCCGAATAAGGGTGACACCAAGTCCCAGACTGTCTTCCCACTGCTCCCCAGGTAGTCAGGGCAACCGACCGGCTCCAGGGTCTGATCTTTTCCCTCATAGATCCTGTGGCCCTTTCACAGAGCTTATACAATTTGACCCCATACCGGGCACGCTTGCTTGGGATGTATTGTTTGAAGCCAAGGCGCCCGGTAAAATGTATTAGGGACTCGTCTATGCAGATGTTTTGCTCGGGGGTATACAAATCTGCAAATTTCTGGTTGAAATGGTCTATGAGGGGCCGAATTTTGTGGAGCCGGTCAAAAGCTGGGTGGCCTCTGGGACGGGAGGTGGTGTTGTCGCTAAAATGCAGGAAACGGAGGATGGCCTCAAATCGTGCCCTGGACATAGCAGCAGAGAACATGGGCATGTGATGAATCGGGTGCGTGGACCAATATGACCGCAATTCATGCTTTTTAGTTAGACCCATGTTGAGGAGAAGGCCCAAAAAAATTTTAATTTCGGAAACTTGGACTGGTTTCCACCGGAAAGGCTGGGCATAATAGCTTCCCGGGTTGGCGGATATAAATTGTGTGGCATACCGGTTTGTCTCTGCCACGACTAAGTCCAAGATCTCCGCAGTCAAGAACAGCTCAAAAAATCCCAGGGCCGAACCGATTTGAGCCGTCTCAACCCGAACTCCAGACTGGGCGGTGAAAGGGGGAACTACAGGTGCGGCTGAAGTTGGTGACTGCCAATCAGGGTTTGCCAGCACCTCAGGGATTCTAGGGGCTCTACGGGCCTGTCTGTGCGGTGGCTGCGACGGGGTAACTACTGCACGTGCCACCGTACCAGCTTCAACTGCCCTTCTGGTGCTCGCCACGTCACCATGTTGTACGGCAGTGCTGGTACTAGGTCCAGGGAGGGCTGCGCTGCTGGTGTATGCCTCACCACGTGATCCGGCAGCGACAGCCCCACTCTGCTGCTCTTGAAGCGGATCCTGCGTAACCTGTGGTCTAGCGACACGGGGCCGGGTACGCCTGGTGCTGCCAGGGACCTCAACCTCCTCGTCCGAACTTTGGGTCAGAGAGCCACTGCTTTCCACAGGTTCATATTCTGACCCGCTAGATTCGTCAGATGAGGGTTCCCACTCCTCATCCGACTGGGTCAGAATCCTGTAGGCCTCTTCAGAAGAATACCCCCTGTTTGACATTTTGGACTACTAAATTTAGGGGTATTCCCTGAGACTACCCAAGAAAAAAAGCAAACCTGTCTTACAAAGGGGAGGCTAGCGAAGTACCGGAGGCCGCTGCGGTTGATAAAAAATATCAAAACTGATTTTTTTATCGCCGCAGTGCGTGTAAAATGAATGTGCAGTGATCAAAAAAATATATATTTTTTGTCACTGCGGTGGGGCGGGCGTGGGTGAACGCACGTGTGGGCGACCGATCAGGCCTGATCGGGCAAACACTGCGTTTTGGGTGGAGGGCGAGCTAAGGTGACACTAATACAATTATAGATCTGACCGTGATCAGTTTTGATCACTTACAGATACTATAAAAGTACAAATGCTGATTAGCGATACGCTAATCAGCGAATAAAAGTGACTGCGGTGCGGTGGGGTGGGCGCTAACTGACGCTAACTACCTAACCAAGGGGCCTAAACTATCCCTAAAACCTAACAGTCAATACCAGTGAAAAAAAAAAAGTGACAGTTTACACTGATCACTTTTTTTCCTTTCACTAGTGATTGACAGGGGCGATCAAAGGGGTGATCAAAGGGTTAATTGGGGTGCAGGGGGGTGATCTGGGGCTAAGGTGTAGTGTTTGGTGTACTCACAGTTCAGTCTGCTCCTGTGCTGGATCCAACCGACGAAAAGGACCAGCACAGGAGCAGACAAGCCATATAACAGATCATATTTACTAATATGATCTGTTATATGACTTGTGATTGGATTTTTTGAAAATCGCCAGCCTGCCAGCCAATGATCGTTGCTGGCAGGCTGGTGACGAACTTGTTCTTTTAATTTTGCCGGCCCGCGATGCGCATGCGCGGGCCGGCTTTGAGCGAAATCTCGCGTCTCGCGAGATGACGCGTATATGCGTGATTGTGCGCAGCGCTGCCACCTCCGGAACGCGAATCTGCGTACAGCGGTCCGGAGGTGGTTAAAGGGTGTATCTCACACAGCCTGAACCAGACTAGGCCTCAATTAAATTTGTTTGCCCAAAATGGCTGTATTTCAAATACCTGAATCAAACCAATGAATTTAAAGGGTGTATCTCACACGCCCTGAACCAGTCTAGGCCTCAATTAAAGATTTGTGCACCAAATGGCGGTATTTCAAATATCTGAATAGAACCACACTATGTAAAGGCTGTATCTCACAATGACATATGCAGCAAAGACTGCAAAAGAAACTTTTTTTTGCCCAAACGGGTGTTAGTTTAATAACTGAATATGACAGCAGTATATAACCCTGAAATTTCACATGTGCTGATGCTGCAAGGCCTGAAAAATTGTGTATTTTGCCCCAAAAAGGATGTTTTATTAATAGAAGAATATAAGCCCTGTATATACAGGGTGTATCTCACACGGCCTGACCGACAGTAGGCCTCAATTAAATTTGTTTGCCCAAAATTGCTGTATTTCACATACCTGAATAGAAGCCCTGTATTTAAAGGGTGTATCTCACACGCCCTGAACCAGACTAGGCCTCAATTAAAGATTTGTGCACCAAATGGTGGTATTTCAAATATCTGACTATAACCCAAATATTTAAAGGGTGTGTCTCACAATGACATATGCAGCAAAGGCTGCCAAATAAACTTTTTTCCCCCAAACGGGTGTTAGTTTAATAACTGAATATGACAGCAGTATATAACCCTGGAATTTTAAACGTGCTGATGCTGCAAGGCCTGAAAATTTTCGTATTTTGCCCCAAAAAGGGTGTTTTATTAATAGAATATAAGCCCTGTATATACAGGGTGTATCTCACACGGCCTGACCCACACTAGGCCTCAATTCAATTTGTTTGTCCAAAATGGCTGTATTTCAAATACCTGAAAAGAAGCCCTGTATTTAACGGGTGTATCTCACACGGCCTGAACCAGACTAGGCCTCAATTAAATTTGTTTGCCCAAAATGGCTATATTTCAAATACCTGAATCAAACCCCTGTATTTAACCCCTTCAAGACCAAGCTAGTTTTCACCATAAGGACCAAGCCACATTTTGCAAATCTGACATGTTTCACTTTATGTGGTAATAACTCTGGAACGCTTTTACTTATATAAGCGATTCTGAGAATGTTTTCTCGTGACATATTGTACTTCATGTTAGTGCTAAATTTGAGTCATATGTTTCACCTTTATTTTTAAAAAAAATCCAAAATTTACAGAAAATTTTGAAAAATTAGCAATTTTCAAAATTTGAATTTCTTTGGTTCTCTGACAGACAGTGGTAACTTACAAAATAGTTATTACTTTACATTTACCATATGTCTACTTCATGTTTGCATCATTTTGTAAATGTAATTTTATTTTTTTGGGATGTTAGAAGGCTTAGAAGTTTAGAAGCAAATTTTAAAAAATTTCGGAACATTTCCAAAACCCACTTTTTAAGGACCAGTTCATGTCTGAAGTCACTTTGTGAGGCTTATATAATAGAAACCACCCAAAAATAATCCCATTTTAGAAACTACACCCCTCAAGGTATTCAAAACTAATTTTACAAACGTTGTTAACCCTTTAAGTGTTCCACCAGAATTAATGGAAAATAGAGGTAAATTTTTAAAGTTTCACTTTTTTTCCATTAAGATACATTTCTCCTGCAACCCAGCATGGGTTAACAGCAAAATAAACCTCAATATTTGTTACCCCGATTCTTAAGTTTACAGAAACACCCCATATGTGGTTATAAAGTGCTATATGGGGGCACAGCGGGGCTCAGAATGAGAGGAATACTGTGTGGCTTTTGGAAGGCAGATTTCGCTGTAATAATTTTCAAGCACCATGTCGCATTTGAAGACACCCTGAGGCACCCCAACATTGAAAGAAAACCAAGAAGTGACCCCATTATGGAAAATACACCCCCCAAGGATTTTTTCAAGGGGTGCACTGAGCACTTTGGCCCAATAGCCGTTTCATAGAATTTAGAAAGACTTGCCAGTGAAAATGAAAAATTTCATATTTTACAAGAATATCTCGCTTTAAGCCCAAATTTTTTATTTTAACAAGGGGTATCAGGAGAAAATGCACCCCATAATCTGTTACCCATTTTTTCCTGAATATGTCAACACCCCATATGTGGTTGTAAAGTGCTGTATGTGCACACAGTGGGGCTCAGAATGGGAGGAACACCATGTGGCTTTTGGAAGGCAGATTTCGCAGGAATAATTTTCAAGCACCATGTCGCATTTGAAGACACCCTGAGGCACCCCAACAGTGAAAGAAAACCAAGAAGTGACCCCATTATGGAAAATACACCCCCCAAGGAATTTTTCAAGGGGTGCACTGAGCACTTTGGCCCAATAGCCGTTTCATAGAATTTAGAAAGACTTGGCAGTAAAAATGAAAAATTTGATATTTTACAAGAATAGCTCGCTTTAGGCCCAAATTTGTCATTTTAACAAGCGGTATCAAGAAAAAAATGCACCCCATAATCTGTTTCCCATTTTCTCCAGAATACGTCAACAGCCCATATGTGGTTGTAAAGTGCTGTATGAGCACACAGCGGGGCTCAGAATGGGAGGAACACCGTGTGGCTTTTGGAAGGCAGATTTCGCAGGAATAGTTTTCAAGCACCATGTCGCATTTAAAGACACTCTGAGGCACCACAACAGTGAAAAACGCAAAAACGAGGCTCTAGGGGTGCCAGAACATAAAAGGAAATTGAAGAATTGCCTCATTTAATAAAATGACACCTTTCAATGTATTTATCTAGGGGTATAATGAGAATTTTTAAGGTTTTTAATTTATTTTTTTGGGGGAGCTATTATTGGATTGCCAAATGGAAAAATGCTCAACTGAAAATGTCTTGCCATGGATAAATTAAGTGTTGTAGAAATATTATCTGTTGTAGAAATATTAATATTAGAAATCCGCTCTCATCAGGCTTTGTGTAAGGAAAGGTAAAAATCTCAACCACAATCAGTCAAAGGTGTTTTCATGTTAAGTTCTGCTGAGCAACTGCCTCCCCCCTGCCCAGTCTGTTTATTTTATTTACTCACAAAAGGTGTAAAAGGGGCTGGCCCATAACAAGGATACAGGAAGTGATGACATAGGAAGACAAGACGCCATCATTTAGAATAACCTAGCCAGCAAACAAACACATATATACAATAATCTACCATTACCACTGGAGTTAATTTTATCCAGCCTTGCTCAGTGATCAATGCCAGATAGAATTACTATGATCCTCATGCATGTTTATTTACAGGACAACATCATTATCTCCAGCGGCTGATCAGGCGCACTAGAGACAACAAACGCACGTTCCTTTCATATATTGTTCTCTTAACAAATGCATCCACGCCAAGCCAATAAATCTGCGTGTTGCGCGGGGGCCCTAGCCGGCATCCATACATCAGCCAACAAAACACTGCTCTGCTGAACACATCAGTCTCCCCCGGCCCACAGCCCAGCGCTTAGTACATGGACCATTCGCCGATGGAGACCTCTGCGCCCAGCAGCTGTGACAGGACATACACGGGAAGATATCCACTCCAATGGTTTACCCTGACACTGAGAGACATGATGACAATACACAATATACTAAATACACATCCTAATAAAATTTCCACAACAGTCCCTCCTCTTTGTCATATGCTCCCCAGTGTCCCTCGATGAATCTCGATCTTCTACTTTGAAAAAAACTGTCTTGTCTACGAAAAGTCCTGAATCCATAAAACAAAACAGATGATGGAAAACAGAAAGTCAATCTTGACACGTAGCTTAAAACAAATCTTGACTCGTAGATTCTTTTCTTCGAGAGCTGACTCAGGAGGTGGTGTTTCGCGCTGGTCGTCGGCTGGTTTGGAATCCTCTGCATCTGGTCCATGGTTTGGTCTTCAGGGCATCTTGTCTGTTCGGGCTTCGGTAACTCAGTCGATTAGACATCAGGAACATCTCACTCCGGCGTATAGAAGGAATGGAAACAAAAAACATAAGTACAAGTCCTATTTCCTTTCGCCCGGATCCAATGGAAAACCAGTAAGCTCCAAGACCTCCCAAAGCTTTAAAAAGGATTCCGACCATCACTAGTCATAGCTCCGCCTCTGCCCCGCTCCTGTCAGTATGGGCCTGACCCTTGTCAATGGTGTCTGCTAGCCAGGCATAACCATACCACATCTAAGGGTCGCCTAGCTGCCCGGACACCCATACAGGATTAACAAGCGAGGAGCAGGACCCAGAGCTAATATTAAACCTATAGCTGATATTACCCTCTAGGAATGTATCGTTATGTGCTATCAACAAATGTCTCCTTGTAACAAATAAACAAAAGTGATACTCTTCATTCTTTGACTTAGTTGAGCAGCTTTTTGCTATGACTGGTGTGGATCCAGTTGTCTCGTCCCTCGAACTTCAGAGAGGTTGGCGTCATCAGCAGCAACCGGAATGGCCCAAGATATCTCGTCTCTAGTTCGTTTCTTTAGCACGACCCAATCACCTGGTTGACTAGAATGAACATTGGTTATTGAGTCTGGGTTTGGGAGAAACTCCCGAACCCAGTGGTGGACATCGGGTGATAACCCGTGGGGCTGCCTGGGGGCATACCTGATGGAATAAAAGGGTTACAGCGGAACATTCAGGCCATGGTTCGGCCGTGATTTTTACCTTTTTTGCAAAAATCTGACCCAAACACCCTCAAAGTAAAGGCGTGATGGTTCTCAATGTAATTCCCTACTAGGTTAGAAATTGATTGACATTTAAGAGGTTAGAAAGTTTGAAGATCGTTGTTTTCTGCACCACTTTCCCCCCTTTTCATCGTCCTTTAAAACCAGGACGAAGAGAAGCTGGATTAAACATGGTGCATCGTCTCAAGGTTAGATGGAGAGATGAGGGAGGGATGAGAGAGAGAGGGAGAGAAAGAGAGAGAGAGAAAGAGAAAGAGAAAAGCGCTTCTCTTGGACTCTGCAGTCTCAGAGGGAAGGGAGTACATGACAGTGTTACTTCGCACTGTCTGGGACTTTTGAATGCCCTGTTGCTGAAGATCGATGGATTCGTGCAGCCACAGTTCTGCTTTCTGGAGGGAACCATGGCTTTGGAGTCTAGTGGGGAATTTACGGACAAACTTTTTCCCAATCCAGACCTCAAAGGTCTCTTCTTTGGGGATGGTCCACTCTGAACCTACAGTTCCTTGGTGCCAATCTTTGAGGGGCTTAACAACTCCTCCTCCATAGATGGGTTTCATGTACTGCTTGGCTGTCCTATAGTCAGAAGTCGTACCCTTCTGTTCCCTAAATTTCTCTAAACCCATGCTTGATCCTTCTAAAAGTAGGTCCACCTATAGTGTCCCGTGACACACGCTTGGACTGTCCCGCGACACACGCTTGGACGGCTGCTACTCCCCTTCGTTCGTCTCTGAGTTGCCCTAGGGTTTCTGGCACCGACACACGGACTCCGTTCACCCTAGTTAGACCTCAGGAAAAGGAGTAATCAGTGTGAGGAAAAGGGCTCTCACCGACACATGGCGGCCCTCAGAGTCTCCTAATGAGCTATACCAGCCTCGGTTTTGGCTCTGAATAGTGACCTGACCACAGGATAGGGCTTGACCTGAAGTGGAATGTGCGCACAGGAAACAAACACACAGTTCTCCTGTGGGGAAAGGGGTTACTCACACAGCTATTGGTATGCCCGGGTGATATAAATCACCTTGTCTCCTTAAAAAAAAGCTCATCAACTCACTTTCCTTTGCCGATATGATTCTATATAGTCAAGCTGAACAGCACACGAAGCCCTTTTTGCAGTGACTGATCAAAAACCTCTCGCTCAGCAGCAACCCTTGAATTCAGACAGTAGTTCCCACACAATATCATGAGACCCCCAGTACTCCTAACCAAATCAACAGAGAAGAGAGAGGGAAAGAAAGAGAAAGAGAAAAAGAAAGAGAAAAGCACCAAAATATGAAAAAGGAAAAAATTAATAATAGACTAAAAATAAAAATGGGTTAGTAAATAAGGAAAAACTAAAAAAAAACTTGATTACATCAATAAAAACCGAAAAAATAAAAATGGATTAGTAAAAGAAGACCCGTAAAAAGGAGAGAAAAAAACAACATAGAAAACTTCAGTTACAGAAAGTCTTGCTATATACATTGAGATTCAGTAAAAAGTAAATGTTAACCTAAAAACTGAGACTCAAATACAAAAACAAAAACCTTTTTGAAAACATACAACTGTATAGGACTGAATTAACAAATCAATGTCTTGGAGGGTTCACCTGAAACCGTACAGGAGAATATCTACCCACCCAGTCATTGAAATGTTAATTTGCCCAGCCCCAAACCAGCTTCAGATTCATTTTACCAAAGAAGCAGGATTTAACATTACAAGGTCCCAAAATCGGGAAGGGAAAAATCTATTTAAATTAGGTCTCAGATAAAGACCTTAATTTACCCTTCTCTGGCACACAAAAATTAGAAACTCTACTGAATTCCAGAAACCGATCTCTTTCCTCTCTGAACTTTAAATTTTACCATTTTAACCGTTCATATTGGTATTTAAAATCTGCTTCATGGATCAATGACCTTGGCTGTCCCTGGGTCCTATACCTTTGTAAAGAACCATGTCTGGGACCATTACCCCACTTTGCTGAATAAACCACTTTACTTCTAGGTGTGGTTCTGGGGTACTTAACATACCTGTGTCTGTTGCCATTAGCAACGTAACAATATTGTGCAATGTGCCCGTATTCCCTGCATGCAAAACAACGAATAGCTTGTCTCCCTGCACAATACCTTGTCTGGGCACATGGTGATTTGACTTGGTGCACAACATTAATCATCCTAGCATGACTAGATCCCACACTACTATCTGTATTGAGTCCACTTACCACGGACTAATTTGAGGAATCTTCTGGCATTGTGTTAACACTTCCAACTCCAGGGTCAGACACATTGTCCATCTCCATCCCTGAGTCGGTTCCACTATCTGAACCACAGTCCTCAGACTTCTCCATGCTTACAGCCCATACATTTCCTCTAATCCCAGACACATTACTCTCCAACGGTTGCTTCAATGACTCCGACAATTCCCTTACAGCACCCTGTGCATGTGTCAGGCTTTCAGATAACCATTCATTCTTGTTTTGGAGCTCAGTATTACACCTCACAGTACATTCATACATAGCGCTAGCTTCAGCTGCCTGCTGGACAAGAGTTCTCAATTTACCAATTTCCACTTTTAAATCTTCCACTTCTCCTTCCAAACCCAGCTTCAGCCTACAAGACTCCTGATATTTATCTGCTATCCACCCAGCAGCAAAAATCAGAGCATACTTGCCTTTCCTTTTGTGCCATTTTTTGGTACCGATCAGGTTTGGTACACAATTCTGAGCCTGCAGCCATGGATCAGTAGATCCCTGCATAGCTTGAAGAATGGCCGCCGTGTCCTTCAATTTTGCAACTTCTTTAAAAATACTTTCCATTGCACAGCAAAATAAACACCACAATGGTTGCTACAAAAAATACACTGCTATCGATGTCGAGGAGTTGTCCCAATACTTTTGGCACAGAACTACAAGCACCTCCTTTCTACACTGTAGTACCCGTATTAATTATGCCAAACAATTCTACAATTCAGTGTAACAGCCACAGATATACAAAAATTAAGCAGAATCATCAACTATAGGACAATTTCACTGCTAAACTGCCACTAATGCTCACACAATGATTCCTGTATCAGACTGGTCACTGAGCTTTACCACAACCGAACACTTAACTGATATCCAGCACAAAACTTACCAAAACTGTACATAGAAAGGTTACAAAAAGACAAGATAACTATTCTGGACAAAACTGACATTTGAGGCAAAAACAACCAAATTGCTTTCCATAGACACCAAAACTAAAAGTGAAACAGATCAAACTTAAATGAATTCCTTGTTAAAACCTGCAGCACCAACTCACCAAGATGTCTGCCAAAGCCACATGTTCTTCACACCACACAACGGAAATTAAAGATGGCCGACAAAAGCACATGGCTTGACACACACAAAGGAAAATAAAATGGCCGACAAACCACATGGCCTTCACAAAGGAAATCAAGATAGTGTCTACAAAATCCAGCAATAGAAAATCCAAATTATACCCTGTACTGCTCAGCACACTATCTAATCATACAACCTCTGTACAATCAACTCAGATCCACCAAAAACTATACAACGGAAAAGCACTTACCTCATCCTTACACAAATAGAGCGAAAAATGTTCTTTTAACAAGCAGACATTTTCTCTGACGCAGCAGACAAAACTACAGTTTACTACTCTCTCCAATATTACCTGCTGTGCAGAGAAAAAAATCTGTTGAATCCTTCCTGGCTCGCCATCTGTTGTAGAAATATTAATATTAGAAATCCGCTCTCATCAGGCTTTGTGTAAGGAAAGGTAAAAATCTCAACCACAGTCAGTCAAAGGTGTTTTCATGTTAAGTTCTGATGAGCAACTGCCTTCCCCCTGCCCAGTCTGTTTCTTTTATTTACTCACAAAAGGTGTAAAAAGGGCTGGCCCATAACAAGGATGCAGGAAGTGATGACATACAGGAAGTGATGATATAGGAAGACAAGACACCATCATTTAGAATAACCTAGCCAGCTAAAAAACACATATATACAATAATCTACCAATACCACTGGAGTTAATTTTATCCAGCCTTGCTCAGTGATCAATGCCAGATAAAATTACTATGATCCTCATGCATGTTTATTTACAGGACAACGTCATTATCTCCAGCGGCTGATCAGGCGCACTAGAGACAACAAACGCACGTTCCTTTCATATATTGTTCTCTTAACAAATGCATCCACGCCAAGCCAATAAATCTGCGTGTTGCGCGGGGGCCCTAGCCGGCATCCATACATCAGCCAACAAAACACTGCTCTGCTGAACACATCAGTCTCCCCCGGCCCACAGCCCAGTGCTTAGCACATGGACCATTCGCCGACGGAGACCTCTGCGCCCAGCAACTGTGACAGGACATACACTGGAAGATATCCACTCCAATGGTTTACTCTGACACTGAGAGACATGATGGCAATACAAAATATATTAAATACACATCCTATTAAAATTTCCACAACATAAGAAATTTGTGAAATGGACTTAATGGATATCAGTGGAGGTGTGATAAACTTGAAAGCACTCTCCAATGCAGAGGCCCGGTTTAGAGGGGCAGGTCTGACAGTAGTGAGTGGAGTCTTTCCTAATCTCTTTAACCGAGCAAACTCGACACCTTTTTTGGGGTCGCCTTTTTTTTTCTGTGGGGGAAAAGTACTCCAGGGAAATGCTGCCCACGTATTATTCTTGATGCCCCAGAAGCACTGCTGGATGAAAAACTGCCCTCTCCTTCCTGAACGCCAAAGATAAAAAATTTTTTTATTTTTTCCTGAAATTCCAAGAAGGTCCCCCCATGACCAGCTGTTCTGTGGATGACAAAGGCATATTATAGTGACACTTGGGTTAGGTACACAGCTAATTTTTTGTACCACACTTTAGATTTTCTTAAGGCACTGTAGGGCTGTAGTACCTGGTCTGAAAGATCCACTCCACCCATGAACTTGTTGTAATCCTGGATACACACAGGCTTGATGTTCTGCTCTGTAATTCCTTGGACTGGGACTGGGGTGGACTGATCTGCATGGATGGTAGTCAACACAAGAACATCCTGTTTGTCCTTGTATTTTAGCAGCATCAAATTTTCTGATCAAACAGCCCTGCTTTCCCCACGATGCACTGTCTGATCTATAAAGGATTTAGGGAGCCCTTTTTTATTTCTTCTAATTGTGCCACATGTGCCTATGCCTCTGGCAGCAAGGCACTTCAGGAGAGGGATTCTATTGTAAAAGTTGTCCAAATACAGATGGTATCCGTGGTCCAGCAGGGGGTGGACTAAATCCCTTACTATCTTCCCACTTATACCCAGAACCGGGGGACAATCGGGTGGATCAATTTTGGAATCTTTTACCTCGTAAATATGAAATCGCAGTGTATACCCGGATACACTTTCACAGGCCTTATACAACTTCACACCATATCTAGCCCTTTTATTGGGCAGGTACTGGCGGAAATGTAATCGGCCTTTTTAGTGGACCAATGATTCATCCACTGAGAGACATTTTTGGGGGGTATATACTTGACCAAATTTGGAATTGTAGTGGTCAACCACTGGCCTAATTTTAAAGAGTCAGTCATAACTGGGGTCGCTTGGGGGTGGGCATTCATTATTATTGCTGAAGTGTAGGAATCTTAGAATAGCTTTGAAACGGGCCCGGGGCATGGCAAGACAGTGAAAGGGGGTGTGATATAAAATATCTTTGTTCCAATACGAACGTATTGTTGTTTTTTTTATAATGCCCATGCTTAGGAGAAGTCCCCAAAACCTTTGCATTTCAGTCGTGTTAGTAAGGGTCCATTTGCGGGGCCTTGAGAGATAACTGTCTGGATGGGAGGCAATAAATTGCTCTGCATATATATTTGTTTGTTCCACCATCAAGTTAGTTAGGTCATCAGTGAAGAATAATTGGAAAAAATTAATTTCACTGAAACCTGTTATATCTACATTGATGCCTGGAGTGGCTGTAAATTCAGGCACCTGGGGCACATAGTTATCTGCGGGGATCCATGAAGAGTCACTTGTACGGTACTGCGACTGAGCACTACCCCTGGGACGCCTACGAGGGGGTTCATCATTAGATGAATCATCTGAGGAAGATGAAATAAAAATGTCACTTCATCTCCACTGTTGGAGTCAGTGTCCTCAAAAAGTACGGCTTATGCCTCTTCGGCAGTGAAAAGCCGTTTAGTAATTTTAAACTGTAAACTAACTAGATTTTTTTTGTCTTTTTTCATATATATATATTTTTAAATAGAACAGCAGACTAAAATACTGTATATCCATTAGGATAGGATAAAAACTCCCTGAGTCACAGATGGCTGGCGATGAGCCAGGGGTCTAGTATGGGGCACAGAGTAGTGCCAATATCCTTACTGGGGCAGAAAAGGGGTTAATTAATGTATTATTTTACAGTATTAGGTGGCACAAATCCACATGGAGCATAAGAGACTTATATTTTACAGAATGGTGCCACTCAAGCACAGGACACGAGTATATACACACAGGAGGATGGCACACCTATTGACGGTTATTTAAAAAAAATTTTTTTATGTAACTTGGGAGTGTGTGACAGGTGACTTGACGGACAGACAGGCTAGTGTGATAGGTGTCTTTATTGAACGGACAAACTGGAGTCACAGGTGTCTTGATGGACGGACAGACTGGACTGACAGGTGTCTTGATGGGCGGACAGGCTGGAGTGACAGGTGTCTTTATTGAATGGACAGACTGGACTGACAGGTGTCTTTATTGAACGGACAAACTTTAGTGACAGGTGTCTTGATGGACGGACAGACTGGAGTCACAGGTGTCTTGATGGACGGACAAACTTTAGTGACAGGTGTCTTGATGGACGGACAGACTGGAGTGACAGGTGTCTTTATTTAACGAACAAACTGGAGTCACAGGTGTCTTGATTGACGGACAGACTGCAGTCACAGGTGTCTTGATGGACGGAAAGGCTGGAGTGAAAGGTGTCTTTATTGAACGGACAAACTGGAGTGACAGGTTTCTTGATGGATGGACAGACTGGAGTGACAGGAGTCTTGACGGACGAACAGGCTGGACTGACAGGTGTCTTGATGGACGGACAGGCTGGAGTGACAGGTGTCTTTACGGGCAGAGAGTTGTCTTAATGGACGGACAGTAGTGACAGGTGTCTGGATGAGGTGATGATGACAGGACTGGACAGGACTAACCTCACTGACTGGGGCAAATCAGGCACAGAAGAGTGGCAAATCGGTACTGAAGGAGTTAATTAGGGATTAATTATGTACGAAGCAGGGGATGAGACACAGAACTGACTACAGATGACAAACGACAGGCTATTGATGAGGCACAGAACTGATCTGTGTCCCTGACTGGGGCACAGAAGCAGCTTTTCGACACAAAAGGGGTTAATTCAATCTGGTAGGTATTAATGTACAGCAGCTTTTCACACTCTCTCCTTCTCTGATCGCTTCCCTGACAGGAATTGGGACGATCAGAGAAGGAGAAGCACATAGTCCCTCCCTAACCCCCTTTACCTGCCCTTATGCGCTGCGATTGGTCCCTCTGCAGTACTGGACCAATCACAGCAACCCCAGCACGCCAGCTTCACTGAACTTTCAGCGCTTCGCTCCCTGCGCTGACAGAGAAAGCCGATAACGTACATGCACGTGGGGATGCGGTGAGGCACCATATTCCCCCACGTACATGTACATGATGTTGCATGAAGGGGTCAAAGGGTGTATCTCACATGGCCTGAACCAGACTAGGCCTCAATTAAATTTGGTTGCCCAAAATGGCTGTATTTCAAATACCTAAATCAAACCCCTGTATTTAAATGGTGTATCTCACACGCCCCTGAACCAGACTAGGCCTCAATTAAAGATTTGTGCACCAAATGGCGGTATTTCAAATATCTGAATATAACCCAAATATATAAAGGGTGTATCTCACAATGACATATGCAGCAAAGGCTGCCCAAATTTTTTTTTTTTGCCCAAACTGGTGTTTGTTTAATAACTGAATATGGCAGCAGTATATAACCCTGGCATTTCAAACGTCAAGATGCTGCAAGGCCGGAAAAATTGTGAATTTTGCACAAAAAAAGGTGTTTTATTAATAAAAGAATCAAACCCCTGTATTTAAAGGGTGTATCTCACACGCCCTGAACCAGACTAGGCCTTCTTTTAATTTTGTTTGCCCAAAATGGCTGTATTTCAAATACCTGAATAGAACCCCTGTATATACAGGGTGTATCTTACACACCCTGATCCAGACTAGGCCGCAATTAAATTTGTTTGCCCAAAATGGCTGTATTTTAATTACCTGAATAGAAGCCCTGTACACAAAGAATTGTGCCCAAAATGGCTTTATTTCAAATAACTGAATAGAAAGACAGTATGTAAAGGCGGTGTCTCACAATGACATCTGCAGCAAAGACTGCCAACTAAATTGTTTCTGCCCAAACGGGTGTTTGTTTAATAACTGAATTTGACAGCAGTATATAACCCTGAAAATTCATACGTGCTTTTTGATGGCAAAAAAGTGTGTTTTTAAAAACCCAGAAAATGATGGCTGTATTTCTAGCTTAAATTGCACACTGACTAATCCAGATGTTGTATAATGCAAAAAAAGTGTTTTTTTGGTTACAGAATATGATAGCTGTATATATTAAGCTTGAATTTAACACTTGCAGATCTGGAAAATAGTGTTTTTTGGCAAAAAAGTCTTTTTTTTAATAACCCAGAAAATGATGGCTGTATTTCTAGCTTAAATTGCACACTGACTAATCCAGATGTTGTATAATGCCAAAAAAGTTTTTTTTTGGTAACAGAATATGAAAGCTGTATATATTAACCACCTCCCGTCCGTGCTTCCTGTTCCGGCCCGGCGGTCATGTGATCGCCGGGACCGGAGAGTGCAGGAGCTGTGTGAGGTCTTTCAGAGACCTCGATCAGCCCTGCTCTGAGGCTGTACATCGCTTTATTGCGCTGTACAGCCTCTCTGGGGGGGAAGTGTTTCTTCTGTAACTGAGGCTACTATGTCACTATTTCATCAACAGTGAAAAAAAAAAAATAAGTGAAGTAAATGTCCCCCAGAGGTCTTGTATGACCTTATGGGGGATGAAAAGTGTAAAAAAATAATAATAATAAAATAAAGTGTTAAAAAAAAAAAAATTCCCCCAAGTAAGGCCTCTTTCACACTTGCGTTGTCCGGATCCGGCGTGTACTCCACTTGCCGGAATTACACGCCGGATCCGGAAAAACGCAAGTGTACTGAAAGCATTTGAAGACGGAACCGTCTTCCAAATGCGTTCAGTGTTACTATGGCACCCAGGACGCTATTAAAGTCCTGGTTGCCATAGTAGTAGTGGGGAGCGGGGGAGCAGCATACTTACCGTCCGTGCGGCTCCCCGGGCGCTCCAGAGTGACGTCAGAGCGCCCCATGCGCATGGATGACGTGATCCATGTGATCACATGATCCATGCGCTTGGGGCGCCCTGACGTCACTCTGGAGCGCCCGGGGAGCCGCACGGATGGTAAGTATGCTGCTCCCCCGCTCCCCGCTACACTTTACCATGGCTGCCAGGACTTTAGCGTCCCGGCAGCCATGGTAACCACTCTGAAAAAGCTAAATGTCGGCTCCGGCAATGCGCCGAAACAACGTTTAGCTTAAGGCCGGATCCGGATCAATGCCTTTCAATGGGCATTAATTCCGGATCCGGCCTTGCGGCAAGTGTTCCGGATTTTTGGCCGGAGCAAAAAGCGCAGCATGCTGCGGTATTTTCTCCGGCCAAAAAACGTTCCGTTCCGGAACTGAAGACATCCTGATGCATCCTGAACGGATTTCTCTCCATTCAGAATGCATTAGGATAATCCTGATCAGGATTCTTCCGGCATAGAGCCCCGACGACGGAACTCTATGCCGGAAGACAAGAACGCAAGTGTGAAAGAGCCCTTAGGAATAAAAAAAAAAATTTAAAATAGAAAAAATAAAATAGACATATTTGGTATTGCCGCGTCCGTGACGGTCGGCTCTATAAATATATCACATGATCGACCCAGTCCGATAAAAACCATAAAAAAATAATAACTGTCAAAAAAAGCCATTTTTGTCACCTTACATCACAAAAAGTTTCGAAGTATACTAACTTCTTCCTCAGTGGTAGCCCGTGTCCTCTGCCAAAGTCTCTTAAATAGTTTATCCTGGGGGTGTGGAAAAAATGGGGTGGATTCTATATGAAATTATAAACTGGCCCCCAGTCTGCCAATGGTGTCTAATTCAAAAATGCATATAAGAATAGGTAGATAAAAGTGTATATAAAAGTATAAAATGTCACATTAACCACTGCACAAACCAATTAATTAAATAAAGGATTAAAATTTGCCCCTACAGCCAAGTTGAACAAATTCGACACCTTTATAGGAATTTAAAAATTCATAAGGAACCTATGTCTAAAAAAATATTTTCTAAAAAATCCCATCACATCTAACACCACAACTAATGGAGAATTTGCACACACAGGCCTTAAACCAAGATCAAAAAACTTTCCTAGACAAGAGATAAGCCAAGAAATAGCTACCTTCAGAAAATGTGTTGAAATGGATTTAAGACGCATGAAACAAAAAAACTGTAGAAATAACCTTTCAAAACAAGAGATTAAGGCCATTAACCAACTACAAAAGCAGGAAAACATAATAATCAGACTAGCAGATAAAGGGGGGGCCATTGTAATTCTAAACTTGGAAAATTACAACCAAGAATGTAAAAGACACCTTTCTGACCAAACCACCTATAAAAAACTTCTAAGCGACCCAACTAACATTTTCAGTCAGCCACTAATAGAACTATGTCAAGAAGGAAAAGACACAAATATTCTTACAGACCAAGAAGCAAAATTCATTTTAAATACACAAAGAAGACTTCCAGTTTTTTATTGTCTACCCAAAGTACACAAAGACTCAAATAACCCACCCAGCCGCCCAATAATATCAGGGATTGAATCAATTACCTAAAATTTATCGCAATACATAGATAACTTTCTCCAACCAGTAGTAAAAAAGGTAAGATCATACATCAAAGACACCACACAAATTATTAAAATCCTTGAAGATCTAAATCATAACCTGAATTGGCTCCTAGGAATATTAGACGTCCACTCTCTGTTCACCATCATTGAACACGAACTAGGCAAAGATGCACTAAAATCACAACTCACCAAAGGTAGCCAACTCAAGACAGAGCAGATCGACTACATAGTTAAGGGGGTCGACCACATTCTTAAACATAATTACTTCTATTTTGAATCAGAACATTTTCTTCAGATTAACGGCACGGCCATGGGTACCAGGTTCGCCCCCAGTTATGCCAACCTATTTATGGCAGAATGGGAAGACAACTACATCACACCCAGACTGGGGACGAACCTGGTACTATGGCACCGATATATAGACGACATTATATTCATTTGGAAGGGTGATGAGGATGAACTCCAAAATTTCCTTGCGGAAATCAACAACAATACCTACAATCTACAGTTCAGCTCAAGCATCAGTAAGGACCAGATTGAATTCTTGGACATACTTATCCAAGCCACTGACAATAAACTAACATGCAGCACATATCAAAAACCCACGGCCAGAAACAGTTACATCCTATTTTCCAGCTGCCACTTGCCCCGATGGCTACTTAACATACCAACAGGCCAATTCCAAAGATTAAAACGTAACTGCACCAAGGAAGAGCAATTTGAACAGGAAGCAGAAAAACTGAAAGAAAAATTTGTTGCCAAACAATACCCTATAAGAAATATAGAAACTTCCCTCTCCAAAGTGAATAAATTAGACAGAAAATCCTTCTTCAAAACATCATTTACCACTCAACAACTAAGTGAAAAGCAAAACAACATCAGCCGAATCATTTTACCATTCAGTGCTCACTTCAAGAAAGTAGAACAAATCATCAACAAATACTGGCACCACATCTCTAAAGATAAAACTATAGGCCCATACCTGAGAGATAACCCACAAATCATATACAGAAAAGCCCCCAACCTTGGACTAAATATAGCCCCCACTATTAAACCACATAAGAAACAGGAATATTCAATCAACAGTTGGATAAAATTAAAATGCTTCTATAGGTGTGACAAATGCTGCAATTGTAAAACTATAACGTTTGCCAAAAAAACGGAAAGCATCCAGTCCTCGACCAATACACACTTGTAACGGACCGTTTCAGCAGACAAGGGGTTAAAATCCGTTTAGGCGATAAGCCCCTTTCTGAGAGACAGGCACAGCTACTGCAGGACACCAAATTCCCGAACTGGATACAAAGTAGCACTCCAAACTGGAACCTCACAAATAGCTGCTAGCAGACGAACAGGGATCAGCTTACACTTCTGGCAATCGGTCCTCTAACAGCATACAGGGAATCCCCCCAATAACGAGACAAGGCTCCGTGTTGAGGGTCAAGCAGTGGTCTGACTGTACTTCACGTACAGCCTCTTTTATTCATAAACCACAAACATAGTACTGCCCACAGGGGTTTGAAATACAACCAATCAGTAATTTACAACACATACAATGTAAATACAGCAACCAATCGTTCACGCCCCCAGAGGACCAGAATGAAGACTGTGACATAGGACAGCATATCCCCACAATGCATCATGGTTTCCTCCTCTCTGCCCCAGAGACAACTGAGGCGTAATCCAATTATCTCTCAAGACAAAGAAAAGTCACCAATACACATGCGCAGACAACAGGACAGACATCACCCTTTAAACACACAATGGGACAATGGCACAATAGAAACACACCCAGCATTTTCCTCCCAAGCTGACAAGTTACACGTATTATAAATTGTTACAACTTTGTGAGTTTACATTGGCCATACATATATCTAACATCAATTTAAACAGTATAACTTTGGGACAAACCTATCCAAAATTCACTTGAATAGGTTCAGGGGTTTAAAAGTTAGTATATGGCCCATAATCCAGGGGCAAGAGGCCAGCAGCCAGTCCTCTCCAAAACCCAGTGGCGAGGTTGGTTTTGCCACAACACTCACATGAAATTAGGGACTTTATGACTTGCAATAGCACGGACGTTGTGTATATCATACTATGCCCGTGCAAAAAACAATACATCGGGAGGACCAAGAGGACCCTAAAAAAGCATATCAGAACACATCAATAACATGAGAAAAGGTTATGAAAAACACACACTTTCCAAACACTTTAAAACATTTCATAATAAGGACCCAACTGGACTGACGTTTGCAGCATTAGAAAAAGTAGAAAGACACTGGAGAGGAGGGGATCATATTATGAAGATGTCCCGCCTGGAATCCAAACATATTGTTGCAATCCTACAGGCTCACCTGAGTCAGAGGACAGCTGGCTGGAGGTGGGAGCCCAGTGGCAAGGACCGTAGGCAGGTTGTAGTTGCAGAAAGTCAGGCAGAGGCGTAATCGGTTGGCAGGCGGTGGGTCAGGGCAGGCGGCAGTGAGCGTGGTCAGACAATCCGGATCGGGAACGGTGGTAGCAGTTCAGTTGGTAGGGACAAGCAGAAGAGTAGTCGGGGACAATTCCGAGGTCGGCAGCAGTCAAGTTGGTAGCAGTAGCAACAGAGGAACAGCGGTAGATGCAGCAGGATCATGTCCAGAAGAACAATAACCAGCAGGGATCTGGTGCAAGAGGCTGGGCTTATAAAGAGGAAGTAGCAGGTGCAAGGAATCACAGAGATTAACAAGGCAAGGCTGGAACAAGGTAGATCAAAGAGTTCAGTAGAAGGAAATGTCCAGAAGGGTTGGTAGTCTAGTGGCTAGAGCTACTGCCTGGGACATGGCTGGTCACTGGTTCGAATCCTGACAGTACTCCCCCCCCCTCCAAGGTGACCTCCGGGCACCGCAGATGATGGTTTATCGGGATGTCTTTGGTGGAAAGCTTTTACCAGTCTGGGGGCATGGACATTTTCCTCCGGCTCCCAGGAGTTATCCTCGGGGGAATAGCCCTTCCACCCAACTAGATACTGCAGCCTTCCACAGTGGAGTCTGGAGTCAAGGATCTTGGCCACAGTGTATTCCTCCTGGTCTTGTACTCTTACCGGAGGAGGAGGAGGGGGGTGGCGGCTTGGGAAAGTGTTCTCAACATGAGGTTTCAGGAGAGAGCAGTGGAAAACCGGGTGCACTCGGATGGAGTCGGGAAGGTCGAGTCGGAAAGTGACTTCGTTGATTCGAGCCGTGATCCGGAAAGGACCCATGTATTTTTGGCCCAACTTCCGGGAGGGAACCTTTGGGCTTAGGTTTCTGGTGGAGAGCCACACCTTGTCTCCTACCTGGAATTCCGGAGCAGGTTTGCGGTGTTTATCCGCTGCCTGCTTGAAGCGGCTCTGGGCTCGATGTAGAGTGTCCCGAATATTTTCCTGTGCCTGTTGTAGACTTGCCAGACGTTCGGCCACAGCTGGGACTGTGGTGGAAATGGGCAAGTGAGGGATGAAGGTTGGGTGTAGGCCGGTGTTAGCGTAGAACGGGCTGTATTGGGTAGAACTGTGCTCCGCATTGTTATAGGCGAACTCGGCCGTAGAGAGGTGGTCCAGCCAGTCGTCCTGCAGATGGGTGACGAAACAGCGCAAATACTGCTCGAGGATTTGATTCGTTCTCTCGGTCTGCCCATTGGATTGGGGCGATGATTTTCGAAAAGTTCCTGATGAACTTCCGATAAAAGTTTGCAAAACCTACAAACCTCTGGACCTCCTTTTCGTTCTTCGGGGCGGGCCACTCAGTCACGGCCTGGATCTTCCGGGGATCCATACTTAAGCCCTCCGGGGAAATGATATAGCCGAGGAATTGGGTGGAAGTCTGTTCAAATTCGCACTTCTCCAGTTTAATATAGAGAGACTGTTCACTGAGTTTCTGTAGCACCCTGCGGACATGCCCACGATGTTGTTCAGGGTCTTCTGAGAAAATCAAAATATCGTCCAGATATGCTACCACAAATTGGTCAAGCATGTCCCTGAGGACGTCATTGATAAAATGTTGGAAGGTAGCAGGGGCATTGCAGAGGCCGAAAGGCATGACCAGATACTCAAAGTGACCGCAGCGGGTTCGGAAGGCGGTTTTCCACTCGTCCCCCGGGCGAATTCGGACCAGGTTGTAGGCTCCTCGGAGATCGAGAAGGAAATGTCCAGAAGGGTTGGTAGTCTAGTGGCTAGAGCTACTGCCTGGGACATGGCTGGTCACTGGTTCGAATCCTGCAACATATATTTGAATTCAATACACTCCTACCTGAGGGCCTAAATTCAGAATTAGACATTTTTGGCTTCCTATGAATCCCCTGGGGTGGGGGCCCTGTGTCAGATGGCGGATCAGAGTCCGGCTGTCTATCAGCACTCTGACCCCCCCCTCGACTATGGGCTCTCTCCCCCATTACACCATCCACATTTATCATTCATCAACTATTGAATACCTATCCAACTATACCTAGGATACCACGATACCACCTTACTGCATTTTTATTAAATGATGGAACGCACCAAAGATTTTGTAGTTACATTACACCATTTTTTATTATTTAATTTTTTTATATTGCCATATATCACTCATCCAATATATATTTTATTGTCATTTTTATTCCATTGGCATATTTTATTGTGATTTCCATTGCATTGGCATTTTTTATACTTTTATATACACTTTTATCTACATATTCTTATATGCATTTTTGAATTAGACACCATTGGCAGACTGGGGGCCAGTTTATCATTTCATATAGAATCCACCCCATTTTTTCCACACCCCCAGAATAAACTATTTAAGAGACTTTGGCAGAGGATACGGGCTACCACTGAGGAAGAAGTTAGTATACTTCGAAACGCGTCTGGATGCCCTGCCAGTCTGCCAAATTTTGTTACAAACACAGACAAGAGGATTAGAAAGTACAGCGGAATAAGAGAACTAAAGAGCACAGCGCAACCTTTCTGCCTGATAACCATCACGGTGAGGGCTATTCTCCGCCAGCATCTATTAGATACGGCACACGTGACCACTCTCCCTGTTCAGCGGCACGAACGGACGGACCTCAAGCGCGCGCAAACAGCACGTGGGACGCCGACTGCCGAAAGCTGCTGGAGAAGGATACACGCTGCCTGCAACTTCAGGAGATCGCCCAGACAGGTAACTCCAGCGGGCCGCTCACAGACTCCAGGAGATCCATCCGACAGGTAATTCCAGCGGAGCACATCCCAGCCATAGTGGGATGCCACTGCTGGTGGATGTATGGCCCGCTGACTCTTACTTTGATTTTTACCTGATTTTTACTTGTATTTATTTGAATATACATTATACACGGGATCTCACAATATTATCTACTTAAGCCACTGTTACTGGCTACAGGCTGCGGATTTACATCTATATGATATTTCAATGAACTGCATATATCCTGCTTATTGTATGACATTATATGACATTTATTGGAATTATCTACATCCTGAATGGAGTCATATTTATTGATTTAATTTTCTCCACACTTGATGAACTTGCATCTTAACTTAATTTAACCATCTGCATCGTTTATATGAAGTAAGAATAAACCGGACCATCTTCACCTCATCATCTGCGATCAATTGACATTTGACTCTTTTCTTCACCTTTTTTCCCCTGACCAACTCAAAGGTCCTTTTATCACCCCCCCCCCCCTCTTTTTTATATATATTACATATATTTTTTTTAATGATACTTTGTTATCACCATTTTTTACCTATACGTACCTATTAAATCATACATCTTCTACTTCCAGATACTAGTGTGCCAATCTTATATCTTGTATTCATTTTATCCATTTGTCTGAGGGTGTCAGTCCTAGATTAGAGCACCTATCTCCATAGATTTAGCCAGGTGAGCCACCATTCCTTCCAGTATCCTTAATATTGTTAGGCAAGCAAAGCAGGAAAGGGAGGTGGATGTTATTGTCCATCCGGGGACAAATGATCTGGCTTGCAATGAGGTTTCAAAGGTGAAGGAAGCTTTTCACACACTTGGAATTGATATACGGGAGGTTGCATCAACTGTTTCATTCTCTGCAGTTTTGCCTGTGCATAACCTTCAGCATGACAGGAAGATGCGCATTAAGGAATTCAATTTATGGCTTGGTGAATGGTGTCTGAACCAAGGGTTTGGCATTGTGTCTCATGTTTGCTCTCGTTGGAATTGAAAACAACTGTACAAGAAAGATGGTTTGCATCTTTCTCTCAAGGGAACGAATGTCCTCAGTGAACAGTTCAAAGTATTTGCTAAAGAGCATTTAAACTAGGAAAGGGGGGCAAAAGAGTGATAATCCAGCAGTCCGACTGCCCCCCGGAACAATGCCAGAAGATGCCAGTAGCACATAGGTCAAGAAATGACAAGCTCAGAGTCTTGTCTGCAAATGCTCGCAGTTTAGGGAATAAGATCAATGAACTTGAGTCTATAATGGCATCTGAGAATATAGATTTAGTGGCTGCTACTGAGACGTGGTTCAATGGGAGTAATGACTGGGATATAACAATACCAGGGTTCTCTCTATATAGGAAAGATAGAGAAGGCAAGAAGGGGGAGGGGTGGCCCTGTATGTGAAAGATAGCATAAAATCGAATTTAATACAAGTTAGAGAGACCAATTTAGAGTCAGTTTGGGTTACCTTGCAGCTTGATAATCATATGGTAACTCGTGTAGGTGTGATATATAGACCACCTAGCCAAGATAGCTAGTTCTGCCAGGAGTACAGATATTCTAAATTCCCTACTGGGATTATCTCTACAGCTAGTAGTTGAGGAGCCAACCCGAAAGGAGACCATTTTAGATTTAGTATTCACAAATGGGAATTTGGTATCTGATATTACTGTAGGGGAAAGCTTAGGATCTAGTGATCACCAGTCAGTGTGGTTTACTATAAGTACAGTGACTGATTCACACCACACAAAAACAAAAGTTTTAGATTTTAGACAAACTGACTTTTCTGAAATAAGTCCCTATCAGATTGGAACAGTTTCAATGGAGTCCAGGAGAAATGGGACTACTTAAAAGTGGCACTATTGAAGGCAACAGAAAATTGCATTAAGCTTGTCAGTAAAAGCAAAAAAAGCAAGAGACCACTGTGGTACTCAGCAGAAGTGGCCAAAATCATTAAAAACAAAAAGATGGCATTTAGTAATTATATTTTTTTTAAAAACGAGGATGACAGGCAAATTTATAAGATTAGGCAGAGAGAGGTTAAACAAGTTATAAGAGCTTCTAAAGCACAGGCAGAAGAGAAATTAGCTCAGTCAGTGAAAAAAGGCGATAAGACACTCTTCAGATACATAAATGAAAAAGGAAACTAAAACAAGGAATTACCAAATTAAAAACAAAAGAAGTAAAGTATATGGAAGAAGATAAAGAACTAGCTGACTGCCTTAATGAATACTTCTGTTCAGTTTTTACAAAGGAAAATGAAGGAAAAGGACCTCAGTTAGGAAGGAAGGTTAATAAATCTTTTGATGCATGTGTACAGAGGAAGAGGTTCTAAGTCAGATGTCTAAAATTATTACAAATAAGTCACAGGGGCCTGATTGGATACACCCAAAGCTATTAAAAGAGCTCACCGGTGAACTAGCAAAACCATTAACAGATTTATTTAACCAATCACTGGTAACAGGAGTCGTCCCAGAAGATGGGAAATTAGCAAATGTTGTGCCCATTCACAAGAAAGGTAGTAGGGAGGAATCGGGCAACTATAGGCCGGTAAGCCTGACATCAATAGTGGGGAAATTAATGGAAACCATACTTAAGGAGAGGATTGTGGAAGATCTAAAATCCCATGGATTGAAAGATGAAAAACAGCATAGGTTTACTTCAGGGAGATCATGGCAAACTAATCTTATTGATTTTTTTGATTGGGTGACTAAAATAATAGATGGCGGAGGTGCAGTAGACATCGCTTATCTAGACTATAGTAAGGCTCTTGATACTGTCCCACATAGAAGACTTATCAATAAATTGCAGTCTTTGGGCTTGGACTCCCATATTGTTGAATGGATTAGGCAGTGGCTGAGGGACAGACAACATAGGGTTGTAGTCAATAGAGTATATTCAGACCATGGTCTTGTTACCAGTGGGGTACCTAAGGGATCTGTTCTGGTACCCATATTGTTTAATATCTTTATCAACGAAATTGCAGAAGGCCTCGATGTGTCACGGCTGAGGATGGGGGAGTTGAAGTAGCTACTCGGCCATGAAGCCACAGGACAGGGAGCAGGTCACCTCCTACAGCGTCCCTACCCTGACCCTAACTCCTAACCTGCATGGGCCGACCTTTAAGGTAGGAGGGCCCATGCGCCGGAACCTCGGAGCCCTATCTTACCCTCCGCAGATCCCTGAGCTAGGAGCTGGGTAAGGCAACCTACTCCTCCATGACACGGAGGAGCAGGAGCCTCAATGGCCAAGCTGCTGGGAAAAGGGGGACAAAAACAGCAATACGGAAATGGCAGGTGAACAGACATTCACCAGCCTGCCACAGCCCTGCTGACTGGATCCCTAAACAGACAGGGATCCAGAACCGTTATGCTGCACAAACACATATGAAAATCCCAACAGACAAACTTGCTACAACACACACATAAAGACGTAGGCATACATAAAACTTTAACTTAAACCTAAACTCAAACTATGACCACAGTGGTGGCTCTCACTGGCGGATGACAAACACAGGAGGCTGCTATCAGCAAGCATGCTGAAGCAACCTCCTGAGCTCTGCAAGAGAGAGGGTCTTTATAGGCCCAAGTGGCCACACCCAAGGATTGGACACACCCAGTGACATCACACACACACTGGGAAGGAAGTTAACCCTTCCAGTAACACAGAAGGGAAAACAAACATACATAAAGGGAAAGTGCACACAATAACTAACAACAAGTGCACACATACACACATCACACAAAACCGCATGCACAACGTAGCAAGCTGCAATGGCACAGCTCCGACTGCTACGCTGCCCATACACACTGTTGCCAGCGGCAACCACAGGTGAGGCAAATACCACAGCCCTCACCTGTGATTGAACACCAAAGAGAACCGCTGACAACCGCATGCGGTTCAGGAGTCACGGTCATAGCCATGGCCGTGACACGATGGTAAGGTGTGTCTTTTTGCTGATGACACAAAGATTTGTAACAGGGTTGATGTTCCTGGAGGGATACACCAAATGGAAAAGGATTTAGGAAAACTAGAGGAATGGTCAAAAATCTGGCAACTAAAATTTAATGTTGATAAGTGCAAGATAATGCACCTGGGGCGTAAAAACCCAAGAGCAGAATATACAAACAGTGATACAGTCCTAACCTCAGTATCTGAGGAAAGGGATTTAGGGGTCATTATTTCAGAAGACTTAAAGGTAGGCAGACAATGTCATAGAGCAGCAGGAAATGTTAGCAGAATGCTTGGGTGTATAGAGAGAGGCATTATCAGTAGAAAGAGGGAGGTGCTCATGCCGCTCTACAGAGCACTAGTGAGACCTCATTTGGAGTATTGTGTGCAGTACTGGAGACCATATCTCCAGAAGGATATTGATACTTTGGAGAGAGTTCAGAGAAGAGCTACTAAACTAGTAGATGGATTGCAGGATAAAACTTACCAGGAAATATTAAAGGACCTTAACATGTATACATTGGAAGAAAGACGAAACAGAGAGGATATGATAGAAACTTTTAAATACATAAAGGTTATCAACAAGGTAAAAGAGGAGAGAATATTTAAAAGAAGAAAAACTGCTAGAAGAGGACATAGTTTTAAATTAGAGGGCAAAGGTTTAAAAGTAATATCAGGAAGTATTACTTTACTGAGAGAGTAGTGGATGCATGGAATACATCCACCCCAACGGTGAGCTCCGGACGGGCCTCGTCCTCTGGCGGCGTTTTATAGATGATGTAATATTTATTTGGAGAGGGGGTGAACAAACTTTAAATACGTTTTTAAATTATATATAGTATCCCTAGAAAAATATTTGGAATGTAGTATGGTCCTAAAGGTTTTGAAAATTGAAAAGGTATTATCAGGGGACATGGGTGAATATGGCAACTTAGAAGAGTGGAAATATACAGTACAGACCAAAAGTTTCTCATTCAAAGAGTTTTCTTTATTTTCATGACTATGAAAATTGTAGATTTACACTGAAGGCATCAAAACTATCAATTAACACATGTGGAATTATATACATAACAAACAAGTGTGAAACAACTGAAAATATGTCATATTCTAGGTTCTTCAAAGTAGCCACCTTTTGCTTTGATTACTGCTTTGCACACTCTTGGCATTCTCTTGATGAGCTTCAAGAGGTAGTCCCCTGAAATAGTTTTCACTTCACAGGTGTGCCCTGTCAGGTTTAATAAGTGGGATTTCTTGCCTTATAAATGGGGTTGGGACCATCAGTTGCTTTGAGGAGAAGTCAGGTGGATACACAGCTGATAGTCCTACTGAATAGACTGTTAGAATTGGTATTATGGCAAGAAAAAAGCAGCTAAAGAAAAACAAGTGGCCATCATTACTTTAAGAAATGAAGGTCAGTCAGTCAGCCGAAAAATTGGGAAAACTTTGAAAGTAAGGGCTATTTGACCATGAAGGAGAGTGATGGGGTGCTGTGCCAGATGACCTGGCCTCCACAGTGACCGGACCTGAACCCAACCGAGATGGTTTGGGGTGAGCTGGACCGCAGAGTGAAGGCAAAAGGGCCAACAAGTGCTAAGCATCTCTGGGAACTCCTTCAAGACTGTTGGAAGACCATTTCAGGGGACTACCTCCTGAAGCTCATCAAGAGAATGCCAAGAGTGTGCAAAGCAGTAATCAAAGCAAAAGGTGGCTACTTTGAAGAACCTAGAATATGCCATATTTTCAGTTGTTTCACACTTGTTTGTTATGTATATAATTCCACATGTGTTAATTCATAGTTTTAATGCCTTCATAGTCATGAAAATAAAGAAAACTCTTTGAATGAGAAGGTGTGTCCAAACTTTTGGTCTGTACTGTATGTTACATGAATTTTCAAGTAAACTGATGGAATTTATAATTGGTAAAAGAAAACAAAGGTTATTAGATACAAATGATAAAATCAAATGACTGTTTGAAGAATTAAGGCCTTGGAAAGACCATCCAGACATTGAATTATTAGTAGAGAGCATAAAATGCAGATTGCACTCCAGAGAAGAGGAAATCAAGGATAAAAAACAAAAAAAATTTGGATGAGACTCCATATCTAAACTAAACCAAAGAGAGACTATAAATCAAAAGAAAAGTACCTTTGAAACCATAGATGAATACAGCGCAACAAATAAAGAGGAACAAGATGAACTGTCATCATTATTGACAATTCATGATGAGGGGGATGAAAGAAATTCACAGATAGGGACTCCCAAAACCAATGATATAGAAGCAATGTATATAACCAAAGGGGGCCCGATTCCCATAGAAAATAGATATAGTGCCCTGCAGGAAAACAGTAGGGAACGGGAAAATGAGGCTGAAGAAAATCAGATAGAAATAGAAGTAGAGAATAGGAAGGAACAGGGAGAGGGAAAAGAAGAAAATGGACAGAATTTGAGTAATCATAACACCTCAAATAATAGTGATGCAGGAAGGGTGGTAAGACCTAAAGACCCTAGAGAAAGTAGTAAAAATAAAAACAAAAACAAAAATACCATAAAGAAAACAGTAAAGCAAGATTTTTTTCAAGTACACAAAAAAGGAACCCCAAAAGGGGATGTAGAGGCGGCAAAACTCGCCCAAAAGAAAAAATGACAGAACATTTAAAGAGATACTGGTGAAAAACAGGGGATGGGAAATGAGCGCAAACAAGACAATGTGCAAAAAATTTATAATCTAAGCAGCCATACATTGACTAGTAATGAACAAAAAAATTTACAAAAAGGTTTAAAATTTGCACCAACGACTTATTTTAATAAGTTTGAAGCATTTATTGGAGTGAGAAAGTTTACAAGGCGGTTAGCCCTCATAAAATATCATCTAAAAAAGGATAAAAATAAAAATAAGAATAGAGAGAATATAGAGGAAATTAAGACGAAAGATGAAAGTGAGAATTTTAAACATACTGACCTCAAAGCGAAATCCCGATTTGATCCTGTAAACTAATATTATATCCCTGTAAAAAAATGTGCAGGATGTATACATACACAGAATAAGAACCAAAAAACGGGCACATATAGAAAATAAAAGTGGTACGTATAAGTACCAAATAAAAGATCACATATCACATATTTACGCTATTGAATGCCCATGTTAAAAAGTCTATATAGGCCGAAGAAGAGACCATTGAAAAAGAGAATAAATGAGCACATATATTATATAAAAAAGAAAGTAGATGATCACCCATTGTCAAGGCATTATAGGGAATAGCATAATGGTAGATTCGAAGGTTTCTCGTTTTGTGGGTTGGAAATAGTTAAAGTGGACATACGCGGAGGAGATTAAAAAAGAAACACAGTGGATTTTCAATATGGACACATTAGAACAGAGGGATTTAAACAAAGAAATCGAGTTATTCGGTTTTGACTAAGTTACTTACAGCAAAGGAAGGGTTAAACAGATAAGGATCGTAGCTGATAAAAGGTAGACAAAGAAGGCACCTACGTGAATCCCTGACGAAGAGCACTGTAGTGCTAGAAACGCATTGGATGATCCCTTTTGGTGTCTGCGAGGAACATTAGTTCTGGTGACATCACCCGCTCCATTCAGTGAGCGCGAGCGAAAAATGAAAGTAGAAGCTACACCACCGGCTGGGGCGAGCTTTGAAAAACTTTGCCTACAACCAGCGAGGATCTCTGTTAAGCTCTCTAAAGAATAAAAGAAACGACTCCACACACAGACTAACAAGCAGCTGCGAGGAGGACTAATAAAGATAGTAAGGTAAATCTTGCCTTATAGTCTGTATTTAATAGCGGTCTCCCAATACAGTATGCAGTAGTTCAGTGGAGGTGCGCGGTGCCCCTATACTCATTTAGAGGATGCATGGAATAGCCTTTCTGCAGAAGTGGTAGCTGCAAATACAGTGAAGGAGTTTAAGCATGCATGGGATAGGCATAAGGCCATCCTTCATATAAGATAGGGAGTGGGCTATTCATAGTATTCAGTATATTGGGCAGACTAGATGGGCCAAATGGTTCTTATCTGCCGACACATTCTATGTTTCTAAAGGGTTAATAAAGTTAGTAAAATCAGTTTTGAATACCTTGAGGGGTGTAGTTTTTTTTAGATGGGGCCACTATTATGGAGTTTCTACTCTAGGGGTGCATCAGGGGTTCTTTAAATGGGACATGGTGGCAAAAAAAAAAAGGCCATCAAAATCTGCCTTTCAGAAACCAAACGGCGTTCCTTTCCTTTTGCGCCCTGCCGTTTGATCATACAGCAGTGTACGACCAGATATGGGGTGTTTCTGTAAACTGCTGAATCAGGGTAATAAATATTAAGTTTTGTTTGGCTGTTGACCCTTGCTTTGTTACTGGAAAAAATGGTTTAAAATGGAAAATTTTGGCACCGTTTTTATTTTATGTTTTTGACCGTGTTTATCTGAGGAGTTAGGTCATGGGGTATTTTTATAGAGCAGATTCTTACGGATGCGGCTATGCCTAATATGTCTACTTTTTAAAATGTATTTAGGTTTTACACTATATTATCCTTTTATAAAAGAAAAAAAAACATTTTAGTATCTCCATAGTCTGAGTCAGTTTTTTTAAAGTTTTTAGCCGATTATCTTAGGTAAGGGCTCAATTTTTGCGGGATGAGAGGACGGTTTTATTGGCACTATTTTGGGGGGCATATGTCTTTTTGATCGCTTGCTATTACACTATTTGTGAAGTAAGGTGACAAAAAAAAAACTTTTTTTGCACCATTTTTATTTTATTTTTTTGACCGTGTTCATCTGAGGGGTTAGTTCATGGGGTATTTTTATAGATCAGATTCTTACCGATTGTCAGTGGCTAAATTGGGGAAGGTGAATATATATTTAATACTCCATGGAAGTGTGGTACTCCCTGAAGCAGCCAATAATGCAGAGGCCCGGATGATCGGGGCACATGTCAAACTGAGTGGTGGTGTACTTCTGTATCCCCCTCCTGTGACACACTCTGCACCTTTTTTGGGTCCGTCCCTTCTTTCCAGTATGGGGGACCACACCTGGGAAGTGTTGGCCAGTGACGATCCGGGCGCCTCCAGTCCCCGAGGTACTCCGGTCTGCTCTTTCCCGGTCAGAAAAGACCAGGTCCTTGAGGACTGCCTCATAGAACTGAAAGAATTTCCCTGTGTTGCCAGGGCTCCGGGACAGCACAAAAGAGTTGTACAAGACAACCTGTACCAAGTAGACCGCAACTTTTTTGTACCATGCCCGTGTTTTGCGCATGGCATTATATTATTTTTTGACTAGGCCCATGTGCAGCACGAGGCCCCAAAACGTCCTCATCTAGGCTGCACTGACCGGAGTCCAGCCACCAAAAAGGAGCCTGGGTGTTGAGCAACGAACTGTTGGGCGTACAGGTTAGTTTACTCCACCATCAGATTTACAAAGTGGTCACTGAAAAAAAGACTAAAGTAGTCGTATTCAGTGAAGCCCACTGTGGAAATCTGGATTCCTGGTCGGCCTACAAAATCAGGAATCGCGGGTTCAAAATGCTCTGGGGTACACCATTCTAGTTCACCGGTAGGGGGCTCCGGTGGACTTAACTGGTGGGCCGGAAAACTAGTACGAACCCCAGAGCTGCTCGCAATAGTGTGGGCCACAGGGTCCCCATCATGGCGGTCCCCTTGCTCCGCCTGGCCGCGTCTCCGCCGCCTTGGGGCTCATCATCATCGCTAGATGATGAGGAGGACGCGTATGACAGAAGGAAAGTGGGGTCATCCTCGTCCCCACTGGGGCTCTCGGACTTTTTTTTTTTCAACTAAACTTTCCCTGAATATCCCTGCCTAACCTAACCTGTCCCTAACCTTTCCCTAAATACCTTTTAGTGAAGGTAAAGGAGGTGCTGGGCACATATGGGGGTGCTGGCTCTGGAGATCCGTGCAGCACTCCTCTCACTGATCACCATCCTGTCTTAATTGACCTGCGGTTTGCTGCGATCGCTGACACGGTGGGGGGGGTCCCAGGGTGCCTGATTGTCACGGAGGGGAGTGGGGAAAACCCCCCACCGTGTAAAGGCAGAGACTACCATGCCAGATAGGAAGGAACAGGGAGCAGGTCACCACCTAGCGCAACCCTGAACTCACTTTAGACTCCTACCACTTGAGCCGCCTCAGAAGGTAAGGGGGCTCATGCTCTCCAACCTTTGACCCTACTATCCCTACAAAGCCCTAGGCCTAATGACAGAGCAGAGACCACCCATTCTTCCAACACCACGGATGAATTGTGTCTCAAACGGCCCAGTGGCAAGCAGGATAGAAGGCCATGGGCTAAACAGTACGGCAGGCAAGTTACACAGTAACATAACTATGCAATCCTCACTTACCTGCCGTAGCCATGATGGAAGGTGTCTCCAAGCTGGAAAAGCCCACAGGCGAGTCTTCGCTTAAACCCCTCCGGGAAAACTGATAGATCATCAGTTAAATGAAAGTGCAGAACCCCTTTAAAGAAGAGCTTTTGCATCCTTAAATATGGGACCCAGGAGGATGTTTTCCAGACTTTCCTGTGAGGAAAACTACCCATTGTGGAAATTACCCACTACCTTGCGTGAATTATAATTAACTTTATTGTTCCATTGAATTACAATAAACTCTTATTGTTCCTGTCCACAGTCAAGCACTTCAAGAAAAAAGACTCAAGTCATATTGGAGCGTATTATTACACTGTTTTTGCACTAATTTCATTTCAAGTTTACATGTTATGCAACATTTAAGATAACATGCCCATTGTGTGTATTCTCTCCTAGGTGCCGCAATGTGAATTTATGCACTATTTGTGACAATTGCACTTACCGTTGCACTTAACCAAAAATGTAGCAACTTACTCTGGTATGCCTTAATTTGACAGCTCTTGTTCTCTCCTTCCTTTATACGGACTGCCTTCATGCGGACGCTTAAAACGAATGGCCTACACCCGGTGATATAGACCCATCGGTACCCAGGGTAGGACCCAGTGATCAGTCCAGGCAGGTCCAGTAACTACACGGGTAACCCCGCTGCTTCGGGAATCGTTAGAAGTCATAGACCGCTCCTTCCCGCTTGTTTTATGTTCAGGATTGCTCCCTTCCTGAGGTGTCTTATTTCCAGGAGTTTCATGGGATTATCATACCCTCCTCCTGTGACATTGCCAGAAGCGCATGGAGACGCTAATACCTCCCCTTCTGAGCCTCTGCCTAAGGTATGGCGCCTCAAACCTTAGAGCCATAATTTAGCTACCCCTTAGTCACCATAGTGATGGTGCTTTAAGCCAAATTTCTCAGGCTTTGGTGCAGGAAATGGAATACAGGATAAAGCCACCCTTTCATTTGCGGGCATTTCATTACAAAATGGTGGGACTACAGAGTAAAGACACCCCCATGCTTTCTTTGGTGTTTAAAGGATCCAGAACACTTCAAAGTCAGTCAGTAATGTTTGCTTAGTGCAGTATTTGGTTCACTGGTTATACCAAGAGAAGGAAACTGTGTGTTGGACACCTTACTCTAGTGAGCAGGAACCTGGGCATAGCCATTTCATGTTTGTCTTTGTATGTCTTTATATGTAATTCATGCAGCACTTTTTACTTTATTGGGTACCCCAGAGCTGGTCCCTCTCCCTCCTAAGCATAAGCCGAGGGCGGCTTAACTCGAAGTAAGGGGGAATGTAACATCCCAGAGTTATGTTACTAAACTCTTTTCCCCGCTACTATTTGTTGGTAACATGTGCCTTGTCATCTAATGTGATTTTATTTAATATTCCTCACAAATGTGCATTTTCTAAGCCTGTTACATGTATTTGCTGTAATTTCCATGTACACCAGCAGGTGGCAGCAATGTGTCAGCAGGACCTTAGTTCAGTTTAGCATTTCTAGACTGGAATAGTTTATTCCAGTTTAGCTCCCCCTCTATGAGCAGAAGTGGGCTGGCCCATATCCTGCCTCATGGGGAGGAAAGGAAGTTAGAGTTAGTGTTCCAGCTCTCCCTGCAAGGGGAAGGCTGTGCTGGTAGGAGCTCCCAGAAATAGGGATCCCAAACCAGGATCTTGTCTCGGTTGAGACCAAAGATCACCCTTCCCAGTCTGAGCCCTTCAGCCTCAACTGGTGACAAGCAAGCAGCACCTCCAGATCTTCAGGATGAACAATTCCCTGTGAGCATAACTGTGAGTAACATCCAGAGACCAGGAGAAGCCAAATTCCTCCTCAGCTAGTAAGTCCCATACCAAGCAGAAGATAGACAGAGCAGAAGATAGATTCCTGCCATATCTCCAGGCACATGATAGGAGCAGAAGAGATATTGATCGCTGCCATACATTGCCAATACCTGCTGGGACCCAAGACTATTGCTGTATCTCATGTGGATTGATGCTGCCTCCAGTAAAGACAAGTTGAATTATATTTCAAGTCTGGATCTCATTTATTGCTACCAAAACCCTCAATTACTCCTACTAGCAACACACTCATTTATTGCAAGTGAGCCAGGATCCAGGAGTCCAGCCGTAACCAGGTAGGAGACACCGTTGACACTCTTGCCATTATCACACAGAGGCATTATACCACTCTGGCATTCCTCACCTGGTACGTGAGTTACAACATCTTAAAGGGCCCTGTATGGCAATATATTAGATCGCCCTTTAATTCTGCGGCACAGTAATTCTATATATCAACTATAAAATTAACGAGAATCGTGTCAGCAGTTGAACAAGATAAACGCTGCAATATATTAGACCGTATTTTAATAATGAGGCACAGTAATTCCATATATCAACTAATAGATTAACGGGGATTGTGTCAACAGTTCAACAAGATGCAGACGGCGATGTATTAAACCACGCTTTAAAGGGACACTGACAGGCCCAAAAAGCATATTTAGGTATATATATGACAGTACAGGTCTTATAAAGTGTATTAGAATCATCTAAGTAATCCCCCTGTCCACCTTATAAATACAGTAAAATGAAGTTTTATAACCTGCTTGAATCGTGTTCAATCTGCCCAAGGGGCGGCGTTTCATCTCAACTTGCGCCCAGCCTGCCACAACTGCCATTTGAAGCGCCGCCCAGCTCATCAATATTCACTTCGCTGGGCGGCTACTCTGAAGCGCTGCTCTGAACTGTGCCCGGCGCATGCGCATAAAGCAGAGGCTGCATTGGCCTCTGAGAATCAGACTGTGTGCAGGCGCGATGCGATCCCGGCCAGTGAGGGTGCCGGGCGCATGCGCTGAAGATGGCCGGGGACACTAGTAGCCGCCCAGCGAAGTGAATATTGATGAGCTGGGCGGCGCTTCAAACGGCAGTTGGGGCGAGGCTGGCTGGGCGCAAGTTGAGATGAAACACCGCCCCTTGGGCAGATTGAACACGATTCAAGCAGGTTATAAAACTTCATTTTACTGTATTTATAAGGTGGACAGGGGGGATACTTAGATGATTCTAATACACTTTATAAGACCTGTACTGTCATATATATACCTAAATATGCTTTTTGGGCCTGTCAGTGTCCCTTTAATACTGCTGCACAGTATTTCTATATATAAAATAAGAGATTAGCTACAAATGTGTCAGCAGTTCAACAAGATGCAGATGGCGATATATTAGACCGGCCTTAAATCTAATATATAAAGCTGAGTATATGTATGTATGTATGTATGTATGTATGTATGTCTGCTAAAGGAATCCATACCGTCGCATTTACAATCACAAAATTTTGCACAGCCACCTCCTATGACTCGGGGAACGTCATAGACTATGTTTTGAGTGGAAATTTTCACCCTGCGCTTTCCAATTATTTGCCCAAAAATACGCTTAGTAACCTAACCGCCAAACTACAGGAGCCATTGTCTGTTGGCTGTTGTGGCAGTTAGCCTGGATATTCATCAGGTTGCATATAGCAACTAATCATAGCTCAGCTTCTATTTTGCTACATGTTATTAATATGGGCTCTAATTGGTTGCTATAGGCAACAAAGGACATTCTAAGTAAAAGACAGCTTATGCGTGAGTTAATATGATTTCCATTGCGATGCTTAGCCAACGTTGTTGTAGAGGCTGATGTAACTCACATGACCTTAAGTGTATACTAATCCCATGGGGTTTTACATATTGTCAAAGACAATAATGCCCGTAAGAAAGGGAATTTATTTGGACAATTGTGGTCAGACGCTAAGAGAAAAGCCGTACAAGGGGTGGGTTATTATGGAAATCACTGGTAACAAGATGGGGAAATGTGGAGGTCACAAATAAAGGGCCAGCCACTGTGGAGGTCACTGTTAAAAGGGCGGGTGCTGTGGAGGTCACTGTTAAGGGGCGGGTTATTGTGGAAATCACTGTTAAGGAGACTGTGGAGGTCACTAATAAAGAGGAGGCTGCTTTGGAGGTCACTGTTAAAGCGGTGTTTGCTTTGGATGTTACTGTTAAGGGGGCAGGCCGCTGTAGAGGTCACTGTTAAAGGGACGGGCACTGTGGAGGTCACTGTTAAGGGGGAAGGGTACTGTGGAGGTCACTGTTAAGGGAGTGGGTTACTTTGGTAGTCACTGTTAAAGGGGCGGGTGCTGTGGAGGTCTCTGTTAAGGGGTCAGGGAACGGTGGAGGTCACAGTAAAGGGGACGGTCTGCTATGTAGGTCAGTGTAAAGGGGCGGGTTGCTGTAGAGGTCACTGTTAAAGGGGCAGGCCACTGTGGAGATCACTGTCAAGGGTGTGGTGTGCTGTGGAACTTACTCTTAAAGGGGCAGGCTGCTGCGGAGGTCCCATTTTAAGGAGGTGGGGCACTGTGGGGTGGGTCAGTGTTAAGGGGTGGGGGCTGTGGAATTTAATTTTAAGGGGGCGGGGTGCTGTAGAGGTCACTCTTATCGGGGATACTGTCGATATCTTTTAACGACACACAGAGACATTAAATGAAATATACCCGTGCGAAGCCGGGTCCTTCTGCGAGTTCTATACATAAGCTAACCGTGTGGGATGAGGCTTTTTATAGGGATGTGACATCACAGAGTATGGATATCTGCTAATTGGCTAGCTGCAAGGCATTATGCTGCCAGGCTTCTTACTTTCACTTTGTAGCACATGCAGTAGACATTTTAGAAAAAGTCTGATCTGTTACCCTGAAGCTCGAGGAAATTTGCTTAGTGGCAAATCAAATTTTTCTTAAGCTTCGGATGCTTCGATTTGCTCAACACTAATTATTACTATTGATTGGACTTATGGGAGCACTGTGGGGAATATTTCTATGGCACTGTTATTTCTACAGTATAGCATATGGGGCCATTGAGGAGCATAGAGGGCACAATATTGGGGGTACCAGCAGTCTCTGTGACAAACTCTGCAGAGAAAAGATGCAGCTTAAAGATGTTGTAATGTGTTGTCTGGGCCCGAATAGACAAGATGAGGAAAGAGAACATCTACATCAGAGTAGACTTGATGTAAGAGGTATGTGGTGCTGTATTCTCCTGTTTAAATATGCCTTCAGTATTGGAGCTGGGGGGTTGGCGCTTGGGCCCTGAATCTTTTGAGACTGCAGGAACGCCTCTGCCCTTTAATGTATATGACTACCAGGGCCGGCGCCCTTTTGCGGTGTAAAAAAAAGTTGGTTATATAAGTTCAGGCAGCCGGCCGGCGGCGCCCCTCATGCTGCGCCTCCTGAGCGCTTGCCGCTCTAAAGAATCTCCGGTCGCCGGCTCAGTGCTGCGCAGCCTGCCTGCGCCTGCTGTGTCTGCTCTGTGCTACTGCTGTTGTTAATGTAGTGTGGCCGAGCTCTGTTCGGTCCACGGTACAGGAGCTATTGTTTCCTGTACCCGGCCGTGTGCACTTCCTTTCAGTCCGGCCGGGTACAGGAAACAAATGCTTCTGTACCGCGGACCGAACAGAGCTCGGCCACGCTACACTAGAGGTGACAAGGGAGGGAGGGGGGGGTGTAAAATAAGAGTGACAAGGGGGGGTGTAAAATGAGAGTGACAAGGGGGGGTGTAAAATGAGAGTGACAAGGGGGGGGGGTAAAATGAGAGTGACAAGGGGGGGTAAAATGAGAGTGACAAGGGGGGGTAAAATGAAAAGTGACGGGGGGGGGGGGTAAAATGAGAGTGACAAGGGGGGTAAAATGAGAGTGACAAGGGGGGGGGTGTAAAATGAGAGTGACAAGGGGGGGTAAAATGAGAGTGAAAGGAGGGTAGAATGAGAGTGACAAGGGGGGGGGTAGAATGAGAGTGACAAGGGGACAAGGGGGGGGGGGTAGAATGAGAGTGACAAGGGGGGTGGTAGAATGAGAGTGACAAGGGGGGGTAGAATGAGAGTGACAAGGGAGGGGGTAGAATGAGAGTGACAAGGGAGGGGGGTAGAATGAGAGTGACAAGGGAGGGGGGGTAGAATGAGAGTGACAAGGGGGGGGTAGAATGAGAGTGACAAGGGAGGGAGGGGGAAGAGAGTGACAAGGGAGGGGGGGAGAGAGTGATAAGGGAGGGGGGAGAGAGTGACAAGGGAGGGAGGGGGGGAGAAGAGAGTGACAAGGGAGGGAGGGGGGAGAAGAGAGTGACAAGGGAGTCCCCAGAGCCAGACTGCAGCCAGAGACCAGATCATCTTATTGTCCTAGTGGTAAGTAGACAATGCAATATGTTTATTATTAACGTATTTTTCGCCCTATAAGACGCACTTTTTCCCCCCCAAAAGTGGGGGGAAAATAGCAGTGCGTATTATGGGGCGAATGCTGCTGATTTTGCGAATTTTCAATGATACACCCGCCGCGATGCCGCGCGGCGGGTGTATCAGCTGTGAGGGAGGAGGGGCTGGGGGCCGGCATCTGCTTTTATAATGACAGCGGGGCCCGTGCAGTGACTGTATTCTACTACACGGGCCCCGCTCACTGTATAATCGTATCTGTAATAGTTAATTGTTATGTATATAATCGGGTAATCAGCGCCTGTATACTTACAACTACAAGCGCTTGGTAGCAGAGAGGAGGGAGGAGGCAGGCCGGGAGGATGGGCGCTGGCAGCGTGAGTCACTACGTCACGTGCCTGCGCCGCCCACTTTATGAATGAAGCAGGCGGCGTGGGCGCATGACGTAGTGACTCACGCTGCCAGCGCCCGTCCTCCCGGCCTGCCTCCTCCCTCCTTTCTGCTGCCTACTGAGCGCTTGTAGTTGTAAGTATACAGGCGCTGATTACCCAATTTTATACATAACAATTAACTATTACAGATACGATTATACAGTGAGCGGGGCCTGTGTAGTAGAATACAGTCACTGCACGGGCCCCGCTGTCATTATAAAAGCAGATGCGACCCCCACCCCCTGTATTGAGGGTCATTCACTACAGGGACACTGTTATGGAGGGGATCTGTGGATGACACATAGCATAAGATGCTATATATGTGTCATACACAGATCCTCATAACAGTGCCATCCAGACACCCCAATAAGTGTCACCCACAGATCCCCCATAAGTGTCACCCACAGATCCCCCATAAGTGTCACCCACAGATCCCCCATAAGTGTCACCCACAGATCCCCCATAAGTGTCACCCACAGATCCCCCATAAGTGTCACCCACAGATCCCCCATAAGTGTCACCCACAGATCCCCCATAAGTGTCACCCACAGATCCCCCATAAGTGTCACCCACAGATCCCCCATAAGTGTCACCCACAGATCCCCCATAAGTGTCACCCACAGATCCCCATAAGTGTCACCCACAGATCCCCCATGTGCGTCACCCACAGATCCCCATGTGCGTCACCCACAGATCCCCCATGTGCGTCACCCACAGATCCCCCATGTGCGTCACCCACAGATCCCCCATGTGCGTCACCCACAGATCCCCCATAACAGTGTGCCATCCACAGACCACAATTAGTTCAAAACCCACCAAAAGCACACCTTTTGGTTCAAAGATTTTTTTTTCTTATTTTCCTCCTCAAAAACCTAGGTGCGTCTTATGGGCCGGTGCGTCTTATAGGGCGAAAAATACGGTAATTGTTTAGTTATTAATACTACAGGTCAACGAACGGCGGCGGGTGCGGCCGGCACCTTGCATCCATTAACATCCCCTTGGGCACCTTATTTGTTTGACTGACAGGTTAGTAAAAGCTGTTTTTTAGCTAAATAAGCCCACAGGTGACATTTATAAGCCCACATTAGGAATCGTGAAGACGCCCTGAACATCAGCATATTTTTAGCTGACAGGGGTGAAACCTGGTGACAGAATCCCTTTAATGTGTTATGTTATTTAGACACAGCTCTCAGCATGCTTAGCCAGCCTTCTATCTGACTGGCTAAGCATGCTGAGTGCTGTGTCCATAAATCATAACACAGCTCTATGAAAATTACTGTTTCTAGCTGCTGTTGTCCACAGTCCACAGCAGCTAGAAAACAGTAATCTTCATAGTTATGTTAAATGATCACTATAGTGTCAGGAAAACAAAGCGGTTTTCTGACACTATAGTGCCCTGAGGGTGCCCCCACCCTCAGGGTCCCCCTCCCGTGGTCCCCCTCCATGTTGCCAAGATAGACGCCAAATGAAGGGGTAGTTGCAGGAACAAAATACTTTAATGGTATCGATAAAATATATATGTAATTAAGACACTGAGTGCAGTTCCATAAAAAGGCCCAGCAAAATCCTCAGCACCAGGCCCATGATGCTCTTAATCCGGCCCTGGTCCTGCCTGCTGTACTTTTTCTCCCATCAAAAATAACTGCTGTCTGACGGAACTGACACAAACTGATTCAGACTGAGCACAATTGTTATTCTGACAGACCAGAAGATCGGAAAGCTCAACGCAGATGTGAACTCAGCCTTATGATGATAAACTGTTATGGGAACCTTTTGTTGTTACAAGATGTATCCTTAAAAGGAAAAATTCACTACCTTATTATAATAAATATGATCATAGACTACAATATCTAACAATATAGAAAGTGGTGGCTAGACATTGCAGGAATATTCTCAGTTTAAACAAGATTTCATATTTAAAGGTGTTTTCCGGGATATTTTTTTTGCTGACTGCACAGAAGGACTGGCACTCCTACTGCCTAACAATCTATTAGCCACTTACTTCAGTGTGACAGGCAGACAGGGCTGTGTACGGGTAAGGCTACTTTCACACTAGCGTTTGGAGCGGGTCTGTCTGATGTTTCATCAGACGGATCCGCTCCTATAATGCAGACGTTTGCATCCGTTCAGAACGGATCCGTCTGCATTATAACTTAGAAAAATTTCTAAGTGTGAAAGTAGCCTGAGCGGATCCGTTCAGACTTTACATTGAAAGTCAATGGGGGACGGATCCGCTTGAAGATTGAGACATATGGTGTCATCTTCAAGTGGATCCGTCCCCATTGACTTCCATTATAAATCTGGACGGATCCGCTCGCCTCCGCACGGCCAGGCGGACACCCGAACGCTGCAAGCAGCGTTCAGGTGTCCGCTCACTGAGCGGAGCGGAGGCTGAACGCTGGCAGACTGATGCATTCTCAGCGGATCCGCCTCCACTGAGAATGCATCAGGACTGGACGGCTGCGTTCGGTGCCCCTTGTGAGCCCCCTTCAAACGGAGCTCACGAGCGGACACCTGAACGCAGGTGTGAAAGTAGCCTAAGTGGTAGTGCTCTGCCAGTAGATTATGCAGTATATTGCGAAGCAGAGAGGAATCCTCACCATCCGGTACAGTCGTCTGTGTTTCTCAACTCCATATGTACCAGCTTTGTAATAAATAAAGACATTTGTACCAGATGATGATTGCCACAGATTCCTCTCTGCTTCTCCACATATTTTTATTGATGACCTATCCGCAAGATAGGTCATCAATATCAGACCGTCAGGGGTCCAATACCCGGCATCCCTGCTGAACTGGTTAAAGAGAAAGTTACGCGCCTTCGACACTGCACAGCCGTCGACATTGCAGCAGTGAGCATGCTTTATTACAAGATGCTCTTCCATTTACTTCAATGGGACTGCTCATTCCTATACAAGTGTAAAGGACCCCTTTAAACAAATGTAACCACAGTTCTAGGTGGGCAAAATACAAGATTTCAGTAGGTGTTAGAGTCTAATAATATAAAAAGGTGAGCCATAAGACACAGACTCTTGTGAAAAACTCATGCAAAGAAAGTACAGTTTTCAGTCTTCAGAGCCATAACAATAAATTATTCATAAAACTTGTACTAGACCTCAAAACTTTTGGTTGCACAATCCCACAAGATAAGATGCAAATGGTTCAACATGTCTACAGGCAGTTGTTTTCCTGTGTAGTGCCCTGAAAAATAACAAATTAACATTAGTGTTCAAGCTTCCTTATTAAAGGGTTGTCCCACAAAAAAATATCTACAGTTTTCAAACCAGCAACTGGATCTTAATGCTTTTGTAATTTCATGTAATTAAAAATGTAGCATAGCCACTGACTTACCATATATAATAAAATGCATCTGTGTAGTGCCACCTGCTGTATTTTTTTTTCTTCTTTTTTTGTCCAGTTCACACATGCTTAGTTCCCCCCTTCAAATGCCTCCTGAGTTGTGATACTGTATGGAGAGAGCTTAAAGGCTATGTACACCTTTTGGGGCATTTTTTTAAAATATTGTATTATACTTATTTTGAGCTAAAAATCATTTTTTCAATTGGTCTTTATGGAATCTTTTTTAGCTGACATGCCCTACTAGCTGCCTGTGGATTTCCGTCATCTCAGGAACAGATGGACTTCTTATCTCTGATCTCTCACATCATAAACACTCATTAAAGCTCAATCCTTATCTTACTGAAAAGAATGTGGCTTAAACAAGTGTTTATGGCCTATCAGTAATTTAGAAATAAGGGTAATTAGATGACTGGCACAAAGTGAAAGTACCAGTCACACAGTTAGAAAAACAGTTAACCCTTTGTGACTGAACAGCTCAATATTTTTAATAAAGGCCAATCGAAAATATTATTTTTAGCCAAAAATAAGTTAAATGCAATCATAAAAAAAATTGACTCCAAAGGTGTACATAGCCTTTAAGCAGAATGGACACCCCCCCTTTGTATCAGAAAAGACACTGCCCTTGAGCTGTCAGCTTGTTTTAAATCTATCAGAGCAATGAATGGGGAGATCTCTGGATCCATGTGAAATACAGGGCTGGTTCTAGCTTTGCTAGAAAGAGATTGTCAGGTACTATGTGATGTCTGATGTTCATATTTTACATTATAAATGCAAAAAAAGGGTTGTAGCAGCACTTATGGAAAAAATTGTTCAAAAGGTGGTGGTGCCAGCGGTGATGGATACCAGCCTGTAGAACCTACATGATCCAAGAAGCAGTGAAGGACCGCAGCACACTGAAGTCTTCAATATAAGACCTCATGCACACGACCGTTGTTTTTTTTTTTTTGTAATAAAATTTTTATTCAGATCAGGCACTTGGCAAAATTGTACAAAAAATATTACAATACATTCAATGGTGCACTCCATACAAAGAAATATGACAATTACATGCCACAAGATGTAAGTTTAACAGTAATCATAGCATACCAAAGAAAGGTCGGCCTAGATCTCTTTTTTATTTTTTAAACCTCCCAACCCTCCCTCCCCTCCCCCACAGAAAAAGCCAGTCAAGACCCGAATCGTCATGTTGATATTGGATTTCCATCAAAAACTTTCTGATATGTTTCAATTATAGCTAGAAGTGGATTAAGATCTATTGGTCTCGACATCCTTATTCCCTCCTCTCAATCAATCATCAAGAGTGTAGAATAGCACCACAGATAATCTAAGGCATCCTGAGCTATATCAATAGGTCTCCCAAACTACTTGCCAGTTTCGCTTTCATGTACCATGTCGTATCAACAAATGGTTTAATAACTTCTTTTTTTTCATATACTGTAAGCGAATTTTCAATGAACGGTCTCCATTTATGAATAAAAGATTGTATGGATAATTCCTTGTTGCGCTCCGCATCCAATCTATCCATATACATGAGCACTTTCACCGTGCCGATGACTTCATCCAAAGTGGGCAGCTGGGGTTGAAGCCACTTCCTCAATATACATTTTTTTGCCGCAAGTAGTAGTACATGAGGTCCCCTGGTGCCCACTATGGGTGAATCAGCGTCTTCCTGGTCCCTGGGAATGAATTGAAATACACATTGTTGGGGTACATCTTTGACTTCAACCTTCCAGGTGTCATTAACATACCCGCAAATTTGCTCCCAATACGGTCTAAGTTTACTGCATCCCCAAATCCCGTGTAGAAGGTCGGCTTTATACAAATCACATTTGGGGCAGTGTCTCAAGTAATGCGCTGGTGCATTGTCGTAAAATAAGGTATAGGCATATGTTGCCCTGTGGATTATCCTGAATTGAGTTTCTCTCCAGTGTTCACTACTGATAGCACATCTTATTTTATCCATCCCCTCTCGTATCTTAAAGGTAAGTTTGTCATCAGCTACCTGTTTCTTCCATTCCTTGAAAACCGTCTGCGCAACCCCTTCGAGTTTAACATTCATCAGTTTCTTATATATTATGGAAATAGAATCCACATTGCTCCCTTGGTTCATCAAACTGGCAAACCTAATAACGGTTGTCTCAGTACCCAATGTTTTCGATTGGGCTGCGCAGAATGTCTTTATCTGTAAATATTGTAAATACTGATTTGGGAGTATAGAGTGTTTGGATTGCACTTTCTCCCAGGACAGTATCTTTAGTCCATTGACCGTCAAAAGATCTCCTAGGTTCCTCACATTTTTCCTACGCCACTCCTGGAACAATCTGTTGGAACTACCCTGCGGAAAAGATGGGAGGGACCATAACGGCATATAAGATGAGATATAAATTGGTAGTCTATATAATTTTCTGATATGTTTCCACGTCGCTATTGTATCCCTAAGTATCAGAGCCTGTTTGGCTTCCTTTGGAAGTAATGAGATTTTTGTGTGCAACAGAGCATGTAGTTCATGTGGCGTTACATGTTCCTGCTCCAAAGCCCTATCGGCGTAATGTGAGGTTCCTCCCACCCAATCTCGTATATACCGCCATAGTGCTGCCAAGTTATAGCCCCAGATATCAGGTAATTGCAAACCCCCCTCCCATTTTAAAAGGCAAAGTTTCTTGTATGCAATACGGGGTCTTTTTCCCTTCCATAGGAAAGCTATAAACGCGGATTGTAGTTTATTAACGTCTGTGTGTTTCAATAAAAGCGGTATCGTTTGCAACGGATATAAGAGCCTGGCGAAACTTGTCATTTTAATGAGGCTCGCTCTCCCTAATAATGTCAATGGGAGTTCCTGCCATTTCTGTAACTCTTGAATAATTTTAGCTATCAAGGGGTCATAATTTAATTTGTACATATTAGTTGGAGACTTGCCTATTTTAATACCCAGATATTTTATATGGTCTCGCGCTACAGTAATCAGACCATCATCATACCTCACTCCTAGTCCTTTCCCTATATGTAACAGCTGACACTTAGCCACATTGATCTTATATCCCATAAAATTTTGCACTTTATTTAGGGATTCTAGAACTTTTGGCAGATCTTTAGTGGGATCATGCAAAAATAAAAGCATATCATCCGCGAAACATGTCAGTTTAATCTCTCTATTCCCCACCTTTATTCCTTCATAAACCCCCGAACTCAGCAAGTATCTAGCAAGTGGTTCAAGAGCAATGTTGAACAAAAGTGGGGAAAGTGAGCATCCCTGTCTCGTGCCTTTCCGGAGATGGAACTGATCAGACAACCAACCAGGAAGACATATCCTTGCCTGCGGTGCGGTATAAATTGCATGAACAAACGCCCGGAAAGGGCCCTTAATTCCTATTTTATCTAATACTAGATCTAACCACTGCCAATTTACATTGTCGAAGGCTTTTTCGGCATCTAAAGCCAAAAGAGCCTCTCTTCCCATCTCATCTGTCTGCCGCCTCCTGAGGAGCCAGTCCTGCACTGCCAAAACAGTTTGTATGTTAATTGTGGCTGACCGGCCTTTTACAAATCCGACTTGGTGTGAACCAATGAGCTTGGGCATAATGTTAGCTAGTCTGTTAGCCATTATCTTTGCTAGGATCTTCAAATCCTGATTTATCAAGGAGATGGGTCTATAGGACCCCGGAAGAGTGGGATCTTTATCTTGTTTGGGTATCAGTTTAATATGTGCCAAGTTTCCTGAAGGCATCACCGTATGAGTTTGAATAATAGACTCAAATAACCTTAGCAGGCTAGGAACTATTTCTGGGCCCATGGATTTATTAAATTCCGCTGGGAAACCATCGGGTCCCGGAGCCTTCCCGTTATGTAGGGATTTTATCACCAAGCTAATTTCTTGCTCCGTGATGGGACCATTCAGCATTAACAAATCCGGCTCCTCAACAGACGGCAAAGAGACAGAGTCTAGGAAGGCACAACCTTCCGTAATGTTGCAAGGATCTTGGGCATATAACTGCTCATAATAGCTTTTAAAAATCTCCAGTGTGACTTTTGGGTCACTAGATAGATCCCCTTTCTCTGTTTGAAGTTTGGGAGGTGGTACCTGTGTTCTTCTCCCTTGTGCAAGCCTGGCCAGTAATCTACCTGACTTGTTACCAAACTTAAAAAAATAAGCCGAAGAGTGATCAGCATGGACCCTTTCTACTTTTTCTGCGTAATGATCATAATTATGTTTAGCCGTAACCCATTTAGTTTTGTTGGCCTCTGTGGGGTTTTGTTGAAACTCTGTGTAGACCGTTCTTAAATTATTTGTGGCCTCTAATAATTTGGAGCGTATATCCCTCTTTTGGGCTATAGTGTAAGAAATGATCTTTCCTCTTAATACAGCCTTAGCTGTGTCCCAAAAAAGGGGGGGGGGGAGTTATCCTGGTGTTGCCCATTTGTATCTTTATACTCCCACCACCACCCTAGTAGTTTGGACTTGAAAGTTTCATCCATGGCTAAGTAACCCGATAACCTCCATAAAATATCCTGACCCTTTGCAATAACTTCTCTCAGTCTCAATGATACTGGTGAATGGTCAGAAATCACCATCTCCTCTATCTTCACCTCACACACTTTGGTGGTCAATAAACTGGATCCTAAGAAGTAATCTATCCGGGACCAAGCACATTGAGAGTGAGAGAAGTGAGTGTATTCCCGTTCCATGGGGTTACAGTGCCGCCAGATATCTGTTAATTTAGTGACTTCCATCATGTTTGGAAGTATGGAAAGTATGCTCTGTTTATCTTTTTTACCAATCTTTGTTCGCTTCCTATCTTCCAGGATCGAATGTACCATGTTAAGATCTCCTCCTATTAGTATTAAGCTGTTGGAGTCTTGTAGGATCCGCCTTTCTAAATTCCCAATAAAAGGACCTGCTTGCGCATTAGGGGCATAGACATTATAAATTGATAATGTCCCTGCAGGGGTTTCAACGGTTAAGGTGACCAGTCTCCCACTATCATCTGCCTCCGTTGTCAGTATTTTATAATGTAGTTTTTTATGCAACAGTATAAGTACTCCTGCCTTCTTCCCATCAGATGGGGATCCTATCACTTCTCCCACCCATAGTTTCTGCATTCTCTTAAAATCTGCTGCCTCAATTCTCTTAAAATCTGCTGCAATAGGGCAATATCCGCGTGTACAAACGGAAAATGCAAATGTGATCGCACACTACATCCAGCACTCTGCCCTCCATGCTGGATGAGACATTGGTTTATATTTTGGCCAAAGCATAGTAAGCCACTCACCGCGTCAAGGCTGTCTCATGAGTGGTCCCTAACTCTTGTTCCTACCTGTTCATGGGCCATGACAGCCACATAAAATCCAGGGAATGCAGGTCAGCATGCAAGCCAAGTACACTTTGCTTGTAACCCCGTCCGGTGCCATTACATCCGCGTGTAGTTTTTTCAAATGACGTAGAACCATCATTCTCTTATGTGGAGAGCGTAGACCTTTGATATTCCAGGTAACTATATTGACCATATTGATACCTCACTAGTTCCACTTACAAGGTGTGGGTAGATTATCTGCAGTGTTATAAGAACCCAACTCCCTCTCTTCCCAATTGAAAAACAAAATAACCTCTTTATCACCAAAGGTGATTGCGAACTTATGAATTCCTGACTTCACTTTTTCCTCGCCTGTTTAGAGACTTCGCTATCTCTCCACCTCCTGTATTCCAATCAAACAGATTATATATTAACTCTATCCGTTAACCTGGAGAACCTTTGCTTAGTAGACATAAAGAAGTACTCCACTTAGTACCTAGGCAGACATTCAGTTTGTAGTTCCAAGTCAAACATTTAAAGGCGATTCAGCTGTATAGCTTACTAGTTTGCGCCCATGAGAGTCATGGAAGTTCATTATAACATAGTTAATTCGTTAAACATCAGATAGACCAGCTGCATCATACGGTATAACTTATTAACATAACTACCATATCATGTAGGATCAAAAAGTTCCTCAGAACCGGTATTTATCATTTTAGTCCCTTCTGGAACGTCGGTCCTCATAATTTCGATTCCCATTCCCTCGCCGGCGTGGTGACCGCAGCCTTTGTGAGGCTGGCCTGTCTCTCTGTGACGATGGAGTTCTTCCTGATGATGTAATCTGTTCAGGGGACCGCTCTGCTGTGCCTTCTAAGGTTAACATATTTATATTCTTCTCGGCCTCCTCTGGTGTCTCAAAAGTCTCCGATGAGCCATCATCTTTAAATACTTTCAATAACGCCGGATATATTAGAGCAAACTTTCGTTTTTTTTTCACAAGGTTTGAGCATATCACTGAGAAAGCCCTTCTCCTTCTCGAGACTTCAGCGCTATAGTCCCCAAACAGCAGAACCTTATAGCCTCTGACATCAATTGGCTTTCCTCTTTTCTTGAAGTGTCCCAAGATATCTGCTTTTTCTGCGTAATTCAGATATTTGACAATGGTGGGACGGGGCCTTACAAGTTGATCACTATTGCGTTCGCCATTTTGATCCGACCTCACTGGGCACACCCGATGTGCCCGTTCCACAACACAAGGGCTGCGGATCCCTAGAGCTTTAGGTATGTCCACCGAGCAAATCGAAGCCAGCTGGCTAGCAGGTACCGACTCTGGTAGTCCAATAATCCTTACATTACTGTGCCGGGATCGATTTTCCAGGTCTTCTAGTTTGTCCCGGATACCTGCAGTAGATCTTAGCACTGCCTGTAGTTGCATCTGGGACTAGCCTAGGTCACTCTCTAGTGAGCTGATTTTGTCCTCCAATTCAGAAATCTGGGACAGGTGTTTAGAGACATCAGCCTGTAGCTGTGCTAGCGTGGTCTCCACCGCGGCCTCAAGCGCGGCTTTAATATCTGGGGCCAAAAGTTTGGCGACTTCCACTGCCAGGGCTTTACATCCAACCCCTAACCCTTGTAGTACCTCAGGTTCCTGGTCGAGTGTTTCCGGATCGATTACCGGTTCGATGACCTTCAAGGTGGCGGGAGGGGGTTGGGATGAGGATCTGGCTGAGCGCATGAGGCGATCTGCGGCGCCCGCCATCTTGTCTTCCTCAGCTGCAGTCTTTGCGTGTCTGCGAAGTGCCGGGCTTCCCACACTTGTACCACTCCTGGTCAGATACTTCTCCATCCACTTCGGAGGAGATACACGGCAGGTGAGCGGGGATTACACCCCTTTGAAAGAGCTTGTGGTCTTGTGATCGGTTCTCTGGCACTGAACTCTCTTCTCCTGCTGCCTCACATGCGAGCGCCGGAACCGGAAGTCCCACACGACCGTTGTTGTGTTCCGTGTCCGTTGACTTTCAATGGTTCCGTTGAAAACTCGGATAATGCACCGTTTGTCATCCGTGATTCCAGTCCGTCAAAAAAATATGACCTGTCCTATTTTTTTCACGGACAACGGTTCGTGGACCCATTCAAGTCAATGGGTCCGTGAAAAAACACGGGGGCACACCAGATTGTCATCCGCGTCCGCGTCCATTTTCTCCTATCATTTGCAAGGCAAACTTGACTTAGATTTTTTTTTCACTTTTCATGTCTGGTGATCCTCCAAAAATCAAGGAAGACACACAGAAACAAAAATGGAAACGGATCACGGAACAACGGAACAGCTTTTTGCGGACCGCAAAAAAATACTGTTGTGTGCATGAGGCCTGAGGCCTTAAGCTGTAGTTTATTCACCAAAATAGTGCGATGTTTCAATCTTACATGGTCTTTTTTAACCCTTTCAGTACAGAGCCACTTTTCACCTTAAGGCTACATGCACAGGACCGTATGTGTTTTGCGGTTCGCAAATTGCGGATCCGCAAAACAAAAACTGATGACATCCGTATGACATCCGTTTCTTTTTGCAGATCCATTGTAACAATGCCTAAAACGGACAAGAATAGGACATGTTCTACTTTTTTTGCGGGGCTACGGAACGGACATACTGATGCGGACAGTAATTTATTGAAATGAATGGGTCTGCATCCTATCCGCAAAAAAAAAAAAACGGAACGGACACGGAAACAAACAACATTCGTGTGCATGTAGCCTTAATCCCAGGCCGATTTTTGCAAATCTGACATGCGTCACTTTATGTTCTAATAACTTTGGAACGCATTTACTTATCCAAGCCATTCTGAGATTGTTTTCTCGTGACACATTGTACTTCATGGCAGTCATAAATTTGAGTCAATATATTACACCTTTATTTATGAAAAAATCACAAATATACCAAAAATTTTGAAAAATTTAAAAATTTCAAAATTTTAATTTTGGCTCTACTTTTAAGACAGATAGTAGTAATACCTCATAAAATAGTTATCAATCAACATTCTCCATATGTCTACTTTATATTGACATCATTTTGTAAATGTCATTTTATGTTTAATGGAGGTTAAATTTAAAAATTTCACTTTTCATTTTTTTATGTTAATCAATTTTTTCTTGCAACACAGCAAGGGTTAACAGCAATAATAAATACCCCATATGTGGCGGTAAACTGCTCTATGGGAATGTGCCAGTGGTCAGAAGGAAAGCAGCGCCATATGGATTTTAGAGGCAGATTTTCCTAGAATGGTTTTTAGCTGCCATTTTGTATTTGAAGACACCCTGAGGTACCCCTACAGTGTAAACCCCCAAAAAGTGACCCCATTCTGGAAACTATACCCCTCAAGTAGTATTTCAAGGTGTGTAGTGAGCACTTTGACCCATCAGGCGTTTCATAGAATTAGGAAATACTTGGCTGTGAAAATGAAAAATTTAATTTTTTTCCAGAAAAAGTTGCTTTACATTCACATTTTTCACTTTCACAAGGGGTACCAGGACAAAATGCACCCCACATTTTGTTACCCATTTCCCCCTGAATACAGAAACACCCCATATGTGCTTGTAGCCTGCTGTATGGGCGCACAGCAGGGGTCTAGAGGCAAAGTGCAAAATAAGGATTTTGCAGGCTTGAATAAACAGTCATGGATTTTAGGTGCCATGTCGCATGTTAAAAACTTTCTGAGGTCCCTAGAAATTAAAAACCCCAAGAAGTGACCCCATTTTGGAAAGAGCACCCCCATACGAACATTTTATGTGGTGGAAAGGGTACTTTTCAGCAAACAGGTGTCTCACAGAAGGCAGAAACACTTGGTAAAGGATTTCAAAGCACACATTTGTGAAAATGAAAAATTACGAGCAGACCCCAATTTTTCACTTTCACAAGGGGTTAAAGGAGAAAATACACCCCAGTATGTGTTCCCCATTTTCTCCCAATTCAGGAAACACCCCATATGTGCTTGTAGCCTGTTGTATGGGTGCACAGCAGGGCTTTAGAGGCAAACTGCAAAATATGGATTTGGCAGGCCTGAATAAACAGACATGGAAATTAGGTGACATGTCGCATGTTAAATAATTCCTGAGGTCCCCAAAAATTAAAAACCCCAAGAAATGACCCCATTTTGGAAAGAGCACCTCCGTGCAAGCATAGTGGAAAGGGTACTTTTCAGCAAACAGGTGTCTGACAGAAGGCAGAAACACTTGCTAAAGGATTTCAAAGCACACATTTGTGAAAATGAAAAATGACTAGCAGACCCCAATTTTTTACTTTCATAAGGGTTTAAAGGAGAAAATGCACCCCAGTATGTGTTCCCCATTTTCGCCCTATTCAGGAAACACCCCATATGTGCTTGTAGACTGCTGTATGGGCGCACAGCAGGGCTCTAGAGGCAAAATGCAAAATATGGATTTGGCAGGCCTGAATAAACAGACATAGATTTTAGGTGACATGTCGCATGTTAAAAAATTCCTGAGGTCCCTAGAAATTAAAAACCCCAAGAAGTGACCCCATTTTGGAAAGAGCACCCCCATACGAACATTTTATGTGGTGGAAAGGGTACTTTTCAGCAAACAGGTGTCTCACAGAAGGCAGAAACACTTGGTAAATGATTTCAAAGCACACATTTGTGAAAATGAAAAATTACGAGCAGACCCCAATTTTTCACTTTCACAAGGGGTTAAAGGAGAAAATACACCCCAGTATGTGTTCCCCATTTTCTCCCAATTCAGGAAACACCCCATATGTGCTTGTAGCCTGTTGTATGGGTGCACAGCAGGGCTTTAGAGGCAAACTGCAAAATATGGATTTGGCAGGCCTGAATAAACAGACATGGAAATTAGGTGACATGTCGCATGTTAAATAATTCCTGAGGTCCCCAAAAATTAAAAACCCCAAGAAATGACCCCATTTTGGAAAGAGCACCCCCATACGAACATTTTATGTGGTGGAAAGGGTACTTTTCAGCAAACAGGTGTCTCACAGAAGGCAGAAACACTTGGTAAATGATTTCAAAGCACACATTTGTGAAAATGAAAAATGACTAGCAGACCCCAATTTTTTACTTTCATAAGCGTTTAAAGGAGAAAATGCACCCCAGTATATGTTCCCCATTTTCGCCCTATTCAGGAAACACCCCATATGTGCTTGTAGCCTGCTGTATGGGCGCACAGCAGGGCTCTAGAGGCAAAATGCAAAATATGGATTTGGCAGGCCTGAATAAACAGACATAGATTTTAGGTGACATGTCGCATGTAAAAAAATTCCTGAGGTCCCCAGAAATTAAAAACCCCAAGAAGTGACCCCATTTTGGAAAGAGGACCCCCATGCGAACATAGTGGAAAGGGTACTTTTCAACAAACAGGTGTATTACAGAAATTAATATGTAGTGGTTGTTGAAAAGAGGATATCTAAGCTCTATGGACAAAATCAGATATAAGGTGGTAAAATTATAGGGTACTCTCACAGACTTTATACAGCCCTCTCACAGACTTTATACAGTCCAGAATGACCCCGCATTTGACTGTCTGTTCAAAATTAGGCCCATCCTTGACCACTTCAATGCAAAGTTCTCAGTAGTGTACACCCCAGAACAAAATGTCTGTGTAGACAAATCCCTATACATTACTGGCGGAATCTTACCCTCCCTTTGAAAAGTAATAGGGATTTGTCTACGCAGACATTTTGTTCTGGGGTGTACACTACTGAGAACTTTGCATTGAAGTGGTCAAGGATGGGCCTAATTCTGAACAGACAGTGAAATGCGGGGTCATTCTCGGGTGGGCACTGTGCATTATCGTTGTAATGCAAAAATGTCAGAATTGCTTGGAATCGATTATGGGCCATGGGATTACTGTAAAAAAAAAATTACTAGGCCCATATGCAGCAAGAGCCCCCAATAGGTCATCATCTCTGCTGCATTTACTGGGGTCCAACCTTGGAGTCTAGCATATGGTGTTGTGGGGTTCTGGGAAATAAATTGCTGGGCGTATAAATTTGTTTGGGTTACCATCAAATTTATAAAATCTTCAGAGAAAAAGATTTAAATTTTTTTTTGTTGAAGCCCGAACAATCTATCTGAATTACTGAGCTTCCCACAAACTCAGGAATTTGGGGCTGATAATCCTCACGGGGTGGGGTCCATATGGGGTCACTCTGGGGGGCTGCCTCCAATGGTACCCTGGGCCCTTTCTAGAGGGTCCCTCATGCCCGGATGATGATGATGATGAGGGGGTAGAGGAGTAGAGGAAAGTGGGATCCTCTTCTCCTTCACTGGCCGACTCAGTATCAGAGGCGAGATACGTGTATGCCTCTTCAGATGAGTAAACTTGTTAGGACAGATGGGCCATTTTTATTTTTTTGGGGTGTAATGTGTGAAATATGTAAAACTTTATTTAGTGTGGGTTGTGTATGAGGTACATTCACACGTGAAGGGGGTTGTAATAAATTGGAAATTAAATTTAGGAGAAAAAAGGGAGAAGGAGAAAAGGAGAAAAAAAGTTTCTTCTGCACAAAAAAAAAAGAATCTTCTGCACAAAAAGAAAAAGCGGTGAATAATGGACACTACTGATCGGTGGTCAGCGGTTTCAAAATGCACTCACGCAGATAGTATAAAAGGAAGGGGGGAAGAGAGAGGCAGCGCCAAATGTGTAGTAAAGTATGAGACGATTACAATGATGAAAAAAGTAATGCGCTTACCAGAGTCTAGTTGTGACGAGCCTTGCTGGAAAATGGACCAGCGGCCAGGGATGCCTTGCTGCAGCCTAGGTTCCAGGGCGCATTTAAAAATTAAATGCGACAGCGAAGTGAGATAAACAAAAAGGAAGAAAAAACTGGAACTGCAAATAGTATTTGCTCCTTGGGCGCTGCTCGGCTGGATATATAACGCAGAAGGTGAATAAAAAAGTATTTATTGGTCTACGCGTTTCGAGGGAATTGGACCCTCTTCCTCAGGACAATCATACCATACAGGACAGTAAACATTTATTTATACACTTGTTTTTGGCGCCTAAACTCGATTTCGGGGGCGGGGCTATGGGCGGAGTTAAGGTGCATATAAACAAACATGAGTTAAAATAATCGTTACTATATAAATAAATAAAAGCAAACTTAGGGACACTTCACAAGGACGTCCGGTAATCGCTGGAGTGGAAAATATGTACCAGTGATGGATGTAAACAGAGAGCAGCAGGGGGAGGTGATGTGTCAGGACGGGTCGCTAGGCCACGCCCACATTTGTGATGCAACACTGAGGGGGAAGTTGGGTTTTACTCAGTAATAAAAACGCTGGGGGGGCGGGGCTATGGGCGGAGTTAATATACATGTAAACGAGCATGAGTTTAAGATAATCCCTACTATATTGGTGAAAACAAACATAGTCACTGGAGTGTGAATTATGCCCCAGTGATGGATATAAATAGAGAGCAGCAGGGGGAGGTGATACGTTAGGACGGGTCACTAGGCCACGCCCACATTTGTGACATGCACTGACGGGGAAGTTGGGTGTTGCTGTTCTACTAAGTAATGGGAGCGCTGGGGGGGCGGGACAGTAGGCGGAGTTAATATACATGTAAACATGAAATAAGACAATCCCTCCTTTATGGGTAAAAACAAACTTAGGGACACTTAATATGGATGTCCAGTGGTAAATAGGGTAAAAAATGTATGCACAAGTGATATATATGAAACAGAGAGCGGCAGGGGGAGGTAATACTTAGGGACGGGTCGCTAGGCCACGCCCACATTGATGACGTAACATTATAGGGGAGGTTGGGTTTTGCTGAGTGATAGAAGTGCTGGGAAGCGCTATAAAATAATATACTACGCAGAGTGGTAGGATACGCCCCCACTACCTTGGCACGTAAGCTGACGGGGCGGGCCCTCGGAGATGTCCTGTATAATAGTGAATAGACGTTATGGGAGCAGAATAACGACTGAATGGTGAAAGAATATAGAGTGCACACAGTAAAAGGAAATTAACATAGCAGGTAAATATAGATAAAAATATTATCATAAAAAGGATATATCATGTATAAAATTCTATAAAACATAGGTAGTAGCATATGTTATTTGATTACAGTACTGTTTCACTCAGTTCATTGAGACCATGGGGTGTTAGCGTATCAAGTTGATATATCCAGAAGACTTCACGTTTTTGTAGGATATCAAACCGATTAAATGGGTTTTCTGGTATGTGTTCTATAGGAGTGATTTTTATTGGGTGTTTTTGTTTTTCTGTAGTTGTCGCACAGTGTCTTGACAAGCTGTGTTTTTGATATAAGCGTCGTATATTGTATGTATGTTGATTAAATCGACAGTGTAACTCCTGTGTTGTGCGCACAAAAACAAGTGTATAAATAAATGTTTACTGTCCTGTATGGTATGATTGTCCTGAGGAAGAGGGTCCAATTCCCTCGAAACGCGTAGACCAATAAATACTTTTTTATTCACCTTCTGCGTTATATATCCAGCCGAGCAGCGCCCAAGGAGCAAATACTATTTGCAGTTCCAGTTTTTTCTTCCTTTTTGTTTATCTCACTCACGCAGATAGTGTGTTCGTGCAAAATGCTAAACTGACACTAAACTAACACTAACTGAAATTGATATATATCAAACTAACTACCTACCACTAACTGCAGGTCTTTTTCACAAAAAAATAACAAAAAATAAATAAATCAAAAATGTGCAGATATAATTGAGCACACTAGTTATCGTGTGTGTAAGCACTGTAGTATAAAAAATCACTACAGTGCTTGGTGGTTTCAAAATGCACACACGCAGATGGTGCGTTCGTGCAAAGTGCTAAACTGACACTAACTGAAATAGATTTATATATATATATATATATATATATATATATATATATATATAAAACTAACTACCACTAACTGCAAGTCAAAAAAACAACAACACAAAAATGTGCAGATCGTGCGTGCATGCAAAAACTGTAGTATAAAAATGTAAAAAAAAAAAAACAGATGTGGAAAAAAAAAATGCAAAAAAGAATCCCCCGGTGCTCATCAGGCAGGTATGTACTGAACAGCACTTGGCGGTCACAGCTCGCACACAGAAAAAGTTGTGCAAAGCTGGAAAATTGTAAAAAAAAAGAATAAAAAAACAAAAAAAGGGCACGGACCAAATGGCGTCCGTAAAAAAAAAGGGGGGATAAGGGGGGGGGGAGGGACAATGAAAAGGACGGAGGGTGGTTTAGGGATCTGGAACTGCTGCAAATGGAAAAAAAAAACACTGCAGCAGTTCCAGATTTTCTTCTTATTTTCTTATTTTTTCTTTCAGTAGGTAGAATCGCAGGAAAAGCGCAGTGGTAAAAAACCACAAATCCCAGCAGGTCAGATACAGCACAGAGGGGCACAGGTCCACTCTGCATGCAGTCACCAGCTAGAATGGCTGCATGCAGGGAGGATCTGCCCTTTCCTGTGCAGCTGTAATGCTGCCATTGGCTGGAGCGTTGTTCCAGCCAATAGCAGCGCTGGCAGGGGACGCCAAACACTGGTGTCCCCTTCCTGACCCAGGGGGGACAGGTGCTGACAATTTCTGCACCAGTTACCCCTGTACAAACCCTGTTCCACCCCCCTGCAGCTTCCTGGATGAATGAAAAATCATCCGGAGCAGCGATTGGCCGGTCTGCAGAAATCGGCCAATCGCAGTGAACGATGCTGCAGGGGGGCTGAAAACCTCCCTCTGCCTCTTGGGAAGATGGCTGCCTGCCGTCCTGAGCAGCCTTCATCACCCGGTCACTGAGTGCACACCGTTGTGTGCATCCGTGGCCGTTGTGCCGTTTTCCGTTTTTTTTTCGCGGACCCATTGACTTTCGGAAAATGCACCGTTTTGCAGCCGCATCCATGATTCGTGTTTCCTGTCCGTCAAAAAAATATGACCTGTCCTATTTTTTTGACGGACAACGGTTCACGGACCCATTCAAGTCAATGGGTCCGTGAAAGAACACGGATGCACACAAGATTGGCATCCGCGTCCGTGGCCGTAGGTTGCTTTCATACAGACGGATCCGAAGATCCGTCTGCATAAAAGCTTTTTCAGAGATGAGTTTTCACTTCATGAAAACTCATATCCGACAGTATATTCTAACACAGAGGCGTTCCCATAGTGATGGGGGCGCTTCTAATTAGAATATACTACGAACTGTGTACATGACTGCCCCCTGCTGCCTGGCAGCCCCTGATCTCTTACACTGGGCTGTGATCCGCACAATTAACCCCTCAGGTGCTGCACCTGAGGGGTTAATTGTGCATATCATAGCCTCCTATAAGAGATCAGGGGCTGCCAGGCAGCAGGGGGCAGACCCCCCTCCCTCCCCAGTTTTAATTTCATTGGTGGCCAGTGCGCCCCCCCCAGCCCCCCCTCCCTCTATTGTAATATCATTGGTGGCCAGTGTGCGGCCTCCCCCGGCCCCCCCCTTGTCACGGCGGACGTGCACAGTATAACAGATAACACACCAACTAGGCTCTGGACGAGAGACAGGGGAAGGGTCACCTCCTAGTTTATCCCTAACCTCTTTCCCTGCACTGCTCAGCCCACAGACAGACCTTAAAGGTAGGTTTGCTGTGTCCTCCAGCCTGTATGGCCAGAACCCTGAACTCCCTGAGATGGTGAAGTGGGGAGAAAGGAGCAGCCTGCTCGCACAGAACCTGGATGGGATAGATGACATAAACAACCAAACAAGAAATGACACTTATCTGCTGAGAGCAGGAACTGACAGCCAACCTTCCCTCCAAACTTCCCAGACCAAAATGAACAGTATAATCCGCTGAGAGCACTTAGCTGGAGACCATTTAAACTAATGACTCCACCCAGTGCACCTGATGTGAGGCGGATCCAGCACGGCATCAAAATAAAAACTAAACTCGTGCTGCAATCCTGGCTGACCTCCGCACATCGTCAGAGTGGGGCATGACAGTACCCCCCCCCCCTTCTACGGGTGACCTCCGGACACCCTGGACCAACCTTATCCGGATGGGACCTATGAAAGGCCCTCACCAGTCGGCTGGCGTTGACATCTGACGCCGGAACCCACATCCTCTCCTCAGGACCGTATCCCCTCCAGTGCACCAGGTACTGGAGGGAAGCCTGCAGAACTCTCGAGTCGAGAATCCTGGAGATCTCAAACTCCAAGTTTCCCTCGACTAGAACAGGAGGTGGAGGCAATGACGAAGGTTTAACCGGTTTAACATATCTTTTTAGTAAAGACTTGTGGAAGACATCATGGATCCTCCAAGTCTGCGGCAGATCCAGTCGAAACGCCACAGGATTGATCACCGCAGAAATTTTATACGGACCAACAAATCTTGGACCCAGTTTCCAAGATGGCACTCTCAACTTGATATCCCTAGTGGACAACCACACCAGATCACCCACACACAGGTCCGGACCAGTCACACGTCTCCTGTCAGCCATTCGTTTATACCTCTCACCCATCCTCTCCAAATTCCCTTGAATCCTCCACCAGATAGAGGATAAGGCAGAAGAGAATTTCTCCTCCTCTGGCATCCCGGAGGAACCAGACCCAGAAAAGGTACCAGACTGAGGATGGAAACCGTATGCGCCAAAAAATGGCGACTTACCCGTGGACTCCTGCCTACGGTTATTCAATGCAAATTCTGCTAAGGACAAGAATGAGGACCAGTCCTCCTGATTCTCAGCCACAAAGCACCTCAAGTAGGTCTCCAGGTTTTGATTGGTACGCTCCGTCTGACCATTCGACTGTGGATGAAAAGCCGACGAGAAAGAAAGTTGAATGCCAAGTCGAGAGCAGAACCTGGAGACAAACTGCGTGCCCCTATCAGAGACCACATCTGAAGGAATACCGTGCAATTTCACAATATTATCCACAAAAATCTGCGCAAGAGTCTTAGCGTTATGCAGACTTGTTAGTGGTATAAAGTGAGCCATTTTACTGAAACGATCGACTTCCACCAAAATCACTGTTCTCCCGGAGGAACTCGGTAGGTCCGTAATAAAGTCCATGGACAAATGCATCCAAGGACGAGATGGAATAGTCAATGGAAGAAGTGAACCAGGCGGTCGAGTATGAGCAACCTTAGACCGAGTGCAGGTTTCACAAGCTGTCACGTAATTCTCAATACTCTTACGCAACCCTGGCCACCAGAACCTCCGAGACACCAGATCACAGGTGGACTTACCACCAGGATGTCCAGCGAGAACAGTATCGTGATGTTCCTTGAACACCTTTTATCGTAGGCCCTAAGGAACAAACAACCTCCCTGGTTGACGCGAACCAGGAGCCCCCTCCTGAGCTCCCAACACCTCCATCTCCAATTCAGGGTACAGAGCGGAGACCACCACTCCATCTGCCAAAATCGGCGCTGGATCTTCTGAATCACCTCCCCCAGGGAAGCTGCGAGACAAGGCATCTGCCTTGACGCTCTTGACCCCTGGGCGAAAGGTAACCACGAAATTGAACCTGGTAAAAAACAATGACCATCTGGCCTGTCTAGGGTTCAGACGCTTGGCAGATTGCAGGTAAGCCAAATTCTTATGGTCTGTATACACAGTAACAGGGTGAGAAGCCCCCTCTAACCAATGACGCCATTCTTCAAAGGCCAACTTGATCGCCAACAACTCCCTATCTCCAACATCATAATTCCTCTCGGCGACCGAGAGCTTCCTGGAGAAGAAGGCACACGGGACCCACTTGCCAGGAGAAGGATCCTGCGAAAGCACCGCCCCAACCCCCACCTCTGATGCATCAACCTCGACCACGAATGGCTGAGATACATCTGGCTGCACCAGAATGGGAGCAGACGCAAAACGCTCCTTAATAGCCGAAAAGGCCTGCAATGCCTCATCCGACCAGACAGAGACATCAGCGCCCTTCTTGGTCATATCAGTAAGAGGTTTGACTAGCGTGGAATAATTCGAAATACATTTTCTATAATAATTCGTAAACCCCAAAAATCGCATCAAAGCTTTCTGATTCTCCGGTCGGTCCCACTCCAGAACCGCCCGGACCTTTTCGGGGTCCATACGAAAACCAGAATCAGAAAGCATGTATCCCAAGAATGGAAGCTCTTGCACCGCAAACAAACATTTCTCCAATTTGGCGTATAACTTATTCTCCTGAAGGATCGTCAAAACCTGTCTCACATGATCCTGATGGGTCTTCAGATCAGGAGAATAAATTAAAATGTCATCTAGGTAGACTACTACGAACCTCCCTACCAAATGATGAAAAATATCATTGACGAATCGCTGAAATACCGCTGGCGCATTCGTCAACCCAAAAGGCATTGCCAGGTTCTCAAAATGACCCTCGTGCGTATTGAAGGCCATTTTCCACTCATCTCCCTCCTTGATCCTGATCAGATTGTATGCTCCCCTCAAATCCAACTTGGAGAACACCTTGGCTCCAACAATCTGATCAAAAAGATCAGAGATCAAAGGCAGGGGATATGGATCCCGGACTGTAATACGGTTCAGCTCCCGGAAATCCAAACACGGTCTCAGTGATCCATCTTCCTTCTTCACGAAGAACAAACCTACAGCCACTGGAGACTTAGATGGTCTAATATGACCCTTTTCCAAACTCTCGGCGACATACTTTCGCATGACCTCTCTCTTAGGTTGAGAGAGGTTGTAGAGCCGAGACTTAGGCAACTTAGCCCCCGGAATGAGATTCACAGGACAATCATAGTCACAATGAGGGGGCAATTCCTGAGCCCCACCCTCCGAAAAAACGTCTGAAAAATCCGAGAGATACTGAGGCAAGGCCGTAACGGACACTTCAGAAATAGATGTGACAAGACAATTATCCGAACAAAACTTGCTCCAACCAATGATTTGTCTCGCTTGCCAGTCTATAATTGGGTTATGTTTAGACAACCATGGCAACCCTAAAACTATTGGAGTGTCACGGAACCATGAACCAGACGTACAACAAGAGATAAGTGAAAATAGAAGGCTTTATTGAAAATAAAGCTGTAAAGCAAAAGTCCAAACGGATGGTGAAACCGAGCAGAGTCTTTGCGAAGCCAGAGGTCAGGAACCAGAAGGGTAGTCAGACGAAGCCAGGATCAGGAACCAGCAGGGTAGTCAGACGAAGCCAGGATCAGGAACCAGCAGGGTAGTCAGACGAAGCCAGGATCAGGAACCAGCAGGGTAGTCAGACGAAGCCAGGATCAGGAACCAGAAGCAGCAGCAGTCTTAGAAGCATGTGAACACAAGAGGACCAAGCAAGGAACTGAAGCCACAGACCTCCTATATATATGAGCTAGGCATCCAGCTCCTCCCAGGGGAAGGAGGAGCCGCAGGGTGGAAGGCTACAAGAAACCCAGGACCCAAGATGGCCGCCAGCACATGTCAAACGAAGGAGAGCAGCAAGCAGGTAAGACCATGACAGTACCTCCCCCTCAAGGGCCCCTCCTCCGCGGAGCACAAAACGGTTTCTGAGGGAAGCGTGCGTGGAAGGCTCGGAGCAAGGCAGGAGCATGGACATCTGCGGAGGGAACCCAGGAACGCTCCTCTGGACCATAACCACGCCAATGGACCAAAAACTGCAACCGACCGCGGACCAGGCGTGAGTCCAGGATATTGCTCACCTCATATTCCTCACGATTGCCCACTTGGACCGGACGAGGCCGAGGAACCGAGGAAGTGAAACGATTACACACCAGTGGCTTCAACAGGGAGACATGAAACACGTTGGAGATCCGCATGCCAGGAGGAAGCGCAAGGGCATAGGCTACCGGGTTTACCCTGCGAAGCACTCGGAAGGGACCAACAAAGCGAGGCGCCAGCTTGGGAGTGGGCACTCGAAGCTTGAGGTTGCGGGTGGACAACCATACACGGTCTCCGACCTGGTAGGAAGGAGCAGGCGCTCGTCTGCGATCAGCCTGGAATCTCTGGCGCTGCGCAGAGACCTCAAGGGACTTCTGGATCTGTACCCAAGAAGCACGTAGGACGGAAAGGTGATCCTCCACAGCCGGAATATCCTGGGGAGAGAATACCTCCGGTAACACGGCAGGTTGGAACCCATAATTGGCCATGAAGGGAGACGTCCCAGAGGAAGAGTTCACCGCCGTGTTCCTGGCAAACTCAGCCCAAGGCAGGAGGTCAACCCAATTGTCTTGGTGATCGGAGACATAGCAACGAAGGAATTGCTCCAAGGCCTGATTGGATCGTTCTGCGGCCCCATTGGACTGAGGGTGGTAGGCCGAGGAGAAGGAGAGATGAATCCCCAACTGGGAGCAAAAGGCGCGCCAGAACCTGGACACAAACTGACTCCCCCGATCCGACACAATCTCCTTAGGCAAACCGTGCAACCGGAAGACCTCCCTGGCAAAAATCGTGGCCAACTCTTGTGCAGAGGGTAACTTCTTGAGAGGAACACAGTGGCACATTTTGGAAAACCGATCCACAATCATGAGAATGACCGTATGGCCTCGGGATGCAGGGAGGTCCACAATGAAATCCATCCCCAGGTGTGACCATGGACGCTCCCCGGTGGCTATGGGTTGCAGAAGGCCCAACGGAAGGTGCCGAGGGGACTTACTCTGGGCACAAACGGAGCATGCCGCTACATATGCGGCGATGTCGGAACGTAGGGAAGGCCACCAGAACAGACGTGAAACAGCCCAGGACAGCTGATTCTTTCCAGGATGCCCCGCGGTCTTGGAGTTATGGTAGGTTCGCAACAACCGAGTGCGCAACTCCTCAGGCACAAAACATCTGCCGTTGGGTCTCCCAGAGGGAGCACCAGATTGAGCCGCCAAAATCTGCTCACCCAGGGGAGAGGTCAGGCTGGTGCGAATGGCGGCCAGGATCTGATTCGGAGGTATGACCGAAGTCGGAATCGACTCCTCCCTGGACAGCTCGGAGTACTGCCGTGATAAGGCATCCGCCCTGATGTTCTTGGAACCGGGTAGGTAGGAGACCACGTAATTAAAACGTGACAAGAACAGAGCCCATCTGGCCTGACGTGGTGTCAATCTCTTGGCCTCAGAAAGGTAGGTCAGATTCTTGTGGTCCGTCAGGATGAGAACCGGAACCACCAAACCCTCGAGCAAGTGCCTCCATTCTTTAAGGGCCTGCACGATGGCCAATAACTCCCTGTCACCAATCTGATAGTTGCACTCCGCGGAAGACAGTTTCCGGGAGTAAAACCCACAAGGAAGCAGAGGACCCTCTGGTGTTCTACGCTGAGACAGAAGGGCGCCTACTCCCGTCTCAGACGCGTCCACCTCGAGGACAAAGGGCAACCCAGGGTTGGGATGCGACAGAATCGGAGCCGACACAAAGGCGGACTTTAGGGCCTCAAAAGCTCGGATGGCCTCGAGCGGCCAGACCTGGGAATTACTGCCCTTCCTGGTCAGATCCGTGAGAGGCTTGGCCAGCATGGAAAAGTCCCTGATGAACTTCCGATAATAATTGGCGAAGCCCAAAAAGCGCTGCAGGGAACGAAGACCACTGGGCTGGGGCCACTGTAAGACAGCCGAAACCTTCTCAGGATCCATGGAGAACCCCTCAGCGGAAATGATGTAACCTAAGAAGGTTACCTGGGATCGGTGAAATTCGCATTTCTCAAGCTTACCGAACAGCTTGTTCTCTCGTAACCGTTGCAACACTCGTCTGACATCCAGAATGTGGGCCTCCATGGATTCAGAATATACCAAGATGTCATCCAAATAGACTACCACACACTGCTGCAACAGGTCACGGAAAACATCGTTGATGAATTCCTGAAAGACTGCGGGCGCATTGCACAACCCAAAGGGCATAACCAAGGATTCGTAATGACCGGTCCTGGTGTTAAACGCGGTCTTCCACTCATCGCCCGCCTTGATCCTTACCAGGTTATATGCCGCCCTCAGGTCGAGTTTGGTAAAGACCGTGGCCCCTTTAAGGCGATCGAACAGCTCGGAAATCAAGGGTATCGGGTAAGCGTTCTTGATCGTGATGCGATTGAGACCCCTGTAATCGATGCAAGGCCTCAACTCACCGCCCTTCTTTTTCACAAAGAAAAATCCAGCCCCTGCCGGGGACGAAGATTTGCGAATGTGTCCGCGTGAAAGCGCCTCCCTCACGTACTCCTCCATGGCCTCATTCTCCGCTACCGACAGTGGATAGACTTTGCCACGAGGGGGAACGGCACCAGATTGTAACTCTATGGCACAATCGTATGGGCGGTGCGGAGGTAGGGCAACCGCGCGCACCTTATCGAATACATCCCGGTACTCCTCGTATTCAGGAGGCAACAGAGAGTCCGAGGAAGTACACAGCAACTTGACAGACCCATGGATGCAACTAGCCCCACACTGCGGTGACCACGAGAGGATCTCGACCGATCTCCAATCGAAAGTCGGATTATGCTTCTGGAGCCAGGGGTACCCCAAGACCACCGAGTAGTGTGGAGACGAAATAACCTGGAGGCAGACCGACTCTCTGTGAACGGCACCAATGGCTATCCCCACTGGAAGGGTCTCATGAGTCACGTGTGGCGGCAGAAGGGGTCTGCCGTCTATCGCCTCAAGAGCCAGTGGGGAACCTCGAGCCTGCAGAGGAATGGAATTGGCGGCAGCGAACACACTATCAATGAACAAACCACCAGCACCAGAGTCCACCAACGCCTGGGTCGTCACCGAGCCCCCGACCCAGGAGAGGACAACAGTGATCAGTGGTTTGTCAACACGGGAAACCGGGGACGAGGAGACTCCACCCAAGATCTGCCCCTGACAGGATCTCAGGGTACGAGCGTTTCCCGGACGGTTCGGACATGCCAACCGAAAATGCCGACCGAGACCACAGTACATGCATCGGCCCTCGCGTCTCCGGAGTGCCCTCTCCCCCTCGGACAGGCGAGCAAACCCCAGCTGCATGGGTTCACCCCCAGACAAGTCATCCCCAGGAGGCGTGGGAGGAGAGGGAGGCACGGGTGGGACAGCAAACGTAGGCACCAATCTGTTAGAAGACCTCCGCAGGTTCTCCTTAAAGGAAGGTCTCTCCCTGAGTCTGGTGTCAATCAAAATCAGGAAAGAAATAAGAGACTCGAGCTCAACTGGTAGGTCCTTAGCTGCAACCTCATCCTTCAAGGCATCCGAGAGACCATGAGAGAAAGCAGCGACCAGAGCCTCATTATTCCAGCCCACCTCTGCTGCCAGGGTACGAAACTCAATGGCGTATTCAGCTACGGATCGTGAACCCTGTCTGATGGACATAAGGAGCTTCGCAGCAGAGGCAGCACGAGCCGGCACATCGAATACCTTCCGAAGAGAAGCAACAAAACCGGAAAACTCGGCAACCACCGGATTGTTGTTCTCCCATAAAGGGCTGGCCCAGGCCAAGGCCTTGTCCGAGAGCAGCGAGATCAAGAAGCCCACCTTTGATCTCTCAGTAGGAAAGGCATGTGGCAGCAACTCGAAATAAATGCCCACCTGGTTAAGGAAACCTCGGCACTGAGTTGGCTCTCCCCCAAAGCGCTGTGGAAGAGGGGCAGAACCGGTCATACCCCGAAACACCGCAGGCGCAACAACAGGTGTCGGGGTAGACTCTGGCGCAACAACCGGAGCGGCAGTAGGAGCGAGCCCAGGAGCGACAACCGACCCATCGGCAACGGGAGCGAAATGAGCCGTGCGTTCAAGCAGGGTTTGCAACGCCACAGCGAACCGACCCAACAGGTGATCCTGCTGATCAAGTCTGGCAACCAGCGTGGGTAGTGAGGATGGCCCTGTACCGTCAGAATTCATGGCTTGGTCCTAATGTCACGGAACCATGAACCAGACGTACAACAAGAGATAAGTGAAAATAGAAGGCTTTATTGAAAATAAAGCTGTAAAGCAAAAGTCCAAACGGATGGTGAAACCGAGCAGAGTCTTTGCGAAGCCAGAGGTCAGGAACCAGAAGGGTAGTCAGACGAAGCCAGGATCAGGAACCAGCAGGGTAGTCAGACGAAGCCAGGATCAGGAACCAGCAGGGTAGTCAGACGAAGCCAGGATCAGGAACCAGCAGGGTAGTCAGACGAAGCCAGGATCAGGAACCAGAAGCAGCAGCAGTCTTAGAAGCATGTGAACACAAGAGGACCAAGCAAGGAACTGAAGCCACAGACCTCCTATATATATGAGCTAGGCATCCAGCTCCTCCCAGGGGAAGGAGGAGCCGCAGGGTGGAAGGCTACAAGAAACCCAGGACCCAAGATGGCCGCCAGCACATGTCAAACGAAGGAGAGCAGCAAGCAGGTAAGACCATGACATGGAGCTGGCAAATCCTTCATGATGAAACAGGAAATAATCTCAGCATGTGAATCACCCACCCTTAAATGAATACCATGAACAATGTGAGTAAGGCTCTCTTGAGAAAGAGGGGAAGAATCAATAGTAAAAACACAAATCTCGTTCTCTAACGTGCAAATACTTAGTCCCAAACCCTCAAGAAACAGAAAGTCAATTAAATTTACCCCAGCACCACAATCAAGAAAAACATCAACAAACACATTTCTAGACTCTAGCGCCACCATAGCTGAAAGGAGAAAACGGGAACTGCAGGGAACTTGCATACCAGTCTGCTCCACCACACCATTCATACTACCAAGTGTGAGGGGAGTTTTTTTTTCTTTTTCTTTTTTCTTTATCACTTCTCCCTGTGGTTCAAAATACGGACAAGAAAAAACAAAATGACCCCTCTTCCCACAATAGAAACATAAATTGTGCACTTTTCGAAAGTCTCTACTATCAGAATGGAAAGATATCTGACCTAACTGCATGTGTTCCTCCCCTACCCCAGAGTAAAAAGCAATATCACCCTGGGCAGCTGGTGAAACAAAACCACACGCGGGAGGAATCCCCTGCACAGAGGGACCCTTACACCTCTCTCTGATACGTCTATCTAAACGTATCGCCAAAGACATCGCGTTTTCCAAAGTATCTGGGTATTCATGAAAAGCCAGAGCATCTTTCAACCTTTCAGATAACCCTGACAAAACTGGCTACGTAACGCGGGGTCGTTCCACCCCGACTCAGTACCCCACCTCCTAAACTCTGTGCAGTAAACCTCAGCAGTATGTTTACCCTGTAGTAAGTTACGTAATTTTGACTCTGCCATCGAAACTCGATCTGGGTCATCGTAAATCAATCCCAGGGCTTTAAAAAATTCCTCCACCGACCTGAGAGCCAGAGAACCGGGCGGCAGGGAAAAAGCCCAGGATTGCGCGTCCCTTTTCAGCAAAGACATGATGATACCCACCCTCTGATCCTCATTACCTGATGAAAATGGGCACAATCGAAAGTACTAATTACATGACTCTTTGAAACGGAAAAAATCATCAGTACCCCCTGCAAATTTCTCAGGAAGAGCGACTTTAGGCTCCCCAACAATTTGACCTGTACCTGAAGCCAACACCCTCTGACACTGTGTGACCGTACTATGCAGATCCGTAACCTCCAGGGACAAGCCCTGCATGCGGTCAACCAGTGCATCAATTGACGCCATCACAAAAACGCTGAGCAATGGCAGTCACAGTATGGCGGATTATAATGTCACGGCGGACGTGCACAGTATAACAGATAACACACCAACCAGGCTCTGGACGAAAGACAGGGGAAGGGTCACCTCCTAGTTTATCCCTGACCTCTTTCCCTGCACTGCTCAGCCCACAGACAGACCTTAAAGGTAGGTTTGCTGTGTCCTCCAGCCTGTACTGACAGAACCCTGAACTCCCTGAGATGGTGAAGTGGGGAGAAAGGAGCAGCCTGCTCGCACAGAACCTGGATGGGATAGATGACATAAACAACCAAACAAGAAATTACACTTATCTGCTGAGAGCAGGAACTGACAGCCAACCTTTCCTCCAAACTTCCCAGACCAAAATGAACAGTATAATCCGCTCAGAGCACTTAACTGGAGACCATTTAAACGAATAACTCCACCCAGTGCACCTGATGCGAGGCGGATCCAGCACGGCATCAAAACAAAAACTAAACTCGATCTGCAATCCTGGCTGACCTCCGCACATCGTCAGAGTGGGGCATGACACCCCTCCCTCCCTCTATTGTATTATCATTGGTGGCCAGTGTGCGCCCCCCCGGCCCCTTTCTATTGTATTAATATCATTGGTGGCCAGTGTGCGGCCTCCCCTCTCTCCCCCCCCCGATCATTGGTGGCAGTGGAGAGTTCTGATCAGAGTCCCAGTTTAATCGCTCTGGGGCTCCGATCGGTAACCATGGCAACCAGGACGCTACTGCAGGCCTGGTTGCCATGGTTACTTAGCAATATTACAATATTAGAAGCATCATACTTACCTGCTGCGCTGTCTGTGACCGGCCGGGAGCTCCTCCTACTGGTAAGTGACAGATCATTAAGCAATGCCGCACAGACCTGTCACTTACCAGTAGGAGGAGCTCCCGGCCGGTCACAGACAGCGCAGCAGGTAAGTATGATGCTTCTAATATTGTAATATTCCTAAGTAACCATGGCAACCAGGCCTGCAGTAGCGTCCTGGTTGCCATGGTTACCGATCGGAGCCCCAGCGATTAAACTGGGACTCCGATCGAAACTCTCCGCTGCCACCAATGATCGGGGGGAGGGGAGGCCGCACACTGGCCACCAGTGATATTACAATAGAGGGAGGGGGGGTGCACACTGGCCACCAATGATAATACAATAAAGGGAGGGAGGGGGGCCGGGGGAGGCCGCACACTGGCCACCAATGATATTACAATAGAGGGAGGGAGGGGGGGCCGGGGGGGCCGCACACTGGCCACCAATGATAATACAATAAAGGGAGGGAGGGGGGGCTAGGGGAGGCCACACACTGGTCACCAATGATATTACAATAGAGGGAGGGAGGGGGGGCTGGGGGAGGCCGCACACTGGCCACCAATGATAATACAATAGAGGGAGGGAGTGGGGGCCGCACACTGGCCACCAATGATATTCAAACTGGGGAGGGAGGGGGGTCTGCCCCCTGCTGCCTGGCAGCCCCTGATCTCTTACAGGGGGCTATGATATGCACAATTAACACCTCAGGTGCAGCACCTGAGGGGTTAATTGTGCGGATCACAGCCCCCTGTAAGAGATCGGGTGGTGCCAGGCAGCAGGGGGCAGTCATGTACACAGTTCGTAGTATATTCTAACTAGAAGCGTCCCCATCACTATGGGAACGCCTCTGTGTTAGAATATACTGTCGGATATGAGTTTCACGATCTAACTCATATCCGACAGTATATTCTAACATAGAGGCGTTCCCATGGGGATGGTTCAAGTTAAAATATACCATCGGATTGGAGAAAACTCCGATCCTATGGTATATTAACTCCTGACTTTACATTGAAAGTCAATGGGGGACGGATCCGTTTGAAATTGCACCATATTGTGTCAACGTCAAACGGATCCGTCCTCATTGACTTGCATTGTAATTTAGGACGGATCCGTTTGGCTCCGCACGGCCAGGCGGACACCAAAACGATTTTTTTTTTATGTCCGTGGATCCTTCAAAAATCAAGGAAGACCCACGGACGAAAAAACGGTCACGGATCACGGACCAACGGAACCCCGTTTTGCGGACCGTGAAAAAATACGGTTGTGTGCATGAGGTCTAAATCCCAGTGTGATTTTTGCAAATCTGACATGTGTCACTATATGTGGTAATAACTTTGAAATGCTTTTACTTATCCAAGCCATTCTAAGTTTTCTCGTGACACATTTTATTTCATGACAGTCATAAATTTAAGTCAAAATATTTCACTTTTATTTATGAAAAAAATCCCAAATTTACAAAAAAGTTATGAAAAATTCACAATTTCAATTTCTCTGCTTTTAAAACAGAAAGTGATAACTCATTAAATATTTATTACTTAACATTCCACATATGTCTACTTTATATTGGCATCATTTTGTATATGTCATTTTATTTTTTTAGGACGTTAGAAGGCTTAGAAGTTTAGAAGCAATTTTTCAGATTTTCAACAAATTTTCCAAAACCATTTTTTTGAGCACCAATTCAGTTATAAAGTGATTTTGAGGGGCTTACATAATGGAAACCACCCATTAATGACCCCATTTTTTAAACTACACCCCTCAAATTATTCAAAACTGATGTTACAAACTTTGTTAACCCTTGATGTGTTCCACAAGAATTAAAGGAAAATGGAAGTGAAATTTCAAAATTTCACTTTTTTGGTAGATTTTTTTATGTTAATCAATGTTTTCTTGCAAAACAGCAAGGGTTAACAGCAAAATAAACCTCAATATATATTACTCTGATTTTGCAGTCTACAGAAATACTCCATATGTGGCAGTAAACTGCTCTATGGGCACGTGGCAGTGGCCAGAAGGAAAGGAGCGCCATATGGATTTTGGAGGCAGATTTCGCTAGAATGGTTTTTAGGCATCATTTTGTATTTGAAGAGACCCTGACGTACCCATACAGTGGAAACCCTCAAAAAGTGACCACATTTTGGAAACTACACCCCTTAAAGAATATATTAGCGTTTTACGAATTTGGAAACACTTGGCTGTAAAAATTAAAATTTTTGTTTCTTCCAAAAAAATGTTGCTTTACCCCCAAATTTTTCATATTCACAAGGGGTAACAAGAGAAAAAGCACCCCATAATTTATTACCTATTTTCTCCTGAATACGGCAACACCCCATATGTGGTGGTAAACTGCTGTGGGGCACATGGCAGGACTCAGAAAAGAAGGAGCGCCATATGGCTTTTGCAGTGCAGATTTTGATGGATAGGTTTATGGGTGCCATTGGTTTTTATTTATAAGTGATTGTCTTATGTAGGGGCTCATTTTTTACGAAATGAGGTGACGGTTTGACTCGTACCATTTTGGGGTACATAAGACTTTTTGATCGCTTGGTATTAAACTTTTTGTGAGGCAAGGTGAAAAAAAATTGCTGTTTTGGCATAGTTTTAATTTTTTTACAGCATTCACCTGAGGGGGCATATAATGGGATATTTTTATAGAGCAGGTTGTTACGGACGCGGTGATGCCTAATATGTCTAGCATTTTTATTTTAAGTTTTACATAGTGAAATAATTTTTGAACAGAATAAAATCTTGCTTTTGTGTTGCCATTTTCTGAGAGAACTATTTTATTTTATTTTTTGGGTGATTGTCTTAGTTAGGGGTTCATTTTTTGCAGGATGAGAAGATGGTTTGATTGGTACCTTTTTGGGGTACATAAGACTTTTTGATCGCTTAGTATTACACTTTTTGTGATGTAAGGTGACAAAAATAGCTTTTTTGGCACAGTTTTTATTTATTTATTTTTATAGCGTTAACCTGAGGAGTTAGGTCATGTGATATTTTTATAGAGTAAGTCGTTACGGACGTGGCAATACCTAATATGTATACTTTTTGTTATTTATTAAAGTTTTACACAATATTATCATTTTTGAAACAAAAAAAATCATGTTTTAGTGTCTCCATAGTTTTTTTATTTTTTGGGCGACTGTCTTAGGTAGAGAACCATTTTCTGCGGGATGAGATGATGGTTTGATTGGCACTACTTTAGGGTGCATATGACTGTTTGATCGCTTGCTATTACACTTTTTGTCAAGGAAGGTGACAAAAAATAGCTTTTTTGAGAGTTTTTTTTTTTTTTTACGGTTTTTCACCTGAGGGGTTAGGTCATGTGTTTTTTTTTTTTTTTTTTTTTAGAGCCGGTTTTTTAGATACCTAATATGTCAACTTTTTTTCATTTTTTTACATTTAACACAATAAAAGCATTTTTGAAATAAAAAGAAATCATGTTTTAGTGTCTCCATAGTTTTTTTTACTTTTTGGGTGATTGTCTTATGTAGGGGCTAATTTTTTGCAGGATGCGGTGACGGTTAGATTGGCACTATTTTGGGGGCATACGCCTTTTTGATCGCTTGTTGTTGCACTTCTAGTGATGTAAGTTTTAGCACAGTTTGTTTTTTTTTTTTTTTTTTACAGTGTTCACCTGAGGGGTTAAGTCATGTGATATTTGTATAGAGTCGGTCGATACGGACGCGGCGATACCTAATATGTCTACTTTTCTTTTCTTTTTGACAATTTTTGGTACTTTATTTTGGGGAAAGGATGCATTATTTTTTTTTTTACTTGAAACTTTACATTTTTTTGTAAAACTTTATTTTCTTAACTTCTTTTTTCACTTTATTTTTTGTCCCACTCTGGGACTTCCACTTTTGGGGGTCTGATCTCCTTTACAATGCATTACAATACTTCTGTATTCTAATGCATTGGCTGTAAGTGTATTACACACTGTAATATACTTCAGCCTGCTTGCCTGTGAGATCCAGGGGGCTGGATCTCACAGGCTGTCACGGAAGGAAGCTACGATGCCTAAGGAAGGTAGGGGACCGTCACATTAGGTAGGGGACCTGATGGCCACCCGCACCCGGCAGGAACCTGCACGTGCAGCGGCCAGGCAGTGCAAGGGTTAATGCACCACAACGGTATTTTCACTGATGCTGGCGCATACAGCAGGGGTCCGGCTATCAGTGACTGGTTTTTCTATTGCTTTTTTGTCTCCTAGATGACAAATTAAACAATTTTTTTATTTAAACTTCAATAAATATTACCCACCATTTTGTAGTGGGGCTGTTTCTAATGGCTCTTTGCTCTCCTTCTCCCTTCTCTCAGTCACCCATATAGCAACAGGGAGAAGGAGGAAGTTGTACGTGGCAAGTCAGAGTGTGTAGGGGGACAAAGCATCAGGAAGGCCATCTCACATGGGCTGTAGATACAGAGGAATGAACAAGGGTCCTTAGGAAGCAAAGACAGCTGCCTGTAATGATGAAGCAGAGAGCCGTCCGTAGGCTCCCTGCTCCATCATTACTCCCTCTGTCTGCTCTCCACACTGCAGGTCTGGGAAGGGGGCGGGTCTGGCCCCCTACCCAGGTGAGTATGTGAGTATGTGGAGTTCATTTTTATTTATATTTTTTTTACTGCCTGTGAAGGGGGCACAGCTGGGCATATTACTTTACTGTGAGGGGGCACAGATGGGCATATTACTTTACTGTGAGGGGGCACAGCTGGGCATACTACTGTGAAGGGGGCACCACTGGGCATATTACTGTGAGGGGCACATAACTTGGCATATTACTGTGAGGGGGCACAGAACTGGGCATATTACTGTGAGGGGGCACAGAACTGGGCATATTACTGTGAGGTAGACACAATGCTGGTATAACTACTGTGTGGTGGCATAAAGAATGAATAATTACTACGTGGGGGCATTTAGGGGACTGGATGGGATTAGGTGTTTAGTTATGTTTTGGCGGAGTTAGAGACGTGGCCTAGTGCGGAAATTTTTTATTTTTTTTCAAAAGTTGGGAGGTATGCATTCAGGTGCTGCATGTCTGAGTTACAATGATTGTCATGAGGCCTGCAGATTTTTTTTATTCAGGCTGCATATACCGGGTTGAAAATACTGTAACCCTGCTCTCTCTTATAAGACTATAAATCCTTCACATTATTGCTTTGGGTTATCATTCACGCTGGTGAGGTGGTAGTGAACTGTTGTCCTGTTAGGAATATGTTGATGAAGACATGCCAACGTTACATTTATGTCATTTAACAATAGTTGCTTATTGAAACCAACATTCTAAGGCCTCTTTCACACTTGCGTTGTTGGGATCCGGCATGCACTTCCGTTGCCGGAGGTGCCTGCCGGATCCGTAACAACGCAAGTGTACTGAAAGCATTTGAAGACGGAACCGTCTTCCAAATGCTTTCAGTGTTACTATGGCACCCAGGACGCTATTAAAGTCCTGGTTGCCATAGTAGGAGCGGGGAGCGGGGGAGCGGTATACTTACAGTCCGTGCGGCTCCCCGGGCGCTCCAGAATGACGTCAGAGCGCCCCATGCGCATGGATGACCTGTCCAATGCGATCACATGATCCATGCGCTTGGGGCGCCCTGACGTCACTCTGGAGCGCCCGGGGAGCCGCACGGACGGTAAGTACACTGCTCCCCTGCTCCCCGCTACACTTACCATGGCTGTCAGGACTTTAGCGTCCCGGCAGCCATGGTAACTATTCAGAAAAAGCTAAACGTCGGGTCCGGCAATGCGCCGAAACGACGTTTAGCTTAAGGCCGGATCCGGATCAATGCCTTTCAATGGGCATTGATCCCGGATCCGGCCTTGCGGCAAGTCTTCAGGATTTTTGGCCGGAGCAAAAAGCGCAGCATGCTGCGGTATTTTCTCCGGCCAAAAAACGTTCCGTACCGGAACTGAAGACATCCTGATGCATCCTGAACGGATTACTCTCCATTCAGAATGCATTAGGATAATCCTGATCAGTATTCTTCCGGCATAGAGTCCCGACGACGGAACTCTATGCCGGAAGACAATAACGCAAGTGTGAAAGAGCCCTTAGGCTACTTTCACACTTGCGTTGTTCTTTTCCGGCATAGAGTTCCGTCACAGGGGCTCTATACCGGAAAAGAACTGATCAGGTATGTCCCCATGCATTCTGAATGGAGAGTAATCCGTTCAGTTTGCATCAGGATGTCTTCAGTTCAGTCGTTTTGACTGATCAGGCAAAAGATAAAACCGCAGCATGCTACGGTTTTATCTCCGGCTAAAAAAACTGAAGACATGCCTGAATGCGGGATCAGGCATTTTTTCCCATAGGAATGTATTAGTGCCGGATCCGGCATTCAGAATACCGGAATGCCGGATCCGTCCTTCCGGTATGCGCATGCGCAGACTGAAAAAAAGGTGAAAAAATAAATGCCGGATCCGTTTTTGCCGGATGACACCAGAAAGACGGATCCGGCATTTCAATGCATTTTTTCGACTGATCAGGCATTTTTTCGACTGATCAGGATCCTGATCAGTCTTACTAATGCCATCAGTTAGCATACATTTTGCCTGATCTGGCAGGCAGTTCCGTCGACGGAACTGCTTGCCGGATCTCTCTGCCGCAAGTGTGAAAGTAGCCTTAACTGGATCTTTTCAGTCCAGAGGAAAAAAATCTACACATTGTTTTGCATCTGATTGGGAAAAGCAGCAGATTGATAAAGCAAGTATGGAAGCTTGCAAGTGTGTTTTAAGACAAAACACTCTTTAGAATAAATGTATGACTTAAGATTAAGTGAACTTAGATTCGGGGACTTTAGGAGGGAACTGCATTTATTCACTTTTTAAACGTTTTCATTTCATTGTATAATCTACCTTGTTTTTTCTTTCTGGAGTAATCCCCATTATCAAATATGTACTCTATGATTGACAATCTAGTCCATTGCACATCTTGAGCAATGTATATAGCATTAAGCATCCATTTGAGGGTGCATATTGCTATTCAAAATGTGAGCAAATTGCACATTTAGAAGCCTGTATCCTGGATCTAAATGAGCGAACTGCAACAATGAGATGCCTTAAAAATATGGAAATGAGTTTCATGCTCACTGCTCACTCTGTGCAGATATTGGGGAGGATGGTAGTATAGAGCTGCAGTAAAATAAGGTAGCTAGCTGGGTGTAGAGGGAAGGGTGAGATTTGAATATATATGTATGCATTTCTAATATATACAGTACATATATATATTGGCCCTGTTTGGCCAGTATGGGCCCCGGTCTGTGGATTTATATAGAGATGTGTGTATGCCCCTTGTATTGCACACATGTGTATGTATATACTGTAATACTGTATATACATATATATATTGGTGTGTATATATGTACTTATATAATATGCCCCCTGTATACTTGTAATTGTGTTTTATATATATGTATATAGATATGCCCCAATTATCTATATACATGTATACACTTATATTTAAATGTGGCCCAATAATACCCCCATCTCGGGTCCCCCCCCCCTCTGGAATGTACCTGCAGGAGGGAGAGGCCCACAACTGGACAATTATGTCCAGTTTCGGCCACTTCAAAGGACAGAGGATCAATACAGATCCTCTTCCCTTTGATAACATCTCTATGCATAACAGGGACAGGGGAACAAAGAGCTCCCCAGCCCCTGTATGCTGCGTTCCTCCGGCGCTGTAATTACAGCGCCAAAGGTATGCGATATCTTCACAAGCGGGAGGATCAAAGGATCCCCCCTGCCTGGAAGCGCACGCCAGGACGCGTGGGCTGGTGCGGTGACGTCATATCACCGTGCCAGCCCACGTGGACTTGGCTGCAGGCGTGCGTGCGTGCGCACACCAGCAGCGCGGGAAAACTGGAGCGAGCGCGGCCGGGTTTAAATACCCCGGCCATGCAGCGCTCAGGAGAAGAGAATATCCCCCCATTGAGAAAGCGCAGGCAGCGCTGCGCTGGGGGGAAGGCTGAATAAATCCCAACTCACCTCCCAGAAGACCCCCAGAAGGAGAGCGCAAGCAGCGCTCAGAAGTTAACCCACACCCCCATGGACAGAGGGAGGTTAACCCCAGCAGTGCTGCGCTGAAGGAAGGAAAAGTAGAGCGCAGTTAGCGCTTAGTTGACGGAGTATTAACCTCTACCCTATACTATGTGCGGAGGTCTGCCAGATTATCAGCACGCGTCTAGTCTTGTGTTTTGTTTTGGAGTTGTGTTAGATCCGCCTCCCTTCAGGTGCACTGGGTGGGGTCGTTGGTTTAAATTACTCTAACTCCCAGTGTACCGTGCGGGTTATAGCTTCAGTCAGGCGGTGGAAGCAAGGAGTGAAGGATTGGCTTTTCCTGCTCTGATAAGATAAGTTGGTTTCTTATTTCTTTGGTTTGCTGTCTAGGCTGTTTGAGTGTCGTCTGTTCCCTCCTGGTGCTGAGGGAGCAGGCTGCCCCTTTTTCCCCTTTCACCATCTCAGGGATTCTAGGGTATTCTCAGCCCAGGCACGAGGACATATTATTCCCACCTTCAGGGTCTAAATGTGGGCTTAGTAGAATAGGGAGAGCTGTAGGGATTTGCTAGGAAGTGACCTTATCCCCAGCTTCTCGCCTAGAAACTTGTTTGTTTAGTTATCTGTGTATATGATATCCTGTCCGCCGTGACATTATAACCCGCCATACTGTGACTGCCATTGCTCAGCGGTTTGGTGATGGCGTCAATTGATGCGCTAGTTGACCGCATGCAGGGATTATCTCTAGAGGTTGCGGATCTGCATAGTTCGGTCACACGGTGTCAGAATGCTCTGGCATCAGGTGCAGGTCAAATTTGTGGGGAGCCTAAAGTCGCTCTTCCTGATAGATTTGCAGGAGGTGTGGATGTTTTTATCCACTTCAAAGAGTCATGCAAGTTGTATTTTCGGCTGCGTCTATCTTCATCAGGTGATGAAAGTCAGAGGGTTGGTATAATCATTTCTCTGCTTAAAGGGGACGCGCAATCCTGGGCCTTTTCTCTGCTGCCCAGTTCTCTGGCCCTCCGGTCGGTTTAGGAATTTTTCAAAGCCCTGGGATTAATTTACGATGACCCAGATCGGGTCTCGATGGCGGAATCCAAATTGCGTAATTTATTACAGGGTGAACATACTGCAGAGGTTTACTGCGTGGAGTTTAGGAGATGGGCTACCGAGTCAGAGCGGAATGACCCCGCGTTACGTAGTCAGTTTTGTCAGGGGTTATCTGAGAGACTGAAAGATGCCCTTGCTTTTCATGAGTACCCAGATTCTTTGGAGAATGCTATGTCTTTGGCAGTACGGTTAGATAGACGTATTAGAGAGAGGTGTAAGGCTCCCTCCGTGCAAGGGATCCCTTTTGTGAGTGGTTTCGTCTCTACTGTTTCCCAGGGTGATGTTACAGGTAACTCTGGGGTAGGGGAGGAACCCAGGCAGCTGGGTCAGGTGTCTTTCCGTTCTGGTAGTAGAGACTTTAGGAAATTGCATAAACTATGTTACTACTGTGGGAAAAGTGGTCATTTTATTTTTGCTTGTTCTTTTGTTAAACCGCATGTTGATGAGAAAGAGAGAACCGTCCTGACTCTTGGTAGCGTGAATGGAGTGGTGGAGCAAGCAGGTATGCAAGCTCCCTGTAATACTCGATTTCTCCTTCCAGCTATGGTGGCGCTAGACTCAAGATTTTTTTTTGTTGAAGTATTCATTGACTGTGGTGCTGGGGTAAACCTTATTGAATTTCTTTTTCTTCAAAATCTGGGTCTAAGTACTTGCACTTTAGAAAGAGAGATGTACGGTTTTTGCAATTGACTCTTCCCCTCTTTCTCAAAGGAGTCTCACTCATATTGCTCATGGTATTCAGTTAAGGGTGGGTGATTCACATGTTGAGATTATATCTTGTTTTGTCATGAAGGATTTGCCCGCTCCTATAGTTTTAGGGTTACCGTGGTTGACAAAAAATAACCCAATTTTATAGATTGGCAAGCAAGACAAATCATTGGGTGGAGTGAATTTTGTTCGGATAATTGTCTTGGCACATCTATCTCTGGTGTGTCCACTACGGCTCTACCTCAGTATCTCTCAGATTTTGCGGATGTCTTTTCGGAAGGTGGGGCTCAGGAATTGCCCCCTCATCGTGAATATGATTGTCCAGTTAATCTCATCCCAGGGGCTAAGTTGCCAAAGTCTCGGCTTTACAATCTTTCTCAACCCGAAAGAAAGGTCATGCGGAAGTATATCGGCGAGAGTTTGGCAAAAGGTCATATTAGGCCATCTAAGTCTCCGGTGGCAGTAGGTTTATTCTTTGTAAAGAAAAAGGATGGATCACTGAGACCTTGTTTGGATTTCCGGGAATTGAACCATATTACAGTCAGGGATCCGTATCCCCTTCCTTTGATCTCCGACCTTTTTGATCAGATTGTTGGAGCCAAGGTGTTCTCTAAGTTGGATTTGAGAGGGGCCTACAATCTGATCAAAATCAAGGAAGGGGATGAGTGAAAAACGGCCTTCAATACGCACAAGGGTCATTTTGAGAATCTGGTTATGCCTTTTGGGTTGACGAACGCGCCAGCAGTATTTCAGCGATTCGTCAATGACATTTTCCATCATTTGGTGGGGAGGTTCGTGGTAGTTTACTTGGATGACATTTTAATTTACTCTCCTGATCTGAAGACCCATCAGGATCATGTGAGACAGGTTTTGACGATCCTTCAGGAGAATAAATTATATGCCAAATTGGAGAAATGTGTGTTTTCTGTGCAGGAGCTTCTGTTTTTGGGATATCTGCTTTCTGACTCTGGGTTTCGCATGGACCCCAAAAAGGTCCGGGCGGTTCTCGAATGGGACCGACCAGAGAATCAGAAAGCTTGGATGCGGTTTTTGGGATTTACTAATTATTATAGAAAATTTATTTTGAACTATTCTACCATTGTAAGACCTCGGACTGATATGATTAAGAAGGGCGCCGATGTCTCTGTCTGGTCGGATGAGGCATTGCAGGCCTTTTCGACTATTAAGGAGTGTTTTGCGTCTGCTCCCATTCTGGTGCAGCCCGATGTGTCTCAGCCATTCGTAGTGGAGGTTGATGCATCAGAAGTGGGGGTTGGAGTGGTTATCACGGTCGGCGTGGCTATCACATACGTGACACAGAGGGAGGGAACGAGGAAGGCCCTGCCCAAGTGAGAGGGAAGATGGTGACCCCTGACTCACCTGGCGGCTGGCACCTGGCTGCCCTGACGACCCTAGACGGGTTCCTCACCCGTACGCCGATCACGTGCCTAAAGCCCTGGCTTTCCCTGAGCTGAGCCCTAGGTAGTGAACAGGGCGATGGGAACACTAGTCCGCACCACTAACTCTAAGGGAAAACACCAAGGGGAGGACAGACAACACAGACTCAACATATATTCCCAGGTGGGAGACAACAGGAGACAACAATAAGCCCAACAGGGATCCGGAGGGTAGCACTCAGGAACGACAACCAGGATTAACCACTCCAGTGGGTCAGTAGGCAGATGTCCAGGCAGGAAGCTCTATAACTGGCAACTAGAGAAGTGTGAGGGGAGAATATAAGGAGGTAGGGAGTGGCAGACAAGAAACAGCTGAGGAGGAGAAGCTACGGATCCCTGAGAGAGACAAAAAGGATAGCAAGGCAAACACAGAAAACAATCACAAAGAAACAACGTGATCTTTAGATATAGAGCGCGCAGCCACCCGCTGCGACTTCCTGACCCCGGGTATAACGGAGTCAGACGTGGCTCTTGATACCCTCGTGACAGTACCCCCCCTTTCACGAGGGGCCTCCGGACACTCAGGACCAGGTCTCTCCGGATGAGAGGCATGGAAAGTCTGAATTAACCTGTTGGCGTTTACCTCTGACGCTGGAACCCACATTCTTTCCTCGGGACTGTAACCCCTCCAATGCACCAGATACTGAAGAGAGCGGCGGACCCGACGAGAATCAACAATTCTGGCTATTTGAAACTCCAGATTACCAGCCACAATGACAGGAGGAGGTGGCAGCGGCGATGGTTCTAGAGGTGGAACATACTTCTTGAGTAACGATTTATGGAAGACATTATGGATCTTAAAAGTCTGAGGTAGCTCCAGGCGAAAAGCCACAGGGTTAATGACGGCTACTATTTTATAGGGACCAATGAACCTAGGACCCAGTTTCCAAGAAGGAACCTTCAACTTAATATTCCTAGTAGACAACCACACATAGTCATTCACTCCTAGGTCCGGACCTGGCGACCGTTTCTTATCGGCCATGCATTTATATTTACCACTCATCTTTTTCAAGTTAACTTGCACCTTCTGCCATACCGATGAAAGAGATGAAGAAAACCTTTCCTCTTCGGGAACCCCAGAAGACCCCCCCTCTTTGAAAGTACAAAATTGGGGATGAAAACCGTATGCACCAAGGAATGGTGACTTGCCAGTGGACTCCTGATAATGATTATTTATGGCAAACTCAGCTAACGGTAAATATGATGACCACAACTCTTGGTTTTCAGACACAAAACACCTTAAATATGTTTGTAGGTTTTGGTTGGTACGCTCAGTCTGTCCATTCGACTGAGGATGGAAAGCTGAGGAAAAGGACAAGTGAACCCCCAAACGGGAACAAAAAGCTTTCCAAAATTTTGAAATAAACTGGGTTCCCCGATCCGAAACCACATCGGAAGGGACTCCGTGAAGCTTCACGATTTCACTGATAAACACCTGAGCGAGAGTTTTAGCATTAGGAAGTGCGGGTAGTGCAATAAAGTGTACCATTTTGCTAAACCTGTCTACTACTACCAAGATAACTGTTTTACCCGCCGACAACGGTAAGTCAGTGATGAAATCCATTGACAGATGTGTCCATGGCCTATTGGGGATGAAAAGTGGCAATAAAGACCCTGCTGGACGTGTATGAGAGACTTTCGCGCGTGCACAAGTAGAACAAGTAGACACGAAATCCATTACATCCTGACGCAACCTTGGCCACCAAAAACGACGAGATAAAAGCTCCAAGGTTGCTTTACTACCCGGGTGTCCAGCAAGTGACGAATTATGATGTTCTTTTAATAATTCAAGACGCAGGTTTAACGGTACAAAAAATTTCTCTGAGGGGCAAGAGGCCGGGGCGTCCCCCTGAGCCTCTAACACCTTTCCCTCTAGAACAGAGTGTACAGCAGAGACAACCACTCCTCTTTGTAAAATAGGTACCGGATCACAAACATTACCCCCTCCAGGGAAACTACGAGATAATGCGTCTGCCTTGGTATTTTTTGCCCCAGGACGATAGGTGATTACAAAGTTAAATCTGGTAAAGAATAGCGACCACCTAGCTTGTCTAGGGGTGAGACGCTTAGCCGATTCTAGGTACAGAAGGTTCTTGTGATCCGTAATCACCGTGACGGGGTGGATTGCTCCCTCTAAGAAGTGACGCCACTCTTCAAGCGCCAGTTTAATCGCCAACAGTTCCCTATTTCCAATATCATAATTCTTCTCCGCAGAAGATAATTTTTTGGAAAAGAAAGCGCAAGGACGCCATTTGCCAGGAGACGGACCCTGAGACAATACAGCTCCCACTCCCACCTCTGACGCATCTACCTCGACAATAAAAGGCTGGGAGACATCAGGTTGAATTAGAACAGGTGCCGAGGTAAACCTCTCCTTTAGAGAGGAAAATGCATCTTTAGCGGCGTCAGACCATTTGGAAAAATCCGTCCCCTTCCTAGTCATGTCGGTAAGGGGTTTAACGATCACTGAATAATTTTTAATGAACTTTCTATAGAAATTAGCGAAACCCAAAAACCGTTGTAGGGCTTTAAGGTTCTCAGGAAGATCCCAATCTAAAATTGCCTGGACCTTCCCAGGATCCATGCGGAAACCTGAAGCAGATAATAGATATCCCAGGAACTGTAATTCCTGAACAGCGAAGACACCTTTTTCAATTTTCGCATATAATTTATTCGTCCGTAGGACCTGCAGTACTTGCCTGACATGCACCTCATGTGTTTTCAGATCAGCCGAATAAATTAAGATATCATCTAGGTATATGACTACAAACCTGCCGATGAGATGACTAAAAATATCATTAACGAAATGTTGGAAGACAGCAGGGGCATTGGTCAGACCGAAAGGCATAACTAGATTTTCATAATGCCCCTCAGGGGTGTTAAAAGCTGTCTTCCACTTATCCCCTTCCCTGATACGAATCAGATTGTAGGCCCCCCTAAGATCAAGTTTGGAGAACCACTTAGCACCCGCAATCTGATTAAAAAGGTCAGGAATGAGAGGAAGAGGGTATGGGTCACGGATGGTTATCTGGTTTAACTCACGGAAATCTAAGCAAGGACGCAGGCCCCCATCTTTCTTTTTAACAAAGAAAAACCCTGCAGCCACGGGTGAAGAAGAGGGTCTGATGTGTCCCTTAGCCAGACTCTCGGAGATATAATCTTTCATGGCTTGTCTCTCGGGACCCGAAAGATTATACAACCTGGACTTGGGTAATTTTGCCCCGGGAATCAGGTTAACCGGGCAATCATAAGGACGATGAGGTGGTAGTTTCTGACAACCCTTTTCAGAAAAAACGTCCTCAAAGTCCGAAATAAATGTAGGTAGGGAAGCTATGGAGGCGATTAAGCAATTGTTATTTAAGCAATTCTCTCTGCAATGCTCACTCCACTCCAATATCTCCCTGGCCTGCCAATCCACCACTGGATTGTGCGCTACCAACCAGGGAAGACCCAATACCACCGGAGAGGGAAGGCCCTCCAGAACGTAACATGAAAGACACTCATTATGGTGGTCCCCTACCCGAAGGTGTAAATTACGAACAATGTGGGTTAGGTTTCTCTGAGACAGAGGAGCAGAATCTATAGCGAATACGGGAATAGGTCTCTGCAGCGTACAGAGAGACAAACCCATAGTGCGGGCAAAATGGGCATCAATCAAGTTTACCCCTGCTCCACTGTCTAGAAAAACAGAAATAGACTCCGTCTTAACACCAAAAACAATGACCGCTGGTAACACAAATTGAGATGTTCGTATGGAGGAAACGTATACCCCCCGGCTGACATCCTCCGCACAGCCCGGGGTTAGTAGTTTTCCGACGGTCTTTTGTTTTTGAGAAAGGAGGGACAGACATTAATGAAATGACCCCTCCCCCCACAGAAAAAACAAGCCCCCCCCCTACGGCGAACCTCGGGAGGACGGACCTGACGAGAAGTTCCGCCTAGCTGCATAGGCTCATCTAAGTCAGTACAGGCTGACTGTTGCTTGGGAGAGGTAACCAATTCCTCCGGAATTTTCGATCTCTCCCTAAGACATCTATCTATTCTGATAGAGAGGGACATAACAGCATCAAGGGAAAGGGGGGTCTCATACAGCGCCAGTGCATCCTTAACCCTTTCAGATAACCCAGAGCAGAACTGACTCCTGAGAGCCGGGTCGTTCCACTGAGTATCCGTAGCCCACCTACGGAACTCTGAGCAATATTCCTCTGCTGACCGATCTCCCTGTAGGAGTCTCCGTAACTTCGACTCAGCCAGGGCGACTCGGTCAGGATCATCATATATGAGACCCAAAGCCCCAAAAAATCCCTCCACTGACCGAAGAGCCTGAGAACCAGGGGGTAACGAGAACGCCCAGGATTGCGGATCCCCCTGAAGCAGGGAAATGACAATCCCTACCCGCTGTTCTTCATGACCTGAGGAGTAAGGGCGCAACTTAAAATATAATTTGCAGGCCTCACGGAACGTCGCAAATTTGTCCCTTCCCCCAGAAAATCTGTCGGGAAGAGCAACCTTGGGTTCAGTGACAACCTGGTTACCCATAGCAACCGCTGGGGGTGCGGTCTGCTGCATTTGCTGCTGTTGTTGGAGAACAGACGCCTTCAATCCTGCCACCTCCAAAGACAGGCCTTGAAGCTGTTCTGCCAAGGCATCAATAGGATCCATATTGGATTCTAAGTAGAGAGAGAAAAAAAAAACAACAAACAAAAAATTATATAAATTTTTTTTTTCTCAAAAAGTCAGGGCCAGTTATAATATCACGGTCGGCGTGGCTATCACATACGTGACACAGAGGGAGGGAACGAGGAAGGCCCTGCCCAAGTGAGAGGGAAGATGGTGACCCCTGACTCACCTGGCGGCTGGCACCTGGCTGCCCTGACGTCCCTAGACGGGTTCCTCACCCGTACGCCGATCACGTGCCTAAAGCCCTGGCTTTCCCTGAGCTGAGCCCTAGGTAGTGAACAGGGCGATGGGAACACTAGTCCGCACCACTAACTCTAAGGGAAAACACCAAGGGGAGGACAGACAACACAGACTCAACATATATTCCCAGGTGGGAGACAACAGGAGACAACAATAAGCCCAACAGGGATCCGGAGGGTAGCACTCAGGAACGACAACCAGGATTAACCACTCCAGTGGGTCAGTATAGATGTCCAGGCAGGAAGCTCTATAACTGGCAACTAGAGAAGTGTGAGGGGAGAATCTAAGGAGGTAGGGTGTGGCAGACAAGAAACAGCTGAGGAGGAGAAGCTACGGATCCCTGAGAGAGACAAAAAGGATAGCAAGGCAAACACAGAAAACAATCACAAAGAAACAACGTGATCTTTAGATATAGAGCGCGCAGCCACCCGCTGCGACTTCCTGACCCCGGGTATAACGGAGTCAGATGTGGCTCTTGATACCCTCGTGACAGTGGTGCTGTCGCAGGGTTCATCTCCTGGCAAGTGGGCCCCGTGTGCTTTTTTTTCCAAGAAGCTCTCGATCGCCAAGAAAAATTATGATGTAGGAGATAGAGAGTTGCTGGCCATCAAGTTGGCCTTTGAGGAATGGCGTCACTGGTTGGAGGGGGCGTCTCACCCCGTTACAGTATATACGGATCATAAGAATTTGGCTTACCTACAATCTACCAAGCGTCTGAACCCTAGACAGGCCAGATGGTCACTGTTTTTTACCAGGTTCAATTTCGTGGTTACTTTTCGCCCGGGGGTTAAAAACGTCAAGGCAGATGCGCTGTCTCGCAGTTTTCCTGGGGGATGTGATTCAGAGGATCCTGCTCCGATTTTGGCTGATGGGGTGGTGGTCTCCGCTCTGTACCCCGAATTGGAGATGGAGGTGTTGGGAGCCCAGGAGGGGGCTCCTGGTTCTTGTCCCCCAGGGAGGTTGTTTGTTCCTGAAGGACTGCGATACAAGGTATTCAAGGAACATCACGATACAGTCCTTGCTGGACATCCTGGTGGTAAGTCCACCTTTGATCTTGTGTCCCGGAGGTTCTGGTGGCCCGGGTTACGTAAGAGCATTGAGGATTATGTGGCAGCTTGTGAAACCTGTGCACGGTCAAAGGTTGCTCATACTCGACCGGCTGGTTCACTTCTCCCTTTGTCTATTCCGTCTCGTCCTTGGACGCACTTGTCTATGGAATTTATTACGGATCTGCCAAGTTCCTCCGGGAAAACAGTAATTTTGGTGGTAGTTGACCGTTTTAGTAAAATGGCTCACTTTATATCGTTAACTAGTCTGCCTAATGCTAAGACTCTTGCGCAGATTTTTGTTGATAATATCGTGAAATTGCATGGTATTCCTTCGGATGTGGTTTCTGATAGGGGCACGCAGTTTGTCTCCAGGTTTTGGAGGGCGTTCTGCTCTCGGCTTGGCATTCAACTTTTGTTCTCTTCGACTTTTCATCCGCAGTCGAATGGACAGACAGACGTACTAATCAAAACCTGGAGACCTACTTGAGGTGCTTTGTGGCTGAGAATCAGGAGGACTTGTCCCTAGCAGAGTTTGCTCTGAATAACCGTAGGCAGGAGTCCACGGGTAAGTCGCCATTATTTGGCACATACAGTTTTCATCCTCAGTTTGGTACCTTTTCTGGGACTAGTTCCTCTGGGATGCCAGAGGAGGAGAGATTTTCCTCTGCCTTGTCTTCTATCTGGCAGATGATCCAAGTGAATTTAGAGAAGATGGGTGAGAGGTATAAGCGAATGGCTGACAAGAGACGTGTGACTGGTCCGGACCTGTGTGTGGGTGATCTGGTGTGGTTGTCCACTAAAAATATTAAACTGAGTGTGCCATCTTGGAAATTGGGTCCAAGATTTATTGGTCCATACAAAATATCTGCGGTGATCAATCCAGTAGCGTTTCGGCTGGATCTTCCGCAGACTTGGAGGATCCATATTTTAGGGATGAGCGAACCCGAACTGTATAGTTCGGGTTCGTACCGAATTTTGGGGTGTCCGTGACACGGACCCGAACCCGAACATTTTCGTAAAAGTCTGTGTTCGGGTTCGGTGTTCGGCGCTTTCTTGGCACTTTTTGAAAGGCTGCAAAGCAGCCAATCAACAAGCGTCATACTACTTGCCCCAAGAGGCCATCACAGCCTTGCCTACTATTGGTATGGCTGTGATTGGCCAGTGCAGCATGTGACCCAGCCTCTATATAAGCTTGGGTCACGTTGCGCTGCACGTCACTCTGCTGATTCAAGCATAGGGAGAGGTTGCAGCTGCGACGTTAGGGCGAGATTAGGCAGTGATTAACTCCTCCAAAAGACTTCATTCTGTGATCGATCTGCAGCTGTGGATCATTGAAGTGCTAGTATTGACTTGCTCACTTTTTTGAGGTTGCCCAGAGCGTTTTTAGATCACTTTTTTTCTGGGGTGATCGGCGGCCATTTTGTTACTTGTGCTGCGCCAGCACAAGCTATCACCAAGTGTATTTAGCCATCAATAGTGTGGTTATTTTGTGCTATATCCTACATCAGCTGCAGGCTGAGCCTGTGTCACCGAAGTGCATTTAACCATCAACAGTCTGGTTATTTTTTGGCCATATACTACATCAGCTGCAGGCTGAGCCTGTGTCACCGAAGTGCATTTAACCATCAACAGTCTGATTATTTTTTGGCCATATACTACATCTGGTGCAGGCTGAGCCTGTGTCCCCCAAGTGCATTTAACCATCAACAGTGTGGTTATTTTTTGGCCATATACTACATCAGGGGCAAGTTGAGCCTGTCACACAGTGCAAAAAAAAACAGGTCTCACATTTCTATTCAAGCAAATCTGTACTGTTTTAGCTGCTCAAGTTATTTGTAGTGACCGTAAAAGCACACTTTTTTTTCTGGGTTGAAAAACTATTCCCAAATTTGCCATTCTCCAAATAACTAGTTTCTGGTATTTGAGGCCTACTTGAAATCTATCCCAAAAAGGATATCTTACATTGAAGGTACTGATAGTGTCATTCAGAAAAACCTAAGACACACGCTACCGTGCAGATAGAAGTCTGATTCTGAGATTAAACCTTAACCTGTCACACAGTGCATAAAAAAACAGGTCTCACATTTCTATTCAAGCAAATCTGTACTGTTTTAGCTGCTCAAGTTATTTGTAGCGACCGTAAAAGCCCTTTTTTTTTTTCTGGGTTGAAAAACTATTCCCAAATTTGCCATTCTCCAAATAACTAGTTTCTGGTATTTGAGGCCTACTTGAAATCTATCCCAAAAAGGATATCTTACATTGAAGGTAGTGATAGTGTCATTCAGAAAAACCTAAGACACACGCTACCGTGCAGATAGAAGTCTGATTCTGAGATTAAACCTTAACCTGTCACACAGTGCAAAAAAAACAGGTCTCACATTTCTATTCAAGCAAATCTGTACTGTTTTAGCTGCTCAAGTTATTTGTAGTGACTGTAAAAGCACACTTTTTTTCTGGGTTGAAAAACTATTCCCAAATTTGCCATTCTCAAAATAACTAGTTTCTGGTATTTGAGGCCTACTTGAAATCTATCCCAAAAAGGATATCTTACATTGAAGGTACTGATAGTGTCATTCAGAAAAACCTAAGACACACGCTACCGTGTAGATAGAAGTCTGATTCTGAGATTAAACCTTAACCTGTCACACAGTGCATAAAAAAACAGGTCTCACATTTCTATTCAAGCAAATCTGTACTGTTTTAGCTGCTCAAGTTATTTGTAGCGACCGTAAAAGCCCTTTTTTTTTCTGGGTTGAAAAACTATTCCCAAATTTGCCATTCTCCAAATAACTAGTTTCTGGTATTTGAGGCCTACTTGAAATCTATCCCAAAAAGGATATCTTACATTGAAGGTAGTGATAGTGTCATTCAGAAAAACCTAAGACACACGCTACCGTGCAGATAGAAGTCTGATTCTGAGATTAAACCTTAACCTGTCACACAGTGCAAAAAAAACAGGTCTCACATTTCTATTCAAGCAAATCTGTACTGTTTTAGCTGCTCAAGTTATTTGTAGTGACTGTAAAAGCACACTTTTTTTTCTGGGTTGAAAAACTATTCCCAAATTTGACATTCTCAAAATAACTAGTTTCTGGTATTTGAGGCCTACTTGAAATCTATCCCAAAAAAGGATATCTTACATTGAAGGTACTGATAGTGTCATTCAGAAAAACCTAAGACACACGCTACCGTGCAGATAGAAGTCTGATTCTGAGATTAAACCTTAACCTGTCACACAGTGCAAAAAAAAACAGGTCTCACATTTCTATTCAAGCAAATCTGTACTGTTTTAGCTGCTCAAGTTATTTGTAGCGACCGTAAAAGCCCTTTTTTTTTTCTGGGTTGAAAAACTATTCCCAAATTTGCCATTCTCCAAATAACTAGTTTCTGGTATTTGAGGCCTACTTGAAATCTATCTCAAAAAGGATATCTTACATTGAAGGTATTGATAGTGTCATTCAGAAAAACCTAAGACACACGCTACCGTGCAGATAGAAGTCTGATTCTGAGATTAAACCTTAACCTGTCACACAGTGCAAAAAAAAACAGGTCTCACATTTCTATTCAAGCAAATCTGTACTGTTTTAGCTGGTCAAGTTATTTGTAGTGACCGTAAAAGCACACTTTTTTTTCTGGGTTGAAAAACTATTCCCAAATTTGCCATTCTCCAAATAACTCGTTTCTGGTATTTGAGGCCTACTTGAAATCTATCCCAAAAAGGATATCTTACATTGAAGGTACTGATAGTGTCATTCAGAAAAACCTAAGACACACGCTACCGTGCAGATAGAAGTCTGATTCTGAGATTAAACCTTAACCTGTCACACAGTGCAAAAAAAAACAGGTCTCACATTTCTATTCAAGCAAATCTGTACTGTTTTAGCTGCTCAAGTTATTTGTAGCGACCGTAAAAGCCCTTTTTTTTTTCTGGGTTGAAAAACTATTCCCAAATTTGCCATTCTCCAAATAACTCGTTTCTGGTATTTGAGGCCTACTTGAAATCTATCCCAAAAAGGATATCTTACATTGAAGGTACTGATAGTGTCATTCAGAAAAACCTAAGACACACGCTACCGTGCAGATAGAAGTCTGATTCTGAGATTAAACCTATACCTGTCACACAGTGCAAAAAAAAAACAGGTCTCACATTTCTATTCAAGCAAATCTGTACTGTTTTAGCTGGTCAAGTTATTTGTAGTGACCGTAAAAGCACACTTTTTTTTCTGTGTTGAAAAACTATTCCCAAATTTGCCATTCTCAAAATAACTAGTTTCTGGTATTTGAGGCCTACTTGAAATCTATCCCAAAAAGGATATCTTACATTGAAGGTATTGATAGTGTCATTCAGAAAAACCTAAGACACACGCTACCATGCAGATAGAAGTCTGATTCTGAGATTAAACCTTAACCAGTCACACAGTGCAAAAAAAAACAGGTCTCACATTTCTATTCAATGGTCTGCCGGGTGTTCACTCCAAGGTCATGGAAGTCACGCCTGCGGCCACCCCATTCTCCGAGGGATATGTCCTGAAATCCAGCTGAAAGCTGCAGAACATCAGTCGGAGGTCTCTCCACTACTGGCGGGCCTCTCTGGCGCCCTCTTCCCACAAGCAAAGGCTCGGCTGGTGGCTGCTGGGGTCTTTCAATGCGTCTAGGTTCTTGAGCCTCTTGCTCCTGTCCAGGCTGTCCTTGACTGGGCTGCCCCCTGGCACGTGCTCTTCCACGGGCTCTGGCTCGTCCACTCATCTTCTATTCCTGAGAGGATATAAACCGCTAATAAGGTCAATCTGCCGCCTAGCAGCTCCGCCGTGGCACAATCACCTCAGAACTCGCACACTGGTGACTTTAGCTATCTTCACTGGTCACTTTGAGCAAAATGATGACATCTGAGTCACGGCACCAAATGTAACCCTCTTTTCCTTGCACCATCTGCGACACCTCCAGCTTTCACACTCACTCGGTCACCAGCTCCTCCAGGCATAAACTCTAAGTGGACTCTAAGGGACGACACTCAGGTCTTCTGTGGTTTAAAGCTTTATTGAGGTGGAGTGCACTTGGCTGGAGCCTGTAATACAACAGGGAAACACTTCCACTATGTGGTATACAGCCAGGTCACCAGCCCACCTATATCATAACAGACAGTCATTATATTACATTCCCACATACATGTTACAGGATATAACAAAGCATACAGAAAAATTAACAAGAGAAAATCATTTACAAAGATATTGCAGCAGGGTGACCTGGAATACAGCATGTCTTGCAGCCATTTTAGGAAGAAAACATGGCTCTCTAACTGTACATCATCTACTTAGCCTAGCATGTGCTGCAGGGTTTAAAGGCTGCTAAAAAACATACAGTCACCTCTTTACATTCTACAGAACTATTATGGGTATATATTATAACTTTTTACAATAGATAAATGAACTTTAGCTTTAGAGAACTTAGACAGAGATCCTACCTCCTTCACAGTAAATGTCTGCACTGAGGAGACCAAACCAAGTAGCAGAATACACAGGGGGCTTTCTGGAAGAGTCCACTGTAAAGACTCTGTCTGTTAAAACTTTCCTCAGTTATCTAATAGCACATTTGAAGAGGTTTATTTAGCATGTCCTGACTCTCTGCTAACAGCTTATGAATATATGGAACTATATTTAACAAGTGATCATTGCTGCAGCTCCTGTATATTGGTATGACCCTATTGCAAACCTGCAGACTGGATATTTGGTGAAACTTCATGTGGTTCATATCGACTGTACTACACCACTGACTTGGTGCCTGGGCCTAAATATGTGACAGTGGCCTGTTCCAGTGGTGGGTGACGTGATGCCTGATTCTCTGCTATGACATGAAGACAGATTCTGTGCTGACATAAGGCCAGATTCTCTGTTACGGGACCTCTCTCCTCTGCCTGGGTGCCTGGGCCTAAATGTGTGACAGTGGCCTGTTCCAGTGGTGGGTGACGTGAAGCCTGATTCTCTGCTATGACATGAAGACTGATTCTGCGCTGACATAAGGCCAGATTCTCTGTTACGGGACCTCTCTCCTCTGCCTGGGTTCCTGGGCCTAAATGTGTGACAGTGGCCTGTTCCAGTGGTGGGTGACGTGAAGCCTGATTCTCTGCTATGACATGAAGACTGATTCTGCGCTGACATAAGGCCAGATTCTCTGTTACGGGACCTCTCTCCTCTGCCTGGGTTCCTGGGCCTAAATGTGTGACAGTGGCCTGTTCCAGTGGTGGGTGACGTGAAGCCTGATTCTCTGCTATGACATGAAGACAGATTCTGTGCTGACATAAGGCCAGATTCTCTGTTACGGGACCTCTCTCCTCTGCCTGGGTGCCTGGGCCTAAATGTGTGACAGTAGCCTGTTCCAGTGGTGGGTGACGTGATGCCTGATTCTCTGCTATGACATGAAGACAGATTCTGTGCTGACATAAGGCCAGATTCTCTGTTACGAGACCTCTCTCCTCTGCCTGGGCCTAAATGTGTGACAGTGGCCTGTTCCAGTGGTGGGTGACGTGATGCCTGATTCTCTGCTATGACATGAAGACTGATTCTGAGCTGACATAAGGCCAGATTCTCTGTTACGGGACCTCTCTCCTCTGCCTGGGTGCCTGGGCCTAAATGTGTGACAGTGGCCTGTTCCAGTGGTGGGTGACGTGATGCCTGATTCTCTGCTATGACATAAGGCCAGATTCTCTGTTACGGGACCTCTCTCCTCTGCCTGGGTTCCTGGGCCTAAATGTGTGACAGTGGCCTGTTCCAGTGGTGGGTGACGTGAAGCCTGATTCTCTGCTATGACATGAAGACTGATTCTGCGCTGACATAAGGCCAGATTCTCTGTTACGGGACCTCTCTCCTCTGCCTGGGTCTAAATGTGTGACAGTGGCCTGTTCCAGTGGTGGGTGACGTGATGCCTGATTCTCTGCTATGACATGAAGACAGATTCTGTGCTGACATAAGGCCAGATTCTCTGTTACGGGACCTCTCTCCTCTGCCTGGGTCTAAATGTGTGACAGTGGCCTGTTCCAGTGGTGGGTGACGTGATGCCTGATTCTCTGCTATGACATGAAGACAGATTCTGTGCTGACATAAGGCCAGATTCTCTGTTACGGGACCTCTCTCCTCTGCCTGGGCCTAAATGTGTGACAGTGGCCTGTTCCAGTGGTGGGTGACGTGAAGCCTGATTCTCTGCTATGACATGAAGACTGATTCTGCGCTGACATAAGGCCAGATTCTCTGTTACGGGACCTCTCTCCTCTGCCTGGGTCTAAATGTGTGACAGTGGCCTGTTCCAGTGGTGGGTGACGTGATGCCTGATTCTCTGCTATGACATGAAGACAGATTCTGTGCTGACATAAGGCCAGATTCTCTGTTACGGGACCTCTCTCCTCTGCCTGGGCCTAAATGTGTGACAGTGGCCTGTTCCAGTGGTGGGTGACGTGAAGCCTGATTCTCTGCTATGACATGAAGACTGATTCTGCGCTGACATAAGGCCAGATTCTCTGTTACGGGACCTCTCTCCTCTGCCTGGGTGCCTGGGCCTAAATGTGTGACAGTGGCCTGTTCCAGTGGTGGGTGACGTGATGCCTGATTCTCTGCTATGACATGAAGACAGATTCTGTGCTGACATAAGGCCAGATTCTCTGTTACGGGACCTCTCTCCTCTGCCTGGGTGCCTGGGCCTAAATGTGTGACAGTGGCCTGTTCCAGTGGTGGGTGACGTGATGCCTGATTCTCTGCTATGACATGAAGACAGATTCTGTGCTGACATAAGGCCAGATTCTCTGTTACGAGACCTCTCTCCTCTGCCTGGGCCTAAATGTGTGACAGTGGCCTGTTCCAGTGGTGGGTGACGTGATGCCTGATTCTCTGCTATGACATGAAGACTGATTCTGAGCTGACATAAGGCCAGATTCTCTGTTACGGGACCTCTCTCCTCTGCCTGGGTGCCTGGGCCTAAATGTGTGACAGTGGCCTGTTCCAGTGGTGGGTGACGTGATGCCTGATTCTCTGCTATGACATGAAGACAGATTCTGTGCTGACATAAGGCCAGATTCTCTGTTACGGGACCTCTCTCCTCTGCCTGGGTTCCTGGGCCTAAATGTGTGACAGTGGCCTGTTCCAGTGGTGGGTGACGTGAAGCCTGATTCTCTGCTATGACATGAAGACTGATTCTGCGCTGACATAAGGCCAGATTCTCTGTTACGGGACCTCTCTCCTCTGCCTGGGTCTAAATGTGTGACAGTGGCCTGTTCCAGTGGTGGGTGACGTGATGCCTGATTCTCTGCTATGACATGAAGACAGATTCTGTGCTGACATAAGGCCAGATTCTCTGTTATGGGACCTCTCTCCTCTGCCTGGGCCTAAATGTGTGACAGTGGCCTGTTCCAGTGGTGGGTGACGTGATGCCTGATTCTCTGCTATGACATGAAGACAGATTCTGTGCTGACATAAGGCCAGATTCTCTGTTACGGGACCTCTCTCCTCTGCCTGGGTCTAAATGTGTGACAGTGGCCTGTTCCAGTGGTGGGTGACGTGATGCCTGATTCTCTGCTATGACATGAAGACAGATTCTGTGCTGACATAAGGCCAGATTCTCTGTTACGGGACCTCTCTCCTCTGCCTGGGCCTAAATGTGTGACAGTGGCCTGTTCCAGTGGTGGGTGACGTGAAGCCTGATTCTCTGCTATGACATGAAGACTGATTCTGCGCTGACATAAGGCCAGATTCTCTGTTACGGGACCTCTCTCCTCTGCCTGGGTGCCTGGGCCTAAATGTGTGACAGTGGCCTGTTCCAGTGGTGGGTGACGTGATGCCTGATTCTCTGCTATGACATGAAGACAGATTCTGTGCTGACATGAAGCAAGATTCTCTGCTATGGCATGAAGAGATTGATTCTGTCCTGACATGAAGCCAGATTCTTTGCTATGGCATGAAGAGACTGATTCTCTGCTGATGTGAAGCCAGATTCTCTGCTATGGGACCTCTGTCCAATTGATATTGGGTCATTTTTATTTTTTTAATTTTTTTTTAAATTCATTTCCCTATCCACATTTGTTTGCAGGGCATTTACCTACATGTTGCTGCCTTTTGCAGCCCTCTAGCTCTTTCCTGGGCTGTTTTACAGCCTTTTTAGTGCCCAAAAGTTCGGGTCCCCATTGACTTCAATGGGGTTCGGGACGAAGTTCGGGTCGGGTTCGGATCCCGAACCCGAACATTTCCGGGAAGTTCGGCCGAACTTCTCGAACCCGAACATCCAGGTGTTCGCTCAACTCTATCCATGATGTGTTCCACAGGTCTTTACTGAAAAAATATGTGAAACCGGTGGAACCATCACCATTGCCCCCTCCTCCTGTTCTGGTCGATGGAAATTTAGAGTTTGAGTTCTCCAGGGTTCTTGACTCTAGAGTTCTTCGGGGTTCCCTTCAGTACCTGGTACACTGGAGGGGATACGGCCCTGAGGAAAGGATGTGGGTTCCGGCGCTCGATGTCAGTGCCAGCCGACTGGTGAGGGCTTTTCACAGATACCTCCCGGATAAGGTGGGTCCGGGGTGTCCGGAGGTCACCCGTAGAAGGGGGGAGTACTGTCATGCCCTGCTCAGACTATATGCGGAGGTCTGCCATATTAGCAGCACGCGTCTAGTCTTGTGTTTTGTTTTGGAGTTGTGTTAGATCCGCCTCTCTTCAGGTGCACTGGGTCGGGTCGTTGGTTTAAATTACTCTAACTCCCAGTGTACCGTGCGGGTTATAGCTTCTGTCAGGCGGTGGAAGCAAGGAGTGAAGGATTGGCTTTTCCTGCTCTGATAAGATAAGTTGGTTTCTTATTTCTTTGGTTTGCTGTCTAGGCTGTTTGAGTGTCGTCTGTTCCCTCCTGGTGCTGAGGGAGCAGGCTGCCCCTTTTTCCCCTTTCACCATCTCAGGGATTCTAGGGTATTCTCAGCCCAGGCACGAGGACACATTATTCCCACCTTTAGGGTCTAAATGTGGGATTAGCAGAATAGGGAAAGCTGTAGGGATTTGCTAGAAGGGGACCTTATCCCCAGCTTCTCGCCTAGAAACTTGTTTGTTTAGTTATCTGTGTATATGATATCCTGTCCGCCGTGACAACTGTGGGATGATATAGAGGCACTGGGGGCTGGTGAGAGGCACTGGGGGCTGATGGAGAGACACTGGGGGCTGATGGAGAGGCACTGGGGGCTGATGGAGAGGCACTGGGGGCTGGTAAGAGGCACTGGGGGTGATGGAGAGGCACTGGGGGCTGGTGAGAGGAACTGGCGGGTGATAGAGAGGCATTGGGGCTGATGGAGATGCACTGGGAGCTGATAGAGAGGCAATAGGGGCTGGTGAGAGGCACTGGCGGCTGGTGAGAGGCACTGGGGGCTGATGGAGAGGCTACTGGGGGCTGCTATGAGGCTACTGGGGGCTGATATATGGCTACTGGGGGCTGCTATAAGGCTACTGGGGGCTGCTATGAGGCTACTGGAGGCTGCTTTGAGGCATGGGGCTCTTATCTGAGGTCTGATTGGGGGTCATTCATATTGGGATCTGAGCTGAGGTGTGATCTGAGGTCTTATTGGGGTCTTATTAACATTGGGGATCTTATTGGGGCTGTTAGCTGAGGTCTGATTAACATTGGGGGTCTGATTGGTGGTCTGACCTGAGGTGTAATGAATTTTTGTTTTCCGGAGCAGCTTGGTGAAAAAAGGCCTCACGGTCTCCCACATTCCTTCTGCCCGGCCAAGCGAGCCAGTACCCCTGAGGCCAAGCCTGTCAGCACCCCTGAGGTAAAGCCAGCCAGTACCCCTGAGGCCAAGCCAGCCAGCACCCCTGAGGCCAAGCCTGCCAGCACCCCTGAGTCTTCAGAGCTGTAAGTAAATTATATATAATGGGAGCTTATAATATGAAAGAGACGAATTATGTCTGAACAGACATATAGCGCAAATTCCAGTTTTTGTTTACGTTTTATGTTGCACTGAATTTTCTGCAATATATATATATATTTGTTTTTTTATTATTATTATTATTATTATTGGGTTTTTTTTGGGGGGGGGGGTGTCGGGGTGGCAGTGGATCTTGGGTGAGTTCCCACACTTTTTTCCCCAGGACTTGACCCCTGGTTATGGTACAAGATACTAATCAAGGGTGGTCAGCCCAGAATAGAGAGAAGTACCTCAGGATATTGGGCGCCAAGAGGGTAAAGTAAAAAAAAGAGAGAGAGCTAGGTGAGCAAATAAATGCAGGCGAACAAATTTCTACAGTGGGAAGGCAGCACAGGTGTTTGTGGGGGTGGGATAAATATCGGTCCGGAAGTAGTAGAAGTAATAGGCCACAGTAAACCCTGGCTTCGCAGAGGTACAACATTATTGAGAAAAAAGAGGCTGAGATTGTGGCTCACTCCTCCTCTCAGTCACAGCAGGATGATGTGGAGGTGACTTTTCAGTCTGACACTGTGCCTTGGAGCTAGGGGTCACAGCATTCCGCCTACTTCTCCTACTTGCACCCCTAGAGATAAAACTCACACCCAATTGGTTTAAATAAGGAGGGCGGGCACAGGTGGAATCAGGCAAAATCCCACCAGTGGACCTTCAAAAGAAAAAAACACACACAATAAGGCGCCACTCCCTAGTAAAAATTGTTGGAACAACAGTATCAGATGGTGTGTACCGTTGGATAGGTCAATCTAGAATAGACATCAGTACAATATAGAGTTAAAATAAGATAAAACCAAAGGAAAATAAAATCTGTATACACTCACTTCACTGGGGGGTAGTTAACAGGATAAACTCAAGACACCTGAGACTTTTAACCCCCCTGGCCAGGATCACACGTAGAAATGTTGGAAATTGATGGCAGCCCACGACTGGAGGCTTCTGATCAATCACTTTATTTCAAACAAAATATGGCTCAACGCATTTCAGGAGTCAGAATGCCCCCTTCTTCAGGAGTAATACAAAGGTCAATAAATACAAATAGTCTTAAAAAAAAATAAAAAGTGAAAATAACATAAATCCTTTAACATAAAGCCATAGGAGTTTAAAAAGTACATGTGAAAAAGCACAGGATACATACCTTCAGGAGTAGTACATGATATATAAAGACCAATATATATAAATGGTCCCTAGATCACATAGCACTTTTAGGTACCTTTTTATATGTCCACAGGGCTAGGGAACACATGTAAAAAGTGCGGGATGTCTGGAACAGGAAGTGAAACCTCACTTCTGGTTTCTTGTCCCAAGGTAGAACACTGTACTCAAAAGTAAAAATAGAGAATTATAAAAAGAGGGGGAAATACACTATCCCCCTAGGCCCATGCACCGCCATCTTCTTCCTGCGCTCGGGCTATGGATTCCACTAACGAACACTCCGCCCGCACATTCATTTACTATTACCTTCCCTTGTGAACTAGCGGTGCGTTCCAAAAGGGCTGTGCCTCTTGTTCTAATATTAAGAACCGAAGAAAAGAAGGGGCATTTTTAGGGGATATTAATACTAATGTCACCCACTTATATTGTATATAAAACTAGAAATAATATAAAAATATAAATACCATCTGGTGTGATATAATATAGCATAATATAATAAAATTTGTATAATATAATATAATATATAGACTTGTATACCCGTATTCTAATACGATAAAAGAGGAATGTCCAGAATATGTACCCCTGCCTCAAATATATTGCCTACTTTTATTAGGGATCAGGACAAATTTTCATGTAGGATAGACCAATTAATAATTGGTGTATTCTAATGATTCATTAATGCCAAAAGGCGTCAGGGTGTTAAAGCGAAAAATACAATACATTTCTTTGCGACATAGACATTGATAGGCTTGTGTGTCACATTCAATCGGAGTGACCCGTAGGGATGAGGAGTCCCCATCATGAGATATTGCAAAATGTCGGGAAAAACTGTGGGTTGTTACTTTCCTGGTGATGTGAGAACGATGTTAATTCATCCTTTCACCTAAGGACTAGGTTGTACCCCCAACATAGAGGAGATTACAGGGACACTGCAGGAGCTAAATGACATTTGTGGTCCCACAGTTCATACTATGTTTGATGGTAAAGCTTTCTCTACTGGAGGGAATTGTGATCTCCTTTACGGCGTGCGTGATCATATTACAGCATTTGCATCTGTTGGCTTTACACTTAGAAACCCCTGAATCTTTTTGCCACACAGTTTTCTCTAACTGTCTATTTAGTTTTTGGCATGAAGGGGCTAAAAGGTTCTTCAGGGTCTTCGCTTTTCGGAAGATAATAATGGGGGCTGGAGGGATTATTTTGCCCAGGACGGGGTCTTTTATTCGAATCGACCAATTCTTTGTCAAGGTTTTTCTGATCAGGGTATGTTGGGGGTTAAATCTAGTAACCAAACTGAGGTGGTGGATTGCACTCTTATTTTCGTCAATGGGCATTTAAGTTTTGGGTAGTAAACTTTCTTTTTGGGAAACTTTGGAGATTCTCCTAGTTGAATGCTCCAATAGTCTCCTTGGATATCCCTTTTCTCTAAACCTGTTTTTGAGTAAATCTATCTGATTCTTCATAGTTCGATCGTCAGAACAATTCCTCCTGATCCTCTTAATTTGACTGAAGGGGATATTTCGCTTCCACTTGGGGTGGTGACAACTCTTACAGTCTAAGTAACTATTGGCCTCCACGCTCTTGAAATGAGTTTTGGTAATTATCTTTCTACTCTCGATGGTAAGATGTAAATCCAAAAAGACTACCTCTGTGGGATCATACTCGAGGGTAAATGACAGGTTCCAGTCATTTGAATTAATCATCTTGATAAACTGACAGAGTTCATCAGCTTCTCCCTGCCACATGAAGATAATATCAGCGAAGAATCTACGATAAAAGACTTAACTCTGGGATGTGACAGCAGACCAAATTTGTCTTCAAAGACCCCCATGAAAAGATTTGCATAGGATGGCGCAAATTTGGTACCCATTGCCATCCCCTGGACCTGAATGTAGAAGGTGTAATTGAATATAAAATAGTTGTGTTGAAGTATGAACTCAATGGCCCTCAGAATAAAGTCTTTTTGGGATTCTGGCATGCAGGGGTCTTGAAAGAGTGTGTGTGAGATAGCTGCAATCCCTAGTTCATAAAAACAAATCACATGAGTAGCAACAATAGGTGGTCATCAAAGTGCAATTTGCGGATAATAGCGGCACTAATCAGAGTCCAATATATGAACAACCGCAATCCATATATTGAATCCTTAGACGTAACAATCTTCTTATATGTCCGGGTAACACTCTTACACAAACAGATTATTAAATGATTGTGATTCCATACGATATTACTGCTGGCTTTCAGCAACAACGCACAGAGTAAATGTCACAAGTCTCTTGGATGGGCAGAGAAGACTAAGAGGCACAGTGGGGTATGGTACCGAGGTGGCGTCCCACCTATTATTACAGCTGTGTCAATGTTACCTCAGTCTCGTCGATGTCCACTTGTCTTTGTGCGGGCTTAAAAATTCGTCATGGACCGGATATCAGCTGGATATCAGCTGACTGCACACTTGTTGGAGTTTCGTATCTGTCACCGCCAGATCTCTGAGAAGTTCTGACAGATGTTCTTCAGGACCTCTTGCATGATGTTCTTTTGTTTTGGTTTCGTTTTGTCATCTCTTCTCCCTCTTCCAGCTCCTAGAAGAGGGAGCTGTCATCTATTAGCAGTGATTGCCTTCCTTTATATCCCCTCCCATACTGCCTCACTTTGCGGTTTATACTACTTCCTGGATTGTGCTCACTGCTAGATTCTGCAACTGCTGGTTCCTCATATAAGTCTATTCCTTTATTTGTGTTTTCCTGTTGGCTTGAATCTAGCTGACCCTGACTCCCTCCGTATTGAGTGCAGGGAGCCGGTGGACGTGTCCCCTCACTATTATAGGGTTTTCAGGTGTCACTCAGTCTAGGTACGAGGGCATGCAATTTTCTATCATAAAGATCTTTGCATGGGCTGAGCAGTCAGGGAGAGCTCTAGGGCTTTTATAGGGCTCACCCATATGTTCCTTAGTTTGGGATCAAGTCAGTCGGATCTTTATTTGTGACTTTTAGTTTTCTGCAACACCATCCGTGACAGTATCATCAGCTGAATATACGCTTATTGGAGCTTCATATAATCAGGGTTTTCTCAAATGGTTACCGGTCTTTGACGCAGGCGTCTTTATTTCAAAAAAATCAGGAAAACTTCTTTGCTAGCATGCCAGTGCAAGGTATAGCCCATACGCGTTTCGGGGATGTTAAAATGGCCCCTTCCTCAGTGGTAACCTTGCAATGTTTCCCCTTCGCCTTTTATATCCTAATCAAGGTAGGTGTTAAAGTCCAGACTGGAATCATATCATCCCAAAGAGATGTGCAAAACCCGGAGTATCTATATTTACCCATACTGAATTGAAGCCTAAATCAACTAAATATCCTAGAAATTAAATTAGTTCTGAGATAGAAGCTTTCAGGAAGAATGTACAACAAGACATCAGATCTATGGGTAGTGCTAATAAGAATAGATCAAATCTTTCTAATCAGGAGATTGTAGCTATCAAACAACTTCAGAAGAATGATGGGATCACGATTCACCCCGCCGATAAGGGCGGGGCAGTAGTGATCCTAAATACTGATGACTATAATAAAGAATGTCATAGACAACTGTCAGATACGGAGGTATATACCAAACTGACAGTGGATCCAATTAATAAATTCTATCCAGAACTGGTAAAGCTATGCGAGAAAGGTGCACGGGAGAACATTTTGTTGGAGAGTGAGGTGAATTTTATATTGAGCACACAATGCAGACTTCCGGTTTTTTACTATCTACCGAAGGTACATAAGTGTCTCATAAACCCCCCAGGCCGTCCTATTATTTCGGGGATAAATTCCCTGACGGCCAACCTCTCCCAATATGTCGACCGTCTGCTTCAACCAGTAGTTAAGAACACAAAGTTTTATTTAAAAGATACCACACAAATAATAAAAATTTTGGAGAATCTTACAGTAGATCAGAATTGGATATTGGGCACGTTGGATGTCCAATCACTGTCTACATCCATCCAACATGAGCAAGGATTGGAGGCATTAATATCCCAACTGCATAAAAGTGGCAGGTTTGAATCTGCGCAGATTGATTGTATTGCAGAGGCAGTGAATTTTATTTTGAAGCATAATTATTTTATATTCAATTCAGAGTTTTTTTTGCAGAAGTCTGGTACCGCGATGGGCACCAGATTCGCCCCCAGTTACGCAAATTTATTTATGTCGGACTGGGAAGATGAAGTTATCTTGCCAAGGCTGGGGGCGGATCTGGTGCTCTGGAAACGATACATAGACGATGTTGTTTTTATTTGGAGGGGATCAGATGTAGCATTGAGCTTCTTTTTATCTAGTATAAATTGCAATAATCTGAACCTCCATTTTACGGCAAATACCAGTAAGACTAATATTGAGTTTTTAGATTTAAAAATTGATATCAATGTGGATAGGTTAGTCTGTAGCACTTATCACAAGCCGACAGCCAAAAATAATTTTATATTACATTCTAGCTGCCTTCTCCCTAGGTGATTGCTGAATGTACCAATGAGCCAGTTCAGACGCCTTAAAAGAAATTCCATGATAGATGACACATTTGCTAAAGAGGCCGAAGTTTTGAAACAGCAGTTCATTGAAAATAATTATCCGAATGACTGTATTGAAGGAGCCCTAAATAAGGTCAAAAACTTAGACCGCAATGATTTTAGCACAACCTCAAAGTGATTTGATGTTTTGTGAAGGATTACAGATTGTATTACCCTTCAACACCCAATACAAGAAAGTTGAAAACATCATTGGCCCTTTTTACAAAAGGATAAAAGTTACAGGACCTATAATACCAGTAAGACCGAAAATAGTGTACACACGTGCAGACAATTTAGATCTAAAAATAGCACCTACAGTAAAAAGGTCTAACCAACTGAGAGATAAACACTGGTTATGTTTTGAGGGCTTTTTTTAGATGCAATTCTTGCTCTAATTGCAAAATAAAAAGGTTCCCTAAGAAAACTGTAAAAGTAATCTCAAACAGTAATGGGTATTCACATGAAATAAAAACCTTTTTGACATGTAACAGCAAGAGTGTCATCTATCTGTTGACATGCCCCTGCAAGAAACAATATGTTGGCCGCACCAAGAGACTTTTTAAAAAAAGGATCTCTGAGCATGTGGCCAACATACGCAGAGGCTATGAGAACCATACTGTCTCAAAACATTTTAAATTGTGCCATAATAAAGTCCCTATGGGCCTGATTTTTACAGCACTAACCAAAGTAGAACCGGACTGGAGGGGTGGTGACCTGATAAAAAAAGATGTCAAAATTAGAATCAAAGTTTATATTTGACTTTGGTTCACTGGTCCCCAACGGGTTAAATGCAGACTGGGAGCTATTTGGGTTCCTGTGAATAAAATGATCCTTGACATAATGTATTTTTGTCCCCCCTTGTGTCAATGTATACACAAAGGAGCCTATCGATCTTAACTCTTGTGGCTTAATGATAGGCTATATAATTACTCTATATTGGATTTTTCATATATTTTAACATGTTTTTATAATTATTTTACATTGAATGTGTTCTATGATATATTTAAGCAGCTATGGTGCAAAAAACGCAATTTGCGGAAACAAAAACCGCATGGAAATCGTATAGAAACCGCACCTTAGGAAATCCAGGTTTTGCACATCTCTTTGGGATGATAGGATTCCAGTCCGGACTTTAACACCTACCTTGATTAGGATATAAAAGGAGAAGGGGAAACATTGCAAGGTTACCACTGAGGAAGGGGCCATTTTAACATCCTTGAAACGCGTATGGTCTATACCTTGCACTGGCATGCTAGCAAAGAAGTTTTCCTGATTTTTTTTTTAAATAAAGACGGCTGCGTCAAAGACCGGTAACCATTGGAGAAAACCCTGATTATATGAAGCTCCAATAAGCGTATAGTCAGCTGATGATACGAAACTCCAACAAGTGTGCAGTCAGCTGATATCCAGCTGATATCCGGTCCATGACGAATTTTCAAGCCCGCACAAAGACAAGTGGACATCGACGAGACTGAGGTAACATTAACACAGCTGTAATAATAGGTGGGACGCCACCTCGGTACCTTACTGCACTGTGCCTCTTAGTCTTCTCTGCCCATCCAAGAGACTTGTGACATTTACTCTGTGTGTTGTTGCTGAAAGCCAGCAGTAATATCGTATGGAATCATGATCATTTAATAATCTGTTTGTGTAAGAGTGTTACCCGGACATATAAGAAGATTGTTACGTCTAAGCAGCGGTCGAGTGAAGGGGGAACGTGTGGGAACGGCGTTCCTGCACTTTTTTCATGGCAGGAACGCCGTTCCCTTTCAGCCTCAAGCCAGGAGAACGCGGCTGAAATCAGATTCACAGGGCACAGGGGGCGGAGACGGAGCGGAGGCGAGGCCCTGCGTGAAGTGCACTGTGCAGGGCAGACTAAGGGAGGAGGAGCGGTGCTGCTGCCTGCGACTGCCTCACTGTGACTGACTCCTCTCATGGCGCCTGAGAGCTCCCCTCCTCCTATCCTGAGCCAGCCTGCGACGAGTGCGACTGTCTGCTGACTGAGGTGAGCGTCTGTCACGTGGCTGGACCATCCGACTGTGACTCCCTGAGTGAGTGACGTGTCTGTCAAGTGATCGATCAGCCAGGGCAGGATTAATGTGCACAGCCTGGTTGGGAGGCCCCCCTTAACCTGACCTTAGGCAAGTGACAAACTGCCCCCCCCCCCCCTCAATCTTAGGCAAGTGACAAACCCAGCTCTGTGATTGTGATGCCTTGGATAGCTTCCACTGGACCCACAGCCAGGGTCCAGTGGAAGCTATCCAAGGCATCACATAGAGGAACTGCAGTTTGGCATTACAGATTTGTTGTAGTTGCTCATTGTAGATGTAGCAGAGCTGAGTTTGTCACTTGCCTAAGAATGAGGGGGGCAGTTTGTCACTTGCCTAAGGGAGGCAATAGCTACGCCCCTGCTCACCGCCACCTTCCTGGTCCTCGGCTATCGGCTGTGAGGGCTGCGCACAGGAGCCGAGTGAGTCGCTCTGTGACGTCACTCCGTGCGCAGCCTACAGCAGTAGAAGAGGAGCGTCTGCGTCCAGGAGCAGGAGAGGTAAGTTTATTTTTTTTATTTTATACTAAAGGCGTATAGGCTGAATGGAGAGGCACTGACTGGAGGCTGGTGGAGGGGGCACTCGGGGCTGGTGGAGGGGGCACTCGGGGCTGGTGGATGGGGCAGCACTGGGCGCTAGTGAATGGGGCCCTGGGGGCTGGTAAGAGGCACTGGGCGGCTAATGGAGAGACTCTGGGGGCTGATATAGAGGACTGGGGGGCTGATGAGAGGCACTGGGGGGCTGATGAGAGGCACTGGGGGGCTGATGAGAGGCACTGGGGGGCTGATTAGAGGCACTGGGGGGCTGATTAGAGGCACTGGGGGGCCAATAAATGTTGCACTGAATTTTCAGCGAAATATATATTTTTTTTTTGGGGAGGGGGGGGGTTGCAGTGGATCTTGGGTGAGTTCCCACACTTTTTTTCCCAGGACTTGACCCCTGCTTCTAAGGATTCAATATATGGATTGCGGTTGTTCATATTTTGGACTCTGATTAGTGCTGCTATTATCCGCAAATTGCACTTTGATGACCACCTATTGCTGCTACTCATGTGATTTGTTTTTATGCTGCTAAATTCATGTATTATTGCTGCCATTTATGTCATATGCTGCTACATTTATGAATTTATGTTATTTTAGGGAGCTTAATTAAATGTTTCTCATTGTTTGACTACATATTTGAGTGCCTGGTCTAACTGTTTTATTTATTGATTCCTATTCTGTGGCTGGGTGGGTCACAAAGACCAAGAGCACCTGATCCAAATTATCTAGCGGTAGTGATTCACAGACATTCTGTTTGTATTTAATCCCTAGTTCATGCTTGATATTGCTATACAGGGCAGATACATCTAATGTTACACATATATAATCCTCCTACCATTGAAATAACTCGAGTGATTGTATAAGGTGAGATGTGTCTCTAATATAGGACGGAAGCATGGAAACATACTTCTGTAGATAGCTATCCACATATGCCGATAGATTGGATGTCAGGCAACCCACCCCCTCTTATATATAATTCTCCATTTTTACAGAGTTCTACCTTGGGACAAGAAACCAGAAGTGAGGTTTCACTTCCGGTTTCAGACATCCTGCATTTTCTACACTTTCTACACGTGTTCCCTAGCCCTGTGGACATATAAAAAGGTACCTAAAAGTGCTATGTGATCTAGGGACCATTTATATCTATTGGTCTTTTAATACCATGTACTACTCCTGAAGGTATGTATCCTGTGCTTTTTCACATGTGCTTTTTAAACCCCTATGACTTTATGTTAAAGGGTTTATGTTATTTTCACTTTTTATTTTATTTTAAGATCCCCCCAGTGAAGTGAGTGTATACAGATTTTATTTTCCTTTGGTTTTATCTTATTTTAACTCTATATTGAACTGATGCCTATTCTAGATTGACCTATCCAACGGTACACAACATCTGATACTGTTGTTCCAACAATTTATTTTTACTAGGGAGTGGCTCCTTATTGTGTGTGTTTTTTTCTTCTAACGGTCCACGGGTGGGATTTTGCCTTATTACACCTGTGCCCGCCCTCCTTATTTGCATTAAAAGGGGCATAGATGCCTGTGATGATAACATAGTCCTGCCACTTTACAAATCACTAGTCAGACCACACATGGCAACTAAAGTAATAACTGGAATGGGTGGACTACAGTAACCAGAAAGATTATCAAAATTAGGGTTATTCATTTTAGAAAAAAAATGACTAAGGGGAGATATAATAACTACTGTATGTATAAATATATCAGGGGTCAGTACAGAATCTCTCCCATTATCTATTTATCCCCAGGACTGTGACTGTAACGAGGGGACATCCTCTGCGTCTGGAGGAAAGAAGGTTTGTACACAAACATAGAAGAGGATTCATTAAGGTAAGAGCAGTGAGACTATGGAACTCTCTGCCTGAGGAGGTGGTGATGGTGAATTCACTAAAAGAGTTCAAGAGGGGCCTGGATGTATTTCTGGAGTGTAATAATATAACAGGTTATAATTAGAGAAGAGCGAATTTCTCAAAAATTCGATTTGGCCGATTCGCAGAATGTTTAAAAAAAAATTGGTTTGATCTGAACTTATTAATGGCGAATCACATTTAAAAAACGGCTATTTCCTGGCTGCATAGAGCCTTTATAGTAGTGTAGAACAGTGTGCCTTGCAGTAACACGCATAGGGAGTCTGCTATGGTAGTGAAACAATACTGTGAGTCAGTATGACATGCAGATGACAGGCGTCACTCTTAGAATCACTGCACACTTCACTTATTTGGGCAGTTAAGGGGCCAAAACAGGTCAATGTTAGCATCAAGAAGAAGCGCACTCCTTTTACACCATTGGCAGCTGATTCCATTTAGATGTCTACAGAACCTGTTCTATTAAAAGCTAATACAAGTAGAGCAACCTGTTGATGTCACTGATTATTTTGCCCTTCATCTGATCCGTCAGAACAATAACCCCCAAAAAACTGATCCTGTCTGTGGAGCATCCGCCTTCACTCGGTCGGCATTTGGTCAGTAATCCATCAGTATTGCTAAAGCAAAAAAAAAAACAGGAGTGAATCCAAAACAGAGATGACACGTGAATTGAATATTTGCATGTCTTCTGTGTTTTGTACCCACTCCTGCTTTTGGCTACCAAATCATAAGCCATGTCATGCAGGCCTTACAGCTGTTACATCGACAGGATCCGTTGTGTGTCTCATTTTTCCTTCCTTCTGACATATCAGAAGAAGGGTCAAATAAATTGTAACGGACCGTTTCAGCAGACAAGGGGTTAAAATCCGTTTAGGCGATGTGCCCCTTTCTGAGAGACAGGCACAGCTACTGCAGGATACACCAAACTCCCGAACTGGATACAAAGTAGCACTCCAAACTGGAACCTCACGAATAGCTGCTAGCAGACGAACAGGAATCAGCTTACACTTCTGGCAATCGGTCTTCTAACAGCATACAGTGAATCCCCCCAATAACGAGACAAGGCTCCGTGTTGAGGGTCAAGCAGTGGTCTGACTGTACTTCACGTACAGCCTCTTTTATTCATAAACCACAAACATAGTACTGCCCACAGGGGTTTGAAATGCAACCAATCAGTAATTTACAACACATACAATGTAAGTACAGCCCATCTGGTGTACACGCCCCTAGGGGACCAGAATGAAGACTGTGACATAGGACAGATAAACAGCACTTAGGACACACAGACACAACACATCCCCACAATGCATCATGGTTTCCTCCTCTCTGCCCTCGAGACACCCGAGGCGTAATCCAATTATCTCTGAGGACAAAGGGAGATCGCCAATACACATGTGAGGACAACAGAACAGACATCACCATTTAAACACACAATGGGACAATGGCACAATAGAAACACACCCAGCATTTCCTCCCAAGCTGACAAGTTACACTTATTATAAATTGTTACAACTTTGTGAGTTTACATTGGCCATACATATAACTTACATCAATTTAAACAGTATAACTTGGGGACAAACCTATCCAAAATTCACTTGAATAGGTTCAGGGGTTTAAAAGTTAGTATATGGCCCATAATCCAGGGGCAAGAGGCCAGCAGCCAGTCCTCTCCAAAACCCAGTGGCGAGGTTGGTTTCGCCACACATCTCCCCCCCCCCAGGGAAGACTAACCAGATACCTGACCTCACGCCGGTGGGTACCTGAGTTAGTCTGGCAGCCCACCCACAACCCAATACTGGACCTGTTGCATTTGGTAGCCTGTCTCTGTCCAGTGAGTCCACCAAGGTTATGCTAGAAGCTGGCACTCCCAGTCTCTGTGTTGCTCCCTGGCTTAGAGTGGAGGTTGCTTTGTGGGCAGGTATCAGCGGTACTCTGCCCTGGTGCCAGCGCTACCACGGAAGAAGCCTGGTTGGAGCCTGGTTGTTGGAGGGGGAGACAGACTGTCTCTACCCCCTGTGCTGTAAGTGCAGAGACCACGGTCCCATCTGCACTGTTGTGGGGCTTACTGTCTCCCCCTGGTGCGTTAAGCTGCCGCTGGGGAGAGGGGGTAACAAGCTCCTCTCCCATACATACTTCCAGCCGCTGGGGAGGGCGACCGACCGTCTCCGCTCCCAATACAGTGTCCTGTTGCTGGGGAAAGGAGACTGGGCTCTCTATTCCCTGCTGGACACTCTGCCGCTGGGGGACAGGACCGACTGTCTCTGCCCCCTGTAACTCCGCCTGCCGCTGGGGAAAGGAGACTGGGCTCCCAATCCCCAATAATTCCTACGGCCGCTGGGGAATGGAGACTGGGCTCCCAATTCCCAAAAAATCATGCTGCTGCTGGCGGGCAGGAACTACCTCTGCCCCCTGTAACTCAGCCTGCCGCTGAGGAAAGGAGGGCGCTGCTCTCCTCTCCCTGCACTTCACACTGCCGCTGGGGAATGGAGATTGGGCTCCCAATTCCCTGCAGGACCGGTGGAGAGACCTCGGTCCCATCTCTACCGGCCACCTGGGGTCCTTCCCAGTAACACTCTACAATATCTGCCCAGCTGAATGGGTCTGGATCTGGGTCTGTCGCCTTACCGTCCTGCTGAGCCTTCTCAATGGAGTGGAAGAGATCTCGGTAGTCCTGCTCCAGTTCCCACTCCAGGGTTGCTAGGTGAGCCAGGTCTTGCTCTATCTCATGGGGGTCATCCCACTCATGCCTAGCCTCCCTCTCATAGAAAATGTCCTGAAGTCTGGACTGTGCAGGGCTCCCGAAGTCCGGCTCTGCAAAGGACTCCCATAACAAGCCAGGACCATAAAACTCCTCTCCCTCTGGCTTGTCATGTTCGGCTCTCCAGGGTATATACTGTGCCATATACCACCAGAGCGCCTGGTAGGCATCCTCCAGCCATAGCTCCTGCCATACCCGATGCTCTAGTTCCTTCACCCATTCCTCCAGGGGCTGCTCTCCCAGGAAGGGCATCCGCAGGGCCACTTGCTTCTGCAACCGCTGCTCTTCACTGGGGAGACTCTCACCCCGCTGGTATTGTAGATTATCCAGGGCCTGGTACCAGATGCCTTTCCTTAATGCATCCCGGCCATCCAGGTCCTCCTCCTCGTATAACACTGCTGGTTCCATCCTGGTGCTTTTAGGGTCGCTGTACTGGGACATGCGTTGTCCTTAAATTGTAGAATCCACAGAAATAGTGTCTCCTGTAGCTGTCCTTCTGGCTGTAGGAACGATCCCGCTGCTTGCCACCAAAGTAACAGACCGTTTCAGCAGACAAGGGGTTAAAATCCGTTTAGGCGATGTGACCCTTTCTGAGAGACAGGCACAGCTACTGCAGGATACACCAAACTCCCGAACTGGATACAAAGTAGCACTCCAAACTGGAACCTCACGAATAGCTGCTAGCAGACGAACAGGAATCAGCTTACACTTCTGGCAATCGGTCTTCTAACAGCATACAGTGAATCCCCCCAATAACGAGACAAGGCTCCGTGTTGAGGGTCAAGCAGTGGTCTGACTGTACTTCACGTACAGCCTCTTTTATTCATAAACCACAAACATAGTACTGCCCACAGGGGTTTGAAATGCAACCAATCAGTAATTTGCAACACATACAATGTAAGTACAGCCCATCTGGTGTACACGCCCCTAGGGGACCAGAATGAAGACTGTGACATAGGACAGATAAACAGCACTTAGGACACACAGACACAACACATCCCCACAATGCATCATGGTTTCCTCCTCTCTGCCCTCGAGACACCCGAGGCGTAATCCAATTATCTCTGAGGACAAAGGGAGATCGCCAATACACATATGAGGACAACAGAACAGACATCACCATTTAAATACACAATGGGACAATGGCACAATAGAAACACACCCAGCATTTCATCCCAAGCTGACAAGTTACACTTATTATAAATTGTTACAACTTTGTGAGTTTACATTGGCCACACATATAACTTACATCAATTTAAACAGTATAACTTGGGGACAAACCTATCCAAAATTCACTTGAATAGGTTCAGGGGTTTAAAAGTTAGTATATGGCCCATAATCCAGGGGCAAGAGGCCAGCAGCCAGTCCTCTCCAAAACCCAGTGGCGAGGTTGGTTTCGCCACATAAATGATGATGACAACCAGGCCAAAAGGCAAAATAGTGGCCCAGTCATGAAGTGGGGAGGGTGGGAACAGCATGAGAAGTCCACAGAGTGGCCCTATAACATAGTGGTGAGGTGGAATCAGCATGAGGAGACCACAGAGTGGACCATTGACAGAGTCTGGAGGTGGCAGCAGCATCAGGAGGAGGCCACAGAGTGGCACAATCACAGTGTGGAGGTGGCAGCAGCATCATCTGGAGGCCACAGAGTGCCACAATGACAGAGTGTGGAGGTGGCGGCAGCAGCAACATCAGGATGAGGCCACAGGGTGGCACAATGACAGTGTGGAGGTGGCAGCAGCATCAGGAGGCCAGAAAATGGCACAATGGCAGTGTGGATGTGGCAGCAGCAGCATGAGGAGACCACAGAGTGGCACAATGAGTGTGGAGGTGCCAGTAGCAGCAGCATCAGGAGACCATAGAGTGGCAAGGTGGTATAGTGTGGAGGTGGCAGCAGCATCAGGAGGAAACAGAGTGTCAAGGTGACATAGTGTGGAGATGGCAGCAGCATCAGGAGACCACAGTGTGCCAAAGTTGATATAGTGTGGAGATGGCAGCAGCATCAGGAGACCACAGTGTGGCAAGGTGACATAGTGTGGAGGTGGCAGCAGCATCATGAGACCACAGAGTGGCAAGTTGACATAGTGTGGAGGTGGCAGCAGCATCAAGAGACCACACATAGTGTGGAGGTGGCAGCAGCATCAGGAGTCCATAGTGTGGCAAGGTGACATAGTGTAGAGGTGGCAGCAGCATCATGAGACCACAGAGTGGCAAGGTGACATCGTGTGGAGGTGGCAGCAGCATCAGGAGACCACAGAGTGACCCGGTGACAGAGTGGGGAGGTGGGTGGCAATACCAGTACCAGCTGAAGATGGTGGGTGAAAGAAGGAGCACTTGGCATCAGATATGTGGCATCAGGCGGGTGGCAGCATCAGAATAGTAGCTGAGGCAGGTAGCCAGAAGAAACTGGTCTTTTTTTTCAAAGTGTTGGTGTGGCACCATGGATGATCTAGTCTGATGCACCAGGCATTAGTGGGTGGAAATCCTGGCTAATCCACGCCTGATTCATCTTGACAAAGGTCAGTCTCTTCACATTTTGGGTGGAAAAGCGAGTTCTCCTTGGGGTAACTATGGCCCCCGCAGCACTAAACACCCACTCTGATGCCACACTACTGTCCGGGCAGGACAGCATTTCCAGGGCAAACTCTGCCAGTTGCCCAGTAGTCCAGCAGATCTTCAATGTGGGGTGGCAGGGTGTGGTCCAAGTATGCCACCACCTGCTGGTTCAGGTCCTGCTCCAGGTCTAGCTGCTGGTGAGTAGTTTCTTCACTAGGAGGGTGAAGAAAGCTGCTCATCGGCGACTCTAGACTCAAGTTGCTGCTTATGGAGCTGGAACTGCTTCTACCACAGCAACCATGGCAGAGGAACGTGAGCGCAGAGGCCCTCCCGGTCAGACCTGCGAGAAGATGGATAATGGCGTAGATAGGCAGTGGCCAACTGACTACATAGGATGTCTCTATAGTAGTTCAGTTTGTCCTCCCTCTCAGCAGGTGTAAAAAAGGCCCCCATTTTGGACCGGTAGCGAGGGTCCAACAAGATGGAGAGTCAGAAATCATCCCTCTGCCGAATGCTGACAATTCGGCTGTCACTACGCAAACAATTGCGCATGCATCGGGCCATTTGTGTAAATGACTAGCGGCCTCCATCTCCACTGCATACTGCCACGGTGTGTCTGGGTCCTCTGCCTAGTCTTCCTCATCGCCCTGTAGCTCCTCTGGCTGCTCTTGTTCCTCCTTTCCTGTCACCTGTGTATAAAAACCATCCATTTCGCTACACATTGCTTGTGCTCCAATGTCCTCCTCCTCCAGTTCAGCCCCCACAGGGCTCATGTGGCTGTGAGATCTAGGCGCCACGTCTCCAGTCCCCTGACCAGCCAGATTTAACAGCATCTGTCCCAGGACATGAAGCAGTGGAATAACGTTGTTCATCATGTAGTTCTGGTGACTGACAAATAACGTGGCCTCCTCAATGGGCCTGAGTAAACGGCAGGTGTCATGCATGAGCTGCCACTGGCTGACATCAAAGTTACACAGAGGAGTACTCCTGTCTGCTTGGATTATCAAGAAATTGTTTATGGCCTTTATCTATTCGTATAGTCGGTCCAACATATGGAGGGTGGAATTCCAATGGGTGGAAACATCGCATATCAGCCTATATTGGGGGATGCCGTTCTGCCGCTGCAGCTCAAGGAGGGTGTGCTTTGCAGTGTACGAGTGGCTTAAGTGCATGCAAAGTTTCCTGGCCATTTTTAGGATGTATTGCAGATGGGTGGAGGACTTCAGGAACCGCTTGACAACCAAATTGAACACGGATGCCATGCAGGGCACATGGCTTAGACCTCCTTGACACAGCGCCAACACCATGTTCTTCCTGTTGTCGGTCACTATGGTTCCCATTTGAGTTGTCGTGGAGAAAGCCAGGATTCGATTTCTTGATGAAGGACAAGGAGCAGTTCCTCCCATGTGTGACTCCGTTCGCCCAGGCAAATGAGGTGCAGAACAGCGTGACACTGCCGTGCCCTGCACATGTGGTATGCTGGAGGGGCACTGTGAATTGTCCCTGCAGTGGAGGCTGAGGACACGATGGAGGATGAGGAGGCAGAGGCGGATATTGTCGCAGGACCAATGGCGTGACAACGTGGAGACGGAAGCGGAGTCACCTGGCCAAGTTGCTGGTGTGGATGTGCAGGAACCACATTCACCCAGTGGGCCGTAAAGGACATGTATTGACCCTGACCGTAGTTACAGGTCCACATGTCAGCGCTGCCGTTCACTTTGGCAGACACCGACAGGCTCAATGACTGGCCCACCTTCTGTTCTACATGTGTGTGCAGGGCTGGTACTGCTTTTTAAGCAAAGAGATGACGGCTTGGCACACTCCACCTTGGCTCGGCACAAGCCATCAGTTCTCTGAAAGGTGCAGAGTCCACCACTTGGAAAGAGAGGGACTGCAGCACCAGCAACTTGGACAGGAGCACATTCTCCTTCTGCGCTGTTGGATGATTGCACGCATACTGTTGTCTCTTGGCAATCGCTCCGGTGATTGATTGCTGACAGAATGACTGACGAGGAGTAGGAGGAGGAGGAACAGGAGCATCAGGACCAGCAGATGATGGGAAGGACAGACAGCTCCCTTTGCCTGTGCTAGTGGAGCCTTGACTGCCTAAAACCTGGTGCATGCCACTGGGTGATGCAGCGGTTGCTGCGGCAGGCTGGACCACCACATCGGAGCCACGGTCCTCCCAAGCCACTTTATGGTGACGCTGCATAGGTTAACGCTGGGCTGTGGTGCCAACATTGATACCCTGGCCACGCTTCACCTTCTGCCCACAGATTCTATATACAGTATGGCCATGTTCACCTCCTCTGGCGGGTTAACAAAAAACTGGCACACCGCTGAGTAGGTGATTTTACCCCCAACACTACTCACTGACTGACTGCTACCACCGCTGCTTCCGTGAACCCGTGCACCACAACTTTCCGGGCAGGTAGTCTCCTGCGAACCGGGTGGTCTACCTCGGGCATGTTTGGCTCCCGACCTCCCACTGCTGCCCTCCCGCTAGCGACTTGCTGGATCTGCTGCTGCCTCACGGGCAAGCTGCCACCCTCTTCTCTTAATGATGATGAAGCCACTAATTCACCCAGCTACCAAGTGTGATCAGCTACATCATCATCATAGAGTACTGTCTGCAGGTCACTGATGTCCTCCTCAACGGTCTCTGGGTCAGGAGCCTCACCACTCGCAACACCAGCTCCTCGCCACTCTCCTCATCACTACTTGCCCACCTAGCGGAGAAAGCGGCGGATGTCTCCTCCATATCTTGGCTGGCCAGTAGCTGCTTACTGTCCTCTAGTAGCTTGTTCTCGCTGTATAGTGGGGCTGAGCCCACAGCATATAATACTTCTCTGGCTGAAGGAACAGAAAAGGACAGAGGCAGGTTGAGGACAGGGGAGGGCACAGGTCCTGCTTCCAGGCCATGCCAACTAAGGGTTGTGTCTGACGAACCCACCGACTTTTGGCTGGGGGTGTCGGATGTCACTTGGGACGAAGTGGATGACCGAGTCAACCATTCAAGAACCGCTGGGTTGCTAATCAAGACACGACCGCTAGATGACACCGGGAGCTCGGGCCTCTCGCTGCGACTCCTGCTGCCATGCCCCCTTACTCTGCTGTGACCTGTGCCTGCGCCAGAAACATTTAGGCCTCTGCAATTCCTCTGTGCAGGGCCTGGCACTTCTCTGTTTGACATACTGTTAGATCAGATAAATAAATAAAAAGGAAATTAAAACCAACCAAAAAAGTCTGTAATTTTCTCACTTCACCACACAACGGCTAATAAGCCCTTTTTTTTCCCACTAATACACGCCAAAAAGGACTGTAATTTTTTCACTTCACCACACGATGGCAAATACTTTTTTTGTGTCACGAATACACGACAAAAAGGGCTTTAGAACATATAACTGCACCGCTGAATGGCAAATATATTTTTCTTTTTTCCACTTATACATAGAGTTGAGTGAACCCGAACTGTAAAGTTTGGGTTCGTACCGAACTTTAGGGTTTTCGGCACCTGGACCCGAACCCGAACATTTACGTAAAAGTTCGGGTTCGGTGTTTGGCGATTTTTATGGCGCTTTTTGAAAGGCTGCAAAGCAGCCAATCAACAAGTGTCATACTACTTGCCCCAAAAGGTCATCACAGCCATGCCTACTATTGGCATGGCTGTGATTGGCCAACTGCAGCATGTGACCCAGCCTCTATTTAAGCTGGAGTCACGTAGCGCCGCCCGTCACTCTACTCGGATTAGTGTAGGGAGAGGCTGCAGCTGCTGTGAGGGAGAGATCAGGAAGAAATCTTATCAAGAACTGGTTTATGTACTCAGCGATCTACAGAAAAAGTGTTTTGTGAGTGCAGTGCACAATTTTTTAAGCCTGCCCTGAGCCAACTACTGCTGAAAACGAACTTTTTTTTCTTCAGTTAGTCAATATCAATACATGATCGGCAGCCATTTTATGCAACGATAGTGCACCAGCATAGGCTATCTGCAAGTCCAGAAATACAGCTTTGGCATACTGGGGTGAAAAAACCCTCTAATATACTGCACATCTGGGATTACACGTGCATAAGTGACTGTCACATTTAGGCCATAAATACGGCTTTGGCATACTGGGGTAAAAAACCCTCTAATATACTGCACATCTGGGATTACACGTGCATAAGTGACTGTCACATTTAGGACAGAAATACAGCTTTTTGGTTAGGGTGAAAAAACCCTCTAATATACTGCACATCTGGGATAAGACGTGCATAAGTGAGTGTCACATTTAGGCCACAAATACCTCTGTCATATAGAGTTTTAAAAAAAATAAAAAATTGAGTGCAATACCCTACATCAGGGTTTATATTTGCGGTTAATTATTTTTAACATACTTAACCACTTTTTACTTTTCTTTGTGAATGCTAACTATAAGGCAAACCTCTAATAAGGGACGCGGTCATGGTCGTGGTGGTGGTGTTGGTGGAGCCTCTGGTGCAGGGAGAGGACGTGGCCGTTCTGCCACAGCTACACGTCCTACTGAACCTACTACCTCAGGTCCCAGTAGCCGCCAGAATCTACAGCGATATTTGGTCGGGCCTAATGCCGTTCTAAGGATGGTAAGGCCTGAGCAAGTACAGGCGCTAGTCAATTGGGTGGCCGACAGTGGATCCAGCACGTTCACATTATCTCCCACCCAGTCTTCTGCAGAAAGCGCACAGGTGGCGCCTGAAACCCATGCCCATCAGTCTGTCACATCACCCCCGTGCATATCGGGTAACCTGTCTAAGCCTCAAGTCATGCAGCAGTCTCTTATGCTGTTTGAAGACTCTGCTGGCAGGGTTTCCCAAGGGCATCCACCTAGCCCTTCCCCAGGGGTGGAAGACATAGAATGCACTGACGCACAACCACTTATGTTTCCTGAGGAGGACATGGGAATACCACCTCAGCACGTCTCTGATGATGATGAAACACAGGTGCCAACTGCTGCGTCTTTCTGCAGTGTGCAGACCGAAAAGGAGGTCAGGGAGGAAGACTGGCTGGAAGACGATGCAGGGGACGATGAGGTCCTAGACCCCACATGGAATGAAGGTCGTGCCACTGACTTTCAGAGTTCGGAGGAAGAGGCAGTGGTGAGACCGAGCCAACAGCGTAGCAAAAGCGGGAGCAGGGTGCAAAAGCAGAGCAGCCGTCGCTAAAACAGTTCGCCTGCTACTGGCCACCGTCACCAGGGACCGAGCACCCCAAAGGCAGCTTCAAGGAGTTTCCTGGCATGGCACCTTCTTCACACAATGTGCTGACGACAAGACCCGAGTGGTTTGCACGCTGTGCGATCAGAGCCTGAAGCGAGGCACTATTGTTCTGAACCTTAGCACAACCTGCATGACCAGGCATCTACATGCGAGACATGGGCTGCAGTGGAGTAAGCACCTTCAAAACCAAGAAAGGGCTCAGGCCCCTCCTGCTCCCTCTTCTGCTGCTGCCTCGGCCTCTTCCTCCACCTCTGGAGGAACGTTGGCACCTGCCGCCCCCAGCAAACAGAGGATGTGCCACCAACAACACCACCTCTGTCACCAAGCATCTCCACCATGTCACACAGAAGCGTTCAGCTCTCCATCTCACAAACCATTGAGAGAAAGCGTAAATTCCCACCTAGCCACCCTCGATCCCTGGCCCTGAATGCCAGCATTTCTAAACTGCTGGCCTTTGAAATGCTGTCATTCAGGCTGGTGGAGACAGACAGCTTCAAACAGCTCATGTCGCTTGCTGTCCCACAGTACGTCATTCCCAGCCGCCACTACTTCTCCAGGAGAGCCGTGCCCTCCCTGCACAACCAAGTATCCGATAAAATCAAGTGTGCACTGCGCAACGCCATCTGTGACAAGGTCCACCTAACCACAGATACGTGGACCAGTAAGCATGGCCAGGAACGCTATATCTCCCTAACTGCACACTGGGTAAATGTAGTGGCGGCTGGGCCCCAGGCGGGCTGTTTGGCGCACGTCCTTCCGCCGCCAAGGATCGCAGGGCATCATTCTTTGCCTCCTGTTGCCTCCTCTTCCTACTCGGCTTCCTCCTCCTCTTCTACCACCTCCTCATCCGGTCAGCGACAGACCTTCACCACCAACTTCAGCACAGCCAGGGGTAAATGTCCGCAGCCAATTCTGAAACTGATGTGTTTGGGGGACAGGCCCCACACCGCGCAGGAGTTGTGGCGGGGTATAGAACAACCGACCGACGAGTGGTTGCTGCCAGTGGGCCTCAAGCCCGGCCTGGTGGTGTGCGATAATGGGCGAAATCTCATTGCAGCTCTGGGACTAGCCGGTTTGACGCACATCCCTTGCCTGGTGCATGTGCTGAATTTGGTGGTGCAGAAATTCATTCACAACTACCCCGACATGTCTGAGCTGCTGCATAAAGTGCGGGCCGTCTGTGCGCGCTTCCGGCGTTCTCATCCTGCCGCCGCTCGGCTGTCTGCTCTACAGCGTGACTTCAGTCTTCCTGCTCACCGCCTCATATGCGACGTGCCCACCAGGTGAAACTCCACCTTGCACATGCTGGAGAGACTGTGCGAGCAGCAGCAGGCCATAGTGGAGTTTCAGCTGCAGCACGCACGGGTGAGTCGCACTGCGGAACAGCACCACTTCACCACCAATGACTGGGCCTCCATGCGAGACCTGTGTGCCCTGTTGCACTGTTTCGAGTACTCCACCAACATGGCCAGTGGCGATGATGCCGTTATCAGCGTTACAATACCACTTCTATGTCTCCTTGAGAAAACACTTAGGGCGATGATGGAAGAGGATGTGGCCCAGGACGAGGAGGAGGAAGAGGGGTCATCTCTAACACTTTCAGGCCAGTCTTTTAGAAGTGGCTCAGAAAGAGGATTTTTGCAACAGCAAAGGCCAGGTACAAATTTGGCCAGCCAGGGCCCACTACTGGAGGACGATGAGGAGGAGGATGAGGATGGAGATGAAGCATGTTCAGAACGGGGTGGTACCCAACGCAGCTCGGGCCCATCACTGGTGCGTGGCTGGGGGGATACAGAGGACGCAGACGATACGCCTACCACAGAGGACAGCTTGTCCTTACCTCTGGGCAGCCTGGCACACATGAGCGACTACATGCTGCAGTGCCTGCGCAACAACTGCAGAGTTGCCCACATTTTAACGTGTGCAGACTACTGGGTGGCCACCCTGCTGGATCCCCGTTACAAAGACAATGTGCTGTCCTTAATTCCCTCACTGAAGCGTGATCAGAAGATGCGCGACTACAGGCACACGCTGGTAGACGCGCTCCTGAGAGCATTCCCGACTGACACCGGGGGACAATTGGAAGCACAAGACAAAGGCAGGGGAGGAGGACGAGGTCGCCAACGCAGCTGTGTCAGCGCCAGCACCTCAGAAGGCAGGGTTAGCATGGCCGACATGTGGAAAAGCTTTGTCACCTCGCTGCAACAACCGGCCCCAACTGCTGATATGGAGCGTGTTAGCAGGAGGCAGCATTTGAACAACATAGTGGAACAGTATCTGTGCACACGCCTACACGTACTGACTGATGGTTCTGCCCCATTCAACTTCTGGGTCTCCAAATTGTCCACATGGCCAGAGCTTTCCCTGTATGCCTTGGAGGTGCTGGCCTGCCCTGCAGCTAGTGTACTCTCTGAACGTGTATTTAGCACGGTAGGAGGCGTCATTACAGACAGACGCAGCCGCCTGTCCACAGCCAACGTGGACAAGCTCACGTTCATTAAAATGAACCAGGCTTGGATCCCACAAGACTTGTCTGTACCTTGTGCAGAATAGACCACCATCAAACATACATTCTTGTACTCAAGTCAAGTGCAATGATTCTTTGTTTTCTTTTTTTTTTATTTGTCCCAATATTTTGGGGGCTACCTACCCCAATAAAAAATTATAAAAAAAACATTGTTGGCTACCTGTTCCTCCTCCATTGTGTAACATCCCAGAGTATGTCACTAAAACTCTTTCTCCCCGCTGCAATATGTCAGGTGCATATGTATTGTCACCTTGTGTAGTCTAAGATTGCATTTTCCATTATATGTATTTTCTATGCCTGTTTCATATTATTGCTGTAATTTTCCATGTACACCAGCAGGTGGCAGCAATGTGTTTAGTTCAGTTTAGTATAGCTAGACTGGAATAGTTCATTCCAGTGTTTAGCTTCCCCTCTTCTAGGAGCAGAAGTGGACTGGTCCCACGCCCTGCAGCAAGGGAGGGAAGAAAGCAGTTAGATCCAGTGTGTACCAGCCCCCCTCTTGGGGAAGGCTGTGTTGGTAGGAGCTCCCAGTTACAGGGATCCCAACCAAGGATCCAGCCTCGGTTGAGGCCCAAAGATCCTCTTCCCAGCCTGAATCATCTACCTCAGCTGGTGGACAAAGCATGCAGCCACCTCCAGACCTACAGATCTCCAGGAAGCCATACCCTGCGAGCAGAACTGTGAGTGTTTAATCCAAAGTCCAGGAGAAGCCAAATTCCTCCTCAGCTAGTCAGGCCTATATCAAGCAGAAGACAGACAGAGCAGAAGATAGATACCTGCCAGATCTCCTAGGCATATGACAAGAAGCAGAATAGATATAGATTCCTGCCACATATTGCCAATACCTGCTGGGACCAAAAGGACTATTGCTGTATACTTGTATGGATTTAAGCTGCCACTCAGTAAAGACAAGTTGGATTAGATCTCAAGTCTGGATCTCATTTACTCCTACTAACAGCACTCAATTTATTGCATGTGAGCCAGGATCCAGGAGTCCAGCCGTACCAAGGTAGGAGACACCGTTGACACCATACCTATTACACAGAGACATTATCCCCCCTCTGGCATTCCTCACCTGGTACGTGAGCTATAACATCTTAAAAGGCCCTGCTACAGTACCTGCGCAAGCTGCAATTGGCGTCACAATCTAAAAACCATTAATTTTGCGCCAGTGTGCAATTGCCCCAATCCAGCTTACTGTAATTGCTAAGTAAATAGGTTTTGGAACCGCGCTGCTGGAAACTATGTATTCCGGTCACAGGTGGATGGTACAAGGGTGTCAGCCCCTCTCCTCGACAACCAAAGGATACGGTCCTCCCAGACCTCCTCCTCTACAAGATTTAAGGAGATAGGCAAGATAGTGAAGCACCCTTGAGAATATTATTCTAAAAGGTTTTATTCTACTTACAACAGGTCAGTAGACAAAAGGCATAAAAATACAAAGTGATCGTCACGTTCCTGCCCGACCCGGGTTTCGCTACCTCGCTTCTTCAAGGGCGATGACTGAGCATGCTCACAATCGAGCCCTATAAATAGCCCAGCTGTCTCATTATTCAAGCGGGTGTGGTTCCGATCCGTATAGTATGTTTTCAAAATAACAGTTTTACAGCATATAACATAAAATTACATTCATTAGTTTTTTTAGTGCAATCACCTTTAAAATATAGACATAAACATACACACGGGAGCAGATTGTTCCTCCCTATTGCCAGTTCATATAAAAGCCCTTTCGGGTTACCGCCAATATCCATACTCAATATATAAATTCAGCCTCTTTATAGGAATCTATCCCCCACATAGTCTTCTCGTGGCCTAAACATATTCCAACTCAATCTATTATAGTAGTCCTATCATCCTATACATTCCATCCACTCCTAGAATGTTATACCGATATTCTCCACCTACTCCCAGAGCGTCATTCAGCTGATCTCCGCCCCCTCCTGGAGCGTCACTCCACAAGACGCCGTCCGATCCTGGGGCGTCACTCAGGTGGTCTCCGCCCACTCCTGGAGCGTCACTCAGAAGGATGCCACCCACTTCGGTAGCGTCATTCAGGTATTCTCGACCCCGCCTCCACCTCTGACATTCCTATCACGAGGCGTCATGGTCCAATGGAGCAGCCAGGAAACCTGACGTCACCCAAAGGTCCTTAGGAGGCCAGATAGAGAACAGCCGAACGGCGTCACCGGTAAGATCGTTTTACAATAAGCATGGTTTTAGGTCAAATTCGATGTTGAGCCCTCTGGGTTGTAGGGTTCCTAGCTGGTAAATCCACTCCACCTCTTTTCTATTGATTTGTGCCAGCGAGTCCCCTCCACGCCAGTGTGGCTTAACAATTTCAACTCCAGCAAATTTTAACCCTTGCGGATTTTTTCCATGCAATAATTTAAAGTGTGCTGATACACTATGGGTCATTAAACCTTTTTTGATGTTCCGTAGGTGTTCTTGTATCCTAACCTTCAGCTTCCTAATTGTCCGTCCCACGTACTGGAGCCCACAAGGGCATTCCAGTACGTAGATTATGCCCTCATTTTCGCACGAACAGTTGTTCTTTACACGGAATTCGACCCCATTCTTTTTAGACACTATATGTTTAATATTTATTTGACGATCTTTGGAGTTCCGATTTCTACAACCTGCACAAAATCCACACCAGGTAAATTTTCCTTCTTTTTTCACCTTTACATTAACTGGGGGTATGGCACTACGTACGAGTTTCTCTCTAATGTTAGTCGCTTTTTTAAAAATAAAAGAGGGATTCGCGGGTATTATTTTTCCTATTGTTGGATCATTTTTTAAAACTCCCCAGTTCTTTTTCACCATTTTCTTGATGTTATCTGACATGGAGCAGAATTTGGTCACAAATGAAAATCTGTAGTCCCTATTTTCCTTTTCCACTATTCCTTTTGTATGTTTCTTTCTTCCCCTTGTTTCCATCTCTACGTTCTGTATACATATATCTAGATTAGCCTCATCATATCCTCTCTCCATAAATCTATTTTTTAACACCCCACATTGTGTTCTATATTCACTCAATTCTGTACAGTTACGGGCCATCCTCTTGAACTGTCCTTTCGGAATGTTCCTGAGCCATGGGCCGTAATGACAGCTCTTCATATCAATATAGGAGTTCACGTCTGTTTCTTTAAAATAGGAGCTGGTGAGAAAACGCCCATTTTCCATCCGGATACATAAATCAAGAAAATTAACGCTTGTATTGCTGATTTCCCCCACAAATCGTAGATTCCAACTATTATGGTTCAATTGAGAGATGAACGACTCGAGTCCCTCCCTCCCTCCCTCCCACACTAGGAGACAGTCATCAATATATCTCCTCCAGAAGGTCAATTTGCCCCCTGGAGTGTCTGCTCCTAGTGTGGGAAGGATGAAGTTCTCCTCCCAAGCCCCCATAAAAATATTAGCAAAGCTGGGGGCGAATTTCGCCCCCATCGCAGTGCCAATGCACTGTACATAATGTGAGTCCATTGGACCATGACGCCTCGTGATAGGAATGTCAGAGGTGGAGGCGGGGTCGAGAATACCTGAATGACGCTACCGAAGTGGGTGGCGTCCTTCTGAGTGACGCTCCAGGAGTGGGCGGAGACCACCTGAGTGACGCCCCAGGATCGGACGGCGTCTTGTGGAGTGACGCTCCAGGAGGGGGCGGAGATCAGCTGAATGACGCTCTGGGAGTAGGTGGAGAATATCGGTATAACATTCTAGGAGTGGATGGAATGTATAGGATGATAGGACTACTATAATAGATTGAGTTGGAATATGTTTAGGACACGAGAAGACTATGTGGGGGATAGATTCCTATAAAGAGGCTGAATTTATATATTGAGTATGGATATTGGCGGTAACCCGAAAGGGCTTTTATATGAACTGGGAATAGGGAGGAACAATCTGCTCCCGTGTGTATTTTTATGTCTATATTTTAAAGGTTATTGCACTAAAAAAACTAATGAATGTAATTTTATGTTATATGCTGTAAAACTGTTATTTTGAAAACATACTATACGGATCGGAACCACACCCGCTTGAATAATGAGACAGCTGGGCTATTTATAGGGCTCGATTGTGAGCATGCTCAGTCATCGCCCTTGAAGAAGCGAGGTAGCGAAACCCGGGTCGGGCAGGAACGTGACGATCACTTTGTATTTTTATGCCTTTTGTCTACTGACCTGTTGTAAGTAGAATAAAACCTTTTAGAATAATATTCTCAAGGGTGCTTCACTATCTTGCCTATCTCCTTAAATCTTGTAGAGGAGGAGGTCTGGGAGGACCGTATCCTTTGGTTGTCGAGGAGAGGGGCTGACACCCTTGTACCATCCACCTGTGACCGGAATACATAGTTTCCAGCAGCGCGGTTCCAAAACCTATTTACTTGACTTTGCCAGTGTGAAACCTACCACACTAACCCGGGACCAGCAGCAGCGTAAGTAACTGTCCGTGTTGGGACACAGGACTGACTTTCTGTTTTATCTGTATTTTACTGTAATTGATGCCTCCACCTACAACACCACATTCACCGCCTCCTCAACCTCCGACTCCATATCCACCTCCTTCTCTGAGTTGCAGGTTAATAATTTGTAATTTTTAGTTATTTTATTTCATTTTAAGTTATTTCCCTATCCACATTTGTTTGCAGAGCAGTTGCCACGCTCTTAAGCACATTTTACTGCCTTTTACATCGCTCTAGCCTTTTCAAGGACTATTGTAGAGCCATTTTAATTCAAAAAAGTGTCAATTTTAGTGCCCTAAATTGAAAAAAATCGTATTTTTAATTGTCGGGTGACATTTTACCATTTTTGGCGTATACAAACCCCTGCTGTGCCTGGGTGACAGGGGCCTAAATCTCTCAAAATCCTCTGTTCTATTGCTGGGTGACAAGATCCCCCTTTTGCCGTGAATGAAACCCTGCTATGCCTGGGTGACAGGGGCCTAAATCTCTCAAAATCCTCTGTTCTATTGCTGGGTGACATGAACCCCCTTTTGCCGTGAATGAACCCCTGCTCTGCATTGCTGACAGGGGCCTAAATCTCTCAAAATCCTCTGTTCTATTGCTGGGTGACATGAACCCCCTTTTGCCAAGAATGAACCCCTGCTCTGCATTGCTGACAGGGGCCAAAATCTCTCAAAATCCTCTGTTCTATTGCTGGGTGACATGATCCCCCTTTTGCCAAGAATGAACCCCTGCTGTGCATTGCTGACAGGGGCCTAAATCTATAAAAATCCTCTGTTCTATTGCTGGGTGACATGAACCCCCTTTTGCCGGGAATGAACCCCTGCTCTGCATTGCTGACAGGGGCCTAAATCTCTCAAAATCATCTGTTCTATTGCCGGGTCACATGAACCCCCTTTTGCCATGAATGAACCCCTGCTCTGCATTGCTGACAGGGGCCAAAATCTCTCAAAATCCTCTGTTCTATTGCTGGGTGACATGAACCCCCTTTTGCCGTGAATGAACCCCTGCTCTGCATTGCTGACAGGGGCCTAAATCTCTCAAAATCCTCTGTTCTATTGCTGGGTGACATGAACCCCCTTTTGCCGTGAATGAACCCCTGCTCTGCATTGCTGACAGGGAACTAAATTTAGTGAAAACATCTGTAACTGATCGGATGATGTGCGACTACAGGCGCAAGCTGATGATAGCATTCCCACCTGACAGCGGGGGCACAGTGGAAGCACAAGGCGAAGGCAGAGGAGGATTAAGAGGTCGCCAACGCAGCTGGGGCACCACCAGCACCTGAGAAGGCAGGGTTAGCATGGCCAAAATGTGGAAAAGATTTGTCAGCCTTGGAGGTGCTGACCTGCCCTGCAGCCAGTGTATAGTGTGAACGTGTGTTTAGCATGGCAGAGAGCATTATCACAGGCCACAGCCAATGTGGACAAGCTTACGTTTATTAAAATGAACTAGGCATGGATCCCACAGGACTTGTCCGTACCTTGTGCAGAATAGACATTTATACCAGCCTCAACCATCCATTATTGTACTCAAGTGCACTTATTCTTTGTTTTATTATGTGTTTGTTTTGTTATATGTCCCAATGTTTTGTTATATTTCCCAATATTTTGGGGGATACCCCAATTTAAAAAAAAAAAATAACACAAATCAGTGTTGGCTACCTATTCCTCCTTCACTGCCGCTTCCACCTACACCGCCACATCAACCTACACTGCCACATCCACCCATCCACCACCTCCTTAACCTCCTACTCCTAGATCCAGATTGTTATTTTTAATTTTTCTGTATTTAATGTTATTTTAAGTAATTTCCCCATCGACATTTGTTTGCAGTTGTCATGCTCATAAGCACATGTTGATGCCTTTTGCAGCCCTCTAGCCCTTTCCAGGACTATTTTAGAGCCATTTTAGTGCCCAAAAGTTTGGGTCCCCATTGACTTCAATGGGGTTCGGGGTCAAGTTCGGCCGAACCTGCCGAACCCGAACATCCAGGTGTCCGCTCAACTCTACTTATACACTTAACAAAAGGCCTTAGAACATAAAACTGCACCTCTGAACAGCAAATACATTTTTATTTTACCACTAGTACTCGACTAGTGTTAATCAATCACCAAAGTGCTCGGGTGTTCGGGTGCTTGGGTCAAACACCTCGGGATGCTGGGGTGCTCGGTAGAAGTCAATGGGAGAACCCAAGCGTTAAACCAGGCACCCTCTGCTCTGAAGAGGGGAGGGTGTCTGGTTCATAAGAAAAGGTCAGAAATTGATGGAACTAAAATGGTTCGGGAACAGCATAGGGAGGATGTCTGGATGCATCTTGGACTCCCAGGTCGCTGCTGGGAACGATGTCCGAGTAGTACGCCACTTTTACAAACTGACACTAACATGCACAAAACCGAAGATAAAATCGATTTTAGAGGAAAAATTGTTAGGAAACATTCTTTTCTGTATATTTACTTGTATATCAAGTGCAAGTGCTGCCAAAACTTACAAGGAAGAGGCACTCCGATACAAACTGTATATTAGATAATGGAGGGCCTCATTCACATTGTGGTACAATTGTTCAGGTAGTGGGACTCCTACACTCATAAAGCCTATGCACTAAGACTGAAAGGGCTTCCAAAAATTACAAGGAACAGGCACTCCAATACACCATTTATTACACATAAAGGAGGGCATCATACACCTTGACAAATTATAATTGATAGCCTGCTGGGGACTCTCAAAAGCATTAGGAGAAAGGGCCTGCTGGTGACCCTCTAAAACATTACGGGCAGTGGCGTAACTATAGGGGTCGCAGCGGTCGCAGTTGCACTCCTTCACCATCTTCCAAAATTTTTCCCTCCTTATGACACTAGGCTGCGCATCAAGGTGAGGGTTCTGGCGGGGTGTCATGAAACTGTCCAAGGCTTTGGAGAGTGTTGCCCTGCCTCTGTTAAAACTGCTGTGTGTTCCCCTCGTCTTCCCTCCTTGGTTGCCCAAGGAACTACGTACTCTGCCACCAGCATTGTCAGCTGGAAATTTTTGGAGCAATTTTTCCACAAGGACCTTCTGGTATTGCACCATTTTGCTCGTCCTCTCTACCAGAGAAATAAGAGATGAGAAGTTCTCTTTGTAGCGGGGGTCAAGAAGGGTGAACAACCAGTAATCGGTGTTGTTTAAAATGCGTAAAACGGGAGGGTCACGGGAAAGGCAGCCTAACATAAAGTCAGCCATAAGTACCAGAGTCCTAACAGGCAAGACTTCGCTGTCGTCATCAGGAGAATGACTCTCAATCTCCTCATCCTTTCCTCCTCTTCTGCCCATTAACGCTGAACAGATGGAATTAATCTTCCAAGGGTACTACCCTCTGTAGTGGAGGCAACCGTCTCCTGCTCCTCCTCCTCATCATCATCATCATCCAATATGCGCTGAGAAGACGAACTGAGGGTGTCTTTTCCCATTTCACCTCTTCCACATGCAAAGCGTCGTCCTTAATTGTGAGCAGCGAGCGTTTGAATAGACACAGAAGTGGGATGGTTATGCTGATAATAGCGTTATCGCCGCTCACCATCTGTGTTGATTCCTCAAAGTTTCTTAAAACCTCACAGAGGTCAGACATCCATGCCCACTCCTCGCTTGTGAATAGCGGAAGCTGACTGGAAAGGCGACAACCATGTTGCAGCTAGTATTCCACTACTGTCCTCTGCTGCTCACAAAGCCTGGCCAACATGTGGAACAGTGGCGTAGGGATAGCCATAGCAACCATAGCAGTGGCTATGGGGCCCTACGCCACTGGGGGCCCGTCCGGACTGCATTCATTTTTATTTTTATTTTTTTTATTAACACAGACAGGCCCGCCCAGTGTAGTGGGCGGGGCTTGGGCGGTCCACGGCTCGGGGGGAGTAGTCACTGTCAGGTCAGGACTGGAGCAGGCGGGGGCCCTGGCGCACTGCCGCACAAGCAGAAGATGAGGTAGGCGGTGGAGAGGGGGCCGGAACGGGGGCGTACCTGTGGGTTGGCCACTCTGTGAGCTGGTCTGCTGTAGACTAGTGTGAAGGACCTGTGAGGATGTCACAGTCATGTGATCAATTACAAGAGGGGCGGAGTTTAGTGTGGAGGCGGAGCCCGGAGGGGATACTAAAGACTGTGAGTGGAGGACCTGTGGTGATGTCACCCGGAGGCGGAGCCAGGCACCAGCACCAGCATCAGCACCAGCACCACAGGGCAGAAAAGATTATTTCCTCCTACGCCTCCTCACACAGCCAGGGAAAAGAGCTCGGGAGCCTCAGCCTTGAGTGAGACTTGCAGAAGGAGGGGCCGGGTCCCAGGAAAATAGCCCGATCATTGCCTCCTCCTTCTGCAGTCCTCCGTGCTCCTGACATGCCCCACGTTCTTCTGTGATCACCAGAGGGTGACCACTCAGTGTGTCTACCATCACTGCAGAGTTGCTTCCTGTCCTGCTTGCTGCTGGCCTGTCTTCAAACTAGTAAGGTAGATAAGTTCCTTTTTTTTTTTTCTTCTTTTGTCCAGTTGTTTAATTTTAACCCCTTGAGGCTCATCCATGTCACAGTGACTGAGCTTTTTCCATTAGCCAAATAGTGAGTCTCAGCCAGCACCACTCCCCTCCCATGATGTCCCATTTACTTATAATTAGGACATGCTTTAAGATTTAGGCCGAATGCACACGGCCGTTTTTCATAGATCATACCAGTGTATTACTGTACTGTGGCGGCAGCAGGGAGCGCACGGCGTCATAGCAACCAATGACGCCGTGCGCTCCTGCTCTCAGCAGGAATCCGGGCCGCGGTTCCACGGATCGCTCACGGCCGTGAAAAACGGCCGTGTGGATTCGGCCTTAGCATGGAGAAGTAGTACTTGTCATGCTAAATCTTTAGAGCGTGTCCTTAGTAGGTGTTGTCAGTAGTTACTGTCACTCAGCGGTGCTGTCACCACCAAGTATCGCTGATGACCTACCTTTAGGGTCCAGGCAATACGACCGTAATTCTGGGTCTGCCTCCGTGCCACAATTTTGCGTAATGTGTGTGGACCCATTCACTTCAATCGGGCTGCGAAAGATGCAGACCGCAACAGTTGTCAGTGTTCCCTGTACAGAGAGAGAAGGGGGCCCGTATAGAAAGGATCAATATGAGGCTTCTTTCACATCACCGTTCAGCCATTCCGTTCTCCTGCTTAGTTTAGGAGCAGGAGAATGGAAAGGACAGATTCGGAACATAACGGAGCCTACGGACCCCATAGACTATAATAAAGTCTGTTAGGTTTCTGCTCAGAAGATGATTTTGGAGCAGAAACAAAAGTAGTGCATGCAAGACTTTTGTCTCCGCTTCAAAAATCTTCTTCTGAGCGAACACCTAATAGACCCCATTATAGTCTACGGGGTCCTTAGGATCGGTTCGACTCAGTTATGTGCCAAATCCGTCCTTTCCGTTCTCCTGGTCCTAAATGGAGCAGACAATGTATGGAGCGGACTGCGGCGGTAAGCCTGCCCCATACACAGCAGGTGCTGTGACGATCTCACCATTGTATAAGTGTCTGTCCATATGTATGTGTCTGTCCCTGTGCGTGTCCCTGTCCCTGTGTGTGTGTGTGTGTCTCTCCCTGTGTGTCACCATCACCATGCCCACAGTGTTCCTATGTCTTGACGCAGCTGCATCAGACGTTCTGTGCGGGGGAAAAAGAAGATGGAAGAGGAGGCAGCGCCGCCAGAATGGAGTCCCATGGGAGAGGCACAGGGAGGCACATTAAGGACGTAGGTAACACTACCACACGATCTACACTGGTGTTATCTGTGGTTTTACATAGGACTGCAGGTAACACTACCACATTATCAGCTCTAGCGTTATCTGTGGTTTTTACCTAGGACTGCAGGTAACACAACCACATTATCAGCTCTAGTGTTATCTGTAGTTTTACATAGGACTGCAGGTAACACTACTACATTTTCTGTACTCAGATAGCCAGTACTGTGTTATCTGTGTTGTTACATAGGGCTGCAGGTGATATCTACTACATTATCTATACTCGGAGAGTCATCACTATGTAAGGGGGCCCACTGAGACTTTATCGCCCAAGGGCCCACAAGGACGGATCCGGCATTTTTCCCCATAGGAATGTATTAGTGTCGGATCTGTCCTTCCGGCCTGCGCATGCGCAGACCGGTAAAAATGTGAAAATAAATACAAGACGGATCCGTTCTTGCAATGCATTTGTGAGACGGATCCGCATCTGGATCCGTCTCACAAATGCTTTCAGTCACATCAAAATCAGCGGATCCGGCGGGCAGTTCCGATGACGGAACTGCCCGCCAGATCACACTGCCGCAAGTGTGAAAGTAGCCTAGGTGGCTGTTTCTTCGCCAAAATGCCATTAACCATTACCACACCACACTATTAAATACTGCAGCTGCGCCTGCCAGGCTTCAGCAGGTATATGTGTGAATAGGGAAGATGCTGATATCCGGCTGTACCTCACAGTGAGGTACAGCCAGATCTCAGTATCTTCCCTAATCCATATTCACACATATACCTGCTCAAGCCTGGCAGGCGCAGCTGCATTATTTAAGGGGGGGGGGGGCATGCAATTTTTTTGCTATGGGGCCCAGTCATTTCTAGCTACGCAACTGATGTGGAACGTCGAGTTCCAGCACATGCTCACGTCGCACAATAGCCGGTGAGCTGGCAAATTCAAGCGCTGCTGCAGTGTTGAAAGACCGGCTGAAGCTGTCGATGACTTGCGAAAATGTGCACAAATGCGGCCCACTTTCTACAGTAGCTCAGGCAAATTGGGGTAGGTTTTGAGAAACCGCTGAACCAATAAGTTGAAGACGTGGGCTAGGCATGGGATGTGTGTGAGCTTGATGAGCTCCAAAGCCGCCACCAAGTTACGGCCATTATCAGACACAACCATGCCTGGTTCTAGGTTTAGTGGCGAGAGCCACAGCTCAGTCTGGTCTCTTGTCCTCTGCCACAGCTGTGCGGCGGTGTGCTGTTTGTCCCCTAAGCATATCAGCTTCAGCACGGCCTGTTGCCGCTTCCTCACTGCAGTGTTACACTGCTTCCAGCTACCGACTGTTGACTGACTGGTGCTGCTCACGGATAATTCGGAGATGCAAGTGAAGGAGGAAGTGGAGAAGGAGAAGTGGGGGTTGAAGCCACTAGCATAGGTGCTGGCGGACACCATGATCAACGTAGGGCCCGCAATCCTTGGCGTCGGTAGCACCTGTGCCATCCCAGGGTATGACTCGCTCCCGGCCTCCACAACAGTCACCCAGTGTGCCGTCAGGGAAATGTAGCATCCCTGGCCGAATGAACTTGTCCATGTGTCTGTGGTTTAGTGGACCTTCCCAGTAACTGCGTTGGTCAGGGTACGTGTGATGTTACGGGACACATGTTGGTGTAAGGCAGGCACGGCACACCTTGAAAAATAGAGGAAGGCTGGGGAGTACGTAACGCGGTACGGCAGCCGATATCAGGCTGCGGAAGGCCTCAGTGTCCACAAGCCTAATTGGTAACATTTTCAGGGCCAGTAATTTGGAAAGCTGCGCATTTAGTGTTATGGCCTGTGGGGTGGGTGGCTGGGTATTTGCACTTGCGTTCAAATGCCTGGGGTAAGGACATTTGGGACACGGAAGTGGATGTGGTCACTGAGGGTGCTTGCGAAGGTCCAGGTGCAAGGCGGGAGGCATCCTGGCCTGCGTCTTGGACAGAGGATTAGCCAGCACGTAACACAGGGAAAGAGGAAGCAGTAGTGTGACCCGCAGACACAATTTGTGGAACCAAGCGTTCTGCCCATCTATTACGGTGCTTTGATGCCATGTGGCTGATCATGCTGGTGGTGGTGAGGTTGCTAGTGTTCATGCCCCTGCTCATTTTTGTATGGCACAGGTTGCAAATTACAATTCTTTTGTCGTCCCCACTTTCATCAAAAAAGCGCCAGACTGCGGAACACCTACCCCTTGGAAAGGGAGATTGCCGCAAGGGGGTGCTCCAGGGAACAGTTGCGGGCCTGTTTGGTGTGGCCCGCCTTCTCTCTTTTGCCATCCCACTGCTTCTTCCAGCCTGTTGCGGTGCAGAAGATCCCTCCCCCTCTGTACTGCAGTCCTCGCTTGGCTTTCCAAATTCCCAAGTTGGTCATTGCCTTTATCGTCCACCACCTGCTCTTCCACTTCCTCACTGTGCTCATCCTCCTGACTTGTTGACCTAACCACTACCTCAGTGAGTGACAACTGTGTCTCATCCTCTTCATCAACCTCTTGAGACAGTAATTGCCCCCCCGTCATCTTCTTGTGATTGTGGATGCTCAAGAGTTTGGGAATCAGGGAACAAGATCTGTCCCTCTTCAAATGTGCTTGGTGAGAGGGCCAAATCAAGGAATGGCGCTGAAAAGAGCTCCTCGGAGTATCCGATTGTGGGATCACTTGTTTGACCAGACTCTCCATGGTGGGAGGAAGGAGGATCAGGGTAAGGATTGGGTTGAGCAGACTCTTTGCGACTGAGACTGGACTTGGTGGAAGACAGGGTGGTGCTTAACCAAATGGAAGCATTATCTGCTGCAATCCAACCGACCACCTGGTCGCACTGGTCTGACTTCAAGAGTGGTGTCCTGCACCGCCCTGCAAACTGGGACATGAAGCAAGGTATCGTGGATGATTGTTTTTTTTGTGCTCTGGCAGCGGGCACAGTTTCACCGCGCCCAGGGCCAGGGCCTCTGCGTGCACCATCAGCTTCATGGCCACTGTCCCGTCGCTTACTGCTCGTCTTCTTCATATTAAATGTTATATATCATTGAAAGTCTGTCACACGTACAGTAGCGTAGGATTTGGAAGTGTATGCGCAAACAAAATTAAAAAGGTATTTAGGATGTGGAAACGTCACACAGGAGATATCTCGCAGATAATGTCAATGCTGTCACCAGCGGCTAATGAAAAATTACAGGGAATGTCACAGGTATTTGGGATGAGGAAACGTTATACAGGAGAGGTACCACCGGTAATGTCACTGTCCGCAGCGTCTACGCAAAAAAGTACACTGTATGTCACAGATAAATTTTGTAACTGCACACGTTACACTGGAGATGTGCGCCTGGTAATGTCACTGTCAGAAGCGGACACATTCTACGGAAAAAGTATACTGCATGTAACAGATATTTTTTGGATGCACACACTTTACACTGGAGTGGCAAAGCTAATGTTACTGTCCGCAGCGGACACCGTCTACGGAAAAAGTACACTGGATGTCACTGATATTTTTTGAATGCGCACACTTTACACAGGAGATGTGGCGCAGCTAATGTCACTGTCCGCAGCAGACGCCGTCTACGGAAAAAGTACACTGTATGTCACAGATAAAAAAAATTCTGCGCACACGTTACACTGCAGATGTGGCACTGGTTATGTCACTGTCAGAAGCGGATACCGTCAATTGAAAAAGCACACTGTATGTCACAGATATTTTTGGATGTGCACACATTACACTGGAGATGTGTTGCAGCTAATGGCACTGTCTGCAGCGGACATCTTCTACGGAAAATGTACAAACCGGATTCCAAAAAAGTTGGGACACTAAACAAATTGTGAATAAAAACTGAATGCAATGATGTGGAGATGGCAAATGTCAATATTTTATTTGTAATAGAACGTAGATGACAGATCAAACGTTTAATCCAAGTAAATGTATCATTTTAAAGGAAAAATACGTTGATTCCAATTTTCACGGTGTCAACAAATCCCAAAAAAGTTGGGACAAGTAGCAATAAGAGGCTGGAAAAAGTAAATTTGAGCATAACGAAGAGCTGGAAGACCAATTAACACTAATTAGGTCAATTGGCAACATGATTGGGTATAAAAAGAGCTTCTCAGAGTGGCAGTGTCTCTCAGAAGCCAAGATGGGTAGAGGATTACCAATTCCCACAATGTTGCGCAGAAAGACAGTGGAGCAATATCAGAAAGGTGTTACCCAGCGAAAAATTGCAAAGACTTTGCATCTATCATCATCAACTGTGCATAACATCATCCGAAGATTCAGAGAATCTGGAACAATCTCTATGTGTAAGGGTCAAGGCCGTAAAACCATACTGGATGCCCGTGATCTCCGGGCCCTTAAACGACACTGCACCACAAACAGGAATGCTACTGTAAAGGAAATCACAGAATGGGCTCAGGAATACTTTTCAGAAACCATTGTCAGTGAACACAATCCAACGTGCCATCCGCCGTTGCCAGCTGAAACTCTACAGTGCAAAGAAGAAGCCATTTCTAAGCAAGATTCACAAGCTCAGGCGTTTTCACTGGGCCAGGGATCATTTAAAATGGAGTGTGGCAAAATGGAAGACTGTACGGTGGTCAGACGAGTCACGATTCGAAGTTCTTTTTGGAAATATGGGACGCCATGTCATCCGGACCAAAGAGCACAAGGACAACCCAAGTTGTTATCAACGCTCAGTTCTGAAGCCTGCATCTCTGATGTTATGGGGTTTCATGAGTGCGTGTGGCATGGGCAGCTTGCATGTGTGGAAAGGCACCATCAATGCAGAAAAATATATTCAGGTTCTAGAACAACATATGCTCCCATCCAGACGTCATCTCTTTCAGGGAAGACCCTGCATTTTTCAACAAGATAATGCCAGACCACATTCTGCATCAATCACAACATCATGGCTGCGTAGGAGAAGGATCCGGGTACTGAAATGGCCAGTCTGCAGTCCAGATCTTTCACCTATAGAGAACATTTGGCGCATCATAAAGAGGAAGGTGCAACAAAGAAGGCCCAAGACGATTGAACAGTTAGAGGCCTGTATTAGACAAGAATGGGAGAGCATTCCTATTTCTAAACTTGAGAAACTGGTCTCCTCGGTCCCCAGACGTCTGTTGAGTGTTGTAAGAAGAAGGGGAGATGCCACACAGTGGTGAAAATGGCCTTGTCCCAACTTTTTGGGGATTTGTTGACACCAAGAAATTCTGATTCAACATATTTTCCCCTTAAAATGGTACATTTTCTCAGTTTAAACTTTTGTTCCGTGATTTATGTTCTATTCTGAAAAAAATATTAGAAGTTGGCACCTCCACATCATTGCATTCAGTTTTTATTCACGATTTGTATAGTGTCCCAACTTTTTTGGAATCCGGTTTGTACACTGGATGTCACAGATATTTTTTGGATGTGCACACTTTACACGGGAAATGTGGCGCAGATAATGTTACTGTCCGCAGCAGACACCGTCTACAGAAAAAATACACTGGATGTCACAGATATTTTTTGGATGCGCACACTTTACACAGGAGATGTGGCGCAGATAATGTTACTGTCCGCAGCGGACACCGTCTACAGAAAAAGTACACTGGATGTCACAGATATTTTTTGGATGCGCACACTTTACACTGGAGATGTGGCGCAGCTAATGTCACTGTCCGCAGCGGAAACCGTCTATTGAAAAAGTACACTGGATGTCACAGATGTTTTTTGGATGTGCACATTTTACACTGGAGATGTGGCGCAGATAATGTCACTGTCTGCAGCAGACACAGTCTACGGAAAAAGTACACTGGATATCACAGATATTTTTGGGATGTGCACACTTTACACTGGAGATGTTGCTGTCACCACCAGCTCTCTGAGAAGCTCTGACAGACGTTCTTCTGTACCTCTTGCATGATGTTCTTTGTTTTGGTTTCACTTTGTCATCTCTTTTCCTTCTCCTAGCTGTCATCTATTTACACTGATTGCCTCCCTTTATATTCCCTCCCATACTGCCTCACTTTGCGGTTTATACTACTTCCTGGATTGTGTTCACTGCTAGATGCTGCAACTGCTGGTTCCTCAGATAAGTCTTTTCCTTTATTTGTGTTTCCCTGCTGGCTTGATTCTAGGTGACCCTGACTCCCTCCGTATTAAGCGCAGGTGGTCGTGTCCCCTCACTATTATAGGGTTTTCAGGTGTCACACAGTCTAGGTACGAGGGCATGCAATTATCTATCATAAAGATCTTTGCATGGGCAGAGCAGTCAGGGAGAGCTCTAGGGGTTTTATAGGGCTCACCCATATGTTCCTTAGTTTGGGATCAAGTCAGTCGGATGTTTATTTATAACTTCCAGTTTTCTGCACCCGGGGAGTAGAGCCACAGTGGATCTCATTGCTCGGAGATTCTGGTGGCCGGCTCTTCGTAAGACGGTTGAGGGTTTTGTGGCAGCCTGCGAGACCTGCGCTCGTGCCAAGGTCCCTCATTCACGGCCATCGGGTTCTCTCCTTCCCGTCCTTGGACGCATCTGTCCATGGACTTCATTACGAACCTGCCTCGGGGAAGACTGTGATTCTGGTAGTAGTGGACCGTTTTAGCAAAATGGCGCATTTAATTCCCTTTCCTGGGTTTTACCCAATGCTAAAACGCTGGCGCAAGCATTTGTTGATCACATTGTCAAATTGCATGGCATTCCTTCAGACATAGTTTCTGATAGGGGCACGCAGTTTGTTTCCAGATTCTGGAAGGCCTTCTGTTCTCGCTTGGGGGCTCGGTTGTCATTCTCTTCTGCTTTTCACCCGCAGTCGAATGGCCAGACCGAACGCGTCAATCAGAATCTGGAGACATATCTGCGCTGTTATGTGGCAGAGAATCAGGAGGATTGGTGTTCTTTTTTGTCCCTTGCTGAGTTTGCTTTAAATAACCGTCGCCAGGAGTCCTCGGATAAGTCACCATTTTTTGGTGCATATGGGTTTCATCTGCAGTTTGGGACATTCTCTGGAGAGGGGTCTTCTGGTTTACCTGATGAGGAGAAATTTTCCTCGTGTTTGTCATTTATTTGGCAAAAGATTCAGGGTAATCTGAAGAGCATGAGTGAGAGATATAAGCGTGTGGCGGATAAGAGACGTGTGCCTGGTCCGGACCTGAATGTGGGTGATCTGATGTGGTTGTCTACAAAGAATATCAAACTGAAGGATCCCTCCTGGAAGTTGGGTCCTAAGTTTATTGGGCCTTACAAGATCTTGTCAGTCATTAATCCCGTTGCCTTCCGTCTTGATCTTCCTCAGACTTGGAAGATCCATAATGTTTTTCACAGGTCCCTATTAAAACCGTATGTCCAACCCACTGTACCCTCCTCTTTGCCTCCTCCTCCGATTGTTGTTGATGGTAATCTTGAATTTCAGGTCTCTAGGATTGTGGATTCTCGCATTATCCACGGTTCTCTCCAGTATCTCGTTCATTGGGAGGGTTATGGTCCTGAGGAGAGGATGTGGGTCCCAGTGGCGGACATTAAGGCCACTCGTCTTATCAGGGCTTTCCATAGGTCCCATCCTGAGAAGGTGGGCTCTGAGTGTCCGGAGTCCACTCGTAGAGGGAGGGGTACTGTCAGCGCCAGCTCTCTGAGAAGCTCTGGCAGACGTTCTTCTGTAACTCTTGCATGATGTTCTTTGTTTTGGTTTCACTTTGTCATCTCTTTTCCTTCTCCCAGCTGTCATCTATTTACACTGATTGCCTCCCTTTATATTTCCTCCCATACTGCCTGACTTTGCGGTTTATACTACTTCCTGGATTGTGTTCACTGCTAGATGCTGCAACTGCTGGTTCTTCAGATAAGTCTTTTCCTTTATTTGTGTTTCCATGCTGGCTTGATTCTAGGTGACCCTGACTCCCTCCGTATTAAGTGCAGGGAGCTGGTGGTCGTGTCCCCTCACTATTATAGGGTTTTCAGGTGTCAAACAGTCTATGTATCAGGGCATGCAATTATCTATCATAAAGATCTTTGCATGGGCAGAGCAGTCAGGGAGAGCTCTAGGGGTTTTATAGGGCTCACCCATATGTTCCTTAGTTTGGGATCAAGTCAGTCGGATGTTTATTTATAACTTCCAGTTTTCTGCAACACCATCCGTGACAGTTGCACAGCTAATGTCACTGTCCGCAGCGGACACCGTCTACGGAAAAAATACACTGGATGTCACAGCTAAATTTTTTCGGCGCACACGTTACACTGCAGATGTGGCACTGGTTATGTCACTGTCAGAAGCGGACACCGTCTATTGAAAAAGTACACTGGATGTCACAGATATTTTGTTGGATGCACACACTTTACACTGGAGATGTGGCGCAGCTAATGTCACTGTCCGCAGCGGACACCGTCTACGGAAAAAGTACACTGGTGTAAGAAGGAACAAGGGGCAGTCATTGACGGAAGATACGTGTCACCGAGGTTCCTGGCCTCGGTGAGGTAAGAACCGGATTTTTCCCTGAAGTGTCAGTTTTAAGTTGCAGTCTGACACTTCAGCTGTTAGTATGGCTGTAAAGCCGATCCGGGCTGGTTCTTATTGGGAGCAGCAAAAGAGCAGGGTGGGTGGCTGTTCCCCACGGTTCCAGGCCAGGTTTTGGGCTAGGATATAAAAACCCAGCCAGCACGTTCAGCTGGTGTGGATTATCCTCCATGACAGAGAAGCTGAGGAGTCTGTGGTTTGAGACACTGAGGTCATCTATTTGTGAGAGCCGCATGCTGGGGTAACAGGCCCCTAAAGCCTGCTGCGGACTGCGGGTGAAAATCCTCTGCTGACCAGGTGAAGTCTTTTTGCACTGTGGACTTTGTGTGGTTTGAACACAGGCACCAAAACTGAACACGTACTTTTGGCTTGTTTTTTTCCCCTAAGTGTGAATAAACACTGAACTTTGATTTAGGCCTCATGCACACGACCGTTTTTTTTTGCGGTCCACAAAACGGATTTCCGTTGTTCCGTGATCTGTGACCGTTTTTTCTTCCGTAGGTCTTCCTTAATTTTTGGAGGATCCACGGACATGAAAAGTGAAAAAAAAAAAAAGTCAAGTTTGCATTGAAAATGATAGGAAAAACAGACACGGATCACGGACACGGATCACGGACACGGATGACTATCTTGTGTGCATCTGTGATTTTTCACAGACCCATTGACTTGAATGGGTCCGTGAACCGTTGTCCGTGAAAAAAATAGGACAGGTCATATTTTTTTCACAGACTGGAAAAACGGATCACGGACGCGGAAGCCAAACGGTGCATTTTCCGATTTTTCCACGGACTCATTGAAAGTCAATGGGTCCGCGAAAAAAAAATGGAAAACGGAACAACAGCCGCGGATGCACACAACGGTCGTGTGCATGAGGCTTTACAACCTTGTTTTTGCCTCTGTACTGCGTCTGCTTACCTTGCCTACCAGAGCGAATCCCCACATTTGGTGTCGAATGCGGGCAAACGCAGTGAGACAGGCCTGAAGGCCGAAAAGTTTTTGTTTTCCCTGGCACTAGTGCATGTCTTATATCAAGCTGGCAAGGTTGCGACCCATGTCCCCTGACAAAATGGAGGCGGTCGTGAAGGTCCTCGTGGAGGCTAACAAGCAGCAGCGGGAGGCTAACAAGCAGCAGCAGGAAACTAACCAGCTACTATTGCAACATGTGATGGCATTGCGAGCTGCAGGAGCGTCCCACAACGTCCACGATGCCCGGAAAGCGGTCCGTGCAGCGATCCCTAAGATGACCCCCTCGGATGACGTTAAGACCTATCTGGCGGTGTTTGAAAAGGTGGCCGTGAGGGAAAAATTACCCTGAGAACAGTGGGCTGAGGTTGTCGCTCTGTTCCTGGCGTCTGGACCCCAGCAAGTTTTTTTTGATCTCCCCGATGATTAAGCAGCCGACTACCTGACTGTAAAAGGTGAGATCCTGGCGAGACTGGGGGTAAATGTGTTGGTCCGGGCCCAGCGGGTGCATCAGTGGGAATTTAACCAGGCTGAACCTGCCAGGCCACAGTACTATGAACTATTACACCGGTTGTAAAAATGGCTGCAGCCTGATGTTTTGACTCCCACTGCTATGCTGGACCGTCTGCTGGCGGATGTGTTCTGGAGGGCTTTGCCGTACCCTCTCCAGCACTGGATCGGCCAGGTGTCTCCGGGTAATGCCTTGGAGATGGTAGACCTGGTCAAGCGCTACGAGGCCACCAGAAATCTACAGGGGGGTTCTGTCACGAGGGTGTCAAGAGCCACGCCTGACTCCGTTATACCCGGGGTCAGGAAGTCGCAGCGGGTGGCTGCGCGCTCTATGTCTAAAGACAGTGCTGTTTATTATTGGTAGCTTTCTGGGTTTGCCTTGCAATCCTTTTTGGCTCACTCAGGGATCCGTAGCTTCTCCTCCTCAGCTGTTTCTTGTCCAGCAATCCCAACCTCCTTATATTCCCATCTCTCACTTCTCTGGTTGCCAGATATAGAGCTTTCTGCCTGGACTTCTATACTGACGCACTGGAGCTGTGTAGCTGTGTTCCCTGGTTGTTGTTCCAGAACGTTACCCTCCGGATCCCTGTTGGGCCTTGGTGGTCTGCTGTTGTCGCCCACCTGGGATTATATGTTTGTCTGTATTGTCTGTCCTCCCCTTGGTGTTTTCCTCTTAGTGATCCCACCGCCCCGTTCACTACATAGGGCTTATCTTAGGGAAAGCCAGGGTTTAGGCACGTGATCGGCGTACGGGTGAGGAACCCGTCTAGGGACGTCAGGGCAGTCAGGTGCCAGCCGCAAGGTGAGTCAGGGGTCACCATCTTTCCCTCTCCCTTGGACAGGGCCTTCCCATTTCCCTCCCTTTGCGTGACGCCGGTCATGACATTATATCTGGCCCTTATTTTGTTTAGGTAAAAAAAAAAAAAAAAATTTCTTTCTACCTACTTAGAATCCAGTATGGATCCAATTGCTGCTTTGTCAAAGCAACTTCAAGGCCTGTCTTTGGAGGTGTCAGGATTGAAGGCGTCGGTCCTCCAGCAACAGCAGCAATTGCTACAGACCGCAAGCCCAGCGGTTGCTACAGATAACCAGGTTGTTGCGGAACCCAAGGTTGCTCTTCCTGACAGATTTTCTGGGGGAAGGGACAAATTTGTGACGTTCTGTGAGGCCTGTAAATTATATTTTAAACTGCGCCCTTACTCCTCTGGTAATGAAGAACAGCGGGTGGGGGTTGTTATTTCCCTGCTTTAGGGGGACTGTCACAACCAGACAGTTGAGAAGCTCTGACAGCAGCTTTCCAGATCCTCCTCCTTGAGTTCTTTGTTTTGGTTAAGTTCCTCATCTCGTTAGTCTATCTCAGCTGTCATGCAGTTGGACTGATTGCTGCCCTTTAAGTCCCTCCCCAGAATGCAGTAGTGTGCGGCTTATACAACTTCCTGGAGTGTGTGTGCATGCTGTTCCTAGTTCTCAGTCCAAAGTCCTCAGTCGTCTGCAAGATAAGTTCTGTTTATGTATTTATGATTTTCTGTTTTCTGGATCCAGGTGACCCTGACTCCCTCCGTGTCTGTGTAGGGAGCCGGTGGTCGTGTCCCCTCACTATTGTAGGGTCATCAGGTGTAAGATAGTCGAGGTACGTGGATATGCGCCCATCCACCTTTGGGGTGGTCGCATAGGCTGAGCAATAAGGGAGAGCGGCATGTCTCTTGCAGGGATCTCCCTTTTGTTCCTTAGTTGTGGATCCAGTGAGTCATTGTTTATATTGTATTGTCTTGTTTCCTGTACACCATCCGTGACATTATAAGCCGCCAAAACCGTCTCAAGCATGGATCCGGTTTCACTTTTGGCTGAGCGCTTCCAGGGTCTTTCATTGGAGGTAGCTGATCTCCGTAAGACTTTTTCTCAGTTTCAAGTGACCGGTTCAGCTTGCGTTCATGGAGTTTGTTCTGAGCCTAAGATCTCGCTCCCGGATACGTTCTCCGGGGGTAGTGAGTATTTTGTGCGTTTTTGAGAGGCTTGCAAACTCCATTTTCGCCTTCTTCCCCATTCCTCTGGTGATGAAGAACGGAGGGTGGGGATCATTATATCGCTGCTCAGGGGTAACGTTCAATCCTGGGCCTTTTCGCTGCCGGAGGGGGCACGGCCCCTCCGTTCAGTGGATGAATTCTTTTTAGCCCTGGGTCAGATATATGATGATCCGGATCGTATTGCTAGACTAGACTACGTCTGTTATGCCAGGGTAAACAATCCGCAGAGATATACTGCTCAGAATTTCGGAGATGGGCAGCTGATACTGGTTGGAATGATGCTGCACTCCGAAGTCAATTTTGCCATGGTCTTTCAGAGAGATTGAAAGATGCATTTGCCTTTCATGAGAGACCTACCTCCTTGGATTCTGCTATGTCTCAGGCCGTTCGTATTGACAGGCGTCTTAGAGAGAGAGGAGAGATCTCTCCTTCCTGTCATACTCCGTCCCGGGACAGTGCAGCGGTCTCTTTCTGTGCGCAGGGGTCTCAGTCGCTGTCAGTCCCTTCTGAGCAGGAGCCCATGCAGCTGGGGTTGATTGCCTCTGACAATAGAAGATTCAGCCCGCATGGGAGGGTTTGTTTTTGTTGTGGAGGCATAGATCATTTGGCAAATGTTTGTCCCTCTAAGAGATTCAGCCAGTTTTCTGGGAGTAATAAAGAAACAAAAAGGAAAAAATCTTTTAAAAATGTTCCGTCTGTTACTATTGGCAGGGTTGAGGCGGAAATTGAAGGTTTTCTGTTTGCTTGTAGTTCCCGTTTTGTCCTGCCTGCTAGGGTGGCGCTAGAGAGCAAAAGCATTTTTTGTGATATTTTTGTGGATAGTGGAGCAGCTGTCAATCTCATTGATAATCAATTTGCAATAACTCATGGTTTCCAGGTATGCACTTTGGGAAAGGATATTCCTGTTTTTGCTATTGATTCCGCTCCACTTTCTCAGAAATCATTAAAGGGCATAGTTCACAATATCCGTTTAATTGTGAGTGATGCTCATGTTGAGGATGTGTCATGTTTCGTCCTTAGCGGTTTGCCTACTCCTCTGGTGTTGGGGCTACCCTGGCTCACTAAACATAACCCCACCATTGATTGGCAAGCGAGGCAAATAAATGGTTGGAGTGACTTTTGCAGAGAGAATTGCCTCATGACATCTGTTTCTGAGGTTTCTACTAAGACTGTACCACCTTTCCTCTCTGAATTTTCGGATGTCTTCTCTGAGAGTGGAGTTCAGGATTTGCCCCCGCACAGGGAGTACGATTGCCCTATTAATCTCATCCCAGGCGCCAAGCTGCCTAAATCTCGTTTATACAATCTTTCCCAACCTGAGAGGGTCGCTATGCGTGCTTATATCTCTGAGAGTCTGAGAAAAGGACACATACGACCCTCGAAGTCACCTGTTGCCGCTGGTTTTTTCTTTGTTAAGAAAAAAGATGGTTCTTTAAGACCTTGTCTGGATTTCAGGGAGCTGAACAGTATCACTATTGTCCTTATCCGCTTCCTCTGATCCCGGACCTGTTTAACCAGGTTGTTGGGGCTAAAGTCTTTTCCAAATTAGACCTAAGAGGGGCATACAACATGGTCAGGGTCAGAGAAGGAGACGAATGGAAGATGGCTTTCAATACCCCTGAGGGCCATTTTGAGAATTTGGTTATGCCTTTTGGTTTGATGAATGCCCCAGCCGTTTTTCAGCATTTCGTGAACAGCATTTTTTATCATTTAATGGGAAAATTTGTATTAGTGTATTTGGATGACATTTTGATTTTTTCTCCTGATTTTAAGACTCATAAGGAACATTTACGTCAGGTCTTGCTCATTCTGCGGGAGAATAAATTATACGCGAAACTGGAAAAATGTGTGTTTGCGGTTCCAGAAATTCAATTTCTGGGGTTTCTTCTCTCCGCTTCTGGTTTTCGCATGGACCCCGAGAAGGTCCGCGCTGTGCTTGAGTGGGAGCTTCCTGAGAATCAGAAGGTGCTGATGCGTTTTTTAGGCTTTGCCAATTATTACAGGAAATTTATTTTGAATTATTCCTCTGTTGTTAAACCACTCACTGATATGACCAGAAAGGGTGTAGATTTTTCTTCCTGGTCGGTAGAGTCGCGTAAGGCCTTTTCTAATATCAAGGAGAGTTTTGCTTCCGCTCCCATCCTGGTACAACCTGATATTTCGTTACCCTTCATAGTTGAGGTTGATGCTTCTGAGGTAGGGGTGGGTTCGGTCTTGTCTCAGGGTTCCTCTCCTGCCAAATGGCAACCGTGTGCCTTTTTCTCAAAGAAACTCTCCTCCGCAGAGAGAAATTATGATGTGGGAGATAGGGAATTGTTGGCCATCAAGTTGGCTTTTGAAGAATGACGCCATTGGCTAGAGGGAGCCAGACACCCTATTACTGTGTTTACTGACCATAAAAATCTGGCTTACTTGGAGTCAGCCAAGCGTCTGAACCCGAGACAGGCCAGATGGTCTTTGTTCTTTTCAAGGTTTCATTTTGTTGTCACGTTCCGCCCTGGGGTTAAGAATGTGAAGGCAGATGCCCTGTCACGTTGTTTTCCGGGAGGTGGGAATTTTGAAGACCCGGGTCCCATTTTGGCTGAAGGTGTGGTGGTCTCTGCTCTTTTTCCTGAATTGGAGGCAGAGGTGCAGGCAGCCCAGTTAGAGGCTCCTGATCTTTGTCCTCCTGGGAGGTTGTTTGTGCCTCTCGCTTTGAGACACAAGATTTTTAAGGAACACCACGATACGGTCCTTGCTGGGCACCCGGGGGCAAGAGCCACACTGGATCTCATCGCTCTGAGATTCTGGTGGCCTGCATTCGTAAGTCGGTTGAGGGTTTTGTGGCAGCTTGCGAGACTTGCGCTCGTGCCAAAGTCCCTCATTCACGGCCATCAGGTCCTCTCCTTCCCTTACCCATTCCTTCCCGTCCTTGGACACATCTGTCCATGGACTTCATAACGGACTTGCCTCGTTCCTCGGGGAAGACTGTGATTCTGGTGGTGGTGGACCGTTTTAGCAAAATGGTGCATTTCATCCCTTTTCCTGGTTTGCCCAATGCTAAGACGCTGGCGCAGGCATTTATTGACCACATTGTCAAATTGCATGGTATTCCTTCAGACATAGTCTCTGATAGGGGCACGCAGTTTGTTTCCAGATTCTGGAAGGCTTTCTGTTCTCACTTGGGGGTTCGGTTGTCATTCTCTTCTGCTTTCCACCCGCAGTCGAATGGCCAGACAGAGCGCGTCAATCAGAATCTGGAGACATATCTGCGCTGTTTTGTGGCGGAGAATCAGGAGGATTGGTGTTCTTTTTTGTCCCTTGCTGAGTTTGCTTTAAATAACCGTCGTCAGGAGTCCTCTGATAAGTCACCATTTTTTGGTGCATATGGGTTTCATCCGCAGTTTGGGACTTTCTCGGGAGAGGGGTCTTCTGGTTTACCTGATGAGGACAGATTCTCCTCGTCTTTGTCATCTATTTGGCAAAAGATTCAGGATAATCTAAAGAGCATGAGTGAGAGATATATGCGTGTGGCAGATAAGAGACGTGTGCCTGGTCCGGACCTGAATGTTGGTGATCTGGTGTGGTTGTCTACCAAGAATGTCAAATTGAAGGTTCCCTCCTGGAAGTTGGGTCCTAGGTTTATTGGGCCTTACAAGATCCTGTCTGTCATCAATCCTGTTGCCTACCGTCTTGATCTTCCTCAGACTTGGAAGATCCATAATGTTTTTCATAAGTCCTTATTGAAACCTTATGTTCAACCTGTTGTACCCTCGTCTTTGCCTCCTCCTCCGATTATGGTTGATGGAAATCTTGAATTTCAGGTCTCTAGGATTGTGGATTCTCGTCTTGTCCGCGGTTCCCTCCAGTACCTCGTTCATTGGGAGGGTTATGGTCCTGAGGAGAGGATGTGGGTCCCAGTGACGGACATTAAGGCCACTCGTCTCATCAGGGCTTTCCATAGGTCCCATCCTGAGAAGGTGGGCCCTGAGTGTCCGGAGTCCACTCGTAGAGGGAGGGGTACTGTCACAACCAGACAGTTGAGAAGCTCTGACAGGAGCTTTCCAGATCCTCCTCCTTGAGTTCTTTGTTTTGGTTAAGTTCCTCATCTCGTTAGTCTATCTCAGCTGTCATGCAGTTGGACTGATTGCTGCCCTTTAAGTCCCTCCCCAGAATGCAGTAGTGTGCGGCTTATACAACTTCCTGGAGTGTGTGTGCATGCTGTTCCTAGTTCTCAGTCCACAGTCCCCAGTCGTCTGCAAGATAAGTTCTGTTTATGTATTTATGATTTTCTGTTTTCTGGATCCAGGTGACCCTGACTCCCTCCGTGTCTGTGTAGGGAGCCGGTGGTCGTGTCCCCTCACTATTGTAGGGTCATCAGGTGTAAGATAGTCGAGGTACGTGGATATGCGCCCATCCACCTTTGGGGTGGTCGCATAGGCTGAGCAATAAGGGAGAGCGGCAGGTCTCTTGCAGGGGTCTCCCTTTTGTTCCTTAGTTGTGGATCCAGTGAGTCATTGTTCATATTGTATTGTCTTGTTTCCTGTACACCATCCGTGACAGGGACCCGCAATCCTGGGCGTTCTCTTTACCCACTGATTCCCAGGCTCTCCGGTCAGTGGATGAATTTTTTGGGGCCTTGGGTCTCATATATGATGACCCTGACCGAATCGCACTGGCTGAATCAAAGTTATGGAGACTCCTACAGGGAGAGCGGCCAGTAGAGGAGTATTGCTCAGAGTTCCGTAGGTGGGCTACGGATACCCAGTGGAACGACCCGGCTCTCAGGAGTCAGTTCTGCTCTGGGTTATCCGAAAGGATTAAGGATGCGCTTGCGCTGTATGAGACTCCCTTTTCCCTTGATGCGGTGATGTCCCTTTCTATCAGGAAAGATAGACGTCTTAGGGACAGATTGAAAAATCCGGAGCAACTGGTAACCCTTCCCAAGCAGCAGTTAGTCTGTACGGACTTAGACGAGCCTATGCAGCTAGGAGGAACTACTCGTCAGGTCCGCCGTAGGCGTGGGGTTTGTTTTTTCTGTGGGGAGAGGGGTCATGTTATTAATATCTGTCCTTCCTTTCTCAAAAACAAAAGACCGTTGGAAAACTACTAACCCCAGGCTGTGTGGAGGATGTCAGCCGGGGGGTATACGTTTCCTCCATACGAACATCGCAATTTGTGTTGCCAGCGGTTGTTGTTTTTGGTGTTAAGACGGAGACTATTTAATTTTTTCAAGACAGTGGAGCAGGAGTAAATTTGATAGATGCCCATTTTGCCCACACTATGGGTTTGTCTCTCTGTACGTGTCACTACCAGAGCTTTGGGACGTTCTCACAGCTCTGTTTCTCCACCCCTGTGATGATGTCACTACTAGAGCTGGGAGGCGTTCTCACTACTCTGTTTACTTCTGGTTTCTTTCACCACAGCTGTCCTTCATGTGTTTGATTTCCCTCTCTTTATATCACCCCTCCTCCTATGATAGGATGTGGATTATAGTTCTCACTTCAGTTGTGGCTCTTGCTTTGGTTTCTTCACTTGTAGCTATCAGTCCACTGGACCTGTGTTCTGCTGCAGCTAGCACTCCGGATTTTGCCAGCCTGTCCTTGGATCCGTCTTCTCTGCGGCTACAACACCTTCAGCTAAGTCTGCAGACATTGTTGTATTCCTGTTTGTTTTCTGACTGGATCTGAGGTGGCCACGGTTCCCTCCATATACTGAGTAGGGCACTGGTGGCCGTGCCCCTTCCACTATTGTAGGGGTTACAGTGGTCATTAGTCTTAGGCACGTGGGCATGCCTCGTTCCACCTTTTGGATCCGGGCATGTGCTTTAGCAGAATAGGGAAAGCGTTGAGGGTCGGACAGGGGTCACCCTTTATCCTCCCTAGTTCTGGGTCCAGTCAGTTGCTCTGTACTGTGAATTACTATCGTTGCTCACATACACTCGTGACAGTACGCTACAGAGACCTATTCCCATATTCGCTATTGATTCTGCTCCTCTGTCTCAGAGAAACCTCACTCACATTGTCCATAACTTACACCTTCGGGTAGGGGGCCACCATAACGAGTGGCTTTCATGTTATGTTCTGGAGGGGCTTCCCACTCCTGTGGTGTTGGGTCTTCCCTAGTTGGTAGCGCACAATCCAGTGGTGGATTGGCAGGCCAGGGAGATATTGGAGTGGAGTGAGCATTGCAGAGAAAATTGCTTAAATAGCAATTGCTTAGTCGCCTCCATAGCTACCCTACCTCCATTTGTTTCAGACTTTGAGGATGTTTTTCTGAAAAGGGTTGCCAGAAGTTACCACCTCACCGTCCTTATGATTGCCCGGTTAACCTGATTCCAGGTGCAAAATTACCCAAGACCAGGTTATATAATCTTTCGGGTCTGGAGAGACAAGCCATGAAAGATTATATCTCCGAGAGCTTGGCTAAGGGACACATCAGACCCTCTTCTTCACCCGTGGCTGCAGGGTTTTTCTTCGTTAAAAAGAAAGATGGGGGCCTGCGTCCTTGCCTAGATTTTCGCGAATTAAACCGGATAACCATACAAGACCCATACCCTCTTCCTCTCATTCCTGACCTGTTTAATCAGATTGCGGGTGCTAGGTGGTTCTCCAAACTTGATCTTAGGGGGGCCTACAATCTGATTCGTATCAAGGAAGGGGATGAGTGGAAGACAGCTTTTAACACCCCTGAGGGGCATTATGAAAATCTAGTCATGCCTTTCGGTCTGACCAATGCTCCTGCTGTCTTCCAACATTTCGTTAATGACATTTTTAGTCATCTTATCGGCAGGTTTGTGGTGATATACCTAGATGATATTTTAATTTATTCGTCTGATCTGAAAACACATGAGGTGCATGTCAGACAGGTACTGCAGGTCCTACGAACGAATAAATTATATGCTAAAATTTAAAAGTGTGTCTTCGCAGTTCAGGAAATACAGTTCCTAGGTTATTTATGATCTGCTTAAGGTTTCCGTATGGATCCTAGAAAGGTCCAGGCAATTTTAGATTGGGATCTTCCTGAGAACCTCAAAGCACTGCAACGGTTCTTGGGCTTCACAAATTTCTATAGAAAGTTCATTAAAAATTATTTGGTGATTGTAAAACCCCTTACTGACATGACTAGGAAGGGGACTGATTTTTCTAAATGGTCTGACGCTGCTAAAATAGCTTTTTCCTCTCTAAAAGAGAGGTTTACCTCGGCACCTTTACTAATCCAACCTGATGTCTCCCAGCCTTTTATTGTTGAAGTTGATGCGTCAGAGGTGGGAGTGGGGGCTGTGCTGTCTCAGGGTCCGTCTCCTGGCAAATGGCGTCCTTGTTCGTTCTTTTCTAAAAAACTATCTGCAGCAGAGAAGAACTATGATATTGGCAATAGGGAACTATTAGCTATTAAACTAGCATTTGAAGAATGGCGTCACTTTTTAGAGGGGGCAATCCACCTCGTCAGTGTGATTACGGACCACAAAAACCTTCTGTACCTCGAATCAGCTAAGCGTCTCACCCCTAGACAAGCTAGGTGGTTGCTATTTTTTACCAGGTTTAACTTTGTTATTACCTATCGTCCTGGGGCAAAAAATACCAAGGCAGATGCACTATCTCGTTGTTTCCCTGGAGGGGGTAATGTGAGTGATCCGGTACCCATTCTACAAAGAGGAGTGGTTGTCTCTGCGGTACACTCTGTTCTGGAGGGGAAGATGTTAGAGGCCCAGGGGGACGCCCCGGTCTCTTGCCCCTCAGAGAAATTGTTTGTACCGTTAAACCTGCGTCTCGAATTATTAAAGGAACATCATAATTCGGCACTTGCTGTGCACCCGGGTAGTAAAGCAACCTTGAAGCTATTGTCTCGTTGTTTTTGGTGGCCAAGATTGCGTCAGGATGTAATGGATTTTGTGTCTTCCTGTCTACTTGTGCGCGCGCGAAAGTCTCTCATACACATCCTGCAGGGTCTTTATTGCCACTTGTCATTCCCAATAGGCCATGGACACATCTGTCAATGGATTTTATCACTGACTTACCTTTGTCTGCGGGTAAAACAGTTATCTTGGTAGTAGTGGACAGGTTTAGCAAAATGGTACACTTCATCGCGTTACCCGCACTACCTAATGCTAAGACTTTTGCTCAGGTATTCATCAGTGAAATCGTGAAGCTTCACGGGGTCCCTTCCGATGTTGTTTCGGATCGGGGAACCCAGTTTATTTCAAAATTTTGGAAAGCTTTTTGTTCCCGTTTGGGGGTACACTTGTCCTTTTCCTCAGCTTTCCCTCCTCAGTCGAATGGACAGACTGAGCGTACCAACCAAAACATACATATCTAAGATGTTTTGTGTCTGAAAACCAAGAGGTGTGGTCATCATATTTACCGTTAGCCGAGTTTTCCATAAATAATCGCCGTCAGGAATCTACTGGCAAGTCACCATTTCTTGGTGCATATGGTTTTCATCCCCAATTCTGTACTTTCAAAGAGGGGGGGGGGGTCTTCTGGGGTTCCCGAAGAGGAACAGTTTTCGTCATCTCTTTCTTCTGTATGGCAGAAAGTGCAAGCTAATTTGAAAAATATGGGATGTGCTGTTCCAGCCTTTATTCTTGTATTCATTCTACAATTGTTTGTATTTGCATTATAATATCCTTTACTATGTTGTGTAACGCTGCCACCCTGTGGTTATTCTTATAATACCATTTATAATGTGTTATGTAAATTTCCATTGCATTGCTCTCCTCCCTCTTTTGTGACATCACATCCTCTGTAAGGTCCTTCGTACTTCCTCTTTGTCGCAGACCTTCAACCTGGTGAGAGCTATTCTTTTTGACCTCTAATATCCTCCCAGCATACCCTCATTTCCCTGCATTTGTTTTCAAGGCAAATCAATAAATGATCAAAGCTTCACCATTGTATTCTCCTCACTGGATCATCACATGCAACTGGTGCCTATATCTGGAAATATTAGTGAGTTCAGCTATCTACCATTGCTTGTACAGGGGCTATCACTCACAACCAATCAGGGGATAATCTCTAACGTACATCTGTGGCAGAATAGTCAAAAAGAAGCTTAAATCTACAGTCTTGCATGTCTACACACAGTCTGCCAGCGAGCTTAGAGCTGTACGCCATCTTACACGCACGTGGCTTCATAAGCACAGTGCACAAGCTGGAATACCCTCTTAAAGAGACAGTACCGCTTAATTAGGAATAACATGTCCACAAGAAGCTTAGTGGATCTCTCAGTAACTGAACATACAGAAAGTCACCCTGCTCCCAAAAACTCAGATATGCAGGAAGCAGAGTCCATGTTAACTGAAGAACAAGCAGTACGATCTAAACGTGTTATCAAGCCAACACAAAAGATTAGAGAGAACTTTGAGACGACCAAAGAAGAGTTCAGTGACAATTTAAACGATTTATGGCAGAGAACTGAACACTATATAGCAGCTCTTTTACGATATAACAACGACCCAACAAAGTTAACCACAACGTTGAATCGCTTAACTAACTCCTATGTCCACTATCAACGACTCTCTGCTAAGTACATCACTTTCCTGAGGGACTCTGATTTTGACGAAGCCTCAGAGGAGCTGAGTGAGAGAAAGAATCTCCTTGAAGAGAAGGATGCCCTAGTACAAGATGCTAAGAGCAAGGCAGAACTCCGCATCGCACATTTACAGGAGGCGAGATCCATTCGATCAACTTCAAGTAAACATACCCTTTCATCTTCCAAAACCTTTCGTTCCGGAAGGTCAGCCTTGCATGACAAGCTTATAGAAGTCCGGGCAGAAGCAGAGGAAGCTAGCGTAAGAAGTTCCTTTGCTAAGAAGGAGGCGGAGAAGAAAGCAGAAATGGAGGCTAGGAAAGCAGAAATGGAGGCTAGGAAAGCAGAAATGGAGGCTAAGAAAGCAGAAATGGAGGCTAAGACAGAAGCCCAGCTAAAGATCCTCCAGACAGAAAGGGAAGAAGCAGCTACCTTGGCTAAACTAAAGGTCCTCGAACAAGCATTAGGCCAAGGTACCGGCCCAGACTGTTTCGTTCCAGGAGAAGAGGAAGACCCAGCCGACCGCACTGCCAGGTATGTGCTAAGGCAACCATCGCCTACTCCTCCTGCTAAATCACATGCACCAACGCCACTCCTAGCTCACCAACTGGACGAACCCACAGAGTACCAGAAATCATCACAGCCCAGTAATAAGGTAATATCTAGCACCAAGCGGGCTGACCATCCAGAGACTAAACCGCAGCTTAATCCTTATGCCACATCATTCCATCCTGATCAATCTCAACCTTATCTGCCAGAGCCCCCACATGCTCTAGAGACACCACAATGCAATACTGCAATATGGAATGGGAGATCAGACATGTCAGACTTTGCCAGATACACGATGCGCAGGGAGCTGATTAACATTAGTCTCTCAAGGTTTGATGACCGTGCTGAAAACTACAGGGCCTGGAAATCGACCTTTAAAGCAGTAATCGGTGACATAAACCTCACTGCCATGGAGGAACTTGACATGCTCATCAAATGGTTAGGCCCAGAAACTGCAGAACGCATAAAGACATTAAGAGTGGTTCATGCAGGCCACTCAGAGGAAGGTCTCGCTGCAGCATGGGAGAGACTTGAACAAACCTATGGCAGTCCAGAAGCTATAGAAAGTGCCTTATTCAGGAGACTTCAAGCCTTCCCAAGGATAACTGGCAAAGACAATCTCAAACTCCAGGATCTGAGCGACCTACTAAAAGAACTTGAATTGGCAAAAATGGACCCACGTCTGCCAGGACTGAGTTACCTTGATACCGCACATGGCGTTAATCCAATAGTGTCGAAACTACCACATGGCATGCAAGAGAAATGGGCAGACCAGGGCTCCAGATACAAGAGAGAACACAATGTGTCTTTTCCCTCTTTCTCTTATTTTACCAGATTCATCAGTGACCAAGCTCGGAAGAAGAACGACCCCAGCTTTGACTTCACTGAATCCACTCTACCTGCTTCATCCTCATGTTCAAGGTATGACAACACCACAAATAAACGTAGAGACTTAAGGGGGACAGTATCCGTTAGAAAAACCAATGTTCCACTCATTTCAACCTGCACTACTAGGAAGGAATACCCTGTCCTCAAAGAAAAGGACCCTAACCGCATGTGCCCCATCCATAAAAGACCTCATCCTTTAAAGGAGTGTCGTGGGCTCAGGGCAAAGACCTTGCAAGAACGCAGAGAGATACTCAAAGAGCTTGGAGTGTGTTACAAGTGTTGTGCCTTATCTAATCATATGGCGAAAGACTGTAAGGTTATTATCAAGTGTGCAGAATGCAACAGTGAAAAGCACGTTACAGCAATGCATCCTACCTTGCCTTCAGACAACGCACCATCTCAAGCTACAACCAATGCCGTCGCACTTCATGGCGGGGAGCCACCGGCTCAAGAATTAGCTACAACTACTATTTCCTCTTCCTGTATGGCGATATGTGGCAAGGAGGCTGATTCTAAGTGCTGTGCAAAGGTGTGTTTGGTCAACGTCTACCCAGAAGGGCAATCTGAAAGAGCCATCAGAATGTACGCAATTATTGATGAACAAAGCAATAGGTCTCTGGCAAAACCTAAATTCTTTGAGATTTTCGGCATAGCAGGAGAAGCAACACCATATACACTCAACACTTGTTCTGGTCGTGTAGAGACTTATGGCAGAAGAGCCACTGGATACCTTATCTCCTCCATAAAAGGGAACGTTCATATACCCTTGCCAACGTTAATTGAATGCGACCAAATACCAGATGAAAGAGATGAAATTCCTACTCCAGAAGCTGCATATCATCATTCCCACTTGAAACATCTAGCTAGTGAGATCCTCCCTATGGACATGAATGCTGACATCCTACTTCTGCTCGGGAGAGACATTCTGAGGGTCCACAAGGTGCGTCAACAATGCAACGGTCCTGATAATGCCCCATATGCACAGAGACTCGATTTAGGCTGGGTAATCGTGGGCGATGTATGTATAAATAAAAGCCACAAACCATCTCAAGTGAACTCCTTCAAAACCTTTGTGCTCAACAATGGTCGCACATCTCATTTTAAGCCATGTGTTCATCATTATGAGGTGAAGGAAAGGCTTTCTAACCTCTTAAAGACACCAGACATCATTCCTACCAGTTATGACAACTTAGGAAAAACTGTGTTTTGTACAACACCAGACGACGACAAACTGGCCTTGTCCATGGATGACAAAGAGTTTATTAAAATAATGGACGATGAATTCTTCAAAGATGCATCTAACCACTGGGTTGCACCTTTACCTTTCCGTGCTGTAAGAGCCAGACTCCCTGACAACCGGGAACAAGCACTCTCCAGATTCATCTCCTTGCAACGTACGTTAAAAAACAAACCAGAAATGAAAAGTCATTTTGTGGCCTTCATGGAAAAAATATTTTGCAATGATCATGCAGAGCTGGCTCCACCCTTACAAGAGCATGAAGAATGCTGGTACCTTCCATCCTTTGGGGTATATCACCCACGGAAGCCAAACCAAATAAGAGTGGTATTCGATTCAAGTGCCAAACATAACGGCGTATCTCTGAACGACGTCCTTCTCACCGGTCCAAATCTGACCAATAATCTGGTGGGAGTGCTCATGAGATTCAGAAAGGAGCCAGTTGCCATTACTGCTGACATTGAACAAATGTTCCATTGCTTTATCGTGCGGCAAGATCATAGAAACTACCTCAGGTTTCTTTGGCATAGAGACAATGACACCAGCAAAGAAATGGTTGAATGCCGCATGAAGGTGCACGTGTTTGGTAACAGTCCTTCACCTGCTGTTGCTACATATGGCCTACGTAGGGCTGCCTTAGATGGTGAGTCAGAATTTGGGGAACATGCCAAAAACTTTGTCGTCAGAGACTTCTATGTGGACGACGCACTCAAATCCTTCCCTACAGCGGAGGGGGCCATAGATCTGCTCAAAAGGACACAAGATTGCGCCACCAGACCGGCATCTGGAAGAGTCTCTGCAACTTCTTCTTGGTTGACAGGTCCAGAGTTTCTGCTGAACCAGAATGAAGAAACTCCTATCCAAGACGTCTTCAGTCTCCAGGACCCTCATGAAGATCCAGAGATTCGGCCTGAAGTTAGTACCTTCATCACCAAGTCTGAAAGGAGCGCTGGCTTGGGCTGTCATCGCTTTAAACGCTTCTCTAGATGGTCAAGACTCATTCACATCATTGCAAGGTTAGTCCACATTGTTCACTGTTTTCATGCTGAGAAGCATAACACTGACTGTCGCAGTTGGCACCTGTGCCATAAACCTCTAACGGCAGAAGACATTATTCTAAGTGAATTGCTTGTGATACGTAACGTACAGCAGAGTGCCTTTAAAATGGAACTGAAATGTATACATGACAAGCAAGATATACCAAAAGGCAGCCCCATTGTCAACTTGAAACCAGTAATTGATGATCGTGGCATGCTGAGAGTTGGTGGTCGCCTAAACAAGGCTAAGCTAGAGATTGCAGAAATGAATCCCCTCATTATTCCTGCCAAACACCACGTTACTACACTGTTGATACGGCATTATCACGAAAGAGTCCAGCATCAAGGCCGACATTTCACTGAGGGCGCTTTAAGAGCCGCAGGTCTTTGGATAGTGGGAGCAAAAAGACAGGTTGCTCATATTATTCACCATTGCATTAACTGTCGCAAGGCGAGAGGAAAATTACAACATCAACAAATGTCTGATTTGCCAGTTGATAGGACAAGCACCGAACCACCGTTCACTTATGTTGGTCTGGACGTCTTTGGGCCATGGTCAGTCACTGCACGTAAGACCAGAGGTGGTCATGCAGAAAGCAAACGATGGGCAGTGTTATTTACATGCTTAAGTGTACGTGCTATACACATTGAAGCAATAGAATCCATGGACGCTTCTAGCTTCATCAATGCTTTAAGACGATTCCTCGCCATCAGAGGACCAGTGAAGCAAATAAGATCTGACTGTGGAACCAACTTCATAGGAGCCTGTCGAGAGTTGCAAATTGACTTTAAACCAGTTCAAGACTACTTAGCCAGAAATGGTTGTACATGGATCTTTAACCCCCCGCATGCCTCTCATATGGGCGGTTCATGGGAAAGAATGATAGGCATCACCCGCAAAATATTGGACTGTATGCTGATGGACTCAAACTTCTCAAGGCTCACCCATGAGACTTTGACTACCTTCCTGGCTGAGGTATCCGCTATTGTCAACTCAAGACCTCTTGTACCTGTATCTATGGATCCAGAATCCCCTGCCATTCTCACTCCAGCAACTCTTCTCACTCAGAAGTTTGGATCTGTTCCTAATCCACCTGAAGAGTCTTCTTCTAGTAACATATATCTGAAACAGTGGAAGCACGTTCAACATCTGGCCAACTGTTTCTGGAGCAGGTGGAAAAAAGAGTACTTAACGCTTCTGCAAGCACGTAGAAAGTGGCAACAGGTCAAGCCAAACTTACAGATAGGAGATCTTGTACTCATGAAAGACCAGAACGTGGAAAGAAACTCTTGGCCCATGGGACTCATCTCAAAGGTCTTCATCAGTGAAGATGGCAAAGTTCGCAAGGTGGAAGTGACCATCGCAAAACAAGGCCATCCCAAATCCTTTATCAGGCCTGCATCTGAGATTGTTCTCCTCTTACCCGTAGAGGAATGATTCTTTACTTGAGGAACTTTATTCCTGGCAACCAGAAGACTCAAGGCGTTGGACTGTTCCAGTTCACCATTTCCAATATGTTCTTTTGTTTGTTTTTTGTCTTTCAGGTTCCAACATTTCATGGACATTTTTGTAGTTGCATATATAGTGAAATCCAAGGATTTCAGACGGGGAGTGTGCTGTTCCAGCCTTTATTCTTGTATTCATTCTACAATTGTTTGTATTTGCATTATAATATCCTTTACTATGTTGTGTAACGCTGCCACCCTGTGGTTATTCTTATAATACCATTTATAATGTGTTATGTAAATTTCCATTGCATTGCTCTCCTCCCTCTTTTGTGACATCACATCCTCTGTAAGGTCCTTCGTACTTCCTCTTTGTCGCAGACCTTCAACCTGGTGAGAGCTATTCTTTTTGACCTCTAATATCCTCCCAGCATACCCTCATTTCCCTGCATTTGTTTTCAAGGCAAATCAATAAATGATCAAAGCTTCACCATTGTATTCTCCTCACTGGATCATCACATGCAATTGGTGCCTATATCTGGAGATATTAGTGAGTTCAGCTATCTACCATTGCTTGTACAGGGGCTATCACTCACAACCAATCAGGGGATAATCTCTAACGTACATCTGTGGCAGAATATGGGAGGTAAATATAAATGCATGGCTGATAAGAGACGGTCGCCAGGTCCGGACCTAGGAGTGAATGACTATGTGTGGTTGTCTACTAGGAATATTAAATTAAAGTTTCCCTCTTGGAAACTGGGTCCTAGGTTCATTGGCCCTTACAAAATAGTAGCCATCATTAACCCCGTGGCTTTTTGCCTGGAGCTACCTCAGACTTTTAAAATCCATAACATCTTCCATAAGTCGTTACTCAAGAAGTATGTTCCATCTCTAGAACCATCACCGCTGCCACCTCCTCCTGTTGTTGTGGATGGTAATCTAGAGTTTCAAATATCCAAAATTGTTGATTCTCGTCGGGTCCGCCACTCTCTTCAATATCTGGTGCATTGGAGGGGTTACGGTCCCGAGAAAAGAATGTGGGTACCAGCGTCTGAGGTAAACGCCGACAGGTTAGTTCGGGCTTTTCATGCCTCTCATCCTGAGAGACCTAGTCCTGAGTGTCCGGAGGCCCCTCGTAGAGAGGGGGGTACTGTCACGAGGGTGTCAAGAGCCACGCCTGACTCCGTTATACCCGGGGTCAGGAAGTCGCAGCGGGTGGCTGCGCGCTCTATGTCTAAAGACAGTGCTGTTTATTAATGGTAGCTTTCTGGGTTTGCCTTGCAATCCTTTTTGGCTCACTCAGGGATCTGTAGCTTCTCCTCCTCAGCTGTTTCTTGTCCAGCAATCCCAACCTCCTTATATTCCCATCTCTCACTTCTCTGGTTGCCAGATATAGAGCTTCCTGCCTGGACTTCTATGCTGACCCACTGGAGCTGTGTAGCTGTGTTCCCTGGTTGTTGTTCCAGAACGTTACCCTCCGGATCCCTGTTGGGCCTTGGTGGTCTGCTGTTGTCGCCCACCTGGGATTATATGTTTGTCTGTATTGTCTGTCCTCCCCTTGGTGTTTTCCTCTTAGTGTCAGTGGTGCAGACTAGTGATCCCACCGCCCCGTTCACTACATAGGGCTCATCTTAGGGAAAGCCAGGGTTTAGGCACGTGATCGGCGTACGGGTGAGGAACCCGTCTAGGGACGTCAGGGCAGTCAGGTGCCAGCCGCAAGGTGAGTCAGGGGTCACCATCTTTCCCTCTCCCTTGGACAGGGCCTTCCCATTTCCCTCCCTTTGCGTGATGCCGGTCATGACAGGTTCTTTTGGTAGGGGGCCAGTCAAACCCTGGGCATCTCCACCCCAGACCCAGTGGCCGGTGGCAGCTAGACCCACCCAGGACGTACCCCCTGCAAATCCAACCCGGGTGGTCTGCTGGCGTTGTCAGGAGCCTGGACACATAAGGGCCGACTTTCCCCATCGGGGGGAACCCATGGACACCAACTATGGCTACCGCCACTCATTATATGCCAGAAAGTTGGGTGCCACAGGAACCTCAGAGACTATGGACAATAGGCAAGTGAGGGACATTCTGGCGGTGGTACTGCTGGATTCAGGGAGCCTGGTATCCCTGGTAAGAGCTGCCCTGGTGCGGCCTGCCGAGTATACTGGCCAAAAGGTCGGCATAGTCTATATCCATGGGGACTTGAAGGATTATCCCACCGCATTGGTCTGTCTATCAATGGTGGCCGGCAAGTGGACTCATGAGGTGGCCGTCGCCACAGGGCTACATTATGAATTTATAATTGGGAGAGATTTCCCCGGTTTCCCGTCACTATGGCCTGAGGTGAGAGTCACCAATACACATGAGAGACAGATGTAACCCTAGCAGAGTGGCCCGGCTCAGGGGGGAGACCAGAACCCTGGGAACCTGAGTCCAAAGGGCCAGTGGTAGGGGTGACCGCCATTTCGGTGGAGGAGGGGGAGACAACCCCGCTAAGTGTGATGGTAGGAGACGTGGAGGACTTGCCGCCGGGTCCGGAGTTGGTAGACCTCAATGTCTCCGGAGATCATTTTGGTACAGCATAGCACCAGGACCCGACTCTATCTCGAGCCTGGGAAAATGTAGTAGTGGTTGAAGGTGAGCCGCAACAACCGGGGGCCGAGTCTATGTTCCCCCGTTTTGTGGTTCAACAGGAGATGCTGTACAGAGTAAATCGACTATGGTGTGAGCATATTGAACATCTGGTGGTGCCCAAGGCGTATCGCAAGCTCGTGTTGGATTTAGCCCACCAACATGTTCTTGGGGGACACCTGGGCCAGCAGAAAACGCAGGACCGGATTCTACAGCGGTTCTACTGGCCCAGTGTGTTCAGAGAGGTAGAAGAGTATTGCAAGTCTTGCCCAACCTGCCAGATAACCAGCCCCCAGACACATTTCCATAGTCCTCTGGTCCCTCTCCCGATTATTGAGGTTCCATTCGAGCGGATCGCTATGGATCTCATAGGTCCAGTACCGAAGTCAGCTAGAGGGCACCAGCACATCCTCGTCATCCTCGACTACGCCACGCGGTACCCAGAGGCGGTGCCACTGCGTCATACGTCTGCCAAACTCATAGCTAAGGAGTTAATGGAGATGTTTTCTCGAGTAGGTCTGTCTAAAGAGGTTCTAACTGACCAAGGGACCCCGTTTATGTCCAAGGTCATGAGGGAACTCTGTAAGGTGCTCCTCATAAAACAGTTACGGACATCCGTGTATCATCCGCAAACGGATGGCCCGGCAGAGAGGTTTAACAAGTAGGGATGAGCGAACCCGAACTGTATAGTTTTCGTAAAAGTTCGGGTTCGGTGTTCGGCGCTTTCTTGGCGCTTTTTGAAAGGCTGCAAAGCAGCCAATCAACAAGCGTCATACTACTTGCCCCAAGAGGCCATCACAGCCTTGCCTACTATTGGCATGGCTGTGATTGGCCAGTGCAGCATGTGACCCAGCCTCTATATAAGCTTGGGTCAGGTAGCGCTGCACGTCACTCTGCTGATTCAAGCATAAAGAGAGGTTGCTGCTGCGACGTTAGGGCGAGATTAGGCAGATTAACTCCTCCAAAAGACTTAATTCAGTGATCGATCTCCAGCTGTGGATCATTGAAGTGCTGATATTGAGATGCTCACTTTTTTTAGGCTGCCCAGAGCGTTTTTATATCACTTTTTTCTGGGGTGATCGGCGGCCATTTTGTGGCTTGTGGTGCGCCAGCACAAGCTACCACCAAGTTCATTTAACCATCAATAGTGTGGTTATTTTTTGCTATATCCTACATCAGCTGCAGGCTGAGCCTGTCACCCAAGTGCATTTAACCATCAACAGTGTGGTTATTTTTTGGCCATATACTACATCAGGTGCAGGCTGAGCCTGTGTCACCCAAGTGCATTTAACCATCAACAGTGTGGTTATTTTTTGCTATATCCTACATCAAAGATAGAAAAGAGACCCCCCTGCGCTCCTATTGTATTGATACGTTTAAGTCTGCCTGTATGGGGAGATCCTGCTGCTTAGTGTCTGAAAAGGAGCTATTGTTCTCCCTGGTTAAGTGTATGGAAAGTAAATATATCACCCGTAGGTGATAAGAGACACAAGCGCTGGTACACAATAACAATCGGCTGGTCCTTAAAGTTTGCACTGTACCTAGTGCCAGTCTGAATGACCAGGTGGTGTGCTGCTAGAATAAGTGGTGTCAGAATATGAATCAATATCGGAATCAGACCATATAATCAATTGTTGGGGAAGAGTACATGGTTTATTATATATAGATATTGGCACTAGGAATAGGGTGGTAAGGGAGTGGTTAATGCTGATATAACCACTACCCTCAGTACCTTGTTTGTTCTTCACTCCAAAATGTTCCCTCTGTCGATGCTCCACTGTGCTGATTCTTCTGGGTTCCTTTTGTAAGGATATTGGTGTCCTTTCAGATCGCGGCGTTCTTCTTGCTCACCTGTCAGCAGCAGCACGGCCCCGGCCGGAAGCACGCGCGGCGCGAGGGAGCTTGATCTGTTACCCGGGAAACCTGCTTGCGGTGACGTCACCTGGTACGAGTATGGTGGCCTCCGTAAGACAAAAGACTGTAACCTACGCGTTTCAGAGCCAAAGCGGGCTCCTTCGTCAGGGTTAGTCTACGCATTGTTCATTGGAGGTTTAAATAGCTCGTCTGGTTTCCTATGGTAACGGATAAACACTGTTCTTGGAGTGAAAGAAGTGCCGGTATATCAGTGTTTAGTGGATATGTTAAATGCGATTATTTTCCCATGGATTCTGTCTGGAATTCATTGTTTATTCATATATTTATTGGTACAATATTTTTGGTTAGATTATAATAAAGAGCAGCAACTACAAATTGTTTTGGTTATATATGTATTTATAGGGCACCACCAATCTGTTGATTATTATTGATGTGTTAGTTGGTGATTGTTTATTACTGAAATGCAAACAGTTCTATTTCCTGGTTTAGTCCATTTGGGGCTAAACTGTTGCATCTAAAAATCCATTTGCTTTCAGTTCTGGACATAGCTTTGATATAGTCGCCTCCCCTCCTATCCTGCTTGACTCTTTCTATACCCCCAAAACTAGATCCTAGGAATTTTCCCTGATGAAATTCTGTGTAGTGGCGTGATAGTGGGTGATTCTCTGATTTCTTTTTGATGTTATTGGTGTGTTCTCTTATTCGAACTCTGAGTTCTCTTTTAGTTCGCCCCACATACATTTTCCCGCATGGGCACTTAATATAGTAAATGACTCCTTTGGTGTGACATGTAATGTAGTCCTTTATTATGTGTTTGCCTTGTGGGGTGTCTATTTGAAATGTCGGTTTAACCTGGTGTCTCAGGATTTTACAATTAGAGCACAGTCTGCAGGGGTAAAAACCCTTTTTGGCACATATTTTTGTATTCACTTTATCATTCTTGATGGAGGGGGCCACTAAATTGGCCAGGTTTGGAGCTTTTTTAAAAATGAAAGTAGGTTTATTAGGGATCTTATTGCCAATAATTTTATCATATTTTAAAATATCCCAGTATTTATATATGATTTTTTTGAAGTTATTGACCCCTATACTGTATGTTGTGATGATAGGGATTTTGAAATCTTCACTGTGCTCAGGGTCATTTGTTTCTTCTCTTGTCCTAGGTTTTTTGTCCTCTAATAGGGTGTGGCGGTCTAGGCCTTCTACAGTTCTGATGATAGGGGTGAGTGTTTCTAATTTGTAACCTTTTTCTGTAAATTTGGCGTTTAACATTTTCGCCTCTTCTTGGTAATTAGTATTGGTGGTGCAATTTCTACGTGCTCGTATGTACTGGCTATAAGGGATGTTGTTAAGCCATATGGGTAAGTGACAACTGTCCAGAGGGATGAATCCATTAGTGTCTGTGGGTTTATGATATGTTTTCGTGTGTAGTTTGCCATTCTCGACAAATATGTTAAGATCAAGGAAGTTAATCTGTACTTTATCGTAGGATGGAGTAAATTGTAGATAAAAGTCATTTTTATTTAAATTAATTAAAAAGCTGTCAAGGGATATGGTGTCCCCTTGCCAGATAAAAACAATATCGTCGATGAACCGCTCCTAGAGGACCAGACCCGCACCGAGCCCGCCATGGGGAAAGATGGTAAGCTCCTCCCATCTGCCCATGTATAGATTTGCGAAGCTCGGTGCGAATCTGGTCCCCATCGCGGTCCCCCACGTCTGGAGGTAAAAGTCAGGTCCATATTTAAAATAGTTATGGTCTAAAATGAACGCAATACAGTCGCCTATAAAATTTATTTGGTCACCTGACATGGTGCTATCTTTGTTTAAAAAGTGTTCCACGGCTTCACGGCCCTTTGTTTTTTCGATAACTGTATACAGGGCGGTGACGTCAAGAGTACCCAAGATAAAATCTGCCTGCCACTGGATACCCTCTAATATTTGTAGGATGTGTTTGGTGTCTTTCAAGTATGCAGGTAATTTAACTACTTTATCCTGTAGCATAACATCGACATATTTGGATAAATTGGAGGTGAGGACCTCTATTCCAGAGATTATGGGTCTGCCAGGGGGGTTGGTTTTATTTTTATGAATCTTGGGTAGGTAATAGAATATGGGTATTCTAGGGGTTTGGTTATTAATAAAGAGGGTCTCTTCTTTGGAAAGTATGCCCATATTTTTACCTTTTAGAATTAGTTGATTCAATTTGAAAGTGTATTGATTAGTGGGGTTACCTGGTAGTTTTCTATATGTTTTTGCATCTGAAAGAAGTCTTAGAGATTCTTTATGGTAGTCATCTAGATTTAATATTACTAGTCCTCCTCCTTTATCGGCTGGCCTAATGATGATCTGGTTATTGGTTTGTAGGGATTTGATGGCTCTGGTCTCACCCTTAGTGAGATTATGAGGTCCTTTTTTCTTTTTTTGGTTCATATGGAGGAGGTCTCTGGTAACTAGTGATTGGAAAGTAATCAGTGAATCTGAGTATTCTGTAATTGGATTGAATTTTGATATTGGTTTTAAGTCAGTGTGTATAAATTGGTCTTCTGCGGTCAGGGTATGGTGTGTGTCAGTATTTACTGATCTGGTATTCTCTTCATTTTTGTCCATTCTAGTCTTTTGATGGGTACTGGTATTTTTGGAGGATATTCCCTTTTCTCTTTCCATGGTGATGATGTTTGTTTGTGAATTGGTTACTTGTTTGTTCATTTTGCCTAATTTATATTTTTTAATGAAGAATTTTTTTATGGCTAGGTTTCGCAAAAATTTCTTTACCCCTATGAAAGCATCGAAACTATTAAATTTTGAGGTAGGGGCAAATTTTAGGCCTTTGTGGAGGAGGGAAAGTTCTTCCATACTGAGAGGGTGGCTACTTAAATTGAATATGCCCTCTCCAATGGTTTTTTGTTTCAGCAAGAGTTTGGTCAATCCTCGGCCTCTTTTCCCTCTTTTTGTTTTTTTCTTTTTGTTGGATTTCGTGCGTGAAAAAAATCCTTTTTAATGTTTTTTTTTTATTGTTGTTATTGTTTGTAATGGTACTATGTGCTCTGGTTTGTCTGGAGCTCTCTCTTTGTTCTGGCATCTGTCGGCATCGTGCGATTGTAGCGTAACTGGCTTTTTGTTCTAGCTTGTCTGTATTGCTAGTTTGAGTAATGGTCCCTGGTAATGGGGACTCTACTTCAATAGCCATATCCTCCTCTATCTCCTCTAATATGGCATACCTATTTGGTGATAATATGGAGCCGTTTTCATGTTTTTTATTTTTATTATTATTATTACCATTGTTGGTCCTAATTTCCTGTATCAGTGGTAATGGTGTTATGTGTATTTCATTATCTTTATTACTGGTATTAGGCTCCTTTGTGGGACTTTCTTCATGTACTGTTAGGTTACTCATGGTGCAGTCGCACCATGTACTGTCAATGGTGTCGAATTCTTCCTCCATTATTGGGCAGTTCTCCTGTTGGGTATTTTCTGTAATGGTTTTACTTTCTATTCCTAATTCGTCTCTTTTAAATTTCCTGATTTTTTTGTTTATTATAAGATCTTCTTTATTTTTTATTCTATTTTTTATGGATCTAGATATTTTAATCAGATCATCCTCTTCTTTATAGGGTCTTATTTTGTCAAATAGTTCTAGTATTTCTCGGCTGTTCCTGTTTAAGCTGACTTTCCTCTTCACTATTACAAATATGACCGCCCTTTTTGAAAAGTCATGGAGTAAGGCGTCCCATTCTTTTAAGGTTGCTGTATCGCCCAAGTCTCCATTAAGAGATTTTGGTATTTTAAGTCCCTTTGGTATGGTGTCATTTATCAGGTATTCTTCTAAGGAGGACACTTCCCATAAGTCCCGCATTTCTGTAATTAATAGTTGTTCTAGTTTTTTATATTGTTGGTAACTTCCTTTTTATTATCATTCCAGTTGTAATTTGGTTTATTGTTTTTTTCTTTCTTATTGTTGAAAAATGATTGAACGAAAGTAATTCTTTCTCTCCTATCATTCCACAATTCACTCATGCTTAAGGACTAGAGGTATGCTGCAGGGAGATGGTAACAATAGTAATAAAGGGGTTAAAGATACGTATTGATACGTGTAAGTCTGCCTGTATGGGGAGATCCTGCTGCTTAGTGTCTGAAAAGGAGCTATTGTTCTCCCTGGTTAAGTGTATGGAAAGTAAATATATCACCCGTAGGTGATAAGAGACACAAGCGCTGGTACACAATAACAATCGGCTGGTCCTTAAAGTTTGCACTGTACCTAGTGCCAGTCTGAATGACCAGGTGGTGTGCTGTTAGAATAAGTGGTTTCAGAATATGAATCAATATCGGAATCAGACCATATAATCAATTGTTGGGGAAGAGTACATGGTTTATTATATATAGATATTGGCACTAGGAATAGGGTGGTAAGGGAGTGGTTAATGCTGATATAACCACTACCCTCAGTACCTTGTTTGTTCTTCACTCCAAAATGTTCCCTCTGTCGATGCTCCACTGTGCTGATTCTTCTGGGTTCCTTTTGTAAGGATATTGGTGTCCTTTCAGATTGCGGCGTTCTTCTTGCTCACCTGTCAGCAGCATCGCGGCCCCGGCCGGAAGCACGCGCGGCGCGAGGGAGCTTGATCTGTTACCCGGGAAACCTGCTTGCGGTGACGTCACCTGGTACGAGTATGGTGGCCTCCGTAAGACAAAAGACTGTAACCTACGCGTTTCAGAGCCAAAGCGGGCTCCTTCGTGAGGGTTAGTCTACGCATTGTTCATTGGAGGTTTAAATAGCTCGTCTGGTTTCCTACGGTAACGGATAAACACTGTTCTTGGAGTGAAAGAAGTGCCGGTATATCAGTCTTTAGTGGATATGTTAAATGCGATTTTTTTCCCATGGATTCTGTCTGGAATTCATTGTTTATTCATATATTTATTGGTACAATATTTTTGGTTAGATTATAATAAAGAGCAGCACTACAAATTGTTTTGGTTATATATGTATTTATAGGGCACCACCAATCTGTTGATTATTATTGATGTGTTAGTTGGTGATTGTTTATTACTGAAATGCAAATAGGTCTATTTCCTGGTTTAGTCCATTTGGGGCTAAACTGTTGCATCTAAAAATCCATTTGCTTTCAGTTCTGGACATAGCTTTGATATAGTCGCCTCCCCTCCTATCCTGCTTGACACTTTCTATACCCCCAAAACTAGATCCTAGGAATTTTCCCTGATGAAATTCTGTGTAGTGGCGTGATAGTGGGTGATTCTCTGATTTCTTTTTGATGTTATTGGTGTGTTCTCTTATTCACTTTATCATTCTTGATGGAGGGGGCCACTAAATTGGCCAGGTTTGGAGCTTTTTTAAAAATGAAAGTAGGTTTATTGGGGATCTTATTGCCAATAATTTTATCATATTTTAAAATATCCCAGTATTTATATATGATTTTTTTGAAGTTATTGACCCCTATACTGTATGTTGATTAAAGGTATACCTGTCACACAGCGCCTAAAAAATAGCCCTGACATTTATATTCCTCTAAATCAGTACTGTTTTAGCTGGTCAAATTATTTGTAGTGACCGTAAAAGCACAGTTTTTGTTCTGGGTTGAAAAACTATTCCCAAATTTGCCATTTTCAAAATTGTGGTGAACGGGAACAATGAGGAAAACATCTAGTAAGGGACGCGGACGTGGACATGGTCGTGGTGGTGTTAGTGAACCCTCTGGTGCTGGGAGAGAACGTGGCCGTTCTGCCACAGCCACACGTCCTAGTGTACCAACTACCTCAGGTCCCAGTAGCCGCCAGAATTTACAGGGATATTTGGTGGGGCCCAATGCCGTTCTAAGGATGGTAAGGCCTGAGCAGGTACAGGCATTAGTCAATTGGGTGGCCGACAGTGCATCCAGCACATTCACATTATCTCCCACCCAGTCTTCTGCAGAAAGCGCACAGATGGCGCATGAAAACCAAGCCCATCAGTCTGTCACATCACCCCCATGCATATCAGGGAAACTGTCTGAGCCTCAAGTTATGCAGCAGTCTCTTATGCTGTTTGAAGACTCTGCTGCCAGGGTTTCCCAAGGGCATCCACCTAGCCCTTCGTCAGGGGTGGAAGAGATAGAATGCACTAACGCACAACCACTTATGTTTCCTGATGATGAGGACATGGGAATACCACCTCAGCACGTCTCTGATGATGATGAAACATAGGTGCCAACTGCTGCGTCTTTCTGCAGTGTGCAGACTGAACAGGAGGTCAAGGATCAAGACTGGGTGGAAGACGATGCAGGGGACGATGAGGTCCTAGACCCCACATGGAATAAAGGTCGTGCCACTGACTTTCAGAGTTCGGAGGAAGAGGCAGTGGTGAGACCGAGCCAACAGCGTAGCAAAAGAGGGAGCAGTGGGCAAAATCAGAACACCCGCCGCCAAGAGACTCCGCCTGCTACTGACCGCTGCCATCTGGGACCGAGCACCCCAAAGGCAGCTTCAAGGAGTTCCCTGGCATGGCACTTCTTCAAACAATGTGCTCACGACAAGACCCGAGTGGTTTGCACGCTGTACCATCAGAGCCTGAAGCGAGGCATTAACGTTCTGAACCTTAGCACAACCTGCATGACCAGGCACCTGCATGCAAAGCATGAACTGCAGTGGAGTAAACACCTTAAAAACAAGGAAGTCACTCAGGCTCCCCTGCTACCTCTTCTGCTGCTGCTGCCTCGGCCTCTTCTGCTGCTGCAGCCTCGGCCTCTTCCTCCGCCTCTGGAGGAACGTTGGCACCTGCCGCCCAGCAAACATGGGATGTTTCACCAACACCACCACCTGCGTCACCAAGCATCTCAACCATGTCACGCGGCAGCGTTCAGCTCTCCATCTCACAAACATTTGAGTGAAAGCGTAAATTCCCACCTAGCCACCCTCGATCCCTGGCCCTGAATGCCAGCATTTCTAAACTACTGGCCTATGAAATGCTGTCATTTAGGCTGGTGGACACAGACAGCTTCAAACAGCTCATGTCGCTTGCTGTCCCACAGTATGTTGTTCCCAGCCGCCACTACTTCTCCAAGAGAGCCGTGCCTTCCCTGCACAACCAAGTGTCCGATAAAATCAAGTGTGCACTGCGCAACGCCATCTGTGGCAAGGTCCACCTAACCACAGATACGTGGACCAGTAAGCACGGCCAGGGACGCTATATCTCCCTAACTGCACACTGGGTAAATGTAGTGGCGGCTGGGCCCCAGGCGGAGAGCTGTTTGGCGCACGTCCTTCCGCCGCCAAGGATCGCAGGGCAACATTCTTTGCCTCCTGTCTCCTCCTCCTCCTACTCAGCTTCCTCCTCCTCTTCTTCCACCTGCTCATCCAGTCAGCCACACACCTTCACCACCAACTTCAGCACAGCCCGGGGTAAACGTCAGCAGGCCGTTCTGAAACTCATATGTTTGGGGGACAGGCCCCACACCGCACAGGAGTTGTGGCGGGGTATAGAACAACAGACCGACGAGTGGTTGCTGCCGGTGAGCCTCAAGCCCGGCCTGGTGGTGTGCGATAATGGGCGAAATCTCGTTGCAGCTCTGGGACTAGCCGGTTTGACGCACATCCCTTGCCTGGCGCATGTGCTGAATTTGGTGGTGCAGAAGTTCATTCGCAACTACCCCGACATGTCAGAGCTGCTGCATAAAGTGCGGGCCGTCTGTTCGCTCTTCCGGCGTTCACACCCTGCCGCTGCTCGCCTGTCTGCGCTACAGCGTAACTTCGGCCTTCCCGGTCACTGCCTCATATGCGACGTGCCCACCAGGTGGAACTCCACCTTGCACATGCTGGACAGACTGTGCGAGCAGCAGCAGGCCATAGTGGAGTTTCAGCTGCAGCACGCACGGGTCAGTCGCACTGCGGAACAGCACCACTTCACCACCAATGACTGGCCCTCCATGCGAGACCCGTGTGCCCTGTTGCGCTGTTTCGAGTACTCCACCAACATGGCCAGTGGCGATGACGCCGTTATCAGCGTTACAATACCACTACTATGTCTCCTTGAGAAAACACTTAGGGCGATGATGGAAGAGGAGGTGGCCCAGGAGGAGGAAGAAGAGGAAGAGGGGTAATTTTTAGCACTTTCAGGCCAGTCTCTTCGAAGTGACTCAGAGAGGGGTTTTTTGCAACAGCAGAGGCCAGGTACAAATGTGGCCAGACAGGGCCCACTACTGGAGGACGAGGAGGACGAGGATGAGGAGGAGGTGGAGGAGGATGAGGATGAAGCATGTTCACAGCGGGGTGGCACCCAAAGCAGTACCTGTGCACACCCCTCCACGTACTGACTGATGGTTCGGCCCCATTCAACTTCTGGGTCTCCAAATTGTCCACGTGGCCAGAGCTAGCCTTTTATGCCTTGGAGGTGCTGGCCTGCCCGGCGGCCAGCGTTTTGTCTGAACGTGTATTCAGCACGGCAGGGGGCGTCATTACAGACAAACGCAGCAGCCTGTCTACAGCCAATGTGGACAAGCTGACGTTCATAAAAATGAACCAGGCATGGATCCCACAGGACCTGTCCATCCCTTGTGCAGATTAGACATTAACTACCTCCCCTTAACAATATATTATTGTACTTCAGGGCACTTCCTCATTCAATCCTATTTTTATTTTCATTTTACCATTATATTGCGGGGCAACCCAAAGTTGAATGAACCTCTCCTCTGTCTGGGTGCCGGGGCCTAAATATGTGACAGGGGCCTGTTCCAGTGGTGGGTGACGTGAAGCCTGATTCTCTGCTATAAAATGAAAAGACTGATTCTGTGCTGACATGAAGCCAGATTCTCTGTTACGGGACCTCTCTCCTCTGCCTGGGTGCCGGGGCCTAAATATGTGACAGTGGCCTGTTCCAGTGGTGGGTGACGTGAAGCCTGATTCTCTGCTATGACATGAAGACTGATTCTGTGCTGACATGAAGCCTGATTCTCTGTTACGGGACCTCTCTCCTCTGCCTGGGTGCCTGGGCCTAAATATGTGACAGTGGCCTGTTCCAGTGGTGGGTGACGTGAAGCCTGATTCTCTGCTATGACATGAAGACTGATTCTCTGCTGACATAAAAGCCAGATTCTCTGTTACGGGACCTCTCTCCTCTGCCTGGGTGCCTGGGCCTAAATATGTGACAGTGGCCTGTTCCAGTGGTAAGTGACGTGAAGCCTGATTCTCTGCTATGACATGAAGACTGATTCTCTGCTGACATGAAGCCAGATTCTCTGTTACGGGACCTCTCTTCTCTGTCTGGGTGCCGGGGCCTAAATATGTGACAGTGGCCTGTTCCAGTGGTGGGTGACGTGAAGCCTGATTCTCTGCTATGACATGAAGACTGTTTCTGTGCTGACATGAAGCCTGATTCTCTGTTACGGGACCTCTCTCCTCTGCCTGGGTGCCTGGGCCTAAATATGTGACAGCGGCCTGTTCCAGTGGTGGATGACGTGAAGCCTGATTCTCTGCTATGACATGAAGACTGATTCTGTGCTGACATGAAGCCTGATTCTCTGTTACGGGACCTCTCTCCTCTGCCTGGGTGCCTGGGCCTAAATATGTGACAGTGGCCTGTTCCAGTGGTGGGTGACGTGAAGCCTGATTCTCTGCTATGACATGAAGACTGATTCTCTGCTGACATGAAGCCAGATTCTCTGTTACGGGACCTCTCTCCTCTGCCTGGGTGCCTGGGCCTAAATATGTGACAGTGGCCTGTTCCAGTGGTAAGTGACGTGAAGCCTGATTCTCTGCTATGACACGAAGACTGATTCTCTGCTGACATGAAGCCGGATTCTCTGTTACGGGACCTCTCTCCTCTGCCTGGGTGCCTGGGCCTAAATATGTGACAGTGGCCTGTTCCAGTGGTGGGTGACGTGAAGCCTGATTCTCTGCTATGACATGAAGACTGATTCTCTGCTGACATGAAGCCTGAATCTCTGTTACGGGACCTCTCTCCTCTGTCTGGGTGCCAGGGCCTAAATGTGTGACAGTGGCCTCTTCCAGTGGTGGGTGACGTGAAGCCTGATTCTCTGCTATGACATGAAGACTGATTCTGTGCTGACATGAAGCCAGATTCTCTGTTACGGGACCTCTCTCCTCTGTCTGGGTGCCAGGGCCTAAATGTGTGACAGTAGCCTCTTCCAGTGGTGGGTGACGTGAAGCCTGATTCTCTGCTATGACATGAAGACTGATTCTGTGCTGACATGAAGCCATATTCTCTTACGGGACCTCTCTCCTCTGTCTGGGTGCTGGGGCCTAAATATGTGACAGTGGCCTGTTCCAGTGGTGGGTGACGTGAAGCCTGATTCTCTGCTATGACATGAAGACTGATTCTGTGCTGACATGAAGCCTGATTCTCTGTTACAGGACCTCTCTCCTCTGCCTGGGTGCCTGGGCCTAAATATGTGACAGTGGCCTGTTCCAGTGGTGGGTGACGTGAAGCCTGATTCTCTGCTATGACATGAAGACTGATTCTCTGCTGACATGAAGCCAGATTCTCTGTTACGGGACCTCTCTCCTCTGCCTGGGTGCCTGGGCCTAAATATGTGACAGTGGCCTGTTCCAGTGGTGGGTGACGTGAAGCCTGATTCTCTGCTATGACATGAAGACTGATTCTCTGCTGACATGAAGCCAGATTCTCTGTTACGGGACCTCTCTTCTCTGTCTGGGTGCCTGGGACTAAATATGTGACAGTGGCCTGTTCCAGTGGTGGGTGACGTGAAGCCTGATTCTCTGCTATAACATGAAGACTGATTCTGTGCTGACATGAAGCCAGATTCTCTGTTACGGGACCTCTCTCCTCTGCCTGGGTGCCTGGGCCTAAATATGTGACAGTGGCCTGTTCCAGTGGTGGGTGACGTGAAGCCTGATTCTCTGCTATGACATGAAGACTGATTCTGTGCTGACATGAAGCCAGATTCTCTGTTACGGGACCTCTCTCCTCTGTCTGGGTGCCAGGGCCTAAATGTGTGACAGTGGCCTCTTCCAGTGGTGGGTGACGTGAAGCCTGATTCTCTGCTATGACATGAAGACTGATTCTGTGCTGACATGAAGCCAGATTCTCTGTTACGGGACCTCTGTCTGGGTGCCGGGGCCTAAATATGTGACAGTGGCCTGTTCCAGTGGTGGGTGACGTGAAGCCTGATTCTCTGCTATGACATGAAGACTGATTCTGTGCTGACATGAAGCCAGATTCTCTGTTACTGGACCTCTCTCCTCTGTCTGGGTGCCAGGGCCTAAATGTGTGACAGTGGCCTCTTCCAGTGGTGGGTGACGTGAAGCCTGATTCTCTGCTATGACATGAAGACTGATTCTGTGCTGACATGAAGCCAGATTCTCTGTTACGGGACCTCTCTCCTCTGTCTGGGTGCCAGGGCCTAAATGTGTGACAGTGGCCTCTTCCAGTGGTGAGTGACGTGAAGCCTGATTCTCTGCTATGACATGAAGACTGATTCTGTGCTGACATGAAGCCAGATTCTCTGTTACGGGACCTCTCTCCTCTGTCTGGGTGCCAGGGCCTAAATGTGTGACAGTGGCCTCTTCCAGTGGTGGGTGACGTGAAGCCTGATTCTCTGCTATGACATGAAGACTGATTCTGTGCTGACATGAAGCCAGATTCTCTGTTACGGGACCTCTCTCCTCTGTCTGGGTGCCGGGGCCTAAATATGTGACAGTGGCCTGTTCCAGTGGTGGGTGACGTGAAGCCTGATTCTCTGCTATAACATGAAGACTGATTCTCTGCTGACATGAAGCCAGATTCTCTGTTACGGGACCTCTCTCCTCTGTCTGGGTGCTGGGGCCTAAATATGTGACAGTGGCCTGTTAAAGTGGTGGGTGACGTGAAGCCCGATTCTCTGCTATGACATGAAGACTGATTCTCTGCTGACATGAAGCCAGATTCTCTGCTATGGCATGAAGAGACTGATTCTCTGCTGACATGAAGCCAGATTCTCTGCTATGGCATAAAGAGACTGATTCTCTGCTGACGTGAAGCCAGATTCTCTGCTATGGGACCTCTGTCCAATTGATATTGGTTAATTTTTATTTTTTTATTTTTATTTTAATTCATTTCCCTATCCACATTTGTTTGCAGGGGATTTACCGACATGTTGCTGCCTTTTGCAGCCCTCTAGCTCTTTCCTGGGCTGTTTTACAGCCTTTTTAGTGCCGAAAAGTTCGGGTCCCCATTGACTTCAATGGGGTTCGGGTTCGGGACGAAGTTCGGGTCGGGTTCGGATCCCGAACCCGAACATTTCCGGGAAGTTCGGCCGAACTTCTCGAACCCGGACATCCAGGTGTTCGCTCAACTCTATTAACAAGACATAAAAAAATATGTTAAAAAGAGTGGTGTCTAAGGATGGGAGGGACTGGGATCTTCTTCTGCCTTATCTCATGTTCGCAGTGCGAGAAGTGCCCCAGGCCTCTACCGGGTTCTCGCCCTTCGAACTGCTATACGGCAGACACCCTCGTGGGAACAACAAAACACACCGCACAAAAGTGTTGAGTACGTCACCCAGATGCAGGGACGGATAGAAACAGTGTTTCTCTGGTTAGGGAGCATATGGAGGCAGCGCAGCGAGCCCAGAGTAGGGTCTATAATCGGCAGGCTCGGGTCCGAAACTTTTACCCGGGTGTTGGTTCTGGTACCGACTGTAGACAGTAAGTTCCTAGCTAGGTGACAGGGGCCCTACGAGGTACTTGAAAAAATTGGAGAGGTAGATTACAAAGTACACCAGCCAGGGAGGCGAAAGCCGCAGTAGGTGTACCATGTGAATCTGCTCAAGCCATGGAAGAAAAGGGAAACCTGTACGGAAGACAGCCCACGACCAGAGTTCCTAGGGGAAGCGGTTTCGGCCCCTCGGTCTGAAGTAGGGGAAGCGGCTGCCACAGTGAAAATTGCTGACAGCCTCTCCTCTAAACAGGCTCAGGAAGCCAGGGAGTTCATTAGTCGGAACACGGATGTGTTCTCAGACCTCTCTGGACGCACGTCCGTAATCCGGCATTACATTATCACTGAGCCTCAGGCGAAAGTCAGGTTAAAACCGTACCGGGTACCCGAGGCTCGGCGACAAGCCATCATGGAAGAAGTGCAGCTAATGCTCCAGCTGGGAGTCAAAAAGTGAGTGGGCCAGTCCGATAGTATTAATACTCAAGCCAGACGGGACATTGCGGTTCTGTAATGACTTCTGCAAACTTAATGAGGGGTCCAAGTTTGACGCGTATCCCATGCCCCGAGTGGATGAGCTTATTGAAAAGTTGGGCCAAGCCCGGTATTTTTCTGTGTTGGACCTCACCCAAGGGTACTGGCAGGTACCCTTGACGGAGGCTGCCAAATGAAAAACGGCTTTCGTCACGTCAGAGGGGCTGTATCAGTACAAGGTATTACCCTTTGGTCTACATGGCGCTCCCGCCACGTTTCAAAGGCTAATGGATATAGTACACCGTCCACATCGTTGATACGCTTCGCTGTACCTGGACGATATCGTTATCCATAGCACCAACTGGGAAAGTCACCTACCTAAAGTACAGGCTGTAGTGGACTCCCTTAAGAAGGCTGGCTTAACCACTAACCCAAAAAAGTGCACGATAGGGTTAGAAGAGACCAAGTACCTGGGGTATGTAATTGGGCACGGAATGATCAAAGCTCAGGTGAACAAAATTAAGGCAATTAGGAATTGGCCCCGACCTGTCACTACTCGGCAAGTAAAGTCATTCCTGGGTATGGTGGGGTACTATATGAGGTTTGTCCCCAATTTTGCTACAGTCGCCGCACCATTGCCAGGCCTTTCGAAGGGACGCAAGTCAGTGACGGTCCACTGGAATGAGCAGGCGGAAAAGGCTTTCTCCGCTTTGAAGTCGGCCCTGTGTGGGTCCCCGGTTCTGGTGACGCCCGACTTCAAAAGGGACTTTATAGTGCAGACCGATGCCTTCTAGGTAGATCTCGGTGCTGTACTGTCTCAAGATGTTGAGGGGGAGGAGCATCCCGTTGTCTTCCTCAGCCGGAAGCTCACCCCAGACGAGACTAGGTACAGTATAGTGGAGAGAGAGTGCCTGGCGATTAAGTGGGCACTCGAGTCTCTCCGCTATTATCTTTTGGGGAGAAAGTTCCGTCTGGTGACTGACCACTCCCCTCTCAAGTGGATGAGCCAGGCCAAAGAGAGGAATTCTCAGGTCACCAGTTGGTTCTCATCTTTGCAAAACTTTAAGTTTTCCGTGGAACACAGGGCAGGCAGGTTACAGGGTCCAATGTCTGGCAAGTGATCACCCCCTCAGAGTTGAACAAAGGGGGTGTAACACCCCAGAGTTGTGCTACGAAACTCTTTTATACCGCTACAACCTGTTAAGTGTATTTACCTGGTCATTTAATGTAATTTTACATCATATTCTCACAAATGTGCATTGTAAAGCCTTGTAAATATATATTGCTGTAATTTCTATGTTCACCAGCAAGTGCCAGCAATGTGTTCAGCAAGGATTTAGCTAGTTTAGTGTTTCTGAACTAGAATAGTTCATTCCAGTTCAGCTCCCCCCTCTATGAGCAGAGTGGGCTGGCCCATGTCCTGCCTCATGGGGAGAGAAGGAAGTTAAGTTAGTGTGCCAGCCACTCCGGCTAGGGGAAGGCTGTGCGAGTAGACTATTATACAATAGACTATTATACACATATCCTGACCCACTGCATAATTTGGCGTCAGAGTGCATACCCCGGTCCGGCTCTATTGCAGGGGGATGTATGTAAGAAGGAACTAAGGGCCGTCATTGATGGAAAATACGTGTCACCGAGGTTCCTGGCCTTGGTGAGGTAAGAACCGGATTTTTCCCTGAAGTGTCAGTTTTAAGTTGCAGTCTGACACTTCAGCTGTTAGTATGGCTGTAAAGCCGATCCGGGCCGGTTCTTATTGGGAGCAGCCAAAGAGCAGGGTGGGTGGCTGTTCCCCATGGTTCCAGGCCAGGTTTTGGGCTGGGATATAAAAACCCAGCCAGCACGTTCAGCTGGTGTGGATTATCCTCCATGACAGAGAAGCTGAGGAGTCTGTGGTTTGAGACACTGAGGCCATCTATTTGTGAGAGCCGCATGCTGGGGAAACAGGCCTCTAAAGCCTGCTGCGGACTGCGGGTGAAAATCATCTGCTGACCAGGTGAAGTCTTTTTGCACTGTGGACTTTGTGTGGTGTGAACAGGCACCAAAACTGAACACTTACTTTTGGCTTGTTTTTTTTTTCCCTAGGTGTGAATAAACACTGAACTTTGATTTACAACCTTTGTTTTTGCCTCTGTACTGCGTCTGCTTACCCTGCCTACCAGAGCGAATCCCCAGACTGGATATTAGATATTTTTTGGATGCGCACACTTTACACTGGAGATGTTGAACAGCTAATGTCACTGTATGCAGCGGACACCGTCTACAGGAAAAATTCACTGGATGTCACAGATAAATTTTTTCGGCGCACACGTTACACTGCAGATGTGGCACTGGTTATGTCACTGTCAGAAGTGGACACCGTCTATTGAAAAAGTACACTGTATGTCACAGATATTTTTTTGGATGCGCACACTTTACACTGGAGATGTGGCACAGCTAATGTCGCTGTCTGCAGCGGCTTAACTATTGTATGCTATTTAGCACAGGATGTGTTAAAAATAGATATTGCTGCCACACACAATAGTCTTTAGAAGGACTTTTGGGTCTGTAAAGTTTTAGCAATTTAGCGCAGGTTGCCTAAAAATACAGATTGCTGGCACCTGTCTTGCCGAATTTGTGGCTTCTCCATCTCCCCCTCTTTGACTAAATGTGATCGGATTGGAGGACATTGATTTTTCGGAGATATTTTATGTGACTACCTCTGGACACCAGGAAATGCGTTGATAATTTGTCTACTGGATTTTTTTTTTGTTTTTGTTTTTCCTCTTACTATTAACAACATCTTTTGTCCTAAATAATTTTTATTTTATTTTTCTCTCCTTAATAGTACTAATACTATCTGGACTAAGGTGAAACGTAGGGTTTTGTCTAATTGGACTGCTTGTTATAATATTTTAATATATTGTAAACTGTAGCTTTGTTGGATGGTAACAGATTTAATGTTCGTGATTAAGACAACTGTACTTCTGTACCTCTGAGATAATTGTTGGGAATTGTTGTGATAAGATAAGATAAGGTAAGATAAGATGCCTTTATTGTCACTGTACAGAGGGGAAGCAAACCAGGCTGGTGCAGTGAGCTGCATTTATATTAATATAAGCAGATATATAACGCGAGTTTGACCGCGACGCGTGGTTGATTAAGTGTGGTTGATTAAGTGTGTGACTTAAGATTAAGAGAGGGAGTATCTGAGAGCTAAATTATTTGTGGACATTGATAAGTGGCTGTGTTTGACTGTATTTTGTGCTATGATAACACTTTTTTTTTTCTTTCTTTCTCCAGGGGTTGCACAGGTGAGCAAGTAGGGTGTGGCTGTTTAATTAGGGTGTGGCTGTCTAATTAGGAGACTTTAAAAACTCAGCAGTAAGAACAGCACAGCCTTTTTGATTCCAGAGGGGAAGCAAACCAGGCTGGTGCAGTGAGCTGCATTTATATCAATATAAGCAGATATATAACGCGAGTTTGACCGCGACGCGTGGTTGATTAAGTGTGGTTGATTAAGTGTGTGACTTAAGATTAAGTGACTTTATATTCAGGGACTTCGGAGGGGGACTGCAATTAGCCTGTATATTATTACTACATTGTATTGTATTTTTTTTCTTTTGTGGTGTAATCCCCATTTAGTATGTGTTGCACAATTGACAACGCAGTCCAGTGCACATCTTGCATGATGTATGCAGTCCTGGAACAGCCGTTCCAGGGTGAATTTCTTTGTTCAAGATGTGAGCAAATTACCCGTTTGGAATCGCTAATCGAGTCTCTAAATGGGCAAGTTGCAACACTGAGAGGCATTGACAATTTGCAAAAAAGTTTGCTTCTCACCGAGCAAGCACTCTTTGGGGTAGATGAGGGAGAGGGTGACAGAGAGGAGGCTGAGGAAAGTGAGGTAGCTAGCTGGGTAACATTTAGAAAGCGGGGTAGAGGGAAGAGTGCCAGGGAGGCTAGCCCTGATCTGACACACCCCAACAAGTTTGCACGTTTGGCAGATGAGGGGGATGTCAGTCCAGGGACGGCACTGCCGCAGCCGGACACTTCCTCTGCCAGTCAGGGGAATGTCAGCTCCGGTAAGCAGGGGACCAGGAGAGCAGGGCAGGCCAGACAGGTGCTGGTAGTGGGAGACTCAATTATTAGGGGAACAGATAGGGAAATCTGTCACAAAGACCGTGATCGCCGAACAGTGTGCTGTCTTCCTGGCGCTAGAGTTCGACATATCGCGGATCGGGTTGACAGATTACTGGGAGGGGCTGGAGAAGATCCAGCGGTCATGGTCCATATCGGAACCAATGACAAAGTTAGGGGTAGGTGGAGAGTCCTTAAAAATGATTTCAGGGATTTAGGGCAAAAGCTTAGGGCAAGGACCTCAAAGGTAGTATTTTCCGAAATACTACCGGTACCACGGGCCACACAAGAAAGGCAGCGGGAGATTAGGGAAATTAACAAGTGGCTCAAGAACTGGTGTAGGATGGAGGGGTTTGGGTTCCTGGAGAACTGGGCCGACTTCGCTGTCGGCTACAGCCTCTATCGTAGGGACGGGCTGCACCTCAATGGGGAAGGAGCAGCTGTGTTGGGGAAGAAGATGGCTAGAAGGTTGGAGGAGTGTTTAAACTAGGGACTGGGGGGGAGGGTAATTACACTATAGAAGGGGAAGATAGTGCAGATAGAGACCGGGGGCAAGGTAGTGGGACTGGGGGAGAAATGGAAGGAGGGACAAGAACAGTTCAGAAGGAAAGGTGTAGGGTAAAAGATATACATAAACCTCTCATATGTATGTATACTAATGCCAGAAGTCTGACTAATAAAACTGGTGAACTGGAATTAGTGATGTGTGAGGAGGACTATGACATAGTGGGAATAACTGAGACATGGCTGGATGATAGCTATGACTGGGCAGTTAATGTACAAGGTTACAGTCTGTTCAGAAAGGATCGTCAAAACCGGAGAGGTGGAGGGGTCTGCCTTTATGTAAAATCTTGTCTAAAGCCCACACTCCGTGAAGATATAAGTGAGGGACATGAACATGTGGAGTCACTGTGGGTAGAGATACATGGAGCTAAAAACAACAATAAATTACTAATAGGAGTCTACTATAAACCACCTAATATACCAGAGTCCACAGAAAATCTACTACTAAACGAGATAGACAAGGCGGCAAATCATAATGAGGTGGTTATTATGGGGGACTTCAACTACCCAGATATAGACTGGGAAACTGAAACTTGTATATCTCATAAAGGAAACAGATTCTTGGCAATAACCAAAGACCATTATCTCTCCCAACTGGTTCAGGACCCGACTAGAGGGACGGCCATACTGGACTTAATATTAACCAATAGACCTGACAGAACAACAGACGTGCAGGTTGGGGGACACCTGGGAAATAGTGACCATAAAGTAATAACCTTCCAATTATCATTCAAAAGAGCGTTTCTACAGGGAGAAACAAAAATACCAAACTTCAAAAAAGCTAAATTTAGCCAACTAAGAGAGGCCATAGGCCTAACTAACTGGGACAAAGTCCTCAAAAATAAAAATACAGCCAAAAAATGGGATATCTTTAAAAACATCCTAAAATCTCATTGTGAGAGGTACATACCGTATGGGAATAAAAGGTTAAGGAACAAAAAGAAACCAATGTGGATAAACAGAACTGTAAAGAAAGCAATAAATGACAAAAAGAAAGCATATAAAACCCTAAAACAGGAGGGTAGCACGGAAGCACTGAAAAACTATAAGGAAAAAAACAGAACATGTAAAAAACAAATAAAAGCGGCCAAACTAGAGACCGAGAGATTAATTGCCAAACAGAGTAAAACTAACCCTAAAATGTTCTTCAATTATATAAATGTTAAAAAGTATAAATCTGAAGGTGTCGGCCCTTTAAAGAGTAATGAGGGGGGAGTTGCAGAGAGCGACGAGGAGAAAGCAAAGCTGTTAAATATTTTTTTCTCCAATGTATTCACTGAGGAAAATAAACTGTCAGATGAAATGCTGAATGCTGAAATAAATTCGCCATTAAAAGTGTCCTGTCTGACCCAGGAAGAAGTACAACAGCGACTTAAAAAAATCAAAATAGACAAATCGCCAGGACCGGATGGCATACACCCCCGTATCCTAAGGGAATTAAGTAATGTCATAGCCAGACCCTTATTTCTGATATTTGCGGACTCTGTACTGACAGGGAATGTCCCACAGGATTGGCGCATGGCAAATGTGGTGCCAATATTCAAAAAGGGTCCAAAAACAGAGCCTGGAAACTATAGGCCGGTAAGTTTAACATCTGTTGTGGGTAAACTGTTTGAAGGTTTTCTGAGAGATGCTATGTTAGAGCATCTTATGGGAAATAAGCAAATAACGCCATATCAGCATGGCTTCGTGAGGGATCGGTCATGTCAAACTAATTTAATCAGTTTCTATGAGGAGGTAAGTACTAGACTTGACAGCGGCAAATCAATGGATGTCGTGTATCTGGACTTCTCCAAAGCATTTGACACTGTACCTCATAAAAGGTTAGTATATAAAATGAGAATGCTCGGACTCGGAGAAAACGTCTGTAAGTGGGTAAGTAACTGGCTCAATGATAGAAAACAGAGGGTGGTTATTAACGGTACATACTCAGATTGGGTCACTGTCACTAGTGGAGTACCTCAGGGGTCAGTATTGGGCCCTATTCTCTTCAATATATTTATTAATGATCTTGTAGAAGGCTTGCATAGTAAAATATCAATTTTCGCAGATGACACTAAACTGTGTAAAGTAATTAACACTGAAGAGGACAGTATACTACTACAGAGGGATCTGGATAGATTGGAGGCTTGGGCAGATAAGTGGCAGATGAGGTTTAACACTGAGAAATGTAAAGTTATGCACATGGGAAGGAATAATGCAAGTCACCCGTACATACTAAATGGTAAAACACTCGGTAACACTGACATGGAAAAGGATCTAGGAATTTTAATAAACAGCAAACTAAGCTGCAAAAAACAGTGTCAGGCAGCGGCTGCCAAGGCCAATAAGATAATGGGTTGCATCAAAAGGGGCATAGATGCCCGTGATGAGAACATATTCCTACTACTTTACAAATCACTGGTCAGACCACACATGGAGTACTGTGTACAGTTCTGGGCTCCTGTAAACAAGGCAGACATAGCAGAGCTGGAGAGGGTCCAGAGGAGGGCAACTAAAGTAATAACTGGAATGGGGCAACTACAGTACCCTGAAAGATTATCAAAATTAGGGTTATTCACGTTAGAAAAAAGACGACTGAGGGGAGATCTAATTACTATGTATAAATATATCAGGGGGCAGTACAGAGATCTATCCCATCATCTATTTATCCCCAGGACTGTGACTGTGACGAGGGGACATCCTCTGCGTTTGGAGGAAAGAAGGTTTGTACACAAACATAGAAAAGGGTTCTTTACGGTAAGAGCAGTGAGACTATGGAACTCTCTGCCTGAGGAGGTGGTGATGGTGAGTACAATAAAGGAATTCAAGAGGGGCCTGGATGTATTTCTGGAGTGTAATAATATTACAGGCTATAGCTACTAGAGAGGGGTCGTTGATCCAGGGAGTTATTCTGATTGTAATAAAAATAGAATGGGCACTCATATATCCGGTACACAAAGTATGCAAAGCGACTCGGGTGATGTGATAATAATATATTAATTTATTATAGCAATATGTATGTGCCAATGAATATCAATAATATTATACCATACACTATTGATATTATAACCTGAACAGAGCAATATCCCCAATATATCCTAAATGAATAAAACTGACATAAAATACACGATATATAATAAAAAATGCACAATATGTATAACAATCCACTGTTGTAGCTAATAGAAATCCGGTGCAAATAGTTGGGCTAAATAGATTATTGCTGTTATCTAAAACAGTGGCTGGCAGCAAATATATCTCCAGAGATAAATAAAGTGAATAATAATTAAATAGTGTATCCTGTGATATAAAACAGTTTGGTGTATATTATACCTCTATATACAATATATAAAGATAGTGAATATAGAAAAAATGGTGTACAATCAGTGCAAAATATAAATACAGATATATAAATATATAAATAATGTGAAAGGGTCTCTAGAGAGTCAACAATAATTTGCTGCGTCCTACTGATATAGTCTTTCTTTAATATTAGGAAATGTGGTCTGAATATCAACTGGATCCACACAATTCCTAGAGGTAGACTTGATTCCAGCAGATATCAGCCTAAACAGGCTTGAACGTAGTCAGCCACAACAAGCGCGGCAATATAAATGTATCCAGCAATGTTGCAAGGTAATTAAGCAGCAATACAATTTTCTCCGGCAATATTACAAAGACAGTGCAGATGTATCTGACAGTGTTGCGCCGGTTCAATTGTAGCCAGCAATATTACTCCGGTTCAGATATAGCAGTGCCGAGTCGGTTTTACTCACATGCAGTCCTGCTCCCACCGTGGCGTCCCACGTGGTATGGGTTCAGGAGGACTCGCCTTTAGGTAGCACGATCAGAGTCTGTCTTGTTATCCGCTGGTAATGCTGTGTATACCCGACTGTGAACGGGAGCGCTGTCTATCTCAGGCTGTGACCCTATCTGGGTCAGTTCTGGTGATAGAAGGTCTCACTCGCTGGACTATATCCAAAGGGATCCACAGTTCGGTTAGCCGCAGTTCAGATGTCCTTTTTTGGAAAGCGCTTTCTCAATTCAGTCAATAGTAGAAAACTGTAGCCGGTCTCCTGTCAGGTCCAATTGCTCCTCACCAGACGCGTTTCGAAGGCTATCTGCCTTCTTCCTCAGTGGCTAATTTGGATCTGACTGACTTGCCGGCTATTTATCCGTTTTGCCTCCAAAGGGCTCCTTATTAAACCTGGGATGGGCCCAAGAGGTCTGGATTCTCATGAATCTAATTAACATGTGTTGCGGTATTCCTGCGGTATATCTGCTGTTTTTATACACACATGCGTTTTTTATATTGTGTGTTCTTAAATCCGCTAAGATCCTTAGACATGTCCAATTTTATTATAGCAGATTGCATTTGGATCATATAAACAAAATTTCATCCAATATCATATGTTAATAAGAACACATTTTTATTAAAAAAAAATATATAAAAATAAATATATAAAATATATATAAAAACTGAACACCTTAATTAAGAACATATTAAATAGTGGGGAGCTTCTGTATAAGGTCTAAAAATATATATAAAACTCTTTATAAAATCCTTTATATAAAATAGATTATATAATTATCTTATTCTCCATGATTTTGTGGGGTATTATATCTACTACAGGTATATATAAATATTTTTATAAGGTTTATATCAACATTTTTAATAGACAGCAGGATATATCTGATGGGGCTCATCCCCTGAAATGATTCGGGCAGACTCTATAGAAGAATGGTAAATGATGGTATAGGGCCGGAGATCCACAGCGCAGGGGGGGTCATAGTGCTGCTAAACAGCCCGACTAGTACCCCCCAGTTATTCTGATTGCCTGATTGGAGTCGGGAAGGAATTTTTTATTCCCCTAAAGTGAGGAAAATTGGCTTCTACCTCACAGGGTTTTTTTTGCCTTCCTCTGGATCAACTTGTAGGATGACAGGCCGAACTGGATGGACAAATGTCTTTTTTCGGCCTTATGTACTATGTTACTATGTTACTATGTTACTAATGTAATACAATGTACAGGGTGGGCCATTTATATGGATACACCTTAATAAAATGGGAATGGTTGGTGATATTAACTTCCTGTGTGTGGCCCATTAGTATATGTGAGGGGGGAAACTTTTCAAGATGGGTGGTGACCATGGTGGCCATTTTGAAGTCGGCCATTTTGAATCCAACATTTGTTTTTTCAATAGGAAGAGGGTCATGTGACACATCAAACTTATTAGGAATTTCACAAGAAAAACAATGGTGTGCTTGGTTTTAATGTAACTTTATTCTTTCATGAGTTATTTACAAGTTTCTGACCACTTATAAAATGTGTTCAATGTGCTGCCCATTGTGTTGGATTGTCAATGCAACCCTCTTCTCCCACTCTTCACACACTGATAGCAACACCGCAGGAGAAATGCTAGCACAGGCTTCCAGTATCCGTAGTTTCAGGTGCTGCACATATCGTATCTTCACAGCATAGACAATTGCCTTCAGATGATCCCAAAGATAAAAGTCTAAAAGAGCACATAGGGTTCCTACAAAAAAGAGGGTCCCAGGGGTCTACTCCAGACATGTGTTGGTGAAATGCTTACTTGCTAAGGATCGAGATACAATATTGTCTGATGCTAGAACCTCCGAAAAATACCAGATACATGGTGAAAAGATAAGACTCTTTCCAGATTACTCAGCCGACACTAATGAACGTAGAAAAGAGTTTATAACCGTTAAAAAGAGATTAAGGGAAGCAGGTCTGAAGTATAGTTTACTCTTTCCGGCAAAATTAAGAGTGGAATATAAAGGAAGGGTTGAATTTTTTCAGACACCAGTAGAGGTCAGCGAATGGGCGGACGGGATGGGCCTTTGAGGGGGGGTGGAGGGGGGATAAGGAGCCATTATGCTAAGTAATGGAGCTGCCTCGACTGCTGATCAGCAGAGGGGGGGCTATTCAGAGGGTGGGAGGGGGAGGTATTTTGGAGAAGAGGGAGAGGGGATGTGGATTTTTTTTTTCTCTTCTCTTCCCCCTCTGCTAGATGGTTAAGATCCTTTCATTGAATGTGAGAGGTTTACAAGAGAGAGTAAAGAGATACGCTATCCTTGAATGGATGAAGAGGTTTTTGCCAGCCATCGTTTGCCTCCAAGAGACACACTTAGATAAAGAATCTTTAAGGTGGTTGGAGAAGAGATAGAGTGGAAGGGTACCATTTGGTATATACTACTTATTCTAGAGGGGTCTCAATTTTGATACATGATAAGATTAAATTTGAGTGTGTTGCATACGAGGCGGACGACTGTGGTAGGTACATCTTCTTACAATGTAATATAGAAGGGGTTAAAATGGTAATCGCAAATATATATATTCAACCACCATATAAGCCAGAGGTGTTGTATGAGTTGCACAGATTTATGTTGTATAGGCAAGAATGTATAATGATTGCGATAGGAGACTACAATGCTGTAATGGATCCAATGAACACAAAATGTAGATTTGTTTAAACTGGCCTTGGAATTTAACTGGATTGATGTTTGGCGTTATCTGAACCCGGAAGAAACCATGTATTCCTGTTATTCTAAATCGCATCAAACCTGGTCAAGAATAGATATGGTCTTGGGAAATAAAAATCTAATGTCCCAAAACAGGATTAGGATAAAGTATTTGCCTATGGCTTTATCCGATCATAGTGCTGTGGTAATGGAATTGGACTTGAACAGAAAGAAAAACTTGCCAATGTTTAAGTTTAATCCTCATTGGTTATCACTAATCTCAGATAAAGAAAGTATAATGGTGGAATTAAAAATTTTTTTGCAGGAGAATAATAACTCCGCTAGTAGATTGATAGTTTGGGATACCGCCAAGGCATATTTAAGAGGACTGTTGTTTAAAAAGGTGAATTATTGGAAGAAAAGTACTATATTGGAAAAAAAATTAGAAGAAGCAAGATTAGCATGTATAATGAACCCCACTGAAAATAATAGGAAGAAATGGGAGGAGTAACAGGAAAAGCTAAAAATACATCAGTTAGAGAGAAGTAGGAAAGAATTGCTCTTCCAATGGTTTCGGTTAGCCTCAGAGGGAGAAAAGGTTGGTAAAATGTTAGCGGGTATTGTAAAAAATCAGAGAGGGAAATCATGGATTGGGGCGATCAGAGACAATACGGACAAAATAATTAGTTCACCTGAAGGAATTAAAGTTTTTGTGGATTATTTCCAGGAACTTTATAAGTCTAGGGTAAAATATTCGAAAATAGATTTGGACCTATATTTAGACCAGATTGCTCTGAGAGAGATATCTAAGGCCCAAAAGGAATATCTGGAAAAATAAATATCTATTTTAGAAATAAAGGAGGTTTTGGGTAAGGTGAAACCTGCAAAAACACCAGGGTGTGATGGACTCCCTTTTAAAATATATAAGATCTTTGCCCAGGTGTTAATACCAGAATTACAAACGACACTGTGTGAGGCTCAAAAAATAGGGGACTTACCAGATTCCATGAAAGAAGCAATTATCACATTAATTCCAAAAAAGGGTAAAGAACAATTAGACCCCGGTTCATAAAGACCAATATCTTTGTTAAATACGGACGTTAAAATTCTGGCAAAGGTTTTGGCAGGCAGGCTCTCTAAGGTGATTAAAGGTATAATTCATGAAGATCAGACAGGTTTTATACCCGGAAGAACGTTTTATTCAAATATAAGAAGGTTGTACCTTAATATCAAAGCTAATAGAACAGAAATTGGTGAGAAAGCTATACTTTCACTGGATGCCCAAAAGGCATTTGATTGTATCGAGTGGGAGTATTTATGGGCAGTTTTGAAAAGGGTTGGTATAGGGGAGAGATTTATAAGATGGATCCAACTTATATATTCCAATCCGAGGTCTAGGGTGATGGTGGATGGGAGCTTGTCCTTGCCTCTTGCCCTTTATCGGGGTGCTAGGCAGGGATGCCCTCTCTCCCCATTACTATTTGCTATTGCAATTGAACCCTTGGCAAGTATAATAAGAAACGATAGGGAGTGTAAAGGTTTTTAATATGTGAAAGGAGATTAAAAATTATTAATGTACACTGACGATATTTTATTATTTATGCACAACACTGGGGATCAATTTAATAGAGTAACGTTTTATAATAGATAAGTTTGGTTCTTTTTCTGGGGGAAATCCTCTATGATGTTATTAGGAGATGGGCAATCACAGAGGGACTCAACGGTGCATGTGCTTGAGAAACACGAGAGTTTTAAATATTTAGGTATACAAATCTCCAGAAATATAGAAGAATATAAAAAGTTAAATGTACTCCCCGTAATAAAAGAACTTAGAACTAAAATACATATTTGGAAAAGTTTACCGTTGTCAATTCAGGGTCGGGTAAACCTAATAAAAATGATTTTTCTTCCAAAAATACTGTATGTCCTACAAAATGCCCCATTGAGGTTGCCGAAGAAGATTTTTAGGTTATTCGATAGTCTAATGGGGGATTTTATTTGGAAAGGTGCTATCCCTAGGATAAAGAAAGAAGTGCTTCAGCTCCCAGTAAGAGAGGGTGGATTAGCTGTTCCTAATAGGTTTTTTTTATTATTTAATAACACAATATAGTCAGATAAAAGGTCGTTTGAATGGTTTAGTGGGAAGGCAGGAATTAAATAAATTGGGTTGGAGAGTGGAATGGAATCACTTAGCGGTATTGGAGTCAGGTACACTGGGGAAAAATACTATATGAAATAGAATATTGAATTCAATGGAGTATAAATGTGTGGAAGTAAAAAAAATATTAGAGATTAAAGGTTATTTGCAGTACACACCTATTTGGAAAAATTTTAATTTAAAGGAATTGCAAACGATTAGGCTTTATATAGACTGGGAAAAAAAGGGGATGAAATATTTGAGGAAGATAAACTGAAGGATTTTTATACCTTGGTCAGTGAATTTGGGATCCCCCAAAGGATATCTATAAATATTTCCAGCTTAAAAATGCTTTGAAGACATCGGTGCATTTAGATAAATACAGATCACATTTTATGACCAATTTGTGCAGAAATCCATATTATTCCAAAGGGTTCACATACTTTTTCTTGCAACTGTATATACAGATACAATGATAATATCATGGGAATTGTGAAGGCTCACCTTTTTTGGTTGTGCAAAATTTAGGCACAACTCTATTGAAGGCTTTAAAGTGATTAGACTTATCTTCCGGAACTGCAGCCGCAGATTGTGAGTTCTTTTTGATGGGATATCCAGTCCCACAAAAGGAAAAATAGCAATAAGAGAAATTCTGCTTTGGCGCAAGTCCACAATGGAAACGGTCTCATAAGTATGATAATTCTTCTTTAATGGAAACAACGCGTTTCGGGGAGTGAAACTTCCCCTTCATCAGGTTTCATAGTATTACAATAGACAGACAAATATTTATAGGTACAGAACAACAAAAGACAAAAAAAACCCGCCAAAAACGAGCCCCTGGGGGCGGAGCTACCTACAGGTGTCATTTAAGACATCAGGTAAACTCAATCTAAGCAAATCTCAGTTTCATCTATACAAATCTTACTATGGTGTGATCCCATATAACCCCTCAGGGACCACCCACACGTATTTTTACGGCGGTCACTAAAGGGCCTAAGGCGGGGCCTCCGCTTTTTTTACGGCGGCCCAGTCTAGGCGCTGCACAGGTCTCCCGTGCAGCGGGGAGCAAGGACCCGGCTCTCACATGAGAGCCGCGGCCCTGCTCTAATAGCCTGGATTGGCAGGAATGCCGATCCGGGCTGTTTACCACTTTACATGCTAAAGGCAATGGTGCCCGCTGCATGTAAAGTGCTGAAAGAGGGAGCGGACTCCCTCTGTCTCCAATCGGCACTACGCAAATGCGATCGCGGGGTGCTAATGTGTGTGAAGGCTGCCTGGGGTCTGATGTGGGCCCCAGTCCAGCCTTGAGTTATTTCCAGTAGGCTGCGCCAGAAGTCAATGTCAGAATAGCATTGTGAAAAGAATGGCGTGGTATTAAACAGGCAGGAAGTGCTCAAACCCACATGCAGTTGTGCATATATATATGCAGGGGAGCAAATCCTGCACTTCCTGCCTGTTTAATACCACGCCATTCTTTTCAGTTTGTATATATATAGATGCCTGTAGGTGTATAAACTCCAATTTTAATGTGCCTGCTTTCCATCTACAGGCTACATTTAGGTGCACCTGTGAGGCCTGAGCCATATCAGCCAGTCTTGAGTGGGACTCGCAGACTCCTCCCTCCTCCCATTGCAAGCATGGTTACATGCTGGAGGTAACTGGTGAGTTGTTTGTGAGTCGGCCTCATGCTCTTGTAATTTGCCCACTGGCTCCTGGTATTGCCCACATGGCACAGGTAGGTGAGTGTTAGGTCCCGAGCTACTAGAGAAACCTTGGCGCGGTGCTCGGGCTCAGACATATCTTACACCGTAGGACAAGTTGGCTAATCTCTCAATTTTAAAATCAGTTTGAGGGTTTAGTAAGACCGCAGAGTGCACCTGTCTTTGATGTTATTTTGTTATATTGTCAGAATAGCATTGCCATTAAAATGCAATGCACTATAGGGATAGTGCATTGCATTTTAAAAGCAATCAAAAAGCTGTCTGTTATAGTCCCCTTGTGGAACTATTAAGTGGGGAAAAAAATGTAAAAAAAATAATAATTTATTCAATAAAAAAAAATCCCATAAAAAATTATGCTTTTCTTTCCATTGAAAATATGCTTTTGAAAAAAATATAAAAAATCTTCCCAAAAACATGTAATAACAGGCGATCAAGATTTTCTTGATATGTATTTGGTATCACTGTATTCGTACTGACCCAGAGAATAAAGATATTATGTTATTTATACCGAAAAATGAACGCCGTAAAATTTATAACATAAAAACGCAGTGGCAGTATTGCTGTTTTTCCCATCTCCCTCCCAGAAAGAGTTAATAAAAGTTAATCAGAAAGTTGTGTACCCCAAAATGGCACCATTAAAAACTACAACTTGTCCCGCAAACAACAAGCCCTCGTAAAGCTATATAGACGGAAAAATTAAAAAGTTATAGCTCTTGGAACGCAACGATGAAAAGAGGAAGAAAAATGCTTGGTCACTAAGGCCCAAAACAGGCTGGTCACTAAGTGGTTAAAGCTGTTTTCCGAGACTTAAATATTGAGGGCTTATTCTCACAGTAGCGCCGCAGCCTTCTTTCAGCTTTTCCTAGGCCAAGTGATGACAGATTTATCTGTCACGTGGCCCCGGTGCAGCTCAACCCCATAGAAGTGAATGCGTCTGAGCACAATACCAAGCACAGTCACTATACAATGTACAGAGCTGTGATTGACAAGCTGAGAGAAGGCAGCGGCGCTGTCTTCTCAAACAAATGATCAGTGGGGGTCCCAGGTGTTGGACCCTCACCGATCAGATACAGAGGATACAGTAGGTCATCAATATTTAAATATTCGAAAACCGTTTTAAGCATAATGGCACATGCAGGTTCAAGTGCAGTGTCCCACTCAGAGATGGTGGTGGGCACTTCAAACTTTTGTAAATGCTTATCAAATGTATTTCTGTATATACCTATAATTCCTATTAACAGGCTGTTAGTGTGTCATTACATCTATTCACACCTAGGTGGTGCTGGAGCCACTTATATATCTGGGGGGGTGTCTAGGCAGTGTAGAACAAGGTGGAAGAAGAGAGAACATAAGATTAGGAGAAAGGAAGTAAATGGGGGAGCAGAACAGGCTTAGTCCACAATGTAGCTGTTATTTTAGCCCCTTGGCTCTGGCTAGGCTAAGGGAGCATGTAGAACTGTATTACAGCAGCATAGCACAGACCAGTAAGTCTACATCTGAATAAAGAGAAAGTCTAGTGGAGGTTAGAGCTAAATTAGCCAATGGAATTCACAAGCTCTAGTGACCAGGAGGAACCGAAAAGTACCTGGACATAGCCGAACTATAAATGTGCAAAATTATTCTTTACCACATGCCTCTATGGACATAGTGGACCGTAATTCCTCAGTGAGCATCAAAAGAATGAAGCAAAAGACTGATTCCTACCATTAGGGAGCCTGTGGATTGCCACTGACCAGTAAGAGTTATTATATTCAGTACCTGAGTGCTAGAGTGTGGACAAAGTGTAGACAGATATAGAAAGAAGGAGAACTCAACTTACCACTGTCCAGCCTGCTACAAGGATTACAGCTAAACCAATATCTGTCATATCTTTATGCCATATAAATGATCTGTGACGACTACCTGGAGACAAGTGATTTAAGTAAAAGTTCAACTGTTGTACTACAACCGACTCCTCATCTTTTCCACCACCAACCTTTGCACCTAACGGTGCTGGCGTCACAAACAACTGGGGTCCCAGCCTCAAAAGCACCCTAAACACCTATACCATCTAGGGCACTTCAATTTCCATCTGGCTTGTGATCCCTGTACTAGAGAGTGCCCCGGAGGATTTAGTGCTGCACTGCGCGCCGGCCCAGGGAGGCTCTGCTAACCGTGAGTACAAACAACTACTACCCCCATCGGTCCACCATAGCTTACGTGTTGCCCCTGCGGTCCGATTCGCTGCACAAGGGAGTCCTTCTTCTCTCTCTGCCACACCATATTTTCACTACACTATATCTGGTAATAATATTTTGAGGTTTCAGGGTGCAGTATATGTAGCACTTATATTTTCAAGAGGCGTTTCTACAGGGAGGAACAAAAATACCAAACTTCAAAAAAGCTAAATTTAGCCAAGTAAGAGAGGCTATAGGCCTAACTAACTGGGACAAAGTCCTCAAAAATAAGAATACAGCCACAAAATGGGATATCTTTAAAAAATCCTAAAATCTCATTGTGAGAGGTACATACCGTATGGGAATAAAAGGTTAAGGAACAAAAAGAAACCAATGTGGATAAATAGAACTGAAAAGAAAGCAATAAATGACAAAAAGAAAGCATATAAATCACTAAAACAGGAGTGTAGCACAGAAGCACTGAAAAACTATAAGGGAAAAAATAGAACATGTAAAAAACTAATAAAAGCGGCCAAACTAGAGACCGAGAGATTAATTGCCAAAGAGAGTAAAACTAACCCTAAAATGTTCTTCAATTATATAAATGTTAAAAAGTATAAATCTGAAGGTGTCGGCCCTTTAAAGAGTAATGAGGGGGGAGTCGCAGAGAGCGACAAGGACAAAGCAAAGCTGTTAAATATTTTTTTCTCCAATGTATTTACTGAGGAAAATAAACTGTCAGATGACATGCAGAATGTAAAAATAAATTCCCCATTAACCCCTTAGTGACCAAGCCTGTTTGGGCCTTTATGACCAAGCGTCTTTCTTCCTTTTTTCATGGTCTCGTTCCAAGAGCTATAACTTTTTTATTTTTTCGTCTATATAGCTTTATGAGGGCTTGTTTTTTACGGGACAAGTTGTAGTTTTTAATGGTGCCATTTTTGGGTACACATAACTTTCTGATTAACTTTTATTAACTCTTTCTGGGAGGGAGATGGGAAAAAATAGCAATACTGCCACTGCGTTTTTACATTATAAATTTTATGGCGTTAATTTTTCGGTACAAATAACATTATCTTTATTTTCTGGGTCAGTACGATTACAGTGATACTAAATATTTATAATTTTGTTTACGTTTTACTACTTTTTTTGCAATAAAACCCCTTTTATTAACCAAAAAAATGATTTTGCATTGCCACTTCACAAGACCCATAACTTTTTTAATTTTTTTATAAGAATTGTGTGAGGGCTTTATCTTTGAAAGAAGACTTGTATTTTTCATTGGTATGATTTTGGAGTAAATGCCGCTTTTTGATCGCTTGTTATGAATAAATTCGAAATTCTTTTTTTTTTTTTACGGCGTTCACAATAGGGGATAATTTATGTAATATTTATGTAGTCCCGGTCGTTACGGATGCGGAAATACCAAACATATGGGGGATATTTTCTTTTTGCAATTTTTTTCATTGAAAAGCGTATTTTCAATGGAAAAAAATGCATATTTTTTTATTTTATGGATTTTTTTTTATTTAATAAATGTGTATTTTTTTTCTATTTTTTTTTACTACTTAATAGTCCCACAAGGGGACTATAATATACAGTATTTTGATTGCTTTTAAAATGTAATGCATTATCTCTATAATGTATTGCATTTCAATAGCAATGCTATTCAAACATTGACCAGCAGGCTGCGCCAGAGAGGCACAGCCTGCTGGAGGTAACGGAAGACTGGCTCGGGGCCCTGATCGGAAGCAAGGTAAGCTTCCCAACACATCAGCACCCCACAATCACATTTTCGGGGTGCTGATGGGAGACAGAGGGAGTCCGCTCCCTCTGTCACCACTTTACATGCAGCGGGCGCCATTGTGCCCGGCATGTAAAGGGTTAAACAGCCCGGATCGGCACTCCTGCCGGTCCGGGCTGTTAGAGCAGGGACCCGGCTCTCATGTGAGAGCCAGGTCCGCGCTCCCCGCTTCACGGGGGAGCCGTGCAGCGCTTAGACTGGGCCGCCGTAAAAACGCAGCGGCCCAGCCTAAGGCCCCTTAGTGACCGCCGTAAAAACACGTATGGGTGGTCACTAAGGGGTTAAAAGTGTCCTGTCTGACCCAGGAAGAAGTACATAAGCGACTTAAAAAGATTAAAATAGACAAATCGCCAGTACCGGATGGCATACACCCCCGTATCCTAAGGGAATTAAGTAATGTCATAGCCAGACCCTTATTTCTGATATTTGCGGACTCTATACTGACAGGGAATGTCCCACAGGATTGGCGCATGGCAAATGTGGTGCCAATATTCAAAAAGGGTCCAAAAACAGAGCCTGGAAACTATAGGCCGTTAAGTTTAACATCTGTTGTGGGTAAACTGTTTGAAGGTTTTCTGAGAGATGCTATCTTAGAGCATCTCAACGGAAATAAGCAAATAATGCCATATCAGCATGGCTTTGTGAGGGATCGGTCATGCCAAACTAATTTAATCAGTTTCTATGAGGAGGTAAGTTCTAGACTTGACAGCGGCGAATCAATGTATGTCGTATATCTGGACTTCTCCAAAGCATTTGACACTGTACCACATAAAAGGTTAGTATATAAAATGAGAATGCTCGGACTGGGAGAAAACATCTGTATGTGGGTAAGTAACTGGCTCAATGGTAGAAAACAGAGGGTGGTTATTAACGGTACACACTCAGATTGGGTCACTGTCACTAGTGGGGTACCTCAGGGGTCAATATTGGGCCCTATTCTCTTCAATATATTTATTAATGATCTTGTAGAAGGCTTGCATAGTAAAGTATCAATTTTCGCAGATGACACTAAACTGTGTAAAGTAATTTACACTGAAGAGGACAGTATACTACTACAGAGGGATCTGGATAGATTGGAGGCTTGGGCAGATAAGTGGCCGATGAGGTTTAACACTGACAAATGTAAAGTTATGCACATGGGAAGGAATAATGCAAGTCACCCGTACATACTAAATGGTAAAACACACGGTAACACTGACATGAAAAAGGATCTAGGAATTTTAATAAACAGCAAACTAAGCTGCAAAAAACAGTGTCAGGCAGCTGCTGCCAATGCCAATAAGATAATGGGTTGCATCAGAAGGGGCATAGATGCCCGTGATAAGAACATAGTCCTACCACTTTACAAATCGCTAGTCAGACCACACATGGAGTACTGTGTACAGTTCTGGGCTCCTGTAAACAAGGCAGACATAGCAGAGCTGGAGAAGGTCCAGAGGAGGGCAATTAAAGTAATAACTGGAATGGGGCAACTACAGTACCCTGAAAGATTATCAAAATTAGGGTAATTCACTTTAAAAAAAAGACAACTGAGGAGAGATCTAATTAATATGTATAAATATATCAGGGGTCAGTACAGAGATCTATCCCATCATCTATTTTTCGCCAGGACTGTGACTGTGACGAGGGGACATCCTCTGCGTCTGGAGGAAAGAAGGTTTGTACACAAACATAGAAGAGGATTCTTTACGGTAAGAGCAGTGAGACTATGGAACTCTCTGCCTGAGGAGGTGGTGATGGTGAGTACAATATAGGAATTCAAGAGGGGCCTGGATGTATTTCTGGAGTGTAATACTATTACAGGCTATAGCTACTAGAGAGGGGTCGTTGATCCAGGGAGTTATTCTGATTGCCTGATTGGAGTCGGGAAGGAATTTTTTATTCCCCTAAAGTGGGGAAAATTGGCTTCTACCTCACAGTTTTTTTTTTACTTCCTCTGGATCAGCTTGCAGGATAACAGGCCGAACTGGATAGACAAATGTCTTTTTTCGGCCTTATGTACTATGTTACTATGTTACTATGTTACAGTAGTGTTGAAATTTCCAGGGTCCCAGTCTGTGGCAGTACTTTATTCAGTAGGTACAATGTGGTGCAATTATTTTTGGGCCACATTGCGTGGTTTAGGCCTGTTTCACATTTGCCATAAACGGTAAACTGGGTGCTAACATGCGCTGGCAAGATACCGAACTGCCCCATTCCCGATAATGGGGACCAGCAGAGATCCGACCAGACAAAAACTGCTGCAGGTGGTATCTCGCCAGCGCACATTAGCGCCCGGTATTCACGGATCCTGCAGGATCTGTTTACCACAAATGTAAAACAGGCCTTAATTATATTCAGGTAAAATGTGGCACAATTATATTTAGGGACACTGTGTGTAGGACTATAAGGCCTCTTTCACACAGGCGTCCCGGATTTTCTCCGGATGCATTGCGTATGCATTGCGGGAAAATAATACAGTGATTAGACTTTAATGGGGTTGCTCATCCCCATCATCTCCTAGCAACCATGTGTGAAAATCGCACAGCATCCGCACTTGCTTGAGGATGCATGCGATTTTCATGCAGACCCATTCATTTCTATGGGGCCTGCGTTGCGTGAAAAACGCAGAATATAGAACATGCTGCAATTTTCACACAGTGCACAAGTGATGCGTGAAAATCACTGCTTATCTGCACAGCCCCATTGAAGTGAATGGGTCCGGATTCAGTGCGCGTGCAATACGCTCACCTCACACATTGCACCCGCGCGGAAAACTCGCCCTTGTGAAAGGGGCCTGAGGAGTCTGCGAAAGCAGGGTGGATAAGGACGTGCTGCACAAAAGCAAACCAAATACATCTGCAGACAAAAATCATGTAGAAGATGATTATCTCGGCCAGATGCAGAAAAAAGGAGATAGGGACAACTCCATTAGAAGAACACATTAGCTTTGAATCACTGGATTCATTCTGCCTCTGACTTTGTCTAATCAGTACTTAATATATTTGTATGTTTTCACTAATTGTGATTCCATATAATTATTTAGCATTTTATATTTTCATTATTTTATCTACCACTCCAAAATTTTACTCCCCATGCAATCAGAATCCTGGTGCATCTTTTGTTATAAAGATAATAACGAGCTCCATACTTAGTAATGCAGAGTTAGTTGTCAGTCACTAGTACAGCTGACCACATGACTCCTCAGCACAGAATGAACAGAGGTTTAACTATACGTCATGTATAGTTCTGATCACCGCCGCCCAGCGGGCGGTGATCGGAGCCCGGTGCCTGCTCAAATCATTGAGCAGGCACCTTGGCTAAATGCGCCGGGGGGTCCTGTGACCCCCCCCCCATGTCGGTGATCGCAGCAAACCGCAGGTCAATTAAGACCTGCGGTTTGCTGTGCTTCCGGGTTATTCGGGTCTCTGGGGACCCGATAACCCGGAACAGGATGGTGATCGGTGGTGTGATAATACACCATTAATCACCATCCTGCGATCCTGAGAGGTGATGGTGACATCACCTCTCAGGATCGGCTCTGATTGGTAGGTGGGCGGGCGGGAGGTTCAAATTAGAGCAGCGCTCCTCTCCTCCTCCTTTTGTGTCCAGGAGCCGAGGAGAGAGGAGCGCTGCACGTGGATCCAGAGCTGCACCGATCTCCAGCCAGCACCCCCATCTGTGCCCCAGCACCCCCCAGGTATTTAGGGAAAGGTTAGGGAAAGGTTGGGTTAGGCAGGGATATTCAGGGAAATTTAGTGAGAAAAAACAAACAAACAAATTTTTGTTGCATCACCCTAAATCAGGCGTCTGGGGTCCACAGCACAGCTGTGTGACCCTAAACCCCCCAGGGGTGCTGCAGCTTGCCCCACCCCTCAACTCAAGCAGTTTTTTTTATTTTTTTGTGTGTACGCCCACTGTTAGCGCATCGCACACCCCACCGCTGATCAACTTCGGACGGTTGATCAGAGATTTTGTGGGTTTTTTTTCAAATTTTTCCCCCTTTTTTTAGTTAGTCTTTTTTTGTCTGTTAGGTTTAGGGTGAGTTCGCGAACACCCGTGCCCCCACACACACGCACACTGAATAAAGATTTACACGCACGCACACACACGCAGACACACACTCCCCTATGGCCCGCCGGATGTTCTCGGCCGAGGAGGCATACGCCCAGCTTGCCTCCGAGTCCAAGAGCCCCAGTGAGGATGAGGATGACCCCACTTTCCTGTTGTCATCCGCGTCCTCATCATCTAGCAATGATGATGAGCCCCCAAGGCGGAGCAAGGGGACCGCCATGCTAGGGACCCTGTGGCCCACCCTAGTATGAGCAGCTCTGGGGCTCGTTACTAGTTTTCCGGCCCACCAGTTAAGTCCACCGGAGCCCCCTACCGGTTAACTAGCATGGTGTACCCCAGAGCATTTTGAGCCCGCGATTCCTGATTTTGTAGGCCGATCAGGAATCCAGATTTCCACAGTGGGCTTCACTGAATAGTCTTTTTTTCAGTGACCACTTTGTAAATCTGATGGTGGAGCAAACGAACCTGTACGCCCAACAGTTCGTTGCTCAACACCCGGGCTCCATTTTGGCTAGGCCCGGTGGCTGGACCCTGGTCAGTGCAGCCGAGATGAGGACGTTTTGGGGCCTTGTGCTGCACATGGGCCTAGTCAAGAAACCTAGTGTCAGGCATTACTGGAGTGGGGAACGTCCTCTACCAGACCCCACTAAACAGTACGGCCATGACACGCTCCCGGTTTGAGGCTATCCGGAAATGCCTGCATTATTCAGATAATGCAGCATGTCCCCCCGAGGTGATCCTGCCTATGACAGCCTGTACAAAATCAGGCCGGTCATCGATCACTTTGGGGCCAAATTTGTACAGGCCTATGTACCCGGAAGGGAGGTCGCGGTTGATGAGTCTCTCATTGCGTTCAAGGGGAGACTCATTTTCCGCCAGTATGTTCCCTCTAAGCAGGTGAGGTATGGCATGAAGCTGTACAAACTTTGTCAGAGTACCTCAGGGTACACTTACAAGTTTCGTGTGTACGAGGGGCGAGATTCTTGAACCCCCAGAATGTCCCCCCACTCTGGGTGTTAGCGGGAAACTTGTGTGGGACCTTATGCACCCACTGCTAGATAAGGGTTACCACCTGTACGTGGATAACTTTTATACTAGTATCGCTTGTTCCAGCCCCTCGCCACCAGATCCACGTCTGCTTGTGGGACCGTGCGGAAAAATCAACGCGGCCTCCCTGCCCACCCCCTCCAGGTACCTATCCCCAGGGGTGAGACCCGTGCCCTTACCACTGGAAACCTGTTGCTGGTCAGATATAAGGACAAGAGGGATGTCCTTGTACTGTCCACAATTCACGGTAAAGGCATCACCCCTGTCCCTGTGCGAGGTACCGCAGCAACGGTCCTCAAGCCCGATTGTATCGTCGACTACAATCGGTATATGGGAGGAGTTGATCTCTCTGATCAAGTCCTCAAGCCATATAATGCCATGCGCAAAACCCGAGTATGGTACAAAAAAGTTGCGGTCTACTTGGTGCAGGTTGCTTATTACAACTCTTTTGTGCTGTCCCGGAGCGCTGGCAACACAGGGACATTCCTTCAGTTGTATGAGGCAGTCCTCAAGGACCTGATCTTTTCTGACCGGGAAAGAGCAGGCCGGAGTACCTCGGGAACTGGAGGCGCCCGGATCGTCCCTGGCCAACACTTTCCAGGTGTGGTCCCCCATACTGGAAAGAAGGGACGGACCCAAAAAAGGTGCAGAGTGTGTCACAGGAGCGGGATACGGAAGGACACCACTATTCAGTGTGACACGTGCCCCGATCATCCGGGCCTCTGCATTATTGATTGCTTCAGGGAGTATCACACTTCCATGGAGTACTAAATTTATATCCCAATTTAGCCACTGACAATCGGATAAAAAAACTGGTTCTCAGAATTGAGACACTAAAACGAAAAAAAAGAAAAATTCTAAAATATTATTTTGTAAAACCAAAATTTATAAAAAAAAGGTACATATTAGGTATCGCCGCATCCGTAAGAATCTGCTCTATAAAAATACCCCCCCTAACTCCTTAGATGAACACTTGCTTTGTTACTGGAAAAGAATTGATTAAAATGGAAAATTTGCCAAAAAATCTAAATTCAGAAATTTTATCTCCATTTGCCATTAACTCTTGTGGAACACCTAAAGTGTTAACGACGTTTGTAAAATCAGTTTTGAATACCTTGAGGGGTGTAGTTTCTAGAATGGGGTCATTTTTGGGTGGTTTCTATTATGTAAGCCTCACAAAGTGACTTCAGACCTGAACTGGTCCCTAAAAATTGGGATTTTGAAAATTTCTGAAAAAGTTCAAGATTTGCTTCTAAACTTCTAAGCCTTGTAACATCCCCAAAATATAAAATATCATTCCTAAAATGATCCAAACATGAAGTAGACATATGGGGAATTTAAAGTAATAACTATTTTTGGAGGTATTACTATGTATTATAGAAGTAGAGAAATTGAAACTTGGAAATTTGCAATTTTTTACAACTTTTTGGTAAATTTGTTATTTTTTTATAAATAAAAGTGAATTTTCTTGACTTCATTTTACCAGTGTCATGAAGTACAATATGTGTTGAAAAAACAGTCTCAGAATGGCCTGCATAAGTCAAAGTGTTTTAAAGTTATCACCACTTAAATTGACACTGGTCAGATTTGCAAAAAATGGCCTGGTCCTTAAGGTGAAATAAGGCTGTGTCCTAAAGGGGTTAACCCTTTCACCCCCAGAGGTTTATTTTTTTTTTTGCGTTTTCATTTTGCGCTCCCTGCCTTCCCAGAGCCATAACTTTTTTATTTGTCTGCTCACATATAAGCAGTGATGGCCAGTTTGCCGTGTTCGCCCACAAATGCGGGCTGCCATCTTAAATCACAAGTCCGGCGAGGCACAGGTAAGTCCGGTCTGAAAGAAATGCGGTCACCGGGAGCAGGCAGTTCCAAGAACAGTAACTGGGGGCCTTCATCGGGCTGTTCTCGGAAGTGCCTGCTCCCGGTGACCGCATTTGTTTCAGACCGGCTCACGGCGCAGGCACAGGTAAGGACTTACCTGTTTCTCGCCGGACTTGTGATTTAAGATGGCAGCCCGCATGTGTTCGAACTGGCCATCACTGCATATGAGGGCTTGTTTTTTGCAGGACAAGTTGTACTTTTCAACACCACCATTTAATATTGCATATGATGTAGTGGGAAGCGGGGAAAAAATTCCAAATGGGGTGAAATTGCAAAAAAAAGCTATTCCACCGCAGTTTTACTTTTTTTTTATTTACGACGTTTGATGTGCGATAAAACTTACCAGTTACTTTTATTCTACAGGTCAGTACGAATCTGGCGATACCTTATATGTATAGTTTTGTTGCGTTTTGATAGCGTATTTTGACCCCTATAACTTTTTTGTAATTATGTGTACGGGGCGATCTGAACTTTTCAATGACACCATTCTGGGGTGTGTATGACTTTTTGATCACTTTTTATTTAATTTTTTTTTATAAAAAAACTGCGAATTGCCCATTTGTACGCTTTTTTCCATTTTGCTGTTTGCCGTATGGGAAATATATTTTTATACTATGGGCGTTTTCGCACATCGCGACACCCATGATGTGTATTTTTTTAATTCTTTTATTTCTATTTTGGGAAAAGGGGGTGATCTGAATTTTTAAGTTTTTTTTTATTTATTTTTTTAAACTTTTTTTTTATAGTTCCTTTAGGTAATTATAACATGCAATCATTAGATTGCTATTATCATAGACTCCAATGTGCTAGCATTGGAATCTATGATGATTTTACTAGTTTCCTATGGAGCCCTATTACAGGCAAGGGCTTCATCGGAAATATTATGCAGCAGCCTCGTGTCATTAACAAAGATAGGGGTTGCTGCACACACGCTCTGGCTCCTCCGTACGCCGCACTGGGGAGCCGGAGCACCACCGGAAGCACGCGTTTCTGGGGGTTTCACGGCATCTGAGGGGTTAAATGTCTGCGATCTGCATTACTGCCGGTTGAGGACAATTAACCGCAGATGTCTGCTATAAAAAGCAGGCGGCCACCCGTGGCTATGGCACCCGCTCCGCTCAGGAGCGGGCGCCATCTTTAACGACCCTCCTAGCCCCGTACTATTACGGTGCTGGGGGTGAAGGGGTTAAATGAATAAATTACAAGTTAATTATAAATAAATGTATCAATCAATGTATCGATCCTCCTGCTTTATAATATCAGACTTCCCAAGTTCTCCCTTTTTTTGGAGGGACAGTCCCTCTGTCCCTCTTTGCTCCTTAAATGTCCCTCTTTTTGATCTGAGGAATAGATTTACATAGTTACATTTATAATATTGATCCAGAAACTGTTTGTCTGCTTCCTCTCTGTATATTCAAGCCCGTCTTATTCATTATTTGATGCAATTGGGATTTTAGAAATTCTGATTATTTTTGCGCTTTTTTGTAAGAGAAAACTATGCAAGTGTATAGATACAGTACAGACCAAAAGTTTGGACACACCTTCTCATTCAAAGAGTTTTCTTTATTTTCATGACTATGAAGGCATCAAAACTATGAATTAACACATGTGGAATTATATACATAACAAACAAGTGTGAAACAACTGAAAATATGTCATATTCTAGGTTCTTCAAAGTAGCCACCTTTTGCTTTGATTACTGCTTACTGCTCTTGGCATTCTCTTGATGAGCTTCAAGAGGTAGTCCCCTGAAATGGTCTTCCAACAGTCTTGATGGAGTTCCCAGAGATGCTTAGCACTTGTTGGCCCTTTTGCCTTCACTCTGCGGTCCAGCTCACCCCAAACCATCTCGATTGGGTTCAGGTCCGGTGACTGTGGAGGCCAGGTCATCTGGCGCAGCACCCAATCACTCTCCTTCATGGTCAAATAGCCCTTACTTTCAAAGTTTTCCCATTTTTTCGGCTGACTGACTGACCTTCATTTCTTAAAGTAATGATGGCCACTCGTTTTTCTTTACTTAGAATTTGTATTATGGCAAGAAAATAGCAGCTAACAGTCTATTCAGTAGGACTATCAGCTGTGTATCCACCTGACTTCTCCTCAACGCAACTGATGGTCCCAACCCCATTTATAAGGCAAGAAATCCCACTTATTAAACCTGACAGGGCACACCTTTGAAGTGAAAACCATTTCAGGGGACTACCACTTGAAGCTCATCTAGAGAATGCCAAGAGTGTGCAAAGCAGTAATCAAAGCAAAAGGTGGCTACTTTGAAGAACCTAAAATATGACATATTTTCAGTTGTTTCACACTTGTTTGTTATGTATATAATTCCACATGTGTTAATTCATAGTTTTGATGCCTTCAGTGTGAATCTACAATTTTCATAGTCATGAAAATAAAGAAAACTCTTTGAATGAGAAGGTGTGTCCAAACTTTTGGTCTGTACTGTATGCAGAAAAATAGTGATCTTTCACACAATGAACCAAAAGTATCCCTCTTTGACCATCCAAAAAGTTGGGAGGTATGTAATATGCAGCATATATATTGCGCTGCATTTTCATAGTGACAGGTTCCCTTCAATTCCATCATATTAACCTCCCTAGCGGTAATCCCGAGTGTGGATGGGGGTTAATTTACACTGCAAGAAGCGGTAACCCCGAACCACACTCGGGATTACCATGGGTTAATTAGAACTGGGCAGGAATGGATGCTGACAGCACACAGTGTGCTGTCCGCATGAGCATTTCCGGAGCACGGCGCGAACTTCCGGTCGCAGCTCCGGAAGAACTGCTTCGGGTACGAAAATACTACAGGAATTAGACCGCCAGGGAGGTTAACTAACTAAACAATACACAAGGGAGTAACTAGAAAAGACCCCCAAGCAACTCCCCCCCACAAAAATTCCCCCACCTCTGTGACTAGTCAGGACTGTCCATGCTTGTCATACAACTAGCAGCTGCTACAGCAGTAGTTCTGCCCCTGATGCAACCTGCAATCCATAATACACACTTTATCCCAGTTCTTTTCCATACCTGTGATTAAATCTTCCACTTTTTGTCGTGCAAGAAATTCCTTCCCCCTCTTCAGTAAAAGTTCAATTTGCAGAAGTAGAGCCTTCCCAATATCAGGAGATTGTTCAAAGTGATTACAGACCATTTTGAGGAAATCAAATCCAACAGAATCCCTAGAAGAGTATATGATAGAAAGTGTATATGTAAGTTTCCATGTCTTTCCCTTGGTTTGTAGTTATGTGAACAATACAAATACATTCTGATTTAAAAGTCATTGTAGAGTGTCCCACTATGTGCTACACGTGGGCACTTTAAACCTTTGAAAGGTCATATCCAGGGGCTTAGCTAAAGGCTCATGGGCCCTGGTGCAAGAGTGTAGCTTGGGCCCCCCTTACCTCAGTGCTTTGTGGCCAGGAGCAGGGAAGCACGTAGCCTTCGTACTGCCTGAGGCAAAAATCGAAACGGCACCCCCCCTCCATGCCAAATTATTGATATAATACTGGTGTTTTCTTATGTGGCACAAGGGTCTTTGGGCCCCTCAGACTCCTGGGCCCGGTAGCGACTGCTACCTCTGCTGAGTGTGTGTCTATGGAGTGTAGAACAGAAGGAAGGAAGTTAATGGAGGAGGTGAACAGGAAAAGTCCTATATGTAGCTGCCACTTTAGCCCCTTGGCCCTGATCAAGCCGAGGGAGTGTGGGCCAAATTATAGCTACAGACCAGTGAGTAAATGTCTGGATATAGAGCAAGTCTAGTGGAGATAGAAACTGCATTAGTTTATGGACTCCACAGCACCAGTAACCAGGAGAAGACTAAAAGCACCTGGACACAGCCGGACGACTAGGCGCAAGGTTGTTCATTACCACATGCCTCTATGGACATTGTGGATCAGAGTATATGAAAGCATCCTATACAAACAATGGAGCAGAAGGTTTTTGCCTGCCGTTAGGAAAACCGCCCTGTGGATTGCTAATTACAAGTAAGAAGTTATAACAGTATATCCAGTACCTGATTGCTAGAGTGTGGACAAAGTACAGAAAGATATAGAAAGAAGGAGGACTCCTCAAGTTACAATTGCCAAACCTGTTACAAGTCCAGTGTCCTGAAACACACCGCTTAATACTGTGATCGTGTTATATGTAAATTGTGCTTGTATAGGAGTTCCAATAAAGTTGCATAGGGAGGGGGAGGTTCTAACAAGCCTCCCAGGGCTCACTCCACCCTGCACACAGTACAGAGGAGAAGGAGGTCAGTGTGTATGATGTCTGACCTCAGCAGCCATTTTGGAGAGCTATCCAAGCTCCATAGTTAGTTCCATGAACCAGCCCATAGAAGGGAAAGATTACAGAGTGACCAGGCAACTCAGAGAGAGAGAATATTGGCAAAGGAAGGTAACTGTTGTTTATCAGACTCTAGTCTCCTTTGCATTAGGTGAAGAGATTCTAAGCTACAAGCTACCCACCATAACCAAGTACAGAAAGGCCATCTGTCAGCATATAGTATTCGTAGTATTCGTAGAGAGGATACAGAAGTGTATGATTATACAGTACAGCAGACATAGTACATCCCTCCAGCCTGGATAAATAAGGGAGAAAGATTGATTTTCATAGAAAACTGCTCCTTATGCAACTTCTGGGAACTAATCTGAATCACTGTAAAAGCTGTCTTGCTGTAAATGACTTTTGCATACATTGATTACCTTTGAATCAGCTTCAGTAAAGTACTGGGAGTTTGTTAAGAAACTTGGTCTACTTATTCTACATCATATCCTAATTGCACCTCACGGTGCTGGCGTCACAAACGCAGGGGCCCAGCCACCAAAGCACCCTAAGCATACCCACTACCATCAAGGGCACCTCAACTTGCATCTGGCTGGTGTTCCCTGCAATAGAGAGTGCCCTGGAAGATTTAGTGCTGTCTTCCCCATCACTGCACGCCTACCCAGGGAGCTACAAAACCGTGAGTACGACTATTACCCCCATCCGCCCACCGTGCACTCACATACTGCCCCTGCGGTACGGTACGGTTCACCTTAATAAGGACTGTTTGGGGCCACAATCTGTCTTACAGAGCACCATACGCCTCTATATTAAGCTGTCACAGCGACTCTTAACTACCTCAGCCCCCCTAGCTTAAACACCCTTAATGACCAGGCCCCTTTTTACACTTCTGACCTACACTACTTTAACCGTTTATTGCTCGGTCATGCAACTTACCACCCAAATGAATTTTACCTCCTTTTCTTCTCACTAATAGAGCTTTCATTTGGTGGTATTTCATTGCTGCTGACATTTTTTGCTATTAATCGAAATTTAAAGATTTTTTTGCCAAAAAATGACATTTTTTAGTTTCAGTTGTAAAATTTTGCAAAAAAAACAACATCCATATATAAAATTTCTCAAAATTTATTGTTCTACATGTCTTTGATTAAAAAAAATGTTTGGGTAAAAAAAAATGGTTTAGGTAAAAGTTATAGCGTTTACAAACTATGGTACAAAAATGTGAATTTCCGCTTTTTGAAGCAGCTCTGACTTTCTGAGCACCTGTCATGTTTCCTGAGGTTCTACAATGGCCAGACAGTACAAACACCCCACAAATGACCCCATTTCGGAAAGTAGACACCCTAAGGTATTCGCTGATGGGAATAGTGAGTTCATAGAACTTTTTATTTTTTGTCACAAGTTAGCGGAACTTGTGACAAAAAATAAAAACTTCTATGAACTCACTATGCCCATCAGCGAATACCTTGGGGTGTCTTCTTTCCAAAATGGGGTCACTTGTGGGGTAGTTATACTGCCCTGGCATTCTAGGGGCCCTAATGTGTGGTAAGTAGTTTGAAATCAAAATCTGTAAAAAATGGCCGGTGAAATCCGAAAGGTACTCTTTGGAATGTGGGCCCCTTTGCCCACCTAGGCTGCAAAAAAGTGTCACACATCTGGTATCTCCGTACTCAGGAGAAGTTGGGCAATGTGTTTTGGGGTGTCATTTTACATATACCCATGCTGGGTGAGAGAAATATCTTGGCAAAAGACAACTTTTCCCATTTTTTTTATACAAAGTTGGCATTTGACCAAGATATTTATCTCACCCAGCATGGGTATATGTAAAATGACACCCCAAAACACATTGCCCAACTTCTCCTGAGTACGGAGATACCACATGTGTGACACTTTTTTGCAGCCTAGGTGGGCAAAGGGGCCCACATTCCAAAGAGCACCTTTCGGATTTCACCGGCCTTTTTTTTTTTACAGATTTTGATTTCAAACTACTTACCACACATTTGGGCCCCTAGAATGCCAGGGCAGTATAACTACCCCACAAGTGACCCCATTTTGGAAAGAAGACACCCCAAGGTATTCCGTGAGGGGCATGGCGAATTCCTAGAATTTTTTATTTTTTGTCACAAGTTAGCGGAAAATGATGATTTATTTTTACTTATTTTTTTCTTACAAAGTCTCATATTCCACTAACTTGTGACAAAAAATAAAAACTTCCATGAACTCACTATGCCCATCAGCAAATACCTTGGGGTGTCTTCTTTCCAAAATGGGGTCACTTGTGGGGTAGTTATACTTCCCTGGGATTCTAGGGGCCCTAATGTGTGGTAAGTAGTTTGAAATCAAAATCTGTAAAAAATGGCCGGTGAAATCCGAAAGGTGCTCTTTGGAATGTGGGCCCCTTTGCCCACCTAGGCTGCAAAAAAGTGTCACACATCTGGTATCCCCGTACTCAGGAGAAGTTGGTCAAATGCCAACTTTGTATAAAAAAAATGGGAAAAGTTGTCTTTTGCCAAGATATTTCTCTCACCCAGCATGGGTATATGTAAAAAGAAACCCCAAAACACATTGCCCAACTTCTCCTGAGTACGGGGATACCAGATGTGTGACACTTTTTTGCAGCCTAGGTGGGCAAAGGGGCCCACATTCCAAAGAGCACCTTTCGGATTTCACCGGCCATTTTTTTACAGATTTTGATTTCAAACTACTTCTCACGCATTCGGGCCCCTAAAATGCCAGGGCAGTATAACTACCCCACAAGTGACTCCATTTTGGAAAGAAGACACCCCAAGGTATTTCGTGATGGGCATAGTGAGTTCATGGAAGTTTTTATTTTTTGTCACAAGTTAGTGGAATATGAGACTTTGTAAGGAAAAAAATAAATAAAATAAAAATCATCATTTTCCGCTAACTTGTGACAAAAAATAAAAAATTCTAGGAACTCGCCATGCCCCTCACGGAATACCTTGGGGTGTCTTCTTTCCAAAATGGGGTCACTTGTGGGGTAGTTATACTACCCTGGCATTCTAGGGGCCCTAATGTGTGGTAAGTAGGTAAATGACCTGTGAAATCCGAAAGGTGCTCTTTGGAATGTGGGCCCCTTTGCCTACCTAGGCTGCAAAAAAGTGTCACACATGTGGTATCGCCGTATTCAGGAGAAGTTGGGCAATGTGTTTTGGGGTGTCTTTTTACATATACTCATGCTGGGTGAGAGAAATATCTCGGCAAAAGACAATTTTTCCCATTTTTTATACAAAGTTGGCATTTGACCAAGATATTTATCTCACCCAGCATGGGTATATGTAAAATGACACCCCAAAACACATTGCCCAACTTCTCCTGAGTACGGCGATACCAGATGTGTGACACTTTTTTGCAGCCTAGATGCGCAAAGGGGCCCACATTCCTTTTATGAGGGCATTTTTAGACATTTAGATCCCAAACTTCTTCTCACGCTTTAGGGCCCCTAGAATGCCAGGGCAGTATAAATACCCCACATGTGACCCCATTTTGGAAAGAAGACACCCCAAGGTATTCAATGAGGGGCATGGCGAGTTCATATAATTATTTTTTTTTTGGGCACAAGTTAGCGGAAATTGATATTTATTTATTTATTCTCACAAAGTCTCCCTTTCCGCTAACTTGGGACAAAAATTTCAATCTTTAATGGACTCAATATGCCCCTCACGGAATACCTTGGGGTGTCTTCTTTCCGAAATGGGGTCACATGTGGGGTATTTATACTGCCCTGGCATTCTAGGGGCCCTAAAGCGTGAGAAGAAGTCTGGAATATAAATGTCTAAAAATTTTTACGCATTTGGATTCCGTGAGGGGTATGGTGAGTTCATTTGAGATTTTATTTTTTGACACAAGTTAGTGGAATATGAGACTTTGTAAGAAAAAAAAATATAATTTCCGCTAACTTGGGCCCAAAAAATGTCTGAATGCAGCCTTACAGGGGGGTGATCAATGACAGGGGGGTGATCAATGACAGGGGGGTGATCAGGGAGTCTATATGGGGTGATCACCCCCCTGTCATTGATCACCCCCCTATAAGGCTCCATTCAGATGTCCGTATGTGTTTTGCGGATCCGATCCATGTATCAGTGGATCCGTAAAAATCATACGGACATCTGAATGCAGCCTTACAGGGGGGTGATCAATGACAGGGGGGTGATCAATGACAGGGGGGTGATCAATGACAGGGGGGTGATCAGGGAGTCTATATGGGGTGATCAGGGGTTAATAAGGGGTTAATAAGTGACAGGGGGGGGTGTAGTGTAGTGGTGCTTGGTGCTACTTATTACTGAGCTACCTGTGTCCTCTGGTGGTCGATCCAAACAAAAGGGACCACCAGAGGACCAGGTAGCAGGTATATTAGACGCTGTTATCAAAACAGCATCTAATATACCTGTTAGGGGTTAAAAAAATCGCATCTCCAGCCTGCCAACGAACGATCGCCGCTGGCAGGCTGGAGATCCACTCGCTTACCTTCCGATCCTGTGAACGCGCGCGCCTGTGTGCGCGCGTTCACAGGAAATCTCGCGTCTCGCGAGATGACGCATACATGCGTGACTGTGCGCAGGGCTGCCGCCTCCGGAACGCGATCCTGCGTTAGGCGGTCCGGAGGCGGTTAAAGGGCCAGACACCTACAAAGTAGCGATTGCCCATAGCAATGCAATGCAAAAAGTATGTAAAACCATATTTAATCTGCATTATATTGAAAGACTGTCATTGCCATGTCTGAACAAGGGGATAGTTAGCAGCCTGTTCTCAGCAGATTCCCTGCAGCAGCCGAAGCTAGTTCCAGCGCAGCACCAGCCGCTGCAGCACCAAGCATCATGCCCTTAACAATGCCTTATTTTCTAGGGGCACCCTAGTTCCCACGATATGCTGAGGAAGCTCATGCTTTAAGGGAATTGAAAGAAAAAATGTTGTTGATATTCAGATTGTACCCTGTGTCGGCAGAACAGCAAATGCAAATACTCATTGCACAACTGGAAGGAGCAGCCCTCAGAGAAGTGAAATCCTGGCCAAGTTCAGAAAAAAGAACAGTAGAGAAGATATTTGAACGACTCTTCACCACTTTTGAACCCAGGACTGTGTCAGAGGTAAAGATGAGATTCTTTAGCAAGAGACAGCAGTCTGGTGAGTCACTCAGAGACTTTACATTATCCTTAGACTACTTTCACACTCGAGTTTTGGGCGGATCTGTCATGGATCTGCAAAAACTGATCTGTTACAATAATACAACTGCATGCATCCGTCATGAACGGATCCGTTTGTATTATCTGTAACATAGCCAAGACGGATCCGTCATGAACGCTATTGAAAGTCAATGGGAGATGGATCCATTTTTCTATTGTGCCAGATTGTGTCAGAGAAAACGGATCCGTCCTCATTGACTTACATTGTGAGCCAAGACAGAACCGTTTGGCTCAATTTCGTCAAGCGGACAGCAAAATGCTGCAGGCAGTGCTTTGGTGTCCGCCTCCAGAGCGGAATGGAGACTAATCGGAGGCAAACTGATGCATTCTGAGCGGATACTTTTCCATTCAGAATGCATTAGGGCAAAACTGATCCATATTGGACTGCTTGTGAGAGCCCATGACAGATCTCACAAATGGAAAGCCAAAGCGCGGGTGTGAAAGTAGCCTCACAGGAAGCCCTGTGAGATGTTATACAGGTAGACCCCCATGAAGCACAGGATCAAGATAAAACACTGAAAGAACAATTCATTAAGGGTGTTAAGACCTTAAACCTTAAAGAGCCAGTTAAAGATGTTAGCTGCACAGCACCCAAGTTCTACCTTCCTAGACTTCAAAGAGCTGGCTATCAGTATTCTGGGGAAATACCCACAACCAGAGCCTGCTAGGCCTGCTGAAATGTCTGTGAATAAGCGAGCTATATCTCCAAAATGTCACCATATAGTTAGTCAGGAAGCCCAAGCTCCAGCTCCTGATGCAGTTGCTGCTCTGACAGATAGAGATGGCTTTGTGGTTCGCCCGGCGGTGGTTTTGCAGCAAATTTTGCTTGTTCGCGATTCGCCGAACATGCGAACATATGGCGATATTCGCATGCGCCATATTCTTCTGCATTGCGCCGAACTTTGACCCATGACACATTTATCAGGTGGGACAGGACAGCCAATTGAGACGTTTTAGCACATGGACACACCCGCACCCTATAACAGGATCCGATCTGGAAGCCATTTTACATTCTGTGTTTTGCCAGTGTAGGAAGAGGTTGCTTTGTGGAGCAGGGACAGACTGTTAGGGACACCAAATGCTAGCTAATAGGCCCACAAAAGTTCTTTTAAGGACTGGTATAGGTTTGCTATCGATAGGTGTGATATACTGAGGGGTGTGATATACTTATAATATACTTTCTAACATATAAAGTATATTATAGTGCATTTGTGTTGTGCAGCATTTGTGTGCGGTTGTGCTGCGATACCGCAGCTATATAGAGAGACAAATGCTATTGGAATAACTAATTGCAACTGGTGTAATATAACTGTTGCCCCCCAAAAAACTGATTAAGGGTTGTGATATACCTATAATATACTTTCTAACATAGAAAGTATATTATAGTGCATTTGAATTGTTCAGCAGTTGTGTGCGGTTCTGCTGCAATACTGCAGGTATATAGACGGACAAGCGTTTTTGGAACAACTATTTGTAATGAATGTGATATATCTGTTGCCCCCCAAAAAACTGATTATGGGGTGCAATATACCTGCTTCCACAAAATACTGATTAAGGGGTTTGATATACCTGCTTCCACAAAATACTGATTTAAGGGTGCGATATACCTGCTTCCACCAAATATTGATTCAGGGGTTCTATATACGGTACCTGTTTCCACAAAATACTGATTCAGGGGTGTGATATCCCTGCTTCTTCAAAATACTGATTAACCACCTCAGCTCCCCTAGCTTAAACCCCCTTAATGACCAGACCACTTTTTACAATTCTGCACTACACTACTTTCACGGTTTATTGCTCGGTCATACAACTTACCACCCAAATAAATTTTACCTCCTTTTCTCCTCACCAATAGAGCTTTCATTTGGTGGTATTTCATTGCTGCTGACATTTTTACATTTTTTTATATTAATCAAAATTGACTGAAATATTTGCAAAAAAATGAAATTTTTCACTTTCTGTTGTAAAATTTTTCAAATAAAACTACATTTCTATATAATTTTTTCTCTAAATTTATTGTTCTACATGTCTTTGATAAAAAAAAAAATGCAATAAGTGTATATTTATTGGTTTGGGTAAAAGTTATAGCGTTTACAAACTATGGTGCAAAAATGTGAATTTACGCACTTTGACGTTCTGAGCACATGTCATGTTTCCTGAGGTTCTACAATGCCCAGACAGTAGAAACACCTCACAAATAACCCCATTTCGGAAAGTAGACACCCTAAGGTATTCGCTGATGAGCATAGTGAGTTCATGGAAGTTTTCATTTTTTGTCACAAGTTAGTGGAAAATTATTATTATTATTATATTTTTTTTTCTTACAAAGTCTCATATTCCACTAACTTGTGACAAAAAATAAAATTTTACATGAACTCACCATAACCCTCACGGAATACCTTGGGGTGTCTTCTGTAGAAGTAGTTTGGAATCCAAATGCGTAAAAATGCCCTGTAAAATCCTAAAAGTACTCATTGGAATTTGGGCCCCTTTGCACACCTAGGCTGCAAAAAAGTGTCACACATGTGGTATCGCCGTACTCAGAAGAAGTAGGGCAATGTGTTTTGGGGTGTATTTTTACATATACCCATGCTGGGTGAGAGAAATATCTCTGTAAAAGACAACTTTTACCATTTTTTTATACAAAGTTGTCATTTTACAGAGATATTTCTCACACACAGAATGGGTATATGTAAAAATACACCCCAAAACACATTGCCCTACTTCTCCTGAGTAAGGCGATACCAGATGTGTGACACTTTTTTGCAGCCTAGGTGCACAAAGGGGCCCAAATTCCAATGAGTATCTTTAGAATTTCACAGGGCATTTTTTACGCATTTGGATTCCAAACTACTATTCACGCTTTAGGGCCGCTAAAATTCCAGGGCAGTATAAATACCCCACAAGTGACCCCATTTGGGAAAGAAGACACCCCAAGGTATTCCGTGAGGGGCATGGCGAGTTCCTAGAATATTATTTTTTTTGGCCCAAGTTAGCGGAAAATTTAAATTTAATTTTTTTTCTTACAAAGTCTCATATTCCACTAACTTGTGACAAAAAAATAAAATTTTACATGAACTCGCCATGCCCCTCACGAAATACCTTGGGGTGTCTTCTTTCCAAAATGGGGTCACTTGTGGGGTATTTATACTGCCCTGGCATTTTAGGGGACCTAAAGCGTGAGAAGTAGTTTGGAATCCAAATGCCTAAAAATGCCCTGTGAAATCGTAAAGATACTCATTGGAATTTGGGCCCCTTTGCGCACCTAGGCTGCAAAAAAGTGTCACACATGTGGTATCGCCGTACTCAGGAGAAGTAGGGCAATGTGTTTTGCGGTGTATTTTTACATATACCCATACTGTGTGAGATAAATATCTCTGTAAAAGACAACTTTTCCAATTTTTTTATACAAAGTTGTCATTTTACAGAGATATTTCTCTCACCCAGCATGGGTATATGTAAAAATACACCCCAAAACACATTGCCCTACTTCTCCTGAGTACGGCGATACCACGTGTGACACTTTTTTGCAGCCTAGGTGCGCAAAGGGGCCCAAATTCCAATGAGTACCTTTTAGGAGGGCATTTTTAGGCATTTGGATTCCAGACTTCTTCTCACGCTTTAGGGCCCCTAAAATGCCAGGGCAGCATAAATACCCCACATGTGACCCCATTTTGGAAAGAAGACACCCCAAGGTATTCCGGGAGGGGTATGGCGAGTTCATAGAAGTTTTTTTTTTTTGCACAAGTTAGCGGAAATTGATTTTATTATTTTTTCTCACAAAGTCTCCCTTTCCGCTAACTTGTGACAAAAAGTTCAATCTTTCATGGACTCAATATGCCCCTCAGCGAATACCTTGGGGTGTCTCCTTTCCGAAATGGGGTCATTTGTGGGGTGGGTTTACTGTTCTGGCATTTTGGGCGGGGCTAAATTGTGAGCAACCCCGTAAAGCCTAAAGGTACTCGTTGGACTTTCGGCCCCTTTACGCACCTAGGCTGCAAAAAAGTGTCACACATGTGGTATCGCCGTACTCAGGAGAAGTAGGGCAATGTGTTTTGGGGTGTATTTTTACATATACCCATACTGTGTGAGATAAATATCTCTGTAAAAGACAACTTTTCCAATTTTTTTATACAAAGTTGTCATTTTACAGAGATATTTCTCTCACCCAGCATGGGTATATGTAAAAATACACCCCAAAACACATTGCCCTGCTTCTCCTGAGTACGGCGATACCACATGTGTGACACTTTTTTGCAGCCTAGGTGCGCAAAGGGGCCCAAATTCCAATGAGTACCTTTTAGGAGGGCATTTTTAGGCATTTGGATTCCAGACTTCTTCTCACGCTTTAGGGCCCCTAAAATGCCAGGGCAGCATAAATACCCCACATGTGACCCCATTTTGGAAAGAAGACACCCCAAGGTATTCCGGGAGGGGTATGGCGAGTTCATAGAAGTTATTTTTTTTTGCACAAGTTAGCGGAAATTGATTTTATTATTTTTTCTCACAAAGTCTCCCTTTCCGCTAACTTGTGACAAAAAGTTCAATCTTTCATGGACTCAATATGCCCCTCAGCGAATACCTTGGGGTGTCTCCTTTCCGAAATGGGGTCATTTGTGGGGTGGGTTTACTGTTCTGGCATTTTGGGCGGGGCTAAATTGTGAGCAACCCCGTAAAGCCTAAAGGTACTCGTTGGACTTTCGGCCCCTTTACGCACCTAGGCTGCAAAAAAGTGTCACACATGTGGTATCGCCGTACTCAGGAGAAGTAGGGCAATGTGTTTTGGGGTGTATTTTTACATATACCCATGCTGGGTGAGAGAAATATCTCTGTAAATTGACAACTTTGTATAAAATTGTTTTTAAAGTTGTCATTTACAGAGATATTTCTCACACACAGCATGGGTATATGTAAAAATACACCCCAAAACACATTGCCCTACTTCTCCTGAGTACGGCGATACCACATGTGTGACACTTTTTTGCAAAGGGGCCCAAATTCCAATGAGTACTTTTAGGATTTCACAGGGCATTTTTTACGCATTTGGATTCCAAACTACTTCTCACGCTTTAGGGCCCTTAAAATGTCAGGGCAGTATAAATATCACACAAGTGACCCCATTTTGAAAAGAAGACACCCCAAGATATTCCGTGAGGGGCATGGCGAGTTCCTAGAATATTTTTTTTTTTTGCACAAGTTAGCGGAAAATTATTATTATTTTTTTTTTCTCTTACAAAGTCTCATATTTCACTAACTTGTGACAAAAAATTAAATTTTACATGAACTTGCCATGTCCCTCACGAAATACCTTGGGGTGTCTTCTTTCCAACATGGGGTCACATGTGGGGTATTTATACTGCCCTGGCATTTTAGGGGCCCTAAAGCATGAGAAGTCTGGAATATAAATGTCTAAACATTTTTACGCATTTGGATTCCGTGAGGTTCATGTGAAATTTTATTTTTTGTCACAAGTTAGTGGAATATGAGACTTTGTAAGAAAAAATAAAAATAAAAATCAATTTCCGCTAAAAAAATCTTCTATGAACTCGCCATGCCCCTCAAAAGTGATGTTTATAGCGCCGCAGCGATTTTACGGTGTTATTGCAGTGATCAGAAAATATTCTGTCACTGCGGTGGGGCGGACTGAACGCAAGTGTGCACACAAGATCAGGCCTGATCGGGCGAACACTGCGTTTTTTGTAGAGCCTATAGAACATGTCCTATTCTTGTCCGCAATTGCGGACAAGAAAAGGCATCTTCTATATAGTTCTGGCAATGTGCGGATCCGCAAAACGCGGAAAGCACATTGCCGGTGTCCGTGTTTTGCGGATCCGCAAAACACATACGGACGTCTGAATGGAGCCTTATAGGGGGGTGATCAATGACAGGGGGGTGATCAGGGAGTCTATATGGGGTGATCAGGGGTTAATAAGGGGTTAATAAGTGACAGGGGGGCGGTGTAGTGTAGTGTGGTGCTTGGTGCTACTTACAGAGCTGCCTGTGTCCTCTGGTGGTCGATCCAAGCAAAAGAGACCACCAGAGGACCAGGTAGCAGGTATATCAGACGCTGTTAACAGCGTCTGATACACCTTTCTGGGGTTAAAAAAATGGCATCTGCAGACTGCCAGCGAATGATCGCCGCTGACAGGCTGTAAATGATCTCGTTTACCTTCAGATCCTGTGAACGCGCGCTCCTGTGTGCGCGCGTTCACAGGAAATCTCGCGTCTCGCGAGAGGATGCGTCCAGGAGGAATAACCCAGCTGCCCGCAGGACGCATCCCTGCGTTAGGCGGTCGGAAGGCGGTTAAGGGGTTCTATATACCTGCTTCCACAAAATATTGCTTGAGAGGTGCGATATACCTGCTTCCATGAAATATTGATTGAGGCCTACGATACACCGGTTTCTACAAAATACAGATTGAGGGGTGAGATAAATATGCTTCCACCAAATATTGATTAAGGGGTTTTATATACCTGTTTCCACAAAATAATGATTGAGGGGTGCGATATACCTGCTTCCACAAAATACTGATTAAGGGGTTTGATATGCCTGCTTCCACAAAATACAGATTGAGGGGTGCGATATACCTGCTTCCACAAAATACTGATTAAGGGGTGCGATATACCTGCTTCCACCAAATATTGATTTAGGGGTTCTTCATACCTGTTTCCACAAAATACTGATTGAGGGGTGCGATATACCTGCTTCTACAAAATACTGATTAAGGGGTTCTATATACCTGCTTCCACAAAATACTGATTGAGGGGTGCGATATAACTGCTTCTACAAAATACTGATTAAGGGGTTCTATATGCCTGCTTCCACAAAATACTGATTGAGGGGTGTGATATACCAGTTTCCACCAAATATTAATTGAGGACTGCGATACACTGGCTTCCACAAAATACTGATTGAGAGTTCCGATATACCTGCTTCCAACAAATATTTATTGAGGCCTATGATACACCGGCTTCCACAAAATACTGATTAAGGGGTTTGATATACCTGCTTTTACAAAATAACCATTGAGGTGTGCGATATACCTGCTTCCACCAAATATTGATTCAGGGGTTCTTTATACCTGTTTCCACAAAATACTGATTGAGGGGCGGGATATACCTGCTTCCACAAAATACTGATTGAGGGGTTTTATATATCTGCTTCCACAAAATACTGATTGAGGGGTGCAATATACCTGCTTCCACCAAATATTGATTGAGGCCTGCGATACACCGGCTTCCACAAAATACTTATTGAGGGTTGCGATACACCGGCTTCCACAAAATACTCATTGAGGGTTGCGATATACCTGCTTCCACCAAATTATGATTCAGGTGTTCTATATACCTGTTTCCACAAAATACTGAGTGAGGGGCGGGATATACCTGCTTCCACAAAATACTGATTAAGGGGGTTTGATATACCTGCTTCCACAAAATACTGATTGAGGGGTGCGATATACCTGCTTCCACAAAATACTGATTGAAGGGTTTGATATACCTGCTTCCGCAAAATACTGATTGAGGGGTGTGATATACCTGCTTTCACCAAATATTGATTCAGTGGTTCTATATACCTGTTTACACAAAATACTGATTCAGGGGTGCGATATACCTGCTTCCACCAAATATTGATTGAGGCCTGCAATACACCGGCTTCCACAAAATACTGATTGAGGGGTGCGATAAGACTGCTTCCACAAAATACTGATTGAGGGGTTCGATATACCTGCTTCCACAAAATACTGATTGAGGGGTGTGATATGCCTGCTTCCACCAAATATTGATTCAGGTGTTCTATATACAGTGGATATAAAAAATCTACACACCCCTGTTAAAATGTCAGGTTTCTGTGATGTAAAAAAGATAAATAATTTCAGAACTTTTTCCACCTTTAATGTGACCTATAAACTGTACCACTCATTTGAAAAACAAACTGAAATCTTTTAGGTGGAGGGAAGAAAAAAAAAAAAAAAAAAATCCAAATAATGTGGTTGCATAAGTGTGCACATCCTCTTATAACTGGGGATGTAGCTGTGTTCAGAATTAAGCAATCACATTCAAAATCATGTTAAATAGGAATCAGCATACACTTGCCATCATTTAAAGTGCCTCTGATTAACCCCAAAGACAGTTCAGCTGCTCTAGTTGATCTTTCCTGAAATTTTCTTAGTCGCATCCCACAACAAAAGCCATGGTCCACAGAGAGCTTCCAAAGCATCAAAGTGATCTCATTGTTAAAAGGTATCAGTCAGAAGGGTACAAAAGAAATTCCAAGGCATTAGATATACCATGGAACACAGTGAAGACAGTCATCATCAAGCGGAGAAAATATGGCACAACAGTGACATTACCAAGAACTAGGCGTCCCTCCAGAATTGATGAAAAGACAAGAAGAAAACTGATCTGAAAGACTACCAAGAGGCCTACAGCAACATTAAAGGAGCTGCAGGAATATCTGGCAAGTATTGGCTGTGTGGTACATGTGACAACAATCTCCCGTATTCTTCATATGTCTGGGCTATGGGGTAGAATGGCAAGACGAAAGCCTTTTCTTACGAAGAAAAACATCCAAGCCAGGCTACATTTTGCAAAAACACATCTGAAGTCTCCCAAAAGCATGTGGGAAAAAGTATTATGGTCTCATGAAACCAAGGTTGAACTTTTTGGCCACAATTCCAAAAGATATGTTTGGCGCAAAAACAACACTGCACATCACCAAAAGAACACCATACCCACAGTGAAGCATGGTGGTGGTAGCATCATGCTTTGGGGCTGTTTTTCTTCAGCTGGAACTGGGGCCTTAGTTAAGCTAGAGGGAATTATGAACAGTTTCAAATACCAGTCAATATTGGCACAAAACCTTCAGGCTTCTGCTAGAAAGCTGAACATGAAGAGGGACTTCATCTTTCAGTATGACAACGACCCAAAGCATACATCCCAATCAACAAAGTAATGGCTTCACCAGAAGAAGATTGAAGTTTTGGAATGGCCCAGCCAGAGCCCAGGCCTGAATCCGATTGAAAATCTGTGGTGTGATCTGAAGAGGGCTGTGCACATAAGATGCCCTTGCAATCTGACAGATTTGGAGTGTTTTGGCAAAGAAGAGTGGGCAAATCTTGCCAAGTCAAAATGTGCCATGCTGAAAGACTGAGTTCTGTAATAAAATCAAAAGGTGCTTCAACAAAGTATTAGTTTAAGGTTGTGCACACTTATGCAACCATATTATTTTATTTTTATATTTTTTCTTCCCTCTACCTAAAAGTTTGTTTTTCAATTGAGTTGTACAGTTTATATCACATTAAAGGTGGAAAAAGTTCTGAAATGATTTATCTTTGTCTAATTTTTTTACATAACAGAAACCTGACATTTTTACAGGGGTGTGTAGTCTTTTTATATCCACTGTACCTGTTTCCACAAAATACTGATTGAGGGGTGCGATATCCCTGCTTCTACAAAATACTGATTGAGGGGTGCGATATCCCTGCTTCTACAAAATACTGATTGAGAGGTGTGATATACCGGCTTCCACAACTGATTGAGGGGTGCAATATAATACTAGCACATAATATTAATTGAGGCCTGCGATATACCTGCTTCCACAAATACTGCTCTTCTCTAGGGACTTTGGCACAGGGGTTATTTTGAAAATGACAGGCAGAGGAAGAGGCAGGACGTTCCAAAGGGGTGGTAGGGGTCGGGCAGGTGCACCAGGCCGTAGCCTAAGTGGGAAGTTGGAGAAGGTGCATGCGATTATGTCAAAGGACGCACCAGAGTTGGTTGAGTGGCTCACTCCGCCTTCCGCTTCTGCACCCTCCTCATCCTCTGTATTTGCACCCTCCTCACTCTCTGCTGTGTGCACCCCCAAAAACACCACCACCACCATAGCCGCTCCACTCGAGTCAGAGGAAATATTTTCCCATCCATTCCCAGATCTTACCGATGCTCAGCCATTCTTGGCATCGGATGAGGAAGAGGAGGTAGCAACGGCCACCACCCAGCGATCTGACGACAGTATCCAGATCAGCCCAAGGAGAGTGGTCCCCGCTGTTGCTGCCTCCTTCGAGATCTCTAATGTAAGTGGTGGTGAAGGTGACGATGATGACGTGTCGATGGATGTCACATGGGTGCCCACAAGAGAGGAAGAGGAGGGGAGTTCAGAGGGAGAGACGTAGCAGCACATAGGGAGGAGAAGGAGGAGAAGCAGGCAGAACTCAGTGCACAGGAGGCAAAAATCAGATGTATCTGGAGCGAGCCATCCACCATGCACGGTCACATTTTGCGCTCCCAGGACACCGACACATGGCTCCACAGTGTGGACTTTTTTTTTTAACGTGTCAGCTGCAGACAATAGTGTTGCCATCTGCAGTCTGTGCTGTCAAAGCATATGTTGCAGTAAGCCCAACACTCACCTAGGGACGACCGCCTTAAGAAAGCACCTGGCCTTCCATCACTGAGCCCAGTGTGAGCAATACCGTCAGAACCCACAGAGCCACACTTCTGGCGCTCCACATCCTGCGTCTTCTCCTTCTCCTCTCTCCTCCCATTTGTCCTCCACTCCACCTTCCACCGTGCCGTCGTCGCGTTCATCTGGCAAAAGTCAGGCTTTCGTGGCTCAAATGTTCGAACGTAAAAGGTTAATGACGCTGGCTTGTCGAAAATGCTAACCCGCTAACTACAGCCATATAAACTGATGGAGTCGGAGGCCTTTAGAAAATTTGTTGCCATTGGCACACCGCAATGGAAGGTCCCCGGAAGGAAATATTTCTCCCAGAAGGGCCATACAGAGCTATATGGCCATGTTCAGTGGCAAGTGAATGTATCTCTGGCACACAGTGTCGGTGCCAAGATACATCTGACCACAGACATGTTGTCTAGCAAACAAGGGCAGGGAAGGTACATAACTTTTACTGCCCACTGGGTGAACTTTCTGACGGCTGTCAAGCATGCAACCCGTGGCACCCGTGTGGATTTGGTGTTACCGCCACGGATTGCATGCAGGCCTGCCTTTTCTTCTCCTCCTCCTACTCCATCCTCCCTCTCCTTCTCGGCTGACTCCTCCTTTTGCACTGCTACCGCCTCTCCCGCTGCACCCTCCAAGCTACCCAAAACCTATTCAACGTGCCAGGTGAGACATTGCAATGCTGTGCTGCGGCTGTTATGCCTGGAAGCCAGGAGCCACACCGGTCCTGCACTGCTTTCAGCTCTGCGGTCACAGGCCAATCAGTGGCTAACCCCGCTCAATATGACAGTTAATAAAGTGGTGTGCGACAACGGTGCCAATCTGCTGAGCCCACTGAAACAGGGCAAAATGACACACGTGCCGTGCATGGCACACATCCTGAACTTAGTCATGCAGCGATTCGTTGCCAAATACCCCGGGGTCCAGGACGTCTTGCGGCAAGCCAGGAAAATCTCTGGCCATTTTAGAAGATCTTACACGGCCATAGCTCGCCTTGCTGACATTCAGCGGCGACACCACCTGCCCGTCAGACGTCTGATTTGTGACTGCCCGACGCGATGGAACTCCACCTTGTATATGCTTGATAGGTTGCTCCAGCAGCCGTTAACGACTACCTGTACGAACTCTGCAGTAGGACAGGTTCTTGGTTTCTTTTAACGCGCCAGTGGCTGCTCATGCGTGACGCATGCAGACTTCTGCGGCCATTTGATGAGATCACCAAAACTGGTCAGTCGCAGCCAGGGCACCATCAATGACATCGTACCTTACGCCTTTTTTCTGGAGCGTGCATTGCGTCATGTCATTGATCAAGCCGTTAAGGAGCAGGAGCTGGAAGATGAGGAAGTCGCAATGCTAAATATATTCCCAGGGGGCGGCTACTCCATTTTAGACAAGTCAGCAGGAGTCTGAAGAGAAGTCAGAGGAGGATGGTGGCTGGGGGGAGGAGGAGGAGCAAGAAGAGCAGGCTTTAAACTTTTCGGGGATCCCTGGTGTTGTCCGTGGCCGGGGGAAGGAGACCGAGGACGACATTCTCCTGGGCGATGAGCAGGAGCCAGGGCGCTCCACCACTTCCAATTTAGTGCAAATGTAGGCCTTCATGCTCCAGTGTTTGAAGAGGGACCCCAGTATAAAAAGCATAAAGGGCAAGGACCAGTACTGGGTGGCAACGTACTTAGACCCCTGGTACAAACACAAAATGGCGGACATGTTACCAGCATCACAGAAGGCTGTCAGAATGCAGCATTTTCAGGCCTTGCTGCGAGAAATGCTGCATTCTGCTGTTGCGGGCGCTGGCAGAGCAATTTCCACCAACAGAGAAACAGGTGCAGGTACCAATCCTACTGCGCATGCAAGAAGAGGGCGGTTTAAAGATGTGTTAGTCACTTCGGATATGAGATCATTCTTGCACCCAACCCATTGAAATGTATTTGTACTGGCCTACAGTAAAATTGTTATCCAATGACCGTCTAATATACCTCTAGGCACATAATCACTTGATCTTTTCTGTCCGGTGAATGCATAATGTTTGGGGCCTGTACTCCACTGGCCTGCAGTAAAATTGATATCCAATGACCGTCTAATATACCTCCAGCCACATAATCACTTGATCTTTTCTGTACAGTGAATGCCTAATTGTTGGGGCCTTGGAGGAATTCAACACCTGTGACGACCACGTGTTATCGAATTTCACCTATTATCATTTGGGGTTTATTCAAGAGGAGGGATTTCATTAGCCATGTTTTTAATCCAATTTAATATTTTCAGTTCTTTTAAACATATGTATTTGACATGTATTTGTACATTGCGCTCCTGTAATTCGTCCACAGGCTCCTGGTATTGCCCACATGGCCCAGGTAGGTTTAGCATTAGGTCCCGAGCTACTTGAGAAACCTTTGCACGGTGCTCGGGCTCATACATGTCCTCACGTAGGACATGTTGGCTAATCTCTCAATTTTAACACCAGTTTGAGGGCTTAGTAAGACCGCAGAGTGCACCTGTCTTTGTTTTTGTTATATTATTTATACTGTTTATCACATCCACACATTTGCTATCCTGTGTAGGATCTCCATTGTGGTACTTGTGGTCCGCTGCAGGCATCCTCCATTGTATGCATTTTTGCTGGGGATTGCCATTAGCAACGGACCACAAGTGCAGGATCTGCCCCCCTTTATAGATGCGCCTGTCACGGGGTTACGAAGGTGCTCTCAGTCCCCCATTTCCCGCAGACCTGTTGCTTAGCTTTAGGAATGAGGATCTGTGTTTGACCTCATTCCCAGGGAGGCTTTACTAGCTGGGTGGTTCCCTGCTCCTAGTCTGCCTTGAGCGCCGAGCTGATCACTCGGGGCTCGACTGGTTGGTCTGTCGGTCATGTGACGCTGGCCACGTCACATGACCCTCACTCCCCACTATAAATACAGGCAGCCTGCTGGCTACAGGTTGCCTGTTAATTTCTAGGTTCCTGGCTATTTGTTGGACTACTGAATACTTACCTGATCCTGTTCCCTGACGATCCTTTGCCTGCTCCTCCTGTACTGCGCATCCGTCCTGGTATTGTGACCTCAGCTCCCACCTGACTACTCTCTTAGGACTCCTCCTGTACTTCTCTGCTCTCCTGGTATTTGACCCCGGCTTCTCCTGACCATTCTTTGCTTAATCCTTTGTACTGCGTAGCTTTCTTGGTTCTGACCCGGTCCGTTCATGTTCCGTATTTTGTCTTGTCGGTCTTCCCTGCACATATCCTAAGTTAGGGACTGTTGTCCAGTTGTCCCCTGTCATCAGGACTCGTGAGGCAAGTAGGCAGGGCCAGGGGTGAGGGTGGAGCGCAGTGGTCACTATCCTTCCCCTTGTGTGTGTGTGGACGTGACCATTACAGATTAACAGGCCCAATAACCACTGTATCATGAATTCTCTTACTACCCTGACTGACCATGTCTCTAGCTTGACACAGGTGGTGCAGGAGCTAGGAGAGAAACTCCGTTCTCTTGAGTTAGGGCAAGGTTCTTCCACTCCTCTGCCCTCCAGTCCACATTTTGAACCCCAGATCAAGCTCCCAGAACCCTTTTCTGGAGACCGGAAGAGGTTTCTCTCCTTTAAGGAGAGTTGCAAACTCTACTTCCGTTTGCGCCCTGTGTCCTCCGGTCCCGAGAGCCAACGCGTGGGGATTATCATTTCTCTACTACAGGGTGATCCCCAGGCCTGGGCATTCTCGTTAACCTCCTGGGGCCAGTTGTCTGACTTCTGTGGAGGGGTTTTTTCAGGCCCTGGGTACCCTCTATGATGAACCAGACAGGGCCCTGGTAGCCGAGACGGCTCTTAGGGCACTGGTTCAGGGCCATCTCCCTGCGGAGGAGTATTGCACCCAATTCAGACGGTGGTGTGTCCCCTCATGGAATGAACCAGCCCTGAAGAGTCAGTTTAGGTCTGGTCTGTCTGATAATTTAAAAGATCTATTAATCAGTTATCAAATTCCAGAGACCTTAGAGGAGATGATGACCCTAGTTGTCCGTCTTGACCGACAAGTTAGAGAGAGACGACAAGAACGACAGTTCTGTTATCAGATGGTGGTCCAGCCAGAGGCCTTTTCCAGGGACAACACTGAGGTCTCCACCGAGGAACCCATGCAAGTTGGCATGACCCGGGGTAATCTTCGTCGCAGACGCGGAGAGTGCTTCTACTGTGGAGATCCTGGCCATTGGATCAACAAGTGTCCTAAGAGGGTCCTCTCTGACAAGTCTCCTAAGGCAGGACAACCTAAAGACCAGGTACACCCTGATTTTTCTAAATATAAGCTTTTGGTACCCATAACAATTTCTCTGGGGGTTAATAAGTGGCCAGGTAAGGCCTTTATTGATTCCGGTTCAGCAGCCAGCTTTATTGACTTTGAATTTGCTAGTAAATTGGGTATTCCTGCTTTAACTACACCTATCCATGTCATGGCTATTGATGCTACTCCCCTGATGGGTGGTAGGGTGAGGTCATGTACCTCTGAAATTTCTCTGACCGTGGGTGTGTGCCACTCTGAGAGATGTACCCTTTTAGTTCTGGAGAACCTACCGGTTGAGGTGGTACTGGGGTTGCCTTGGCTCCATTTACATAACCCCACAATTGATTGGTCCAAAGGAGAGTTGGTGAAATGGGGACCTAAGTGTGACTCATGCTTGTCCGTGGTCCAGGCTGGGGTTTCAGTAAGGTCTAATACATTACCCTCAGTTATTAAAGAATTTTCTGATGTATTCTCATCCCCTAATCCAGAGGTTCTACCCCCCATAGACCTTATGATTGCGCCATAGAGCTAATAGAGGGTGCCGAATTTCCTAAAGGGCGAATTTATAATCTTTCAGGGCCCGAACGCAAGGCTATGGAAGATTATATTAAGGAGAGCCTTGCTAAAGGGCATATTAGACCTTCAATCTCTCCTATGGGAGCAGGGTTTTTCTTTGTTAAAAAGAAGGATGGTGGTCTTAGGCCTTGTATTGATTACCGGAGATTGAATAAGATCACTGTCCAAAGTAGATACTCTCTCCCATTGATTCCGGATTTATTTAACCAGGTTCTGGGGGCAACCTGGTTTTCCAAGATTGACCTGAAAGGGGCATACAATCTAATCCGAATCAAGGAGGGAGACGAATGGAAGACAGCGTTCAATACTCCGATAGGACACTTTGAATATCAGGTGATGCCTTTTGGACGCAGCAATGCCCCAGCTGTGTTCCAAAACTTAATGAACGATATTCTCAGGGAGTTCTTAGGTAAATTTATTATTGTCTATCTTGATGACATTTTGATATTCTCTTCAGATTTCGAATCTCATGTGTCTCATGTCAAACAAGTATTAGAGGTGTTGAGGGAGAACCAGCTATCCGCTAAGCAAGAGAAATGTGTCTTTGGTGTACAGGAGATACTGTTTCTAGGGCATGTTTTGACTCCTCACGCCTTTAAGATGGATCCTGGTAAGGTTTTAGCAATTAAGGAATGGGTAAGGCCTTCATCCTTAAAGCCTTTACAACGGTTTTTGGGTTACGCTAATTACTATCGTAAATTTATCATGAATTTTTCTGTAATTGCTAAGCCATTGACCGACCTTACTAAGAAAGGGACGGATTTGGAGAATTGGTCTACCAAGGCCATCTCTTCATTTGAAACCTTAAAAAAGGCATTTAGTAGCGCTCCCATTCTGATCCAGCCTGATCAGGAGAAACCTTTTATTGTGGAGGTGGATGCGTCCGAGGACGGCGCAGGAGCAGTCCTTTCACAAGGTCCTGCTAGCCTCACTAACCTGAGACCGTGTGCCTTCTTCTCCAGGAAATTCTCTCCCACAGAGAGAAACTACGACGTAGGGAATAGGGAGCTGCTGGCTATTAAATGGGCATTTGAGGAGTGGAGGCATTTTTTGGAGGGGGCAAGGCATCGAGTAACTGTTGTCACTGATCATAAAAACCTAATGTTTCTCAAGTCAGCTAAGAGGTTGAATCCCCGACAAGCCCGATGGGCTCTGTTTTTTACCCATTTTGATTTCTCCATTACGTTCAGGCCGGGAAGTAAAAATGTGAAAGCAGACGCATTATCTCGGAGCTTCCATGCTTTTCAACCCACTGAGACGCCGCCTGAATCCATCCTACCAGCAAACATCTTCTTAGCAGCTCTAACCCAGGATATCTCGGCTCGCATTAAGGCTGAACAACATCTGGCACTGGCATCCACCCCAACAGATAAGTTGTTTGTTCCCGTACAATTTCGTCTCCAGCTGTTGGAGGAGTGTCACGATTCTGCCTTTTGTGGACATCCGGGTGTTGAGGGCACTAAGGATCTGGTTTCTAGATCTTATTGGTGGCCCACTCTGACCAGGGATGTTAAGTCCTACGTGTCAGCCTGTGAGGTTTGTGCCAGGTCTAAGACACCTAGGACTCGCCCTGCTGGTAACCTACGACCCCTACCCATTCCCAGTAGACCCTGGTCCCATATCTCGATGGACTTTATAACTGACCTACCACTGGTGGAGGGTAAGACTGTGGTTTGGGTAGTGGTCGATAGGTTTAGCAAGATGGTTCATTTCATTCCCCTGTCTAAACTTCCGAATGCTAAAACCCTGGCGTCTATTTTTGTGAGAGAGATTGTTCGTTTACATGGCATCCCGGAAAATATTGTTTCTGTCAGGGGTGTGCAGTTTGTGTCCAAATTCTGGAGGGCCTTCTGTCAAAGATGTAAAATTTCATTGTCTTTTTCTTCCGCCTACCATCCTGAGAGTAATGGGCAGACTGAACGCCTTAATCAGTCTGTGGAACAATTCTTGAGGTTGTATGTTGCTGATGACCAGCAATTATGGGTCAAGTTCCTTCCGTTGGCTGAATTTGCTTTGAATAACCGTGTCAATTCTTCTGCTGGGGTCTCCCCTTTCTTTTGTAACCATGGTTTTCATCCCCGTTTACATTCTGGGTCGTCCGTCTCCTCCTCTAACCCTGAAGCGGATAAACTCTCCTCCGAACTGTGCACAGTTTGGGCCCGGGTTCAATCGAACCTAGAAAAGGCTCAATGTTCTCAAAAACTCAAGGCCGATAGGAGACGTTCAAGGGGGGTAAACTTTCAGGTTGGGGATAAAGTATGGTTGCCCTCCAAGAATCTATCTCTCAAGGTAACTTCTAAAAAATTTGCTCCTCGTTTTATTGGACCATATAAGATCACGGAAGTGATTAACCCGGTATCTTTTAGGTTGGAGCTGCCCGAGTCATTCCACATTCATAATGTGTTCCATAAATCTCTGCTTAAAAAATATTTTGAACCGGTAGTACCATCAAAAGCCTCGCCTCCGCCGGTTCTTGTTAATGATGCTGTCGAGTATGTGGTGTCTAAAATAGTGGATGTCAGGAAGGTGCGTATTTCCTTGCAGTACCTGATTCACTGGAAGGGGTATGGACCTGAAGAGAGATCTTGGGTACCTGCCAGGGAGGTTCATGCTCCTAGACTTGTTTGTAAATTTCATTTAGAACACCCTGAAAAGCCATCGCCTGAAATCTTGGGTCCGGTGGCCCCTCGTAAAAGGGGGGGTACTGTCACGGGGTTCCGAAGGTGCTCTCAGTCCCCCATTTCCCGCAGACCTGTTGCTTAGCTTTGGGAATGAGGATCTGTGTTTGACCTCATTCCCAGGGCGACTTTACTAGCTGGGTGGTTCCCTGCTCCTAGTCTGCCTTGAGCGCCGAGCTGATCACTCGGTGCTCGACTGGTTGGTCTGTCGGTCATGTGACGCTGGCCACGTCACATGACCCTCACTCCCCACTATAAATACAGGCAGCCTGCTGGCTACAGGTTGCCTGTTAATTTCTAGGTTCCTGGCTATTTGTTGGACTACTGAATACTTACCTGATCCTGTTCCCTGACGATCCTTTGCCTGCTCCTCCTGTACTGCGCATCCGTCCTGGTATTGTGACCTCGGCTCCCACCTGACTACTCTCTTAGGACTCCTCCTGTACTTCTCTGCTCTCCTGGTATTTGACCCCGGCTTCTCCTAACCATTCTTTGCTTAATCCTTTGTACTGCGTAGCTTTCTTGGTTCTGACCCGGTCCGTTCATGTTCCGTATTTTGTCTTGTCTGTCTTCCCTGCACATATCCTAAGTTAGGGACTGTTGTCCAGTTGTCCCCTGTCATCAGGACTCGTGAGGCAAGTAGGCAGGGCCAGGGGTGAGGGTGGAGCGCAGTGGTCACTATCCTTCCCCTTGTGTGTGTGGACGTGACCGTTACAGCGCCACTGCATGTGGGGTTCAGCACTTCCTGCTTTTTATTACCACGCCAATTTGTAGTTTGTATTTTGCATTTTTTGGAGGTGTGGAAAATCCTAGTCTGAATGTGCCTTTATTTCCATCTACAGGCAGCATTCTGGTGCACATGTGAGGCCCGGGTTATATCAGCCAGTCTTGGGTGGGGCTCAGAGCTCTCTGCGTCCTCCTATTGGAGATTGCTTTGAGTCGGACCTTGGGCTCCTGTAATTCGCCCACTGGCTCCTGGTATTGCCCACATGGACCAGGTAGGTTTAGCGTTAGGTCCCGAACTACTTGAGAAACCTTGGCGCGGTGCTCGGGCTCAGACATGTCCTCACGTAGGACATTTTGGCTAATCTCTCAATTTTAACACCAGTTTGAGGGCTTAGTAAGATCGCAGAGTGCACCTGTCTTTGTTTTTGTTATATTATTTATACTGTTTATCACATCCACACATTTGCTATCCTGTGTAGGATCTCCATTGTGGTACTTGTGATCCGCTGCAGGCATCCTCCATTGTATGCATTTTTGCTGGGGATTGCCATTAGCAACGGACCACAAGTGCAGGATCTGCCCCCTTTTATAGATGCGCCACTGCATGTGGGGTTCAGCACTTCCTGCTTTTTATTACCACGCCAATTTGTAGTATGTATTTGTATGGGCCTATAGTAAAATTGCTATCCAATGACCGTCTAATATACCTCCAGCCACATGTCACGAGGGTGTCGAGGACCACATCTGACTCCGTTATACCCGGGGTCAGGAAGTCGCAGCGGTTGGCTGCACGCTCTATTTAAGATAGGGCTGTTTTCCTTATGGTAGCTTTCTGGGTTTGCTTAGCAAACCCTTTTGGCTCACTCAGGGATCCGTAGCTCCTTCTCCTCAGCTGTTCCTTGTCCAGCACTCCCAGACCTCCTTATATTTCTCTCTCACACTTCTCTGGTTGCCAGAGATAGAGCTTCCTGCCTGGACATCTATTCTGACCTTCTGGAGCTGTGTTGCTGCGTTCGCTGGTAGTTGGTCCAGAACGCTACCCTCCAGATCCCTGTTGGACCTTTTTGGTTTATTGTGGTCGCCCACCTGGGTGTATGTGTTTGTATGTTTTGTCAGTTCTGCTCTGGGTTATCCGAAAGGGTTAAGGATGCGCTTGCATTATAGGAGACCCCCTTTAACCTTGATGCGGTTATGTCCCTTTCTATCCGAATAGATAGACGCCTTAGGGTCAGGTTGAAAAAACCGGAGCAATTGGTAACCCCTCCCAAGCAGCAGTTAGTCTGTACGGACTTAGACGAGCCTATGCAGCTAGGAGGAACTACTCGTCAGGTCCGTCCTCCTGAGGCTCGCCGTAGGCGTGGGGTTTGTTTTTTTTGTGGGGAGAGGGGTCATTTCATTAATGTCTGTCCTTCTTTCCTCAGAAACAAAAGACCGTCGGAAAAACTACTAACCCCAGGCTGTGTGGAGGATGTCAGCCGGGGGGTATACGTTTCCTCCATACGTACATCGCAATTTGTGTTGCCAGCGGTTATTATTTTTGGTGATAAGACGGAGACTATTTCTTTCTTTCTAGACAGTGGAGCAGGGGTAAATTTGATAGATGCCCATTTTGCCCGCACTTTGGGTTTGTCTCTCTGTACTTTACAGAGACCCATTCCCATATTTGCTATTGATACTGCTCCCCTGTCTCAGAGAAACCTCACGCACATTGTTCATAATTTACACCTTCGGGTAGGGGACCACCATAACGAGATGCTTTCAGGTTATGTTCTGGAGGGGCTTCCCACTCCGGTAGTGCTGGGTCTTCCCTGGTTGGTAGCGCACAATCCAGTGGTGGATTGGCAGGCCAGGGAGATATTGGAGTGGAGTGAGCAGTGCAGAGAAAATTGCTTAAATAGAAATTGCTTAGTCGCCTCCATAACTACCCTACCTACATTTATTTCGGACTTTGAGGATGTTTTTTCTGAAAAGGGTTGTCAGAAGTTACCACCTCATCGTCCTTATGATTGCCCGGTTAACCTTATTCCCGGCGCAAAATTACCCAAGACCAGGTTATATAATCTTTTGGGTCCAGAGAGACAAGCCATGAAAGATTATATCTCCGAGAGCTTGGCTAAGGGACACATCAGACCCTCTTCTTCACCCGTGGCTGCAGGGTTTTTCTTTGTTAAAAAGAAAGATGGGGGCCTGCGTCCTTGCTTAGATTTTCGCGAATTAAATCAGATAACCATCTGAGACCCATACCCTCTTCCTCTCATTCCTGACCTGTTTAATCCGATTGCGGGTGCTAGGTGGTTCTCCAAACTTGATCTTAGGGGTGCCTACAATCTGATTCGTATTAAGGAGGGGGATGAGTGGAAGACAGCGTTTAACACCCCTGAGGGGCATTATGAAAATCTAGTTATGCCTTTCGGTCTGACCAATGCTCCTGCCGTCTTTCAACATTTCGTTAATGACATTTTTAGTCATCTAATCGGCAGGTTTGTGGTAATATACCTAGATGATATTTTAATTTATTCGTCCGATCTGAAAACACATGAGGTGCATGTCAGACAAGTACTGCAGGTCCTACGGACGAATGAATTATATGCTAAAATTGAAAAATGTGTCTTCGCCGTTCAGGAGATACAATTCCTGGGTTATTTTTTATCTGCGTCAGGTTTCCGTATGGATCCTAGGAAGGTCCAGGCAATTTTAGATTGGGATCTTCCTGAGAACCTCAAAGCACTACAACGGTTCTTGGGCTTCGCGAATTTCTATAGGAAATTCATTAAAAATTATTCACTTATTGTAAAACCGCTTACTGACATGACTAGGAAGGGGACTGATTTTTCTAAATGGTCTGACGCCGCTAAAGTTGCTTTTTCCTCTCTAAAAGAGAGGTTTACCTCAGCACCTGTACTGGTCCAACCTGATGTCTCTCAGCCTTTTATTGTTGAAGTCGATGCGTCAGAGGTGGGAGTGGGGGCGGTGCTGTCTCAGGGTCCGTCTCCTGGCAAATGGCGTCCTTGTGCTTTCTTTTCTAAAAAACTATCTGCAGCAGAAAAGAACTACGATATTGGCAATAGGGAACTATTAGCTATTAAACTTGCGTTTGAGGAGTGGCGTCATTTCTTAGAGGGGGCAGTCCACCCCGTCACTGTGATTACGGACCACAAAAATCTTCTGTACCTCGAATCAGCTAAGCGTCTCACCCCTAGACAGGCTAGGTGGTCGCTATTTTTTACCAGGTTTAACTTTGTGATTACCTATCGTCCTGGGGCAAAGAACACCAAGGCTGATGCACTATCTCGTTGTTTCCCTGGAGGGGGTAATGTGAATGATCCGGTACCCATTCTTCAAAGAGGAGTGGTTGTTTCTGCGGTACACTCTGTTTTGGAGGGGAAGGTGTTAGAGGCCCAGGGGGACGCCCCGGTCTCTTGCCCCTCAGAGAAATTGTTTGTACCATTGAACTTACGTTTCGAATTATTAAAGGAACATCATAATTCGGCACTTGCTGGGCACCCGGGTAGTAAAGCAACCTTGGAACTATTGTCTCGTCGTTTTTGGTGGCCAAGGTTGCGTCAGGATGTATTGGATTTTGTGTCTTCTTGTTCTACCTGTGCGCGCGCAAAAGTTTCACATACTCATCCTGCAGGGTCTCTATTACCACTCGTCATTCCCAATAGACCGTGGACACATCTGTCAATGGATTTTATCACTGACTTACCTTTGTCTGCGGGTAAAACAGTTATTTTGGTAGTAGTGGACAGGTTTAGCAAAATGGTACACTTCATTGCGTTACCCGCACTACCTAATGCTAAGACTCTTGCTCAGGTATTCGTCAGTGAAATCGTGAAGCTTCACGGGGTCCCCTCCGATGTTGTTTCGGATCGGGGTACCCAGTTTATTTCTAAATTTTGGAAAGCTTTTTGTTCTCGTTTGGGGGTACACTTGTCCTTTTCCTTTGCTTTCCATCCTCAGTCGAATGGACAGACTGAGCGTACCAACCAAAACCTTGAGACATATCTAAGATGTTTTGTGTCTGAAAACCAAGAGTTGTGGTCATCATATTTACCGTTAGCTGAGTTTGCCATAAATAATCGTCGTCAGGAATCCACTGGCAAGTCACCATTTCTTGGTGCATATGGTTTTCATCCCCAATTCTGTACTTTCAAAGAGGGGGGCTCTTCTGGGGTTCCCGAAGAGGAACGGTTTTCGTCATCTCTTTCATCGGTATGGCAGAAGGTGCAAGCTAACTTGAAAAATATGGGAGGTAAATACAAATGCATGGCTGATAAGAGACGGTCGCCAGGTCCGGACCTAGGAGTGAATGACTATGTGTGGTTGTCTACTAGGAATATTAAATTGAAGGTTCCCTCTTGGAAACTGGGTCCTAGGTTCATTGGCCCTTACAAAATTGTAGCCATCATCAACCCCGTGGCTTTTCGCCTGGAGTTACCTCAGACTTTTAAAATTCATAATGTTTTTCATAAGTCGTTACTCAAAAAATATGTTCCACCTCTAGAACCATCACCGCTGCCACCCCCTCCTGTTGTCGTGGATGGTAACCTAGAATTTCAGATATCCAAAATTGTTAATTCTCGTCGGGTCCGCCGCTCTCTTCAATATCTGGTGCATTGGAGAGGTTACGGTCCCGAGGAAAGAATGTGGGTTCCTGCGTCTGAGGTTAGTTCGGGTTTTTCATGCCTCTCATCCTGAGAGACCTGGTCCTGAGTGTCCGGAGGCCCCTCGTAGAGAGGGGGGTACTGTCACGAGGGTGTCGAGGACCACATCTGACTCCGTTATACCCGGGGTCAGGAAGTCGCAGCAGTTGGCTGCACGCTCTATTTAAGATAGGGCTGTTTTCCTTATGGTAGCTTTCTGGGTTTGCTTAGCAAACCCTTTTGGCTCACTCAGGGATCCGTAGCTCCTTCTCCTCAGCTGTTCCTTGTCCAGCACTCCCAGACCTCCTTATATTTCTCTCTCACACTTCTCTGGTTGCCAGAGATAGAGCTTCCTGCCTGGACATCTATTCTGACCTTCTGGAGCTGTGTTGCTGCGTTCGCTGGTAGTTGGTCCAGTACGCTACCCTCCAGATCCCTGTTGGACCTTTTTGGTTTATTGTGGTCGCCCACCTGGGTGTATGTGTTTGTATGTTTTGTCTGTCCTCTCCCTGGTGTTTCCCTCTTAGTGATAGTGGTGTGGACTAGCGATCCCACCGGCCTGTTCACTGTCCAGGGCTCATATTAGGTAAAGCCAGGGTTTAGGCACGTGATCGCCGCACGGGTGAGGAACCCGTCTAGGGACGTCAGGGCAGTCAGGTGCCAGCCGCAAGGTGAGTTAGGGGTCACCACCTTTCCCTCTCCCTTGGGCAGGGCTTTCCCTGTTTTCCTCCCTGTGCGTGTCGTCGGTCATTACACCACATAATCACTTGTTCTTTTCTGTCCGGTGAATGCCTAATGTTTGGGGCCTGTACTCCACTGGCCTGCATTAAAATTGTTATCCAATGACCGTCTAATATACCTCCAGCCACATAATCACTTGTTCTTTTCTGTCCGGTGAATGCATAATGTTTGGGGCCTGTACTCCAGTAAAATGTTTATCCACTGACCGCATAATGTACCTCGAGCCACATAATCACAATTTATTTTATGTCAGGTGAATGGCTAATTTTTCAGGCCCGTACTCCCGTGGCCTAAAATAAAAATTTTCTAGTCTCCAGCAGGGCACATTTTTGAGACTTTCCCTTTAAGACACATAAAAATGACCCCTGATTAAAATACATATTTTTTGTGGGAATTTTTGTCATTGATACCCCTTTAGTATCTCACTGTCCATGTTGTGGGACTATTTGTGCACTTCTTGTAAGTATTTGGTGGCTGCAAATATGACCTGAAGGTTTTCCAGGTTCGCCTTCCATTAAAGTTAATGGGGCCCGCCGCAAACTTGCGGTTCGCGAACATTTGATCGCGTTCGCGAAATGTCCCGACCTATGTTCGCTAGTGGCTATTGATCAGGTAAAGCTAGAACCAAGTTACTCAAGATATACCTACGCCATGACAATAATTGATCTCTACACTAAATTTGTAGTAGCTGTACCTGTGTCAGGACTGGAATAGTGGATCAGGTATGGAATCCTTAGGCAGGGACGAAATAATCCCAAAAATTAGCGTAGTACAAAAAGGTCAATCCAATCGGGTAGTCGGTTCCAGTTCCGGGTCGTGGCGGGCAGCAGAAATCGTAATCGAGGAAACAGGCAAGGAGTCGGTAGCTGGGAAGTCAGAATAAACAGTGGATTCACAGGGAAGAGCTGGGTGTTCACCATGAGGTTGAATAACTCAGCAATGAGTCAAGGCTCTGACTGGCTTTAAGTACACAGTGAACCCAGGACCGCCCCTCTGGTTGCCGGGCAACCAGGAAGCTTCCTAGTCAGAAGCCAATCATAAGGCTGAGGGCGGTGACGGAGGCTGAAACCCTCCCCCAGACTGAGTAGCACCTGTGATCTGGAATGGCGCATGTGCACTACGCTCGTATCCCTGCGCACGCGCACCCGGCGTCCGACTCACGCAGGCGCACTGGCCACATTGACGTCAGGTGTCCTGTCAGGAGAAAGAGGAGGAGCTATCTGCGCCCGCCGCTCGCGCCTGCGAACCCAATACGAAACGGCCCCCCTGGTTCCCTGACAACCTGTTAAAGACTTGACAGCCAAAACCGCTGCAAACATTTTCTGGAAGAATTTCCTGTTGCCCTATGGATGCCCTGAAAAGATTCTCACAGATGAAGGATCTGCCTTTGAATCCCAACTCTTCCACTTTACAATTTTCAGAAGATGAGAAAAACAGCTTACCATCCTCAAGGTAACGGACTTTGCGAGAAAATAAACCAAACCTTGATTGAAATGTTGAGAGCTGTACCACCTGCTAAAAGAACTGATTGGCCAACTCTACTACCTCAAGTGATGTATCTTTACAACAATTCCACCCATTGTTCTACTGGATACACCCTATATTATCTTATATTTGGCCATCAAGGCAGATTACCTGCAGATCTCACCTTGGATGTACAAGTTCCAGATTCCATCAATCCTTTACCACAAACAGATTGGGTGAGTGAACATCAAAAACGCCTGGCTGATGCCTTAGAGATTGTCCAGATCCGCATGGCGAATGTACGCCACCAGCAACAGAAAGACTATGATCAGTCTGCAAAAGCAGAACCCTTTAAAATTGGTAACCATGTGTGGCTGCAAAATAATCATCGCACTAGTAAGCTGGATAGTAAATGGGAAAGAAAACTCTACATCATCACAGCTATTCCTAATCCTGAGACTGATATCTACGAAATCACCAAAGAGAAGAGTACCACAAATAGTGCATCGGAGCCCTCTTGTCACGGAACCATGAACCAGACGTACAACAAGAGATAAGTGAAAATAAGAAGGCTTTATTGAAAATAAAGCTGTAAAGCAAAAGTCCAAACGGATGGTGAAACCGAGCAGAGTCTTTGCGAAGCCAGAGGTCAGGAACCAGAAGGGTAGTCAGACGAAGCCAGGATCAGGAACCAGCAGGGTAGTCAGACGAAGCCAGGATCAGGAACCAGCAGGGTAGTCAGACGAAGCCAGGATCAGGAACCAGAAGCAGCAGCAGTCTTAGAAGCATGTGAACACAAGAGGACCAAGCAAGGAACTGAAGCCACAGACCTCCTATATATATGAGCTAGGCATCCAGCTCCTCCCAGTGGGAAGGAGGAGCCGCAGGGTGGAAGGCTACAAGAAACCCAGAAACCAAGATGGCCGCCAGCACATGTCAAACGAAGGAGAACAGCAAGAAGGTAAGACCATGACACCTCTCAAGTTGTGTTTGAAAGAAATTGTCCAAGAAGAAACTCCACCCACAGAGCAATTGTCTGAAAAGTCACCTGATCCAGAGGAACTAACACAGTCTATTGGAAAATTACCATTAGACTCAGTGGTTCCTTACACCATGGCTTAACTTTGTTGATCCCACAAAGACTAATACAGCCCCACTTCAGCCAGAAGAACTACCTTGTGAAGGATCCTCAGAAGCTCAAGATGTACCAAGTTACCTTGAACCAAGGCCTATAAAATCACAGCCACTTCGGAGATCTGACTGGACCACTAAAGGTCAGTCGCCTGCCCGTTATAAGGAGTTCCAGCAGCTGCAGCTGAGGATGAGACTTCCAGTCCTTACAGTTCAACTGTGATTGCATTTTTGCATCATTTGGAGCTACAGAGCAAGAGTAAGAAACTCCTTACTCCTTACTTGATTATTTTCCTTGCTCTAAGGACTCTCTAAAGACTCCTTTGCTCTTATTTTGCATCTTTCAAGTCATGTGCCCGGAGATGGACTTTCACGTACTAAAGCCCTCTGTGATGTTCTACAACCATCATACTTCATGCCCAGGGAAAGGAGTCATGCCCTGTGAGCCTCCTGAGAAGTTTTCCTTTTTTGTTTACATTATGGACTATCCTTTGCATTGCTGTTCGCTGTGCCAGGTCAGTGCCCCCAGATGCCCAGTTACAAGAGAAACTACAGCCCTTGTCACTCATTTTATAGCATGATGCTCCTGATATATATATATATGCCTAACCCAATTCTCTTATAGCCAAAGAAGAGAAACCACAAGAATGGGGTACTGGTACTGTGTATATGCATGTATGCTCTTTTTATATTTTTCAGGTGATGCATCATTGGGCTGACTCCACCCTGCACACAGTACAGAGGAGAAGAAGAAGAAGGTCAGTATATGTGATGTCTGAGCAGCCATGGAGTTATCCAAACTCCATAGTTGGTTCCATGAACCAACCCATAGAAGGGAAAGATTACAGAGGAACCAGGCAACTCAGAGAGGGAGTGAGAATATTGGCAAAGGAAGGTAACTGTCGTTTATCAGACTCTAGTCTGCTTTGCATTAGGGGTAGAGATTCTAAGCTACAAGCTACCCACCATAACCAAGGACAGAAAGGCCATCTGTCAGCATATAGTATTCCTAGAGAGGATACAGAAGTATGTGATTATACAGTACAGCAGACATAGTACATCCCTCCAGCCTTTTGACTTTTGCATACATTGATGACCTTTGGATCAGCTTCAGTAAAGTACTGGGAGTTCGTTAAGAAACTTGGTCTCCTTATTCTATTGCACCTCACGGTGCTGGCGTCATGAACACAGGGGCCCAGCCACCAAAGCACCCTAAGCATACCCACTACCATCAAGGGCACCTCAACTTCCATCTGGCTGGTGTTCCCTGCAATAGAGAGTGCCCCGGAGGATTTAGTGCTGTCTTCCTCATCACTGCACGCAGACCCAGAGAGCTACAAAACCGTGAGTATGACTACTACCCCCATCAGCCCACCATGCACTCACATACTGCCCCTGTGGTCTGGTCCGCTGCACAAGGAATACAGCTGAACTAATATTTGGATTATTGCTTTGCTATCTAAAATGAACTGTACTGACTACCCTGAGACAATTAATCAAGTAAAAATTATGTTGTTTACAACAATTAACTCCTTATCCTTTCTACCACCTTCTTTTGCACCTAACGGTGCTGGCATCACGAACACCAGGGACCCTGCCTCCAAGGCACCTAAAAAAAACATTCCACCAAAGGCACCTCAACCACCATCTGGCGGGAATCTCTGGACAACAGAATGTGCCTTGAAGGAACTGGTGCTGTCCTTCCCATCACTGCACGGCAGCCCAAAAAGGCTCTGCTAACCGTCAGTACAAACAACTACTACCCCCATCGGCTCACCAACACTCACATTTTGCCCCTGTGGTAGTTGCAAATGCTGTAAATTCAATTTGCACATTGTTATACAGTATGTTCTTCTTATCTCGGTGGTCATATTCTTTTTAGAATTTTCTGCAACTCTAAAATTGATTACATATATCAGAAAAAGGGTTGTCTTTGCATCATGAGCATGCATTTCAGCATGCAACATGGAGATTTCTGGGACAGTCCCAAAGATTTCTGCAACAAATGTGCGTTGTGAGAATACAGTGGTGCTTGAAAGTTTGTGAATAGGGATGAGCGAACCCGAACTGTATAGTTCGGGTTCGTACCAAATTTTGGGGTGTTCGTGACACGGACCCGAACCCGAACATTTACGTAAAAGTTCGGGTTCGGCGCTTTCTTGGCGCTTTTTGAAAGGCTGCAAAGCAGCCAATCAACAAGCGTCATACTACTTGCCCCAAGAGGCCATCACAGCCACGCCTATTGGCATGGCTGTGATTGGCCAGTGCAGCATGTGACCCAGCCTCTATTTAAGCTGGAGTCACGTAGCGCCGCACGTCACTCTGCTCTGATCAGTGTAGGGAGAGGATTCAGCTGCTGTTAGGGGGCGAGATTAGGCAGGGATTTACGCAGCAAAAACACTTAATGAAGTGATCGATCTACAGCTGTAAATCATTCAACTTCTGCTAGTTAATTGCTCACGGTTTTTAGGCTGCCTAGAGCGTTTTTCTGTCACTTTTTTCCTCGGGTGATCGGCGGCCATTTTGTGTCTTGTGGTGCGCCAGCACAAGCTGCGACCAAGTCCATTTAACCATCAATAGTGTGTTTTTTTTGTTGCTATATCCTACATCAGGGGCTTGTCTGGGTTTGCTATTTTATTGAGGGGTGAAATACAATTGCCAAAATAGCAATAAACTAAATTTTGTGTTTCAGCTGTGGCTAGCCAATTGTAATACTGTCTGCTGTCTGGCAAAGGATATATTTTTGTTCTGGGTTGAAATTCAATTCCCAAAAGAGCAATTCCCTAAATCAGTGGTTTCTGGTGTTGCAGGCCAAGTTTAAATCTGTCCATAAAAGGGTATATTACATTGAAGGTGCAAATTCAAGTGCTGATAGGGTCATCCTCAATAACTTCACACGCTACCGTGCATCTCCAAGTCTAATTCTGTCCGTAAAAGGATACCTGTCATCCAGGGCCTAAATACTAGGCCTACAATTTATATTCAGCTAAATCTGTGGTTACTGCTGTGCCTGTATTAGTGTAATACGGTACTTAAATAGATAGCCAGATAGTGTTAGGTGCCTGTAAAAAAAAAACTGAATTTGAAATCAATACATTGGGCCAAATAATTTTTTTCTTATTGTGGTGAACGGTAACAATGAGGAAAACATCTAGTAAGGGACGCGGACATGGTCGTGGTGGTGTTAGTGGACCCTCTGGTGCTGGGAGAGGACGTGGCCGTTCTGCCACAGCCACACGTCCTTGTGAACCAACTACCTCAGGTCCCAGTAGCCGCCAGAATTTACAGCGATATTTGGTGGGGCCCAATGCCGTTCTAAGGATGGTAAGGCCTGAGCAGGTACAGGCATGGGTCAATTAGGTGGCCGACAGTGGATCCAGCACGTTCACATTATCTCCCACCCAGTCTTCTGCAGAAAGCGCACAGATGGCCCGTGAAAACCAAGCCCATCAGTCTGTCACATCACCCCCATGCATATCAGGGAAACTGTCTGAGCCTCAAGTTATGCAGCAGTCTCTTATGCTGTTTGAAGACTCTGCTGGCAGGGTTTCCCAAGGGCATCCACCTAGCCCTTCCCAAGTGGTGGAAGACATATAATGCACTGACGCACAACCACTTATGTTTCCTGATGATGAGGACATGGGAATACCACCTCAGCACGTCTCTGATTATGACGAAACACAGGTGCCAACTGCTGCGTCTTTCTGCAGTGTGCAGACTAAACAGGAGGTCAGGGAGGAAGACTGGGTGAAAGACGATGCAGGGGACGATGAGGTCATAGACCCCACATGGAATGAAGGTCGAGCCGCTAACTTTCAGAGTTCAGAGGAAGAGGCAGTGGTGAGACCGAGCCAACAGCGTAGCAAAAGAGGGAGCAGGGGGCAAAAGCAGAACACCCGCCGCCAAGAGAGTTCGCCTGCTACTGGCCACCGCCACCTGGGACTGAGCACCCCAAAGGCAGCTTCAAGGAGCTCCCTGGCGTGGCAGTTCTTCAAACAATGTGCTGACGACAAGACCCGAATGGTTTGCACGCTGTGCCATCGGAGCCTGAAGTGAGGCATTAACGTTCTGAACCTTAGCACAACCTGCATGACCAGGCATCTGCATGCAAAGCATGAACTGCAGTGGAGTAAACACCTTAAAAACAAGGAACTCACTCAGACTCCCCCTGCTACCTCTTCTGCTGCTGCCGCCTCGGCCTCTTCCTCCGCCTCGGGAGGAACGTTGGCACTTGCCGCCCAGCAAACAGAGGATGTACCACCAACACCACCACCTCAGTCACCAAGCATCTCCACCATGTCACACGGCAGCGTTCAGCTCTCCATCTCACAAACATTTGAGAGAAAGCGTAAATTCCCACCTAGCCACCCTCGATCGCTGGCCCTGAATGCCAGCATTTCTAAACTACTGGCCTATGAAATGCTGTCATTCAGGCTGGTGGACACAGACAGCTTCAAACAGCTCATGTCACTTGCTGTCCCACAGTATGTTGTTCCCAGCCGCCACTACTTCTCCAAGAGAGCAGTGCCTTCCCTGCACAACCAAGTATCCGATAAAATCAAGTGTGCACTGCGCAACGCCATCTGTGGCAAGGTCCACCTAACCACAGATACGTGGACCAGTAAGCACTGCCAGGGACGCTATATCTCCCTAACTACACACTGGGTAAATGTAGTGGCGGCTGGGCCCCAGGCAGAGAGCTCTTTGGCGCACGTCCTTCCGCCGCCAAGGATCGCAGGGCAACATTCTTTGCCTCCTGTAGCCTCCTCCTCCTACTCGGCTTCCTCCTCCTCTTCTTCCACCTGCTCATCCAGTCAGCCACACACCTTCACCACCAACTTCAGCACAGCCCGGGGTAAACGTCAGCAGGCCATTCTGAAACTCATATGTTTGGGGGACAGGCCCCACACCACGCAGGAGTTGTGGCGGGGTATTGAACAACAGACCGGCGAGTGGTTGCTGCCGGTGAGCCTCAAGCCCGGCCTGGTGGTGTGCGATAATGGGCGAAATCTCGTCACAGCTCTGGGACTAGCCGGTTTGACGCACATCCCTTGCCTGGCGCATGTGCTGAATTTGGTGGTGCAGAAGTTCATTCACAACTACCCCGACATGTCAGAGCTGCTGCATAAAGTGCGGGCCGTCTGTTCACGCTTCCGGCGTTCACATCCTGCCGCTGCTCCCCTGTCTGCGCTACAGCGTAACTTCGGCCTTCCCGCTCACCGCCTCATATGCGACGTGCCCACCAGGTGGAACTCCACCTTGCACATGCTGGACAGACTGTGCGAGCAGCAGCAGGCCATAGTGGAGTTTCAGCTGCAGCACAAACGGGTCAGTCACACTACGGAACAGCACCACTTCAACACCAATGACTGGGCCTCCATGCGAGACCTGTGTGCCCTGTTGCGCTGTTTCGAGTACTCCACCAACATGGCCAGTGGCGATGACGCCGTTATCAGCATTACAATACCACTTCTATGTCTCCTTGAGAAAACACTTAGGGCGATGTTGGAAGAGGAGGTGGCCCAGGAGGAGGAGGAGGAGGAAGAGGGGTCATTTTTAGCACTTTCAGGCCAGTCTCTTAGAAGTGACTCAGAGGAAGGTTTTTTGCAACGGCAGAGGCCAGGAACAAAGGTGGCCAGCCAGGGCCCAGTACTGGAGGACGAGGAGGATGAGGATGAAGCATGTTCACAGCGGGGTGGCACCCAACGCAGCTCGGGCCCATCACTGGTGCGTGGCTGGCGGGAAACGGAGGACAATGACGATACGCCTCCCACAGAGGACAGCTTGTCCTTACCTCTGGGAAGCCTGGCACACATGAGCGACTACATGCTGCAGTGCCTGCGCAATGACAGCAGAGTTGCCCACATTTTAACGTGTGCGGACTACTGGGTTGCCACCCTGCTGGATCCCTGGTACAAAGACAATGTGCACACCTTACTTCCTGCACTGGAGCGTGATAGGAAGATGCGCGAGTACAAGCACACGTTGGTAGACGCGCTACTGAGAGCATTCCCAAATGTCACAGGAGAACAAGTGGAAACCCAAGGCGAAGGCAGAGGAGGAGCAAGAGGTCGCCAACGCAGCTGTGTCACGGCCAGCTCCTCTGAGGGCAGGGTTAGCATGGCAGAGATGTGGAAAAGTTTTGTCACCACTCCACAGCTAACTGCACCACCACCTGATACGGAACGTGTTAGCAGGAGGCAACATTTCACTAACATGGTGGAACAGTACGTGTGCACACCCCTCCATGTACCGACTGATGGTTCGGCCCCATTCAACTTCTGGGTCTCCAAATTGTCCACGTGGCCAGAGCTAGCCTTTTATGCTTTGGAGGTGCTGGCCTGCCCGGCGGCCAGCGTTTTGTCTGAACGTGTATTCAGCACGGCAGGGGGCGTCATTACAGACAAACGCAACAGCCTGTCTACAGCCAATGTGGACAAGCTGACGTTCATAAAAATTAACCAGGCATGGATCCCACAGGACCTGTCCATTCCTTGTGCAGATTAGACAATTATAACTACCTCCCCTTAACCATATATTCTTGTACTCCAGGGCACTTCCTCATTCAATCCTCTTTTTTTAATTTTACCATTATATTGCGGGGCAACCCAAAGTTGAATAAACCTCTCCTCTGTCTGGGTGCCGGGGCATAAAAATATTTGACAGTGGCCTGTTCCAATGTTGGGTGACATGAAGCCTGATTCTCTGCTATGACATGAAGCCTGATTCTCTGCTATGGGACCTCTCTCCTCTGTCTGGGTGCCGGGGCCTAAAAATATCTTACAGTGGCCTGTTCCAGTGGTGGGTGACATGAAGCCTGATTCTCTGCTATGGGACCTCTCTCCTCTGTCTGGGTGCCTGTCATGACCGGCGTACGCAAAGGGAGGGAAATGGGAAGGCCCTGTCCAAGTGAGAGGGAAAGGTAGTGACCCCTGACTCACCTTGAGGCTGGCACCTGACTGCCCTGACGTCCCTAGACGGGTTCCTCACCCGTACGCCGATCACGTGCCTAAACCCTGGCTTTCCGTAAGACGAGCCCTACGTAGTGAACGGGGCGGTGGGAACACTAGTCCGCACCACTGACACTAAAAGGAAAACACCAAGGAGAGGACAGACAACACAGACAAAACATAAAATCCCAGGTGGACGACAACAGCAGACAACATAAGTCCAACAGGGATCCGGAGGGTAACGTTCTGGAACAACAACCAGGGAACACAGCTACACAGCTCCAGTGGGTCAGTATAGAAGTCCAGGCAGGAAGCTCTATATCTGGCAACCAGAGAAGTGGGAGAGGGAAATATAAGGAGGTTGGGATTGCTGGACAAGAAACAGCTGAGGAGAAGGAGCTACGGATCCCTGAGTGAGCCAAAAAGGGTTGCAAATCAAACCCAGAAAGCTACCATTAATAAACAGCACTGTCTTTAGACATAGAGCGCGCAGCCACCCGCTGCGACTTCCTGACCCCGGGTATAACGGAGTCAGGCGTGGCTCTTGACACCCTCGTGACAGTACCCCCCTCTCTACGAGGGGCCTCCGGACACTCAGGACTAGGTCTCTCAGGATGAGAGGCATGAAAAGCCCGAACTAACCTGTCGGCGTTTACCTCAGACGCTGGAACCCACATTCTTTCCTCGGGACCGTAACCCCTCCAAAGCACCAGATATTGAAGAGAGCGGCGGACCCGACAAGAATCAACAATTTTGGATATTTGAAACTCTAGATTACCATCCACAACAACAGGAGGGGGCGGCAGCAGTGATGGTTCTAGAGGTGGAACATAGTTCTTGAGTAACGACTTATGGAAGACGTTATGGATTTTAAAAGTCTGAGGTAGCTCCAGGCGAAAAGCCATGGGGTTAATGATGGCTACTATTTTGTACGGGCCAATGAACCTAGGACCCAGTTTCCAAGAGGGAACCTTTAATTTAATATTCCTAGTAGACAACCACACATAGTCATTCACTCCTAGGTCCGGACCTGGCGACCGTCTCTTATCAGCCATGCATTTATATTTACCTCCCATATTTTTCAAGTTAGCTTGCACCTTCTGCCATACAGATGAAAGAGATGACGAAAACCGTTCCTCTTCAGGAACCCCAGAAGACCCCCCCCCTCTTTGAAAGTACAGAATTGGGGATGAAAACCATATGCACCAAGAAATGGTGACTTGCCAGTGGATTCCTGATGGCGATTATTTATGGCAAACTCGGCTAAAGGTAAATATGATGACCACACCTCCTGGTTCTCAGACACAAAACACCTTAGATATGTCTCAAGGTTTTGGTTAATACGCTCAGTCTGTCCATTCGACTGAGGATGGAAAGCCGAGGAAAAAGACAAGTGTACCCCCAAACGGGAACAAAAAGCTTTCCAAAACTTAGAAATAAACTGAGTTCCCCGATCCGAAACAACATCGGAAGGGACCCCGTGAAGCTTCACGATTTCACTGATGAATACCTGAGCAAGAGTCTTAGCATTAGGTAGTGCGGGTAACGCAATGAAGTGTACCATTTTACTAAACCTGTCTACTACTACCAAGATAACTGTTTTACCCGCAGACAAAGGTAAGTCAGTGATAAAATCCATTGACAGATGTGTCCATGGCCTATTAGGAATGACACGTGGCAATAAAGACCCTGCAGGACGTGTATGAGAGACTTTCGCAAGTGCACAAGTAGAACAAGTAGACACAAAATCCATTACATCCTGACGCAACCTTGGCCACCAAAAACGACGAGACAATAGCTCCAAGGTTGCTTTACTACCCGGGTGCCCAGCAAGTGCCGAATTATGATGTTCCTTTAATAATTCGAGACGCAGGTTTAACGGTACAAACAATTTTTCTGAGGGGCAAGAGACCGGGGCGTCCCCCTGGGCCTCTAACACCTTCCCCTCCAGAACAGAGTGTACAGCAGAGACAACCACTCCTCTTTGTAGAATGGGTACCGGATCACTCACATTACCCCCTCCAGGGAAACTATGAGATAATGCATCCGCCTTAGTATTTTTTGCCCCAGGACGATAGGTAATAAAAAAGTTAAACCTGGTAAAAAATAGCGACCACCTAGCTTGTCTAGGGGTGAGACGCTTAGCTGATTCGAGATACAGAAGGTTTTTGTGGTCTGTAATCACCGTGACGGGGTGGACTGCCCCCTCTAAAAAGTGACGCCATTCTTCAAACGATAGTTTAATAGCCAATAGTTCCCTATTGCCAATATCATAGTTCTTCTCCGCTGCAGATAGTTTTTTAGAAAAGAAAGCACAAGGACGCCATTTGCCAGGAGACGGACCCCGAGACAGTACAGCCCCCACTCCCACCTCTGACGCATCTACTTCAACAATAAAAGGCTGGGAGACATCAGGTTGGATTAGTACAGGTGCCGAGGTAAACCTCTCTTTTAGAGAGGAGAAAGCAGTTTTAGCGGCGTCAGACCATTTAGAAAAATCAGTCCCCTTCCTAGTCATGTCAGTAAGGGGTTTGACAATCACCGAATAATTTTTAATGAACTTTCTATAGAAATTTGCGAAGCCCAAAAACCGTTGCAGTGCTTTGAGGTTCTCAGGAAGATCCCAATCTAAAATTGCCTGGACCTTCCCAGGATCCATACGGAAACCTGAATCAGATAATAAATAACCTAGGAACTGTATTTCCTGAACGGCGAAGACACACTTTTCAATTTTTTCGCATATAATTTATTCGTCCGTAGGACCTGCAGTACCTGTCTGACATGCACCTCATGTGTTTTCAGATCAGACGAATAAATTAAAATATCATCTAGGTATATCGCCACAAACCTGCCGATAAGATGACTAAAAATGTCATTAACGAAATGTTGGAAGACAGCAGGAACATTGGTCAGACCGAAAGGCATGACTAGATTTTCATAATGCCCCTCAGGGGTGTTAAAAGCTGTCTTCCACTCATCCCCTTCCTTGATACGAATCAGATTGTAGGCCCCCCTAAGATCAAGTTTGGAGAACCACCTAGCACCCGCAATCTGATTGAACAGGTCAGGAATGAGAGGAAGAGGGTATGGGTCTCAGATGGTTATCCGGTTTAGTTCGCGGAAATCTAGGCAAGGACGCAGGCCCCCATCTTTCTTTTTAACAAAGAAAAACCCTGCAGCCACGGGTGAAGAAGAGGGTCTGATGTGTCCCTTAGCCAAGCTCTCGGAGATATAATCTTTCATGGCTTGTCTCTCGGGACCCGAAAGATTATATAACCTGGTCTTGGGTAATTTTGCAATCTGCAAATTTGGGTAATTTTGCATTTGGCAATCATAAGGACGGTGAGGTGGTAACTTCTGGCAACCCTTTTCAGAAAAAACGTCCTCAAAGTCCGAGACAAATGTAGGTAGAGTAGCTATGGAAGCAACTAAGCAATTGCTATTTAAGCAATTTTCTCTGCAATGCTCACTCCACTCCAATATCTCCCTGGCCTGCCAATCCACCACTGGATTGTGCGCTACCAACCAGGGAAGACCCAATACCACAGGAGTGGGAAGCCCCTCCAGAACATAACATGAAAGACACTTGTTATGGTGGTCCCCTACCCGAAGGTGTAAGTTATGGACAATGTGAGTGAGGTTTCTCTGAGACAGAGGAGCAGAATCAATAGCGAATATGGGAATAGGTCTCTGTAGCGTACAGAGAGACAAACCCATAGTGCGGGCAAAATGGGCATCTATCAAATTTACTCCTGCTCCACTGTCTAGAAAGAAAGAAATAGTCTCCTTCTTAACACCAGAAACAACAGCTGCTGGCAACACAAATTGAGATGTACGAATGGAGGAAACGTATACCCCCCGGCTGACATCCTCCACATAGCCTGGGGTTAGTAGTTCCGATGGTCTTTTGTTTTTTAGAAAGGAAGGACAGACATTAATGAAATGACCCCTCCCCCCAAAGAAAAAACAAATCCCCTGTCTACGGCGAGCCTCAGGAGGACGGACCTGACGAGTAGTTCCTCCTAGCTGCATAGGCTCTTCTAGGTCCGTACAGACTAACTGATGCTTCGGAGGGGTTACCAATTGCTCAGGATTTTTCAATCAGTCCCTAAGACGTCTATCTATTCTGATAGAAAGGGACATAACAGCATCAAGGGAAAAGGGGGTCTCATACAGCGCAAGCGCATTCTTAACCCTTTCGGATAACCCAGAGCAGAACTGACTCCTGAGAGCCGGGTCGTTCCACTGGGTATCCGTAGCCCACCTACGAATCTCTGAGCAATACTCCTCTGCTGGCCGCTCTCCCTGTCTGAGTCTCCGTCATTTCGACTCAGCCAGGGCGACTCGGTCAGGGTCATCATATATGAGACCCAAGGCCCCAAAAAACTCATCCACTGACCGGAGAGCCTGGGAATCAGTGGGCAAAGAGAACGCCCAGGATTGCGGGTCCCCCTGAAGCAGGGAAGTAACAATCCCCACCCGCTGTTCCTCATTACCAGAGGAGTGCGGGCGCAGCTTAAAATATAACTTACAGGCCTCACGGAACGTCACAAATTTGTCCCTTCCCCCAGAAAATCTGTCAGGAAGAACAACCTTGGGTTCCGCAGCAACCTGGTTACCTATAGCAACCGCTGGGCTTGCGGTCTGCTGCAATTGCTGCTGTTGCTGGAGGACCGACGCCTTCAATCCTGCCACCTCCATAGACAGGCCTTGAAGTTGTCTTGTCAAAGCAGCAATAGGATCCATGCTGGATTCTAGATAGGCAGAAAGAAAAAGTAAATTTTTTATTTTTTTTTGCTTTCTACCTACACAAAAATAAGGGCCAGATATAATGTCATGACCAGCGTACGCAAAGGGAGGGAAATGGGAAGGCCCTGTCCAAGGGAGAGGGAAAGATGGTGACCCCTGACTCACCTTGAGGCTGGCTCCTGACTGCCCTGACGTCCCTAGACGGGTTCCTCACTCGTACGCCGATCACGTGCCTAAACCCTGGCTTTCCCTAAGATGAGCCCTACGTAGTGAACGGGGCGGTGGGAACACTAGTCCTCACCACTGACACTAAAAGGAAAACACCAAGGAGAAGACAGACAACACAGACAAAACATAAAATCCCAGGTGGACGACAACAGCAGACAACATAAGTCCAACAGGGATCCGGAGGGTAACGTTTTGGAACAACAACCAGGGAACACACCTACACAGCTCCAGTGGGTCAGTATAGAAGTCCAGGCAGGAAGCTCTATATCTGGCAACCAGAGAAGTGGGAGAGGGGAATATAAGGAGGTTGGGATTGCTGGACAAGAAACAGCTGAGGAGAAGGAGCTACGGATCCCTGAGTGAACCAAAAAGGGTTGCAAAGAAAACCCAGAAAGCTACCATTAAGAATCAGCCCTATCTCTATACATAGAGCGCGTAGCCACCCGCTGCGACTTCCTGACCCCGGGTATAACGGAATCTGGTGTGGCCCTTGACACCCTCGTGACAGTGCCGGGGCCTAAAAATATCTGACAGTGGCCTGTTCCTGTGGTGGGTGACATGAAGCCTGATTCTCTGCTATGGGACCTCTCTCCAATTGATATTGGTTAATTTTTTTTAATTTTTTTTTAAATTCATTTCCCTATCCACATTTGTTTGCAGGAAATTTACCTACATTTTGCTGCCTTTTGCAGCCCTCTAGCCCTTTCCTGGGCTATTTTACAGCCTTTTTAGTGCCTAAAAGTTAGGTTCCCCATTGACTTCAATGGGGTTCGGGTTCGGGGCGAAGTTCGGGTTGAGTTCGGATCCCGAACCCGAACATTTTCGGGAAGTTCGGCCGAACTTCTCGAACCCGAACATCCAGGTGTTCGCTCAACTCTATTTGTGAACTCTTCAAAATTGTCTATATTTCTGTATATACTCGAGTATAAGCCGACCCGACTACAAGCCGAGGCCCCTAATTTTACCCCAAGAAAATGGGAAAAATTATTGACTCGAGTATAAGACTAGGGTGGGAAATGCAGCTATAATGCAGAGTGTATGTGTATATAATGCACACACTCTACATTATATACACACATCTGCAAGAGGGTGACTCAGATTGATGGGAGTCTGACTCTGACTCCCTGTATTTAATGCAGAGTGTGTGCATTATATACACACACACTCTGCATTAACCACTTAAGGACCACAGGTTTATACCCCCCTAAAGACCAGGCCCTTTTTTACAAATCGGCACTACACTACTTTCACCGTTTATTGCTCGGTCATGCAACTTACCACCCAAATGAATTTTACCTCCTTTTCTTCTCACTAATAGAGCTTTCATTTGGTGGTATTTCATTGCTGCTGACATTTTTACTTTTTTTGTTATTAATCGAAATTTAACGATTTTTTTGCAAAAAAATGACATTTTTCACTTTCAGTTGTAAAATTTTGCAAAAAAAAACGAGATCCATATAGAAATTTTGCTCTAAATTTATAGTTCTACATGTCTTTGATAAAAAAAAAATGTTTGGGTAAAAAAAAAAAATGGTTTGGGTAAAAGTTATAGCGTTTACAAACTATGGTACAAAAATGTGAATTTCCGCTTTTTGAAGCAGCTCTGACTTTCTGAGCACCTGTCATGTTTCCTGAGGTTCTACAATGGCCAGACAGTACAAACACCCCACAAATGACCCCATTTCGGAAAGTACACACCCTAAGGTATTCGCTGATGGGCATAGTGAGTTCATAGAACTTTTTATTTTTTGTCACAAGTTAGCGGAAAATGATGATTTTTTTTTTTTTTTTTTTTTTCTTACAAAGTCTCATATTCCACTAACTTGTGACAAAAAATAAAAACTTCTATGAACTCACTATGCCCATCACGAAATACCTTGGGGTCTCTTCTTTCCAAAATGGGGTCACTTGTGGGGTAGTTATACTGCCCTGGCATTCTAGGGGCCCAAATGTGTGGTAAGGAGTTTGAAATCAAATTCTGTAAAAAATGACCTGTGAAATCCGAAAGGTGCTCTTTGGAATATGGGCCCCTTTGCCCACCTAGGCTGCAAAAAAGTGTCACACATCTGGTATCTCTGTATTCAGGAGAAGTTGAGGAATGTGTTTTGGGGTGTCTTTTTACATATACCCATGCTGGGTGGGATAAATATCTTGGTCAAATGCCAACTTTGTATAAAAAAATGGGAAAAGTTGTCTTTTGCCAAGATATTTCTCTCACCCAGCATGGGTATATGTAAAATGACACCCCAAAACACATTCCCCACCTTCTCCTGAGTACGGCAATACCAGATGTGTGACACTTTTTTGCAGCCTAGGTGGGCAAAGGGGCCCATATTCCAAAGAGCACCTTTCGGATTTCACAGGTCATTTGTTACAGAATTTGATTTCAAACTCCTTACCACACATTCGGGCCCCTAGAATGCCAGGGCAGTATAACTACCCCACAAGTGACCCCATTTTGGAAAGAAGACACCCCAAGGTATTCCGTGAGGGGCATGGCAAGTTCCTAGAATTTTTTATTTTTTGTCACAAGTTAGTGGAAAATGATGATTTTTTTTTTTTTTTTTTTTTTCATACAAAGTCTCATATTCCACTAACTTGTGACAAAAAATAAAAACTTCCATGAACTCACTATGCCCATCAGCGAATACCTTGGGGTCTCTTCTTTCCAAAATGGGGTCACTTGTGGGGTAGTTATACTGCCCTGGCATTCTAGGGGCCCGAATGTGTGGTAAGGAGTTTGAAATCAAATTCTGCAAAAAATGACCAGTGAAATCCGAAAGGTGCTCTTTGGAATATGGGCCCCTTTGCCCACCTAGGCTGCAAAAACGTGTCACACATCTGGTATCTCTGTATTCAGGAGAAGTTGAGGAATGTGTTTTGGGGTGTCTTTTTACATATACCCATGCTGGGTGAGATAAATATCTTGGTCAAATGCCAACTTTGTATAAAAAAAATGGGAAAAGTTGTCTTTTGCCAAGATATTTCTCTCACCCAGCATGGGTATATGTAAAATGACACCCCAAAACACATTCCCCACCTTCTCCTGAGTACGGGGATACCAGATGTGTGACACGTTTTTGCAGCCTAGGTGGGCAAAGGGGCCCATATTCCAAAGAGCACCTTTCGGATTTCACAGGTCATTTTTTACAGAATTTGATTTCAAACTCCTTACCACACATTTGGGCCCCTAGAATGCCAGGGCAGTATAACTACCCCACAAGTGACCCCATTTTGGAAAGAAGAGACCCCAAGGTATTCGCTGATGGGCATAGTGAGTTCATGGAAGTTTTTATTTTTTGTCACAAGTTAGTGGAATATGAGACTTTGTATGAAAAAAAAAAAAAAAAAAAAAATCATCATTTTCCACTAACTTGTGACAAAAAATAAAAAATTCTAGGAACTCGCCATGCCCCTCACGGAATACCTTGGGGTGTCTTCTTTCCAAAATGGGGTCACTTGTTGGGTAGTTATACTGCCCTGGCATTTTCCAGGGGCACTAATGTGTGGTAAGTAGGTAAATGACCTGTGAAATCCTAAAGGTGCTCTTTGGAATGTGGGCCCCTTTGCCCACCTAGGCTGCAAAAAAGTGTCACACATGTGGTATCGCCGTATTCAGGAGAAGTTGGGGAATGTGTTTTGGGGTGTCATTTTACATATACCCATGCTGGGTGAGAGAAATATCTTGGCAAAAGACAACTTTTCCCATTTTTTTATACAAAGTTGGCATTTGACCAAGATATTTCTCTCACCCAGCATGGGTATATGTAAAATGACACCCCAAAACACATTCCCCAACTTCTCCTGAGTACGGCGATACCAGATGTGTGACACTTTTTTGCAGCCTAGATGCGCAAAGGTGCCCAAATTCCTTTTAGGAGGGCATTTTTAGACATTTGGATACCAGACTTCTTCTCACGCTTTGGGGCCCCTAGAATGCCAGGGCAGTATAAATACCCCACATGTGACCCCATTTTGGAAAGAAGACACCCCAAGGTATTCAATGAGGGGCATGGCGAGTTCATAGAAATTTTTTTTTTTTGGCACAAGTTAGCGGAAATTGATATTTTTAATTTTTTTCTCACAAAGTCTCCCGTTCCGCTAACTTGGGACAAAAATTTCAATCTTTCATGGACTCAATATGCCCCTCACGGAATACCTGGGGGTGTCTTCTTTCCGAAATGGGGTCACATGTGGGGTATTTATACTGCCCTGGCATTCTAGGGGCCCTAAAGCGTGAGAAGAAGTCTGGAATATAAATGTCTAAAAAATTTTACGCATTTGGTTTCCGTGAGGGGTATGGTGAGTTCATGTGAGATTTTATTTTTTGACACAAGTTAGTGGAATATGAGACTTTGTAAGAAAAAAATAATAATAATTCCGCTAACTTGGGCCAAAAAAATGTCTGAATGGAGCCTTACAGGGGGGTGATCAATGACAGGGGGGTGATCAATGACAGGGGGGTGATCAATGACAGGGGGGTGATCAATGACAGGGGGGGTGATCAATGACAGGGGGGTGATCAGGGAGTCTATATGGGGTGATCACCACAGTCATTGATCACGCCCCTGTAAGGCTTCATTCAGACGTCCGGATGCGTTTTGCGGATCCGATCCATCTATCAGTGCATCCGTAAAAATCATGCGGACGTCTGAATGGAGCTTTACAGGGGGGTAATCAATGACAGGGGGGTAATCAATGACAGGGGGGGTGATCAGGGAGTCTATATGGGGTGATCACCACAGTCATTGATCACGCCCCTGTAAGGCTTCATTCAGACGTCCGGATGCGTTTTGCGGATCCGATCCATCTATCAGTGCATCCGTAAAAATCATGCGGACATCTGAATGGAGCTTTACAGGGGGGTAATCACCACAGTCATTGATCATGCCCCTGTAAGGCTTCATTCAGACGTCCGGATGCGTTTTGCGGATCCGATCCATCTATCAGTGCATCCGTAAAAATCATGCGGACATCTGAATGGAGCTTTACAGGGGGGTGATCAGGGAGTCTATATGGGGTGATCACCACAGTCATTGATCATGCCCCTGTAAGGCTTCATTCAGACGTCCGGATGCGTTTTGCGGATCGGATCCATCTATCAGTGCATCCGTAAAAATCATGCGGACATCTGAATGGAGCTTTACAGGGGGGTGATCAGGGAGTCTATATGGGGTGATCACCACAGTCATTGATCACGCCCCTGTAAGGCTTCATTCAGACGTCCGGATGCGTTTTGCGGATCCGATCCATCTATCAGTGCATCCGTAAAAATCATGCGGACGTCTGAATGGAGCTTTACAGGGGGGTAATCAATGACAGGGGGGTAATCAATGACAGGGGGGGTGATCAGGGAGTCTATATGGGGTGATCACCACAGTCATTGATCACGCCCCTGTAAGGCTTCATTCAGACGTCCGGATGCGTTTTGCGGATCCGATCCATCTATCAGTGCATCCGTAAAAATCATGCGGACATCTGAATGGAGCTTTACAGGGGGGTAATCACCACAGTCATTGATCATGCCCCTGTAAGGCTTCATTCAGACGTCCGGATGCGTTTTGCGGATCCGATCCATCTATCAGTGCATCCGTAAAAATCATGCGGACATCTGAATGGAGCTTTACAGGGGGGTGATCAGGGAGTCTATATGGGGTGATCACCACAGTCATTGATCATGCCCCTGTAAGGCTTCATTCAGACGTCCGGATGCGTTTTGCGGATCGGATCCATCTATCAGTGCATCCGTAAAAATCATGCGGACATCTGAATGGAGCTTTACAGGGGGGTGATCAGGGAGTCTATATGGGGTGATCACCACAGTCATTGATCATGCCCCTGTAAGGCTTCATTCAGACGTCCGGATGCGTTTTGCGGATCGGATCCATCTATCAGTGCATCCGTAAAAATCATGCGGACGTCTGAATGGAGCTTTACAGGGGGGTGATCAATGACAGGGGTGTAATCAATGACAGGGGGGTGATCAGGGAGTCTATATGGGGTGATCACCACAGTCATTGATCACGCCCCTGTAAGGCTTCATTCAGACGTCCGGATGCGTTTTGCGGATCCGATCCATCTATCAGTGGATCCGTAAAAATCATGCGGACGTCTGAATGGAGCTTTACAGGGGGGTAATCAATGACAGGGGGGTAATCAATGACAGGGGGGTAATCAGGGAGTCTATATGGGGTGATCAGGGGCTAATAAGGGGTTAATAAGTGACGGGGGGGGGGGTGTATTGTAGTGTAGTGGTGCTTGGTGCTACTTTACTGAGCTACCTGTGTCCTCTGGTGGTCGATCCAAACAAAGGGGACCACCAGAGGACCAGGTAGCAGGTATATTAGACGCTGTTATCAAAACAGCGTCTAATATACCTGTTAGGGGTTAAAAAAAACACATCTCCAGCCTGCCAGCGAACGATCGCCGCTGGCAGGCTGGAGATCAACTCTCTTACCTTCCGTTCCTGTGAGCGCGCGCGCCTGTGTGCGCGCGTTCACAGGAAATCTCGGCTCACGCGAGATGACGCCTATTGGCGTTAGTGTGACCTGGGAGCGCCGCAGAAATGACGCCTTTCGGCGTTAGCGTGGCGGGAAGTGGTTAAATACAAGGAGTCAGACTCCCATCAACTGGGCATTTATTTATTTTAATTTTTTTATATTTATCAGGTTGTTTATTTATTTATTTTTGTTCCAGGGGGAGGGGAGGCTGTGCAGGGGCCGGTACTTACTGCCGGTGTAAATCTCGCGGTCTGCTCCCAGTGTAAATCTCGCGGCCCGCGTGTCTCGCGAGATTTACACTGGGAGCTTAACAGAGGTGCCGCGCGGACGTGCTGGGAGCTGACCGGAGCAGCTGTAAAGGTAAGTAACAGCTTCTCCTGCCCCCAACATGTCATGGTCTGTATTATGGCAATGTAAGTTGCCATAATACAGACCTAGACTCGAGTATAAGACGAGGGGGCTTTTTGAGCACAAAAATATGTGCCAAAAAACTCGTCTTATACTCGAGTATATACGGTACATTTCAACTAAAGCTATATCAGATTTCCACTAGGGTTGATCGAGCATGCTCGGCCGAACTCCAATGCTCGACTTTCCTCCCTGCAAGTTTGTTGGCTGCTACGCAGCCAATAAACATGCAGGTAAGTACTGCCCTTCACTGTAATGCAGTAGCCATGTTGGTTACTGGCATAACAGTGATTGGCTGTCCGGAACGGATCATCGGGTGCTATATAGCACCCAATGACACGTGTTCGGCTCAGTGTTAGTCAGGGAGAGCTGTGCTGAAGAAGGGAAAGATAGCGTAGGGAGTGAATTTATTTTAATTTAAGTAGAAAAACTTGTCAAAGACCCAAAAGTCCTTTTAAGGACTATTGTTGTGTGTGGCAGCAGCAATATATTTGTTTAGCGCAACCTGCGCTAAATTACTAAAACTTTACAGACTATTGTGTGTGGCAGCAATATCTATTTTTAGCGCATCCTGTGCTAAATAGCGTGCAATAGTTAGGCCGCTGCAGACAGCAAAATTATTTGCGTTACATGTCCTGTGTAATGTGTGCGCATCTGTAACACCCAGAGTTGTGTTACTAAACTCTTACCCCGCTACAATCTCATAAGAGCATTAACCTTGTCATCTGATGTGATTTTACATTATATCCTCACAACTGTGCATTCTAAACCATGTTAAGTGTACAGTATATTGCTGTAATTCCCATGTTCACCAGCAGGTGGCAGCAATGTGTTAGCAAGGACTTAGGTTCAGTTTAGTATATCTAGGCTGGAATAGTTCATTCCAGTTTAGCTCCCCCTCTGTGAGCAGAGTGGGCTGTGCCCATATCCTGCAGCATGGGGAGAGAAGGAAGTTAGAGGAGTGTAGCCTACCCCCTTCTAGGGGTAGGGTGTGCATGTTAGGAGCTCCCAGATATAGGGAACTAAACCAGGATCTTGGTCTCGGCTGAGACATTGATCATCATCCCCAACCTGAGCCCTGCGGCCTCAGCTGGATGAAGCAAGCAGACAACTCCAGTTCCAGGAAGAAATCATTCCCTGAGAAGATAACTGTGAGTAAAGTCCAGAGACCCAGGAGAAGTCATATTCCTCTTCAGCTAGTCAGTCCCCAGACAGCAGAAGATGGAGGGTGCAGAAGCCAAATTTCTGCCACAGTATAAAGCTAACAAGCAGACGTCTTTTCCTGCAAGCTCCAGGTTGATAGAGCAGAAGATAAATCCCTGCCAACCATTGCCAATACCTGCTGGGACCTAAGACTAAAGCTGCATCTTGCTTGGATGAAAGTTACAATCAGTAAAGACAAAGGTCTGGATCTCAATTTCTGCTGCAAATTCCTCTATTATTCCTACTAGCACTACACTAATTTTTTTGAAAGTGAGCCAGGATCCAGGAGTCCAGCCGTACCCAGGTAGGAGACACCGTTGACACCATTACAACTACCATACAGAGACATTACACCACTCTGGCGTCAGAGTGCATACCCCGCCACAGCTCACTGCAAAAGGGGCGTTACGAACAGGATCGAGCTGTGTGCCAACAGGATACAAACTAAATTGTGTGCCTGTTCCTTCCAACAGGATCGGATCGAATTGTGTGCCAACAGGATCAAATTGCATGTTTAACAGTACTGCAAAATCTGAGGATTGTGCCAAAACCCTGAAAATTGAGAAGAAATGGAGAACCGCACTCTGAAAGTTCCGGTGCCGACCAAAGGCTAAAATAGCCACATTCATGTAGTAAAGATTGAGGCATTCAGATTTTTGTTGCGTTTGAGAATTTTTTATTTATACATTATTTTCATACTCCAGTTGCCCAATTTATGCCGAAATCAGAAATTAAAAATTGACTTTGCTGCCTTTATTTCTGTGCCAGAAAGCACTACTCAGTGTGCACCAGCACTCCAAGGGTTAATTCGCCATATATGCATAATGGCGCCGCTTCTTCGTGCCCTTCAGAAGCGGGAAAACTCAAGAGCGCGAAAATGCCGAATACGCCCCCCTAGAAGCGGGAACTCTCAAGCCTGCCCACCAAGAACTTTGTAATGTGAACCAAGGGAGTGAAGACTCCTCCTTCTGGGCGCTACCCTCATTCCCTGTACCAAGTGAGAGAGGAGACGCAGGAAACATGGCGCTCCCATCACCTAAGTGGGACCAAATGGCGATACAAGGAGAGCTAATCTACAAGGCTACCTTACCAGAGATCCGGGTCTCCCAGCTCGTGAAGAGCCAAGCCATTATCCCTGCCTTAACCTGAGACCTGGCAGGAGGACCCAGGCTCTGCAGGGAGAGCCTGGGTCCTACAAGAGACCCCAGATGTTAGGAAGAGGTTCAGGGAACAACCCCAGCCAGAACCGGAGCCCCTCATCCCTGGGTGCAGGGTGCAACCGTACATACTGCCCTGGAAGCTGCCCCAGGCACCTCCTGTTTGCCTGCCAGAGCCCCTCCAGCCAGAGGTATTGTACACCTCTACAACGGCTAGGGATCCCGGCTTGCAGCATGTCACAGCTGCATTCACCAGGCTGACTGCTCAGCCAATTCCAAAAGACACCACAAGAGGGCAGTGGCGCACCACAACAGCTGCAAAACTAAGTTACCAGAGGCAAGAGCGCCCTCTAATGAGCTTCAGTAGCTCTAGCAGCGAGGAGGACCTGGACGTCCTTCTCTAAATGCCTTCCTTTTTTGAAAATAAAGGACTAATGGGAGCCACGTCATGGACTGGTCTTGACGGGTGAGGACCCGTTGGCATTGTTTTAATGTTTTCCTTTACAGGTTGTACTCTTTGGTCCTCACCCTGATGGTCATGTGCAGTAAGGACTCCCCCCATCTTCACCTTCAACAACCTTTCACATCCTAGGTGGTTGTGTCAAAGTTTGCACATTGTTTTATCCCCTTTTTCAGGTTACTTGATAGCCTTATGGAACTACGGTTCTTAATATGCTTTTATGTGTTTTATATGACATTTTATACCGCCTAATGGATTACAATTAACTCCATTATTCCTGTGGATTACAATTGACTTTTGCACATTTCCAGAGGATTCTACATCAAGTACTTCAAGTAAAAGGACTCAAGTCATATTTGAGCATAAAATTGCACTAATAAATGCATAACGTATTTGCACTGTTTTTCCAAAGTGTTTAATGCAACATTAAAATCTTGCACCCAAAGAAAAGACTGAAACATATACTTGAGCTCTTTGTGATCTCTATGTGATATTATTGCACTGTTTATGCACTATTGTTTACAGGTTGAGCAATGTTCAATTATAATATGCCCATGTGTGTATTCTCTTCTAGGTGCCGCAATGTGACCTCATGCACTTATTGTGAAATTGCACTTACTTTTGCACTTAGCCAGGTATGTATTACCTTACTTCTGTGTGCCTTGCTTTACAGCTCTTGTTCTCTCCCCCCTTTAAACGGGCTGCCTATCTGGACACTTAATACTAATGGCCTACACCCAGTGTTATATACCCATATGTACCCAGGGTAGAACCAAGTGGTAAGTCCTGGCAGGTCTGATAACTAAACGGGTAACCCCGCTGCTCCGGGAATGGTTAGAGGAGTTTTTGACACCTCCTTCCCGTGTGTTATTTGTTCAGGATTGCTCCCATCCTGAGGTGTCGTCCAGGAGTTTCATGAGATTACTATACCCTCCTCCTGCGACTGCCAGAAGTGCATGGAGAAGCTGATCCCTCCCCTTCTGTCCCTTTGCCTAAGGAATGGTGCCTAAAACCTTAGAGCCTTTTTATCTACCCATAGTCACCACAGTGATCGTGCTATAAGCCATATATTTTTACTTTGGTGCAGAGAAGGGAATACAGGATAAAGCCACCCTTCTATTTGCGGGCATTTCATTACATAATGGTGGGACTACAGAGTAAAGACACCCCCATGCTTTCTTTGGTATCAGTGGATAATACTTCAAAGTCGGTAGTGATTGCTTAATGCAGACCTTTGGTTCACTGGTTATAACGAGAGGGAAAGTGTTACTTAGGACGCCCTACTCATGCGGGCAGAAACCTAAGGTAGCCATTATATGTTAGTCTTTGTATGTCTCATGTGTAATACATGCAGCACTTTGTATTAATTTGGGTACCGCAGAGCTGGTTCCTCTCCCCTCCTATCCATAAGCCGAGGGCGGCTTAACTCGAAGTAAGGGGGAATGTAACACCCCAGAGTTGTGTTACTAAACTCTTTTACCCCGCTACAATCTCCTAAGAGCATTTACCTTGTCATCTGATGTGATTTTACATTATATCCTCACAACTGTACATTCTAAACCATGTTAAGTGTATATTGCTGTAATTTGTTCCCCAGCAGGTGGCAGCAATGTGTTAGCAAGAACTTAGGTTCAGTTTAGTATATCTAGGCTGGAATAGTTCTATCACGGTCGGCGTGGCTATCACATACGTGACACAGAGGGTGGGAACGAGGAAGGCCCTGCCCAAGTGAGAGGGAAGATGGTGACCCCTGACTCACCTGGCGGCTGGCACCTGGCTGCCCTGACGTCCCTAGACGGGTTCCTCACCCGTACGCCGATCACGTGCCTAAAGCCCTGGCTTTCCCTGAGCTGAGCCCTAGGTAGTGAACAGGGCGATGGGAACACTAGTCCGCACCACTAACTCTAAGGGAAAACACCAAGGGGAGGACAGACAACACAGACTTAACATATATTCCCAGGTGGGCGACAACAGGAGACAACAATAAGCCAAACAGGGATCCGGAGGGTAGCACACAGGAACGACAACCAGGATTAACCACTCCAGTGGGTCAGTATAGATGTCCAGGCAGGAAGCTCTATAACTGGCAACTAGAGAAGTGTGAGGGGAGAATATAAGGAGGTAGGGAGTGGCAGACAAGAAACAGCTGAGGAGGAGAAGCTACGGATCCCTGAGAGAGACAAAAAGGATAGCAAGGCAAACACAGAAAACAATCATTAAGAAACACCGTGATCTTTAGATATAGAGCGCGCAGCCACCCGCTGCGACTTCCTGACCCCGGGTATAACGGAGTCAGACGTGGCTCTTGATACCCTCGTGACAAGTTCATTCCAGTTTAGCTTCCCCTCTGTGAGCAGAGTGGACTGTGCCAATATCCTGAAGCATGGGGAGAGAAGGAAGTTAGAGGAGTGCATGTTAGGAGCTCCCAGATATAGGGAACCAAACCACGATCTTGTCTCGTCTGAGACATTGATCATCATCCCCAGCCTGAGCCCTGCGGCCTCGGCTGGATGAAGCAAGCAGACAACTCCAGTTCCAGGAAGAAATTATTCCCTGCGAAGATAACTGTGAGTAAAGTCCAGAGACCCAGGAGAAGCCATATTCCTCCTCAGCTAGTCAGTCCCCAGACAGCAGAAGATAGAGAGTGCAGAAGCCAAATTCCTGCCACAGTATAGAGCTAACAAGCAGACGTCTTTTTGCTGCAAGCTCCAGGTTGATAGAGCAGAAGATAAATCCCTGCAAACCATTGCCAATACATGCTGGGACCTAAGACTAAAGCTGCATCTTGCTTGGATGAAAGTTACAATCAGTAAAGACAAGTTTGAACTTTACCAAAGGTCTGGATCTCAATTTCTGCTGCAAATTCCTCTATTTCTCCTACTAGCACTACACTCATTTTATTGCAAGTGAGCCAGGATCCAGGAGTCCAGCTGTACACAGGTAGGAGACACCGTTGACACCATTACTACTACCATACAGATACATTACACCACTCTGGCATTCCTAACCTGGGGCGTGAGTTATAACACCTTAGAGGGCCCTGTGACAGTACCATGCACACACTGCAATTGACGTCACGAACAAAACTATAGACTAGAAAAATGAATGGGCGGCACTGCGCATCAGTCGCGGTCCAGGTGCACGGTCAAAAGGTAGATACCTCGATACTTGCAATAGAAAGACCAGCACTCCGTAATTCCAGTGATGAAAGAAGGTTTCTTTATTCGTCACCCATGGGTCACATATGGGTGACGAATAAAGAAACCTTCTTTCATCACTGGAATTACGGAGTGCTGGTCTTTCTATTGCAAAACTATAGACTATCACCTACACCTGACCCAGCCATTGCATAATTTGGCATCAGAGTGCATACCCCGGTCCAGATCACTGCACATCTCAAAAATATCTGACATTCAGTGTACTTTTTCCAAAGACGGTGTCCGCTGCGGACAGTGACATTAGCTGCGCTACATCTCCTGTGTAACATGTGCACATCCCAAAAATATCAGGGACATCCAGTGTACTTTTTCCGTAGACGGTGTCCGCTGCGGACAGTGACATTATCTGTGCTATATCTCCTGTGTAACGCGTGAACAAAGAATGAAAATGTGGGGGCACACCTAATATAAATCCTAAAGTGTATAAGCTGCGGCATCAAAATAGAACCATAAGAAATGAGAAAAAGAAACACTGCATACACCAGCTGCACCTCTGATTAACCCCTTAAGGACACAGCCTTTTTACACCTTAGGACCAGGCCATTTTTTGCAAATCTGACCAGAGTCCCTTTAAGTGCTGATAACTTTAAAACGCTTTGACTTATCCAGGCCGTTCTGAGATTGTTTTTTCGTCACATATTGTACTTCATGACACTGGTAAAATGAAGTCAAAAAATTATTTTTTTTTGCACCAAAAAATACCTAATTTAACAAAAATTTGGAAAAATTTAGCAAATTTCAAAGTTTCAGTTTCTCTACTTCTGTAATACATAGTAATACCCCCAAAAATTGTGATGGCTTTACAGTCCCCATATGTCTACTTCATGTTTGAATTGTTTTGGGAATGATATTTTATTTTTTGGGGATGTTATAAGGCTTAGAAGTTTAGAAGCAAATCTTGAAATTTTTCAGAAATTTACAAAAACTAAATTTTTAGGGACCAGTTCAGGTCTGAAGTCACTTTGCGAGGCTTACATAATAGAAACCACCCCAAAATGACCCCATCTAAGAAACTACACCCCTCAAGGTATTCAAAACTGATTTTACATACGTCGTTAACCCTTTAGGTGTTGCACAAGAGTTATTGGCAAATGGGGATGAAATTTGTGAATTTCATTTTTTTGTCTAATTTTCCATTTTAACCCATTTTTTCCACTAACAAAGCAAGGGTTAACAGCCAAACAAGACTGTATCTTTATTGCCCTGACTCTGCCGTTTACAGAAACACCCAATATGTGGCCGTAAACTACTGTACGGCCACACAGCGGGGCGTAGAGTGAAAGGTGCGCCGTTTGGTTTTTGGAGGGCTGATTTTTATGGACTGGTTTATTTACACCATGTCCCATTTGAAGCCCCCTGATGCACCCCTAGAGTAGAAACTCCCTAAAAGTGACCCCATCTAAGAAACTACACCCCTCAAGGTATTCAAAACTGATTTTACATACGTCGTTAACCCTTTAGGTGTTGCACAAGAGTTATTGGCAAATGGGGATGAAATTTGAGAATTTCATTTTTTTGTCTAATTTTCCATTTTAACCCATTTTTTCCACTAACAAAGCAAGGGTTAACAGCCAAACAAGACTGTATCTTTATTGCCCTGACTCTGCCGTTTACAGAAACACCCAATATGTGGCCGTAAACTACTGTACGGCCACACAGCGGGGCGTAGAGTGAAAGGTGCGCCGTTTGGTTTTTGGAGGGCTGATTTTTATGGACTGGTTTATTTACACCATGTCCCATTTGAAGCCCCCTGATGCACCCCTAGAGTAGAAACTCCCTAAAAGTGACCCCATCTAAGAAACTACACCCCTCAAGGTATTCAAAACTGATTTTACATACGTCGTTAACCCTTTAGGTGTTGCACAAGAGTTATTGGCAAATGGGGATGAAATTTGAGAATTTTATTTTTTTGCCAAATTTTCCATTTTAACCCATTTTTTCCACTAACAAAGCAAGGGTTAACAGCCAAACAAGACTGTATCTTTATTGCCCTGACTCTGCCGTTTACAGAAACACCCAATATGTGGCCGTAAACTACTGTACGGCCACACAGCGGGGCGTAGAGTGAAAGGTGCGCCGTTTGGTTTTTGGAGGGCTGATTTTTATGGACCGGTTTATTTACACCGTGTCCTGTTTCAACCCCCCTGATGCCCCCCTGGAGTAGAAACTCCCTAAAAGTGACCCCATCTAAGAAAGTACACCCCTCAAGGTATTCAAAACTGATTTTACATACGTCGTTAACACTTTAGGTGTTGCACAAGAGTTATTGGCAAATGGGGATGAAATTTGAGAATTTTATTTTTTTGTCTAATTTTCCATTGTAACCCATTTTTTCCACTAACAAAGCAAGGGTTAACAGCCAAACAAGACTGTATCTTTATTGCCCTGACTCTGCCGTTTACAGAAACACCCAATATGTGGCCGTAAACTACTGTACGGCCACACAGCGGGGCGTAGAGTGAAAGGTGCGCCGTTTGGTTTTTGGAGGGCTGATTTTTATGGACTGGTTTATTTACACCATGTCCCATTTGAAGCCCCCTGATGCACCCCTGGAGTAGAAACTCCCTAAAAGTGACCCCATTTTGGAAACTAGGGGATAAGGTGGCATTTTTTGGGGGACTATTTTTAGGGTACATATGATTTTTGGTTGCTCTATATTACATTTTTGTGAGGCAAGGTTACCAAAAATTGAAATTCTGAAATTTCATCTCCATTTGCCATTAACTGTTGAGAAACACCTAAAGGGTTAAAAAAAAGTTTGTATAATCAGTTTTGAATACCTTGAGGGGTGTAGTTTCTTAGATGGGGTCACTTTTAGGGAGTTTTTACTCTAGGGGGGCATCAGGGGGGCTTCAAAAGGGACATGGTGTCAATAAAAAAGGCCATCAAAATCGGCCTTCCAGAAACCATGTCGGTCCTTTCCTTTTGCGGCCTCCCTTTTATTGATACAGCAGTTTACGACCACAAATGTGGCATTTCTGTAAACTGCAGTATCAGGGTAATAAATTTTAACTTTTGTTTGGTTGTTAACCCTCGTTTTGTTACCGGAAAAAACGGATTGAAATGGAAAAGTGCCAAAAATTTCGTTTTTGGCACCGTTGTTTTATTTTTTTTAACCGTGTTGATCTGGGGGGTTAGGTCATGGGATATTTTTATAGAGGAGATTCTTACGGACGCGGCGATACCTAATAAGTCTACTTTTTTTTTACAATTATTTAGGTTTTTGACTATATTATCCTTTTTGATACAAAAAGAAAATTTTTGGATCTCTAAAGTCTAGGTGTCATTTTTTTATTTATTTTTTATCCGATTATCTTATGTGGGGGCTCATTTTTTGCAGGACGAGCGGACGGTTTTATTGGCACTATTTTGGGGGCTATATGACTTTTTTATCGCTTGCTATTAAATTTTTTGTTATGTTTGGTGACAAAAAATAATCGTTTTTTGCACTTTTTTTTTTTTTTTTTTGACCGTGTTAATCTGGGGGGTTGGATCATGGGGTATTTTTATCGAGGATATTCTTACGAACGCGGCGATACCTAATAAGTCTACTTTTTTTACATTTATTTAGGTTTTAGACTATATTATCCTTATTGATACAAAAAAAAAATTTTTGTATCTCTAAAGTCTAGGTGTCATTTATTTTTATTTTTTTATCTGATTATCTTATGTGGGGGCTCATTTTTTGCGGGACGAGCGGACGGTTTTATTTGCACTATTTTGGGGGCTATATGACTTTATGATCGCTTGCTATTAAACTTTTTGTTATGTAAGGTGACAAAAAAAAATCTTTTTTTGCACCTTTTTTTTTTTTTTTTCTTGACCGTGTTAATCTGGGGGGTTAGGTCATGGGGTATTTTTATAGAGGAGATTATTACCGACGCGGCAATACCTAATATGTCTACTTTTAATAAATTATTATTATTTTCATTTTTTTGGGTGTCTCAAGTCTGAGAACCAGTTTTTTTTTCCGATGTCAGTGCTAAATTGGGATATAAATTTAGTACTCCATGGAAGTGTGATACTCCCTGAAGCAACCAATAATGCAGAGGCCCGGATGATCGGGGCACGTGTCACATTGAGTAGTGGTGTCCTTCCGTATCCCCCTCCTGTGACACACTCTGCACCTTTTTTGGGTTCGTCCCTTCTTTCCAGTATGGGGGACCACACCTGGAAAGTGTTGGCCAGGGACGATCCGGGCACCTACAGTTCCCGAGGTACTCCGGCCTGCTCTTTCCCGGTCCGAAAAGATCAGGGCCATGAGGACTGCCTCATAGAACTGCAGGAATGTCCCTGTGCTGCCAGCGCTTCGGGATAGTACAAAAGAGTTGTACATGGCAACCTGCACCAAGTAGACCGCAACTTTTTTGTACCATGTCCGGGTTTTGCGCATGGCGTTATATGGCTTGAGGACTTGATCCGAGAGATCAACTCCTCCCATATACCGATTGTAGGCGACGATACAATCGGGCTTGAGGACCGTTGCCGCGGTACCTCGCACAGGGACAGGGGTGATGCCGTTACCATGAATTGTGGACAGCATAAGGACATCCCTCTTGTCCTTATACCTGACCAGCAACAGGTTTCCAGTGGTAAGGGCACGGGTCTCACCCCTGGGGATAGGTACCTGGAGGGGGAGGGCAGGGAGGCCGCGTTGATTTTTCCGCACGGTCCCACAAGCGAACGTGGATCTGGCGGCAAGGGACTGGAACAAGGGGATACTGGTATAAAAGTTATCCACGTACAGGTGGTAACCCTTATCCAGCAGTGGGTACATAAGGTCCCACACAAGTTTCCCGGTAACACCCAGAGTGGGGGGACATTCTGGTGGTTGAATCCGGGAATCTCGCCCCTCGTATATACGAAATTTGTAAGTGTACCCTGAGGTACTCTCACAAATTTTGTATAGCTTTACGCCATACCGCGCCAGCTTGGAGGGCACATACTGGCGGAAAATGAGTCTCCCCTTGAACGCAATGAGAGACTCATCAACTGCGACCTCCCTTCCAGGTACATAGGCCTCCATGAATTTGGCCCCAAAGTGATCGATGACCGGCCGTATCTTATACAGACGGTCATGGGCAGGATCACCTCGGGGTGGACATGCTGCATTATCGGAATAATGCAGACATTTCCGGATGGCCTCAAACCGGGAGCGTGTCATGGCTGTACTGTAAAGTGGGGTCTGGTATAGGACGTCCCCACTCCAGTACAGCCTGACACTGGGTTTCTTGACCAGGCCCATATGCAGCACGAGGCCCCAAAATGTCCTCATTTCGGCTGCACTGACCGGCGTCCAGCCACCGGGCCTGGCCAAAAAGGAGCCCGGGTGTTGAGCGACGAACTGTTGGGCGTACAGATTCGTCTGCTCCACCATCAGATTTACCAGTGGGTCACTGAAAAAAATGACAAAAAAAGTCATATTCAGTGTAGCCCACTGTGGAAATCTGGATTCCTGATTGGCCTACAAAATCAGGAATCACAGGCTCGTATCGCTCTGGGCTACACCAGACAAGTTCACCGGCAGGGGGCTCCGGTGGATTTAACTGGTGGGCCGGGAAACCAGTACGAGCCCCAGAGCTGCTCGTACCAGGCTGGGCCACAGGGTCCCTAACATGGCGGTCCCCTTGCTCCGCCTGGCGGCGTCTCCGCCGCCTTGGGGGCTCATCATCATCGCTAGATGATGTGGCAGCACCCCTGGGGGGTCTAGGGTCACACAGCTGTGCTGTGGACCCCAGACACCCTAACTTAGGGTGATGCAATAAAAGTTCACAAACTAACTTTCCCTTTTTTTTTCCTGCCTAAACCAAACTTTCCCTGTGCTGTCCCTATGTACCTGCTGGGGCACAGATCGGGTCCTGGGGGCACAGATCGGGTCCTGGGGGCACAGATCGGGTCCTGGGGTGCTGGCATAGACACGTGCAGGCAGCTCCTCTCTCCTCCGGCTCCGGAACACAAAAGGAGGAGGAGAGGAGCGCCTGCCTCTTTTGAATTTGCCGCCGGACCGCCCACAGACCAATCAGAAAGCGATCCTGAGTGGTGATGTCACCATCACCACTCAGGATCTGTCACGGATGGTGTACAGGAAACAATATGATACAAATAACAAACGATGACTAACTGGATCCACAACTAAGGAACAAAAGGGAGACCCCTGCAATCGACCTGCCGCTCTCCCTTATTGCTCAGCCTATGCGACCACTCTAAAGGTGAATGGGCGCATATCCACGTACCTCGGCTATCTTAACCTAAAGGCCCTACAATAGTGAGGGGACACGACCACCGGCTCCCTACACAGACACGGAGGGAGTCAGGGTCACCTGGATCCAGACAACAGAAAATCATAAATACAAAACAGCACTCATCTGAAGACGACTGTGAACTGAGAACTGGTAGTTGGGAGCTGGGAGCTGAAGACAGCATGCACACTCATTCCAGGAAGTAGTATCAGCCACACCCAACTACCTTATGGGGGAGAATATAAAGGGAGGTAATGAGTCTGACTGCATGACAGCTGAGATAGCCTAACGAGGTGAGGAACAGAAACCAAAACAAAGAAACTCAAGGGGGAGGATCTGAACGGCTCCTGTCAGAGCTTCTCAGCTGTCTGCTTGTGACAGTACCCCTCCCTCTAGGAGTGGACTCCGGACACTCAGGGCCCACCTTCTCAGGATGGGACCTATGGAAAGCCCTGATGAGGCGAGAGGCCTTAATGTCCGTCACTGGGAGCCACATCCTCTCCTCAGGACCATAACCCTCCCAATGAACGAGGTACTGGAGGGAACCGCGGACAAGACGAGAATCCACAATCCTAGAGACCTGAAATTCAAGATTCCCATCAACCATAATCGGAGGAGGAGGCAAAGGTGAGGGTACAATAGGTTGAACATAAGGTTTCAATAAGGACTTATGGAAAACATTATGGATCTTCCAAGTCTGAGGAAGATCAAGACGGTAGGCAACAGGATTGATGACAGACAGGATCTTGTAAGGCCCAATAAACCTAGGACCCAACTTCCAGGAGGGAACCTTCAATTTGATATTCTTGGTAGACAGCCACACCAAATCACCAACATTCAGGTCCGGACCAGGCATACGTCTTTTATCTGCCACACGCTTATATCTCTCACTCATATTCTTTAGATTATCCTGAATATTTTGCCAAATAGATGACAAAGACGAGGAGAATCTGTCCTCATCAGGCAAACCAGAAGAGCCCTCTCCAGAGAAAGTCCCAAACTGCGGATGAAACCCATATGCACCAAAAAATGGTGACTTATCAGAGGACTCCTGACGACGGTTATTTAAAGCAAACTCAGCAAGGGACAAAAACGAACACCAATCCTCCTGATTCTCCGCCACAAAACAGCGCAGATATGTCTCCAGATTCTGATTGACACGCTCTGTCTGGCCATTCGACTGCGGATGGAAAGCAGAAGAGAATGACAAGCGAACCCCCAAGCGAGAACAGAAAGCCTTCCAGAATCTGGAAACAAACTGCGTGCCCCTATCAGAGACTATGTCAGAAGGAATCCCATGCAATTTGACAATGTGGTCAACAAATGCCTGCGCCAGCGTCTTAGCATTGGGCAAACCGGGAAAAGGGATAAAGTGCACCATTTTGCTAAAACGGTCCACCACCACCAGAATCACAGACTTCCCCGAGGAACGAGGCAAGTCCGTTATGAAGTCCATGGACAGATGTGTCCAAGGACGGGAAGGAATGGGCAAAGGAAGGAGAGGACCTGATGGCCGTGAGTGAGGGACCTTGGCACGAGCGCAAGTCTCGCAAGCTGCCACAAAACCCTCAACCGACTTACGAAGCGCAGGCCACCAGAATCTCCGAGCAATGAGATCCAGTGTGGCTCTTGTCCCCGGGTGCCCAGCAAGGACCGTATCATGGTGTTCTTTAAAAATCTTGTGTCTCAAAGCGAGAGGCACAAACAACCTCCCAGGAGGACAAAGATCAGGAGCTTCTGACTGGGCTGCCTGCACCTCTGCCTCCAATTCAGGAAAAAGAGCAGAGACCACCACACCTTCAGCTAAAATGGGACCCGGGTCTTCAAAATTCCCACCTCCCGGAAAACAACGTGACAGGGCATCTGCCTTCACATTCTTAACCCCAGGGCGGAACGTAACAACAAAATTAAACCTTGAAAAGAACAAAGACCATCTGGCCTGTCTCGGGTTCAGACGCTTGGCTGACTCCAAATAGGCCAGATTTTTATGGTCAGTAAACACGGTAATAGGGTGTCTGGCTCCCTCTAGCCAATGGCGCCATTCCTCAAAAGCCAACTTGATGGCCAACAATTCCCTATCTCCCACATCATAATTTCTCTCTGCGGAGGAGAGCTTCTTTGAGAAAAAGGCACACGGTTGCCATTTGGCAGGAGAGGAACCCTGAGACAAGACCGCCCCCACCCCTACCTCAGAAGCATCAACCTCAACTATGAAGGGTAAGGAAACATCAGGTTGTACTAGGATGGGAGCGGAAGCAAAACTCTCCTTGATATTAGAAAAGGCCTTACGCGCCTCTACCGACCAGGAAGAAAAGTCTACCCCCTTCTTGGTCATATCCGTGAGTGGTTTAACAACAGAGGAATAATTCAAAATAAATTTCCTGTAATAATTAGCAAAGCCCAAAAAACGCATCAGCGCCTTCTGATTCTCAGGAAGCTCCCACTCAAGCACAGCGCGGACCTTCTCGGGGTCCATGCGAAAACCAGAAGCGGAGACAAGAAACCCCAGAAATTGGACCTCCGGAACCGCAAACACACACTTTTCCAGTTTCGCGTATAATTTATTCTCCCGCAGGATGAGTAAGACCTGACATAAGTGTTCCTTATGAGTTTTGAAATCAGGAGAAAAAATCAAAATGTCATCCAAATACACTAATACAAATTTTCCCATTAAATGATAAAAAATGCTGTTGACAAAATGCTGAAAAACGGCTGGGGCATTCATCAAACCAAAAGGCATAACTAAATTCTCAAAATGGCCCTCAGGGGTATTGAAAGCCGTCTTCCATTCGTCTCCTTCTCTGACCCTAACCAGGTTGTATGCCCCTCTTAGGTCTAATTTGGAAAAGACTTTCGCCCCAACAACCTGGTTAAACAAATCTGGGATTAAAGGAAGCGGATACGGATCACGAATAGTGATACTGTTCAGCTCCCTGAAATCCAGACAAGGTCTTAAAGAACCATCTTTTTTCTTAACAAAGAAAAAACCAGCGGCAACAGGTGACTTTGAGGGTCGTATGTGTCCTTTTCTCAGACTCTCAGAGATATAAGCACGCATCGCGACCCTCTCAGGTTGGGAAAGATTGTATAAACGAGATTTAGGCAGCTTGGCACCCGGAATGAGATCAATAGGGCAATCATACTCCCTGTGCGGAGGCAAATCCTGAACTCCACTCTCAGAGAAAACATCCAAAAATTCAGAGAGGAAAGGTGGTACAGTTTTAGTAGAAACCTCAGAAATAGATGTTATGAGGCAATTCTCTCTGCAAAAGTCACTCCAACCATTTATTTGCCTCGCTGGCCAATCAATGGTGGGGTTATGTTTAGTGAGCCAGGGTAGCCCCAACACTAGAGGAGTAGGCAAACCGCCAAGGACGAAACATGACACATCCTCAACATGAGTATCATTCACAATTAAACGGATATTGTGAACTATGCCCTTTAATGATTTCTGAGAAAGTGGAGCTGAATCAATAGAAAAAACAGGAATATTTTTTCGCAAAGTGCATACCTGGAAACCATGAGTTATTGCAAATTGGTTATCAATGAGGTTGACAGCTGCTCCACTATCCACAAAAATCTCACAAAAAATGCTCTTGCTCTCTAGCGCCACCCTAGCAGGCAGGACAAAACGGGAACTACAAGCAAAAGACAATTCTTCAATTTCCGCCTCAACCCTGCCAATAGTAACAGACGGAATATTCTTAAAAGATTTCTTCCTTTTTGTCTCTTTATTACTCCCAGAAAACTGCCTGAATCTCCTAGAGGGACAAATATTTGCCAGATGATTTATACCTCCACAACAAAAGCAAACTCTGCCCTGCGGGCTGAATCCTCTATTGTCAGAGGCAATCAACCCCAGCTGCATGGGCTCCTGCTCAGAAGAGGCTGACAGCGACTGAGACCCCTGTGCACAGAATGACTCCGCTGCACTGTCCCGGGACTGAGCATGATAAGAAGGAGAAATCTCTCCTCTTTCTTTAAGACGCCTGTCAATACGAACAGCCTGAGACATAGCAGAATTCAAGGAGGTAGGTCTTTCATGAAAGGCAAATGCATCTTTCAATCCCTCAGAAAGACCATAGCAAAATTGACTTCGGAGTGCAGCATCATTCCAACCCGTATCTGCTGCCCATCTCCGAAATTCTGAGCAGTATATCTCTGCGGATTGTTTACCCTGGCATAACAGATGTAGTCTAGACTCAGCCAGAGCAATACGATCCGGATCATCATATATCTGACCCAGGGCTAAAAAGAATTCATCCACTGAACGGAGGGGTTGTGCCCTCTCCGGCAGCGAAAAAGCCCAGGACTGAGCATTACCCCTGAGCAGCGATATAATGATGCCCACCCTTCGTTCTTCATCACCGGAAGAATGGGGAAGAAGGCGAAAATGGAGTTTGTAAGCCTCTCTAAAACGTACAAAATTCTCACTACCCCCGGAAAACGTATCTGGGAGCGAAATCTTAGGCTCAGCACAAACTCCATGAACGCAAGCTGAACCGGTCACTTGAAACTGAGAAAAAGTCTCACGGAGATCAGCTACCTCCAAAGCAAGACCCTGAAAGCGTTCAGCCAAAAGTGAAACCGGATCCATGCTTGAGACGGTTTTGGTGGCTGATAATGTCACGGATGGTGTACAGGAAACAATATGATACAAATAACAAACGATGACTAACTGGATCCACAACTAAGGAACAAAAGGGAGACCCCTGCAATCGACCTGCCGCTCTCCCTTATTGCTCAGCCTATGCGACCACTCTAAAGGTGAATGGGCGCATATCCACGTACCTCGGCTATCTTAACCTAAAGGCCCTACAATAGTGAGGGGACACGACCACCGGCTCCCTACACAGACACGGAGGGAGTCAGGGTCACCTGGATCCAGACAACAGAAAATCATAAATACAAAACAGCACTTATCTGAAGACGACTGTGAACTGAGAACTGGTAGTTGGGAGCTGGGAGCTGAAGACAGCATGCACACTCATTCCAGGAAGTAGTATCAGCCACACCCAACTACCTTATGGGGGAGAATATAAAGGGAGGTAATGAGTCTGACTGCATGACAGCTGAGATAGCCTAACGAGGTGAGGAACAGAAACCAAAACAAAGAAACTCAAGGGGGAGGATCTGAACGGCTCCTGTCAGAGCTTCTCAGCTGTCTGCTTGTGACAGGATCGCTGGATGGTGATTGGTGGAGTGAAATCACACCACCATCACCATCCTGTTCCGGGTTATCGGGTCTTCAGAGACCCGAATATCCCGGAAACGCAGGTCTGAATTGACCTGCGGTTTTCTGCGATCGCCGACATGGGGGGGTCACAGGACCCCCCGACGCATTTGCCCCAGGTGCCTACTCGATGATTTGAGCAGGCACCGGGTTCCGATCACCGCCGGCCGAGCGGCAGTGATCGGAACCATTCATGACGTACCGGTACGTCATGTGTCCTTAAGTACCAGGACATCATGACGTACCGGTACGTCATGTGTCCTTAAGAGGTTAAAAAAGATAATTTATTGAAAAACACAAAACACACAAGATAAAATTATTGTATACAAATATGACATTGTGTGTGGATCCACAATACATCCAACACACATGCCCACAACAACCTGGTTCTAAACAGGGACATCTATATACCACCATATCAATGTACAAAATATAAAATATAAAAATATGGCATCAAAAATCGTAGAATACTTATCAATTGGACAATTTGGTGGCACAGGTTAGAGGGCAATATGCCCCACGCACATCGCCGGATCACATCAGCTTCCTCATGTGTGCTACATCTCCTGTGTAACGTGTGCACATCCAAAAAATATCAGTGACATCCAGTGTACTTTTTCCATAGAACGTGTCCACTGCAGACAGTGACATTACCTGGGGTACATCTCCTGTGTAATGTTTCCACATCCCAAATACATGTGACATTCCCTATAATTTTTTATTAGCCGCTGGTGACATCAGTGACATTATTTGCGGTATTTCTCCTGTGTAATGTTTCCACATCCAAAATACCTGTGACATTCCCTGTAATTTTATATTAGTCGCTGCTGACATCAGCGATATTATCTGCGGTACGTGTGCTGATGTAGCAGGGTTAGCACTCCAGCTCTTAACGCGAATTTCTTAACTCGTCGCGTTATCTTGAGACAAAAGTCATTGAAAAGCAATTGAAGGTGTTTGCTTAGATTAGATAACATAACTCAGAAATCTCAGAAAACAGGAGTGTTAACTCTACTCCATATTTCTCCTGTGTAATGTGTGCGCATCCCAAATACCTGTGACATTCCCTGTAATTTTATATTAGCCGGCGCTGACATCAGCAACATTATGTGTGGTATTTCCAAATTACTGGCCCTGGAAATGTTGCCATTTAGTCTTGTGGACACTGAGGCCTTCCGCAGCCTGATGTCGGCGGCCGTCCCTCATTACGCAGTTCCCAGCCGCCACTATTTTTAACGGTGGGCCGTGCCCGCTTTACACCAGCATTTGTCCTGTAACACTACCCGTGCCCTGACCAACGCAGTTACTGGGAAGGTCCACTTAACCACTGACACATGGACAAGTGTTTTCGGCCAGAGACGCTACATTTCCCTGCCGGCACTCTGGGTGAACGTTGTGGAGGCCGGGAGCGAGCCGTACCCTGGGATGGCACAGGTGCTACTGACGCCAAGGATTGTGGGCCCTAATTCCATCAGGGTTTTCGCCACCACCTATGTTAGTGGCTCCAACCCCCACTTCTCCTCCTCCGCCTCCTCCTCCTCTTCCACCTCAGAATTATCCTCTTTCAGCACCAGTCAGCCATCAGTCGGTAGCTGGAAGCAGTGTAGCATTGCAGTGGGGAAGCGTCAACAGGCCATGGTTAAGCTGATCTGCTTAGGTGACAAACAGCACACCGCCGCAGAGCTGTGTCAGGGGATAAGAGACCAGACTGAGCTTTGGCTCTTGCCACTCAACCTAGAACCAGGCATGGTTGTGTCTGATAATGGCCGTAACTTGGTGGCGGCTTTGGAGCTCGGCAAGCTCACACACATACTATGCCTAGCCCACGTCTTCAACTTAGTGGTTCAGCAGTTTCTCAAAACCTACCCCAATTTGCCTGAGCTACTGGTGAAGGTGCCCCGCGTGTGTGCCCATTTCCAAAAGTCTTCTACAGCTGCCGCTGGTCTGTCAACGCTACAGCAGTGCTTACCGACTGTTGTGCGACATGAGCACGCGCTGGACTCGATGTTCCACATGTTGGTCAGGCTTTGTGAGCAGCAGTGGGCATGGATGTCTGACCTCTGTGAGATTTTAAGAAACTTTGAGGCATCAACACAGATGGTGAGCATCGATAACGCCATTATCAGCGTCACAATCCCACTTTTGTGTCTTCTCAAACGCTCGCTGCTCACATTTAAGGCCAACGCTTTGCATGTGAAAGAGGTGGAAATAGGGGAAGACATTACACAGGGCGATAGCCAGACCACCCTAAGTTCGCCTTCTCAGAGCAAATTGGATGATGACGAGGAGGAGGAGGAGCAGCAGCAGACGGTTTACCTCCACTACAGAGGGTAGTACCCATAGAAGATAAGATAAGATGCCTTTATTGTCACTGTACAATACAATGTAATACAATGCAATGAAATGTTGTTTGGAGCAGTCCTAGATGCCATGGACAGAGGAACAAGAACTGACATTTAAACTAAAGCATTACACTAGAAAAAAACAAAACATTGCACTAGAAATCATTACTATTCACAGTTCACAGTATATACACTCACCTAAAGAATTATTAGGAACACCTGTTCTATTTCTCATTAATGCAATTATCTAGTCAACCAATCACATGGCAGTTGCTTCAATGCATTTAGGGGTGTGGTCCTGGTTAAGACAATATCCTGAACTCCAAACTGAATGTCAGAATGGGAAAGAAAGGCGATTTATGCAATTTTGAGCGTGGCATGGTTGTTGGTGCCAGACGGGCCGGTCTGAGTATTTCACAATCTGCTCAGTTACTGGGATTTTCACGCACAACCATTTCTAGGGTTTACAAAGAATGGTGTGAAAAGGGAAAAACATCCAGTATGCGGCAGTCCTGTGGGCAAAAATGCCTTGTGGATGCTAGAGGTCAGAGGAGAATGGGCCGACTGATTTAAGCTGATAGAAGAGCAACGTTGACTGAAATAACCACTCGTTACAACCGAGGTATGCAGCAAAGCATTTGTGAAGCCACAACACGCACAACCTTGAGGCGGATGGGCTACAACAGCAGAAAACCCCACCGGGTACCACTCATCTCCACTACAAATAGGAAAAAGAGGCTACAATTTGCATGAGCTCACCAAAATTGGACTGTTGAAGACAGGAAAAATGTTGCCTGGTCTGATGAGTCTCGATTTCTGTTGAGACATTCAAATGGTAGAGTCCGAATTTGGCGTAAACAGAATGAGAACATGTATCCATCCTCTGATGGCTACTTCCAGCAGGATAATGCACCATGTCACAAAGCTCGAATCATTTCAAATTGGTTTCTTGAACATGACAATGAGTTCACTGTACTAAAATGGCCCCCACAGTCACCAGATCTCAACCCAATAGAGCATCTTTGGGATGTGGTGGAACGGGAGATTCGTGCCCCGGATGTGCATCCCTCAAATCTCCATCAACTGCAAGATGCTATCCTATCAATATGGGCCAACATTTCTAAAGAATGCTATCAGCACCTTGTTGAATCAATGCCACGTAGAATTAAGGCAGTTCTGAAGGCAAAAGGGGGTCCAACACCGTATTAGTATGGTGTTCCTAATAATTCTTTAGGTGAGTGTATATAGCAAGAGCAAAGTAGGAAGTGCTTATGAGTATATATACACACTGATTCAGACACCACTGCAGACAAGAGATCATCATGGGTTCATGAACGCAGCAGTCACTTTCAGTCTGTGGTAGTTTCTATCCTAGGAAGGGGCAATAATCTCTGAGCATTTAGGAGACTGATTGTTTTGGGGTAAAATCTGTTCTTCAGCCTAGTGGTGCGGGCATGTAGGGCTCTAAGACGCCTACCAGAGGGTAGGGGAATGAAAAGGCTGTGGCTGGGGTGAGTTGGATCCCCGCAGATAATTTTTGCCCTGTTGCTGCAGCGAGCAGTGAAGATGTCATCCAGTGATGGTAACTGAGTACCAGTGATTCTGCCAGCCATTCTGATGATGCGCTTGAGGGTCTTCTTGTCCTCAGAAGAGCAGCCGGAGTACCACACTGTAATGCAGTATGTGATAACAGATTCTATGGTGCACCTGTAAAAATTGACTAGCAGCTGTTTTGGGAGTTGTGCTTTCTTCAGACTCCTCAGAAAATAAAGCCTCTGAAGGCCTTTTTTGGTAATTTCTGTTGTGTTTTTTATCCATGACAGGTTCTGACTAATATGAACTCCCAAGAATCTGAAACTTTGAACTATCTCCACATTTCCACCATTAATGCTAATGAGATGGTGTCCATTTTGCTTCTTCTTCCTAAAATCCAGAATTAGCTCCTTTGTTTTCTTTGTATTGAGTATGAGGTTGTTGTTCTTACTCCATCTCTCTAGGTTCTCAACCTCTTTCCTATAGGCTGTTTCATCATTGTTGGAGATTAGGCCTATCACGGTCGTGTCATCTGCAAATTTTATAATGGTATTGGTATTGTGAATAGGTTTACAGTCATTTGTGAAGAGGGAGTAAAGAAGAGGGCTCAACACACAGCCTTGCGGTACCCCAGTGTTTAGTGTTAAGGATGAAGAAAAGTGCTTGCCCATGTGTGTACGATTTATGGTCTTTTTGTAAGAAAATCCAGTATCCAGTTGCACAGGTGTGAGCTGAGACCCAAGTTGTTCAGTTTCGTTGCCAACTTGTTGGGAGGGATAGTGTTAAAGGCCGAGCTGTAAATCAATGAACAGCATCCGCACATAGCTGTCTCTCTGCTCCAGGTGTGACAGCGCAGTGTGAAGGGTAAGTGAGACAGCATCCTCAGTTGACCCATGTGCTCTGTAAGAAAACTGGTATTGGTCCATGGAGGTGCAGATCTTGCTCTTCATGTGCCTGAGGACAAGTTGTTCAAAGCACTTCATAGCAATAGGAGTGAGAGCCACCGGGCGATAATGACTTAAGGTCTTCACCCCTGCCTGTTTTGGAATTGGGACAATTGTGGAGGACTTCAGGCAAGTGGGGACAATGGCCTGTTCTAGTGAGCTGTTAAACTTACTGGTAAACACTGTTTTCAGCTGTTTAGCACAGTTTTTTAGGACTTTTCCAAGAACTTCATCAGGGCCAGCTGCTTTGTGGGGATTAATGTGGTTTAAGGCCCATTCTACCTCATTTGCTCTCAGCATCAGGGAACATGATGGAGCCTCTTGCTGGGCTAATTTGATGATAGGCAGCTCATTGTCTTTGTCAAATCGTGCAAAAAAATGATTTAGGCCATCAAGAGAGAAATAATTTCCAGTGTTGATAGAACAGGTGTTGCTCTTATAATTCATAATGGACTTGATACCCTGCCACATGCGTCGGGAATCAGAGCTTGTAAAATGATGTTGTATTTTTGTTTTGTAGCAGTGATTTGCCTCCTTAATGCCCCTCTTCAGATTGGACCTGGCTGTTTTGTACTCCTCTGGGTCTCCCTTTCGGAAAGCAATGTCACGTGCCTTCAAAAGGTTTTGGACATTTCTGTTTATCCATGGTTTCCTATTTGGGAAGGTCCGAATGATTTTGGTATCAGTGACATTGTCCATGCAAAATTTAATATAGGATAGGACAGAGGAGGCATATATATTTAAGTCTGTGTGATTTTCCTTTGTAGCTGCCTGTTTAAACAAATCCCAATCTGTGTCTTCAAAACAATCCTGTAGTCTCATTGTGACTCCTTCAGGCCAAACTCTGTATGCTAAGTAGGCTTAATCCTGGTGATAAGAGGTTTGTATGCTGGAGCTAAAAACAAAGAAATGTGATCCGACCTGCCAAGATGGGGGGCAGGTGATGCTGTATAAGCATTTGCTATGTTGCAATAAACACGGTCCAATGTATTTCTCCCCCTAGTTGGGAATTTAACAAACTGGTAAAATTTGGGGAGCACAGTTTCGTGATAGGCTTGGTTAAAATCACCCGCTAAGATGCTCCATCTGGATGGATAACACTCCATCTGGATGGATATTTCGCAGACTGTTCGTAATATCATGCAATTTGGACAGTGCTAACTTAACATTAGCTTGTGGAGGAATATAAACTACGGTGAGATACACGACTGTGAATTCCCTCGGTAAGTAGAACGGTCTGCATTTAAGTGTCATAAGTTCTAAATCAGCAGAACAATATTGTTCAGCAATGACTGTGGAGGTACACCAAGCCTTATTGACATAAATACACACTCAACCTCCCTTATTCTTACCGGACTCAGCGGTTCGATCCATTCGGTAGACAGTCCGATCCGCAAGTTCAATAGCCTCTTCCGGGAAGTTAGTATTTAGCCAGGTTTCAGTGAAAAATGAGGCGCAAGTGTTCATCCTATCAGATGAGATCCTCAGTCTCAGCTCATCGATCTTGGTCACTATAGACTGGGTATTTGCGACGAACAGGCTGGGTAGTGCTTGCTTGTTTCGGGGGTTCTTTAATCGAGTATTGATGCCGCCCCTCTTTCCCCGCTTCTGCTTCCTTTCCCGTCTCCTCCTGTGCCGTCGCTTCGACTGTATAATCATCCAGTCGGGCACCGATGTCCTTAGAATCTCATCCGGGATATTAGGGGGTGGTGGTGGAACAGGACCTTTCATTCTGATGTCCAGTAGCTCTTGAACACTATACGCTGTGTGTGCTGTAGCAAACTGAATACAGTTGCTCGCTGTGCTTAAAATTAAGGTAATAACTATGTAAAAAATAAGAAATTGGCATCTAAATGGAGAGCTCCAGGCTGCTGCGTCCATGCGCACTGCCATCATCAGAAAGTAGAAGTTTAATTCCATCTGTTCAGCGGGGATGGGCAGAAGAGGAGGAAGAAGATGAGGAGATTGAGAGTCATCCTCCCGATGACGACAGCGAAGTCTTGCATGTTGGGACTCTGCCACACATGGCTGACTTTATGTTAGGCTGCCTTTCCTATGACCCACGCGATTTACGCATTTTGAACAACACCAATTACTGGTTGTTCACCCTTATCAACCCCCGCTATAAAGGGAACTTCTCATCTCTCATTCCTGTGGTGGAGAGGACGAGCAAAATGGTGAAATACCAGAAGGTCCTTGTTGAAAAATTGCTCCAAAAATTTTCAGCTGACAATGCTGGCGGCAGAGTACATAGTTCCTTGGGCAAACGAGGAGGGGAGACGATGAGGGGAACACACAGCAGTTCGAACAGAGGCAGGGCAACAGTCTCCAAAGCCTGGGACAGTTTCATGACAGCCCGTCAGCACCCTCACCCTGATGCGTGACCTAGTGTCACAAGGAGGGAAAATTTTTGGAAGATGGTGAAGGAGTACGTACTGTAGCATACCGTGTCAGCATCCTCAATGACCCCTCTGTGCCTTACAACTACTGGGTGTCCAAGCTGGTCACGTGGAACGAACTGGCGCTCTATGCCTTGGAGGTGCTGGCCTGCCCTGCCGCCAGTGTTTTGTCAGAGCGGGTATTTAGTGCTGCTGGGGGCATAATAACTGATAAGCGCATCCATCTGTCAACTGAAAATGCTGACAGGTTGACTCTTATAAAAATGGCAAGGCCTAGATTGCCCCTGACTTCTCTACTCCACCAGAGGAAAGCAGCTGAGCATAAAGGCACTTTAAATGTGTTTTTTATAATGTACTGAATACACTGTATTCCCATGCACCCCTTCCACCACAAAAAAAGGGTATATGGTTCAATCTTCCCTTTCTCGTCCTCCTCCTCTTCCATCATATCAACAAGCTTATTAGTCTGCCCTCACTCCTAATGTTGTAGAGGGTCAGCTCACCTGCAGGCCCTAGCAAATAATGTTTTAGAGGGTCAGCTCACCAGCAGGACCGCACCTACAATCTTTTAGAGGATCAGCTCACCTGCAGGCCCTCGCATATAAACAATTGTACCACAATGTGAATGAGGCCCTCCATTATGTGATATACAGGTTGTATCGGAGTGCCTCTTCCTTGCAATTTTTGGCAGCACTTGCACTTTATATACAAGTAAATATACAGGAAAGAATGTTTCCTAACAATTTTTAATCTAAAATCGATTTTATCTTCGGTTTTGTGCGCATTAGTGTCAGTCTGTAAAGGTGGTATACTACTCGGACAACATCGTTCCCAGCAGTGACCTGGGAGTCCAAGATGTATCCAGACATCCTCCCCATGCTGTCCCCGAACCATTTTGGTGGTGTTTCCATCAATTTCTGACCTTTTCCTATGAACCAGGCACCCTCCCCTCTTCAGAGCAGGGGGTGCCTGATTTACTGCTTGGGTTCTCCCATTGACATCCATTATGCTCGGGTGCTCAGTAGAGCACCCGAGCATCCCAAGGTGTTTGACCTGAGCACCTGAACACCCGAGCACTTTGGTGCTCGATCAACACTAATTTTCACACAATACATACAAAGTAGATAATGATAACCAAATAAAACTAACAAGTCAAAAATATTAAAGTTGGTCATATTGAACTTTTTCACAATATTCTCATTTTCTGAGATACTGACCTTTGGATTTGCATTAGCTGTGTGTAATTAGCTCTGTGTGTAATAAATTTGTTGCACTTTTTTAATTGAATTAATTACTAAAATAAATTTAGGTTTTGATGATATTCTAATTTATTGAGCTGCACCTATATGACTTTATGATCACTTCATATTTATTAAATATTTTATGTCGTTCATCTGACGGGATAGATCATGTGATAATTTTGTACAGCCAGTTGTTATGGACGTGGTGATACCCAATATGCCAAATTTTTATATTTTTCTATTTTTTGCTATCTTAAATGGAGTATGTTTTATTTTCATAAAACACTTTTACATTTTTTTTTTACTTTTTAGTTTAGTTTCTCTATGGGACTTCAACTTTTGAGGGTCTGTTCGGTTTTTCAGTGCAGTACAATATATGCCGTATTGTACTGCATTGAAAACATCAGTTTAACACTGAAAGTTGCCTGAGACCTATCCTGCAGTCTCCTCCCTCTGTAGTCACCTTAGATGCCGGGGTTAATTCCTTGGTATCAGAGTTTTCAGCAATGTCGGTGGATACAGCAGGGACTTGGTTGTAAGTAACAGCCAAGCCCCTGCCCCTGAATAGCAAGCATAGCTCCTGTACCCACACCCCAAAAAAAGGTGTAGAAGCCAAAAATTATGTCAGATAGTTGCATGCCAAGTTTTTAATTATGAAAAGTACTTTATATTTTTAAATGTATAAGATAATAAACAACATTTCTTCTTTGGAAAGTGGTCTAAATGTTGTCTTTGTTCATTTCTTAAAGGGTATCTGTCAGCAGATTTGTACCCATGAAACTGACTGATCTGTTACATGTCTGCTTGGCAGCTGAAGGCATCTGTGTTGGTCCTATGTTCTTATATGCTCACATTGCTGAGAAAAATGTATGTATCACGGTGGGGAGTGGCAGAAACTCCCCACCAAACACTGATAGGATGCAGTAATAAAGACTAGGCCTGGACACTGGGGACAGGGAGCAGGTCACCTCCTAATGCCACCCTAATCCTAGCCCTGACTCCTAACCGTATGAGCGAACCCAGATAGTAGGAGGGCTCATACACAGGAACCTCGGGCCCTACTAACCCTAATGCTCCCTGGAAGTAATGTCAGGACTAGGGACGACCTGTTCCTTCCCAGGTGAATGAACAAGCGTCTCACTAAGCCCTAGTTACCAGCGACAACAGGAAAATAACAAAACTTACTGTCGTGTCCTAGAGCTGGTCCACCTGACCCCTAGAACATTACACCACAACAGTAAGAGACCATGCTAACATAGAGAGATGACAGTGAGAAGCAAACTGGATCGGCAGGTAAGAGTCCAGTGGCAGGAATAACCACTGACCCAAGAACCCCAGAATAGTTGGTAAATTACCTTCCGCAGCTGCTGGAAGGCACACGTGCAGTCCACACCACAACGAACTGGAACTCATGCAAATGTACTGGTACCGGAACACTGTACCGGACTCAGCACAAAACAACAAACACAGGAACCAACTCACCAGCAACTGCCTGAACTCCCAAACAGACAGGATGCCTGGCAGTCCTAGGCAGAGCTGCTCACTGACTCGTTGTTCCCCCTCCAGGGAACCCAGGAGCCCTCTCACCGAAGGCGGTGACAGACAGGAGAGTGTCTAGCATCCATGCAGGACCGTACACACCAACACAGACCAGACATGGAACAACAACTAGACATGCAACACAAACCCTGAACATAAACCACACCATACGTAAAAACGGGTAAAGTAGGAAGACTTGATAACAACGGGATGACATAGATGTCTCACCAGGTGGCCCTCAATAACTGGGCAGATGGAACACCCAGGACAGGAGCATAGCTCCATCACCAACAGAGGCTGGAGAACAACTCAAACGCCAGGCTACCAACCACAGACAATACACTGCGTGCAGAATTATTAGGCAAATGAGTATTTTGACCACATCATCCTCTTTATGCATGTTGTCTTACTCCAAGCTGTATAGGCTCGAAAGCCTACTACCAATTAAGCATATTAGGTGATGTGCATCTCTGTAATGAGAAGGGGTGTGGTCTAATGACATCAACACCATATATCAGGTGTGCATAATTATTAGGCAACTTCCTTTCCTTTGGCAAAATGGGTCAAAAGAAGGACTTGACAGGCTTAGAAAAGTCAAAAATAGTGAGATATCTTGCAGAGGGATGCAGCACTCTTAAAATTGCAAAGCTTCTGAAGCGTGATCATCGAACAATCAAGCGTTTCATTCAAAATAGTCAACAGGGTCGCAAGAAGCGTGTGGAAAAACCAAGGCGCAAAATAACTGCCCATGAACTGAGAAAAGTCAAGCGTGCAGCTGCCAAGATGCCACTTTCCACCAGTTTGGCCATATTTCAGAGCTGCAACATCACTGGAGTGCCCAAAAGCACAAGGTGTGCAATACTCAGAGACATGGCCAAGGTAAGAAAGGCTGAAAGACGACCACCACTGAACAAGACACACAAGCTGAAACGTCAAGACTGGGCCAAGAAATATCTCAAGACTGATTTTTCTAAGGTTTTATAGACTGATGAAATGAGAGTGAGTCTTGATGGGCCAGATGGATGGGCCCGTGGCTGGATTGGTAAAGGGCAGAGAGCTCCAGCCCGACTCAGACGCCAGCAAGGTGGAGGTGGAGTACTGGTTTGGGCTGGTATTATCAAAGATGAGCTTGTGGGGCCTTTTCGGGTTGAGGATGGAGTCAAGCTCAACTCCCAGTCCTACTGCCAGTTTCTGGAAGACACCTTCTTCAAGCAGTGGTACAGGAAGAAGTCTGCATCTTTCAAGAAAAACATGATTTTCATGCAGGACAATGCTCCATCACACGCGTCCAAGTACTCCACAGCGTGGCTGGCAAGAAAGGGTATAAAAGAAGAAAATCTAATGACATGGCCTCCTTGTTCACCTAATCTGAACCCCATTGAGAACCTGTGGTCCATCATCAAATGTGAGATTTACAAGGAGGGAAAACAGTACACCTCTCTGAACAGTGTCTGGGAGGCTGTGGTTGCTGCTGCACGCAATGTTGATGGTGAACAGATCAAAACACTGACAGAATCCATGGATGGCAGGCTTTTGAGTGTCCTTGCAAAGAAAGGTGGCTATATTGGTCACTGATTTGTTTTTGTTTTGTTTTTGAATGTCAGAAATGTATATTTGTGAATGTTGAGATGTTATATTGGTTTCACTGGTAAAAATAAATAATTGAAATGGGTATATATTTGTTTTTTGTTAAGTTGCCTAATAATTATGCACAGTAATAGTCACCTGCACACACAGATATCCCCCTAAAATAGCTAAAACTAAAAACAAACTAAAAACTACTTCCAAAAATATTCAGCTTTGATATTAATGAGTTTTTTGGGTTCATTGAGAACATGGTTGTTGTTCAATAATAAAATTAATCCTCAAAAATACAACTTGCCTAATAATTCTGCACTCCCTGTATAAGCATCTAGTGATCACACCCAGCCAGGTAGTTAACTCCACAAGCACCAGACAGGGAAGGGAAACAAACCTTAAAGGAGAAGTGAACACACATGCTGCATAAACTACACATTGCCCCAAGCAACCAGAATGCACGGCAAACATGTCATGGCAAACAACAAAGAGACCGAGACACAGCCGTGACAGTATGTAAGTTTAATATATGCAAATGAGTCTATAGGGGCAACAGGGACATTGCCACTACAACTAGAGGCTCTGCTCTCTCTGCAATAGCCACACACTCTGCACTTTGATAGACAGGGCCAGGCAGTGTAAACATGATCATGCCTGCCTGGCCCTGTCAAAGTGCAGAAGTCGCGTCAGTTGTAGAGAGAGCAGAGTCATTTTTTTTTATTTTTTTTTTTAATCTTTTTATTTCAATTTCATAGAGACATATACACTTGTACCCAAAACACATCAACTCAACAATAGAAAAGTCCATTTTAACCATTAATAATTACAATTACAAGTTTTTTTCTTTTCCCTTTTACTTTTCCCCTTTATTTTATCCCAAATACCCACCCACCACCCTTGGGGAGAAGGAGGGGGACGAGAAAAAAAAAACAAAAAAAAAAAAACAAACAACAGCATATCCAGCCCTAAAGTAACCATCTTTTCCATACTTCGTCAAGGTTTTGTGATTTTTTTGCTATGGCCCTCCGTCACCCGTTCTTCTTTAATCAAATTGTCAACTGCTTTTCTCCACTGTCCCACTGTCGGAGGATCTACCTTTACCCATTTCTTAAGTATAAGGAGTCTAGCTTGGAATAATACTTTGCTCAGAACCAGTTGTGTCTTTTTATTTAACTTCAGATGTTCAGTTGCCCCTAATATGCAGGTTGCTGGGTCTTTGGATATTTGAACCTTCAAAAATAGAGATACAGTCTCTGCTATTTCTGTCCAATAGCTAAACAATCTGGGACATCTCCAGAAACAATGTATTAAGTCTGCTTTCTCTCCCCTACATTTTGGGCACTTATCTGAGGCTCTCACGCCCATTCTTTTCAACATCCATGGGGATCGGTGTAATCTATGAACTATAAAGAACTGTGAAATCTTATGTAAAACCCCTATCCGAGACCCTAGCATAACTTCTAAGAGCATCTTTCCATTTCTCTTCCGTAAAAGATTGTAATTCTTTTTCCCATTTTTTCCCGGCAAGTATTATAATCCGTTTTTTCTTCCCCTCCATCAAAATCCTGTATCTTTTTGCGTTTGTTCCTCCTCTTTCACCTCCGTTGGTAAATTTATACAGCCTATTGATTTTTCCCTTCTATATTTATCATCCTGCTCCACTGTCCGCAACGCATTCCTAAGCTGAAAATATTTATACATATCCTTTTGGGGGATCCCTAACTCCCTAGCCAATGTACTAAAGTCTTTCAATTTATCCTCCTCAAATATCTGGGCTAGATATTTCATCCCCTTTTTTTCCCAATCTATATAAATCCTAATCGTTTGCAGTTCCTTTAGATTAAAATTTTTCCAAATAGGTGTGTAGTGCAAAAAACCTTTGATCTCTAATATTTTTTAAATTTCCACCCATATATACTCTAGTGAATTTAATATTCTATTTCCTGTATTATTTTTCCCCAGTATACCTGATTCCAACACCTCTAAGTGATTCCATTCCTCTTTCCACCCCAATCTATTTACTTCCTGCCTACCCACTAACCCATTTAAACTACCTTTTATATGACCATATTGTGTTATTAAATAATAAAAAAAACAATTCGGAACAACTAATCCTCCCTCTCTTACTGGGAGCTGAAGCACATCTTTCTTTATCCTAGGGATAGCGCCTTTCCAAATAAAATCCCCCATTAGGCTATCGAGTAACTTAAAGATGTTCTGCGGTAATCTCAATGGGGCGTTTTGTAAGACGTACAGTATTTTTTGGAGGAAAACCATTTTTATTAGATTTACGCGACCCTGTATTGACATTGGTAATCTTTTCCAAATGTGTATTTTGGTTCTAATTTCTTTTATTAAGGGGAGTACATTTAATTTTTCATATTCTTCTACAGTTGTGTTCAAAATTATTCAACCCCCAATGCTGTAAAGGGTTTTAGGGAATTTAGTATACATTTGTATTTGTGTTCAGAATGAAATCTTACAAGGACTTTTTAAAGAACCAAATGCAACTAAAATGACATCAATTGCTTTTGTAATACAGTATTAAATGTTTTTTTTTGTGATTTCTTCATTTGTAAACTGGGATTATTTAAAACGTAACCTTTACTAGGTCATTTAAAATAATGTGTCACACTAGGTGGCTCACCCAAACTACTGTTATGTTGGGTGAGACATGGACTGACAAGGGACACTTCCCCTGCATCAGTGAGGACAAGAGTCATCTTTTACCTTGTCCAAAGAATACGAGGCCAAACTCACCTTGATTCTGATTGCCCTGGAATATACATACGGAGTCCCCTGATGATGTCCAGAAGTGACAGAAACATGGCATGTAGGGCGTTATAATTAGGGCTTATTAGGTTTATAGACCCATACTGAGGGAAAGGCTCGGTGTGGGGTCGCCCCTGTCGGGGCGGGTGCTCCATTGTGGTAGGCAGGCTTGAGTCCCTATCCCCCTAGGCAGGCAGGAAAGCCACAATAGGGCCTTCCAGGATATACATCGTGCCAACATCACAACAGCACCTGGTCACATTGGTCCGTGGTTAGACCATCGCCAGGACCATCCTTCACAGTTGGACCCCGCCCAGACGAGGTGAGATCCACCCATCTTTTCTTTTTACTATTTCTGAATAGAATATGAATATGAATTGATGCAGCGGAGGAACTTTTTGTTGTCTTTGTCGTCTCTCACCTAGTGTGACACATTATTTTAAATGACCTAGTAAAGGTTACGTTTTAAATAATTTACAGTTTACAAATATTTTTTCTGCATGATTTGGGTGTAACTATATACCACGTATAACTATTACTAAGAGTGGTATACATAATTTGTGTGATTTCTTCATTGACACAATTATTCAACCCCTTAAAGACTACCACTCTTAAGAACAGAGGTTCATTCAAGTGTTTTCGATCAGGTATTGAAAACACTTGTGGATGTCAAGGAGCAGCAATCAAGCATAATAAGCACCAATTAGGCAGATTTAAAAAGACTGTGATACTCAGCTCCTTCTAGACATTTACTGGTGTGTTTACAAACATGGTGAAGTCAAGAGAATGGTCCAGGAAGACAAGAGAAGAGGTGATTTCTCTTCACAGGAAGGGCAATGGCTATAAGAAGATTGCAAAGATGTTAAACATACCAAGAGACACCATAGGAAGCATCGTTCGCAAATTCAAGGCAAAGGGCACTGTTGAAACGCTACCTGGTCGTGGCAGAAAGAAGATGCTGACTTCGACTGCTGTGCGCTACCTGAAGCGCAAAGTGGAGAAAAGTCCCCGTGTGACTGCTGAGGAACTGAAAAAAGATTTGTCAGATGTGGGTACTGAAGTTTCAGCTCAGACAATAAGGCGCACACTGCGTAATGAAGGCCTCCATGCCAGAACTTCCAGGCGCACCCCCTTGCTGTCTCCAAAGAATAAGAAGAGTCGACTGCAGTATGCCAAAAGTCATGTGGACAAACCACAAAAGTTTTGGGATAGTGTTCTGTGGACTGATGAAACAAAATTAGAACTGTTTGGGCCCATGGATGAACGCTATGTTTGGAGGAGGAAGAACAAGGCCTATGAAGAAAAGAACACCTTGCCTACTGTGAAGCATGGTTGGGGTTAATCATGCTTTGGGGCTGTTTTGCTTCTACAGGTACAGGGAAGCTTCAGCGTGTGCAAGGTACCATGAATTCTCTTCAGTACCAGGAGATATTGGATGAAAATGTGATGCAGTCCGTCACAAACCTGAGGCTTGGGAGACGTTGGACCTTTCAACAGGACAATGATCCCAAGCATACCTCCAAGTCCACTAGAGCATGGTTGCAGATTAAAGGCTGAAACATTTTGAAGTGGCCATCGCAGTCACCAGACTTAAATCCGATTGAGAACCTCTGGTGGGACTTAAAGAAAGAAGTTGCAGCGCGCAAGCCTAAGAATGTGACTGAACTGGAGGCTTTTGCCCATGAAGAATGGGCGAAGATACCCATAGATCGCTGCAAGACACTTGTGTCAAGCTATGCTTCATGTTTAAAAGCTGTTATAACTGGAAAAGGATGTTGTACTAAGTACTAAGATTGAATGTCACTTGGGGGTTGAATAAAACTGATAATGATGTGAGCACAGAAAAGACATTTGTGGTTATTTCATTATAAATGTTATGTTATATTTGTCTGATTTACAAGTGCCTCTTTGATTTAATTGTAAACAAGATGACTGAAATGATCAAAATCAATGTCAAACTGGCCAAAACACTCAATTTCAGTGGGGGTTGAATAATTTTGAACACAACTGTATATTTCTAGAAATTTGTATACCTAAATATTTAAAATACTTCTCCTCCCACATATTGAAAACCTTTAATCTCCCTATCATTTCTTATTATACTTGCCAGGGGCTCAATCGCGATAGCAAATAGTAATGGGGAGAGAGGGCATCCCTGCCTGGTGCCCCGATAGAGGGCAAGTGGCAGGGACAAGCTCCCATCCACCGTCACTCTAGCCCTTGGATTAGAATATATAAGCTGGATCCATCTTATAAATCCCTACCCTATACCAACCTTTTTTAATACTGCCCATAAATACTCCCACTCAATACAATCAAATGCCTTTTAAGCATCCAGTGAAAGTACCGCTTTCTCCCCTGCTTCTAATCTATTAGCTTCAATATTAAGAAACAACCTTCTTATATTTTATTATATCGTTCTACCGGATATAATACCTGTATGATCTTCGTTTATTACTACTTTAATGACCTTCGACAGCCTATCACCCAAGACCTTTGCCATAATTTTAACATCCGTGTTTAGGAGGGATATTGGCCTATATGACCCGGGATCTAATTGTTCTTTACCCTTTTTAGGTGTAACACCAAATGCACATGGCTGGTCACTTTGGACCAAGCTATCAGGTGTTTAACCAATCAGCCATAACAGTTAAACCACGGAGAGGTAAAATTAATAACATTCATTAACTTGTGACAATGACATCTGTCAAGGGATGGAATATATTAGGAAGTAAGTGAGCAGTTGGCTCTTGAAATTGATGTGTTTGAGGCAGGAAAAATGGGAAAGCATTAAGATATGAACAACTTTGACCAGGGACAAATTGTCATGCCTAGACGAATGGGTCAGGGCATATCTGTAACAGCAGGTCTTGTGCAGTGTTTCTGGTATACAGTGGTTAGAGCAAAGCTCTTTACTACCCGAGTCTTTAGCAAGCCATTCCAGTTAGATATTTCCTATAATGTATTAAACTAACCCTTAATCAGAGAAAAGCCAATGAGAACAACATTACTAGTTGTAAAGCTTTAGGGGAGACCTCTGTACTATTTCTATTGTGGAGACCAGCTGATACACGTGACAGCTATTGTAGGCTAGACAAAGCTCCTGGGTAAAATATATGCAAATGATCATGTCTAACATCTGTCAGCATCAGATTTAGGAAAACAAATTTAAATACCTTTCCCAGAAACCCATAGGGGCATCACCTGGTCTACAATACTGTGCACACATACTCGGCGTACCAGCGTACCAGGTGCATTGCCTGGCCTACAATACTTCTAAACAAAATAGACGAGGCGGCAAATCATAATGATGTCCCTGGACTTTGTGTGGCTATCATGGCCCATAACAGGTAGGAACTTGTGTTAGGGACCACTCATAGAGGCGACCTTGACATGGTGAGTGGCTTATTACGCTTTGGCCAAAATGTACACCAATGCCTCATTCAACATCCAGCATAGAGGCAGTGCAGAGTGCTGGTTGCAGAGTGCTATTGCATTTGTATTTTTGTGTTTGTATGTGTATTTCGCCATAGCGATGTGCACCCTCATACAGGGTTGTGCTGACTGAACCCCCCACATAATTATGTCTTTATTATAGGGGACTTTAACTAGCCAGATATAGACTGGGAAACTGAAACCTGTACAACTCATAAAGGAAACAGGTTCTTGGCAATAACCAAAGACAATTACCTTTCCCAACTGGTACAGCCACAAAATGGGATATTTTTTAAAATCATCCAAAAATCAAAAAGTGAGAGGTACATATCTTATGGGAATAAAAGGTTAAAGAACAAGAAAAAAAACAATGTGGATAAATAGAAATGTAAAGAAAGCAATAAATGACAAAAAGAAAGTGTTTAAATCACTAAAACAGGAGGGTAGAGAGGAAGCATTGAAAATCTATAAGGAAAAAAATAGAATATGCACAAATTAAAGCAGCCAAACTAGAGACCGAGAGATTAATTGCCAAAGAGAGTAAAACTAACCCTAAAATGTTCGTCAATTATATACATATTAAAAAGTATAAATCTGAACGTGTCGGCCCTTTACAGAGTGATGAGGGGGAGTTGCAGAGAGTAATGAGGAGAAAGTAGAGCTATTAAATATTTTTTTCTCCACTGTATTCACTGAAGAAAATAAACTGTCAGATGAAATGCAGAATGTAAAAGTAAATTCCCCATTAAAAGTGCCCTGTCTGACCCAGGAAGAAGTACAGTAGCATCTTAAAAAGATTAAAATAGACAAATCGTCAGAAACAGATGGCATAAACCCCCGTATCCTAAGAGAATTAAGTAATGTCATAGCCAGACCCTTATTTATGAAATTTAAGGACTTTATACTGACAGGGAGTGTTCCACAGGATTGGTGCATAGCAAATGTGGTGCCAATATTCAAAAAGGGTCCAAAAACAGAGCCGGAAACTATAGGCCAGTAAGTTTAACATCTGTCATGGGTAAACTGTTTGAAGGTTTTCTAAGAGATGCTATCTTGTAGTACCTCAATGAGAATAAGCAAATAACGCCATATCAGCATGGCTTCATGAGGAATCGGTCATGTCAAACTAATTTAATCAGTTTCTATGAGGAGGTAAGTTCTAGACTTGACTGCGGCGAATCAATGGATGTCGTATATCTGGACTTCTCCAAAGCATTTGACATTGTACCACATAAAAGGTTAGTGTATAAAATGAGAATGCTTGGACTGGGGGAAAATGTCTGTATGTGGGTAAGTAACTGGCTCAGGGTGGTTATTAATGGTACACACTCAGATTGGGTCACTGTCACTAGTGGGGTACCACAGGGGTCAGTATTGGGCCCTATTCTCTTCAATATATTTATTAATGATCTTGTAGAAAGCTAGAACAGTAAAATATCATTTTTTGCAGATGAAACTAAACTGTGTAAAGTAATTAACATGGAAGAAGACAGTATACGGCTGCAGATGGATCTGGATAAATTGGAGGCTTGGGCAGAGAAGTGGCAGATGAGGTTTAACACTGACAAATGTAGGGTTCTGCACATGAGAAGGAATAATGCAAGTCACCAGTACATACTAAATGGTAAAATACTAGGTAGCACTGACATAGAAAAGATGAACCGCAAACTAAGCTGTAGAAACCAGTGTCAGGCAGCTGCTGCCAAGGCCAATAACATAATGGGTTGCATCAAACGGGGCATAGCTTCCCGTGATGAGAACATAGTCCTGCCACTTTACAAATCACTAGTCAGTACCACCTATTAAATCATCCAAGGGATGAGATTATGTGTGCCGAAAAGTTATAACACAACCAATTGAAAAAGATACACATATACAATTATAACTCAAATATTTTATTGAATAATAAATATAACAACAGACCATAGAAAATGATAAAATGAGTAGCAGCAGTGCAGACAAGTGCTGCGATAAGCAGCTCAGCCGCCTGACTCTGGGTAAATGAGTCCAAAAATCCAAAAGAGGAATAGGGAAACAGTGTATGCTGCACTAAGCAGGCAATACACATGGAGTACTGTGTACAGTTCTGGGCTCCTGTGAACAAGGCAGACATAGCAGAGCTGGAGAAGGTTCAGAGGAGGGCAACTAAAGAAATAACTGGAATAAGTGGACTACAGTACCCTGAAAAATTAGGGTTATTCACTTTAGAAAAAAGACAACTGAGGGAAGAGCTAATAACTATGTATAAATATATCAGGGGTCAGTACAGAGATCTATCCCATCATCTATTTATCCCCAGGACTGTGACTGTGACGAGGGGACATCCTCTGCGTCTGGAGGAAAGAAGGTTTGTACACAAACATAGAAGAGGATCTTTTACGATAAGAGCAGTGAGACTATGGAACTCTCTGCCTGAGGAGGTGGTGATGGTGAGTTCACTAAAAGAGTTCAAGAGGGGCCTGGATGTATTTATGGAGTCTTCATAATATTACAAGCTATAGCTACTAGAGAGGGGTCGTTGATCCAGGGAGTTATTCTGATTGCCTGATTGGAGTTGGGAAGGATTTTTTTTTCCCTAAAGTGGGGAAAATTGGTTTCTTTCTCACAGTTTTTTTTTTGCCTTCCTCTAGATCAAGCATGTCAAACTCAAAGGCTAACATGGGCCAAAAAAACAAAATTTAAGTTTATGTGGGCCGCATCAAAAAAAAAAAAAAAAAAAATCGTACATTTTCATAGAACAACATTGTTGTTTCATGACTGCTGACCCCCAACATCCCGTTGCACAATAACACAAGTGAGACCTATATATATATATACAAATATTAAACTTCACTATAAGACGCACCTAGGTTTTTGAGGAGGAAAATAAGAAAAAAATAATTTTAACCAAAAGTTGTGCTTTTGGTGGGCTTTGAATTAATGGTGGTCTGTGCATGACACTATTATGGGGGATCTGTGGATGACGCACTGTCATGTGGGGGATCTGTGGATGGCACTGTTATGGGGGACCTGTGGATGGCACTGTTATGGGGGATCAGTGGATGGCACTGTTATGGGGGATCTGTGGATGGTGCTGTTATGGGGGATCTGTGGCTGGCACTGTTATGGGGATCTGTGGATGGCACTGTTATGGGGGGATCTGTGGATGGCGCTGTTATGGGGGATCTGTGGATGGCACTGTTATGGGGGATCTGTGGATGGCGCTGTTATGGGGGATCTGTGGATGGTGCTGTTATGGGGGATCTGTGGATAGTGCTGTTATGGGGGATCTGTGGATGGCACTGTTATGGGGATCTGTGGATGGCACTGTTATGGGGGATCTGTGGATGGCACTGTTATGGGGGATCTGTGGATGGCACTGTTATGGGGGATCTGTGGATGGCACTGTTATAGGGGATCTGTGGATGGCACTGTTATGGGGATCTGTGGATGGTACTGCTATGGGGTGGGATATCTGTGGATGGCATTGTTATGGGGTGGGGGGATCTGTGGATGGCATTGTTATGGGGTAGGGGATCTGTGGATGGTGCTGTTATGGGGGATCTGTGGATGGCATTGTTATGAGGTGGGGGATCTGTGGATGGAACTGTTATGGGGTGGGATATCTGTGGATGGTACTGCTATGGGGTGGGATATCTGTGGATGGCATTGTTATGAGGTGGGGGGATCTGTGGATGGAACTGTTATGGGGGGGGGGATCTTTGGATGACACTGCTATATGTCATCCACAGATCCCCCTCATAACAGTGTCCCCCAATACACCGGGCCTCTGCTCACCGAAGTATTTATAAACGTGAATCCTTATCCTGTTATTAAGTTGAACTAACGCTGCGCTCTCCCATGTTCCCATGTCCCCCCAGTATCCCCACAGCACTTACGAACACGCTTCCATAGCAGGCAGAGCGTACGGCACCAGTAACGTCACTCACTGACGTCGCGCGTCTGCTCCGCCTGCTTCATTCATAAAGTGGGCAGAGCAGGCGCTCGACGTCAGTGAGTGACGTTACTGCTGCCGTCCGCTCTGCCTGCTATTGAAGCTTAAGTAAGTGCTATGGGGATACATGGGAACATGGGAGAGGGCACCATCGCGGAGTGCCGATGTGTGTAAAGGCTGGGGTCTCGTGTTGAGTAATTTCCAGCAGGCTGCTGGTCAATGTCAAAATAGCACTATAGGGATAATGCATTGCATTTTAAAATCAATCAAAAAGCTGTCTGTTATAGTACCCTTGTAGGCAGGGGCGTTGCTAGGCTCTCAAAAGATCCGGGGCACAAGCCCCAATAAATATGTTGCCCCCTACCCCCCTGCACTTTGCTGTACTTGCTATACAGCAGCACTTACCTGTCACATCTAGGGCCTCCAGGTGACGTCTCCTCTCTGTCATCATCTTCTCTGTAGATCTTCTCTCTCATCATCTTCTCCACTCGGTCTGGACAACTTCTCTCAGCCGCCTCGTCTCTGCAGAGTGTGACACACAGACATCTTAGCTTCCTCACATTCTATCATTACCCCCCAACTGGAGTCCCCACAGTGTTATCCTGCTGCTTGCTGTGCCCCCCCCCCCCCCCCCCCCAATACTATCCTGAAGAAACATTACTGCCCCCCATAGTAATAGTGCTCCTCATAGTCCCACCAATAGTAATTTCCTTCTAGAATGCCCTCATTAGTAACACTGCCCCAACCGTGATAATGCTCCTCAACAATGCCCCCATTATTAGAAGAGCCCTCCCATATTAATAATACCCTCAGAGTCCCCAGTAGAAATAAGGCCCCCTATTGTTCCCCCAGTGGTAATAAAGCTCCCTACAGACCCCTCAGTAGTAATAAGGCCCCCATAGTGCGCTTAGTAGAAATAAGGCGGATCTATAAGACCCTCCTATAGAGCCCCCAGTAGTAACAATAATGCCAATAATGTCCCCTGGATCTGCAGTGCCCCCTGCAGTTATAATCCTCCCTCCACCATACAGTCCCATGTAAATACCACATCACCTCCTCCCCAGCCGCCTCCAACGCACAATCCCATGTAAATATCACCCCCTAAGGCTACTTTCACACTTGCGTTCGTGCGGATCTGTCCTGTACTTGTACAGGACGGATCCGCACCGATAATACAAACTAATGCATCCGTTCAGGACCGATTAGTTTGTATTAGATTTGAATTTCTAAGTCCCAATACAGATCCGTCCTGACTTACATTGAAAGTCAATGGGGGACGGATCCGTTTACAATTGCACCATTTTGTGTCAATGCAAAGGGATCCGTCCCCATTGACTTACATTGTAAGTCAGGACGGATCCATTTGGCTCCACAAGGCCATGCGGACACAAAAACGCTGCTTGCAGCATTTTGGGGTCCGCCTCCAAAAGGGAACGGGGGGGGGGGGGGGAAGCGTACGGAGCCGAACAAATGCATTGTGAATGGATCCGCATCCATTCAGAATGCATTGGGGTTAAACTGATGCATTTGGGGCTTGAAATGGATCTCACAAGCGGATCCCCAAACGCAAGTGTGAACGTAGCCTACACATTAAGTCCCATGTACATAAACATCATTCCCCCCCACCATCCACTTTCAACATACAGTCCCATGTAAACAACATCACTCCCTAGCCCAGCCACCTCAAGCACACAGTTCCATGTCAATAACATCCCTCCCTTCAGCCCTAACATACATCCTAGTTAAATTACTACAACTCCCAGCATTGCCCTGCTTCTGCCTTCACTTACCGTTTCTCATGTACAGACATCACCATTAGGCTCCTTCTCCTCTTCACTCCAGTCCAATCATGCACTGGTCACATGATGGTGACATCATCCAGGTCATCCTATCACAGCCTGTTTTGCTGATCACATGACCTGTGATGTCACCACAGGTCCTTCATCTCTTCCCAGTGTATTAGATTCAAATGTATTGCCTTTCTGTGTACTAGCAGGCAGGCAGGACATTCGGGGCATGGGACAAAACATCCGGGGCCCAGGGCCCGAATGTTTTAACCTAGCGACGCCCCTGCTTGTAGGACTATTAAGTGGTAAAAAAAAAAAGTTAAAAAAGCCCACATTTTCTCACCAAAAGATCCCATTTAAAAAATTACACTTTTTTCCCATTGAAAATACGCTTTTCAATGAAAAAAATTGCAAAAAAAATCTCCCCCATATGTTTTGTATTGCCATGTCTGTAACGACCCCGACTACATAAATATAATGTAAGTTATCCCCTACAGTGAATGCTGTAGAAAAAAATAATAATAATCCAGAATTGCTCATTTATTCTTATTTGCCACTGAAAAAAAGTAATAACAAGTGATCAAAAAGCGCAATTTACTCTAAAATTATACCAGTGAAAAATACAAGTCATCCTGCACAAAATTAAGCCCTCACACAACTCCATAGAAAGAAAAGTAAAAAAGTTATGGGTCTTGGGAAGCAGCAATGCAAAAAAATATTTTTCTTAAAAAAAGGGGTTTTATTGCAAAAAAGTAGTAAAACGTAAAAAAAACGATATGTATTTGATACCCCTGTAATCGTACTGACCAAGAGAATAAAGATATTATGCTATTTATACCAAAAAATTGATGCCGTAAAATTAATAATGTAAAAACGCAGTGGCAGTATTGCTGTTTTTCCCATCTCCCTCCAAGAAACAGTTAATAAAAGTTAATCATAAAGTTATGTGTACCGCAAAATGGCGCCATTAAAAACTACAACTTGTCCCGCAAAAAACAAGCCATCATAAAGCTATATAGACAGAAAAATAAAAAGTTATAGCTCTTGGAACGCGACAATGAAAAAAGGAAGAAAAACGCTTGGTCAGTAAGGCCCAAAACAGGCTGGTCACTAAGGGGTTAATCTCTTCTGTTAACTGTAGATTTACTGTGCTTCAGTATTACAGGTCACTGTTACCATCAGGTCTAATTTATCACGGTGGACTTAACTGTGCAGTGCCCCAAGATTCAAGTAGTGGGAGCATGACAGAGTGGGGAGGGTGGCAGCAGCAGCAATGACAATAGTGGCCCCCTGACACAGTGGGGAAGGTGGCATAGTGACAGTACCAGTGACAGTAGTTGCCCCATGACAGAGTAGGAAGTGTGGCAGCAGTGGTAGTACAAGTGACAGTAGTTGCCCCATGACAGAGCGGGGAGGGTGGCAGCAGCAGTGACAGTAAGGCTGTGTGTCACATCACTGTTTATTTTTCCATTTTTCTGAGCCATCAGAAGAACAGAAAACAAAGAAAAAACAAGACTGTATTTTGAGCATCCAAAAAGCCTCTTTCAGACGATCAGTATTTGATCAGTAATTGTAAACCAAAACCAGGAGTGGGTCCAAAAAAAGAGATAAAATGTAATAAAAATATAATGTGGTCGTAAACTGCTGTACGGGCACACGGCAGGGAGCAGAAGGAAAGGAATGCCATATGGTTTTTGGAGGGCAGATTTCACTTGGATAATTTTAAGTTGCCATGTCACATTTGAAGACCCCCTGATGCCCCCAAGAGTAGAAACTCCAAAAATATGACCCATTTAGAAAACTACTGATAAGGTGGCAGTTTTGTTGGTATTATTTTAGGGTATATATGATTTTTGGCACCATTTTTTTTTAGTTGCAATTTTCATCTGACAGGTTAAGGCTACTTTCACACTAGCGTTCGGGGCTCCGCTTGTGAGTTCCGTTTGAAGGCTCTCACAAGCGGCCCCGAACGGATCCGTCCAGCCCTAATGCATTCTGAGTGGATGCGGATCCGCTCAGAATGCATCAGTTTGGCACCATTTGTCCTCCGCTCCGCTCAGCAGGCGGACCCCTGAACGCAGCTTGCAGCGTTCGGGTGTCCGCCTGGCCGTGCGGAGGCAAACGGATCCGTCCAGACTTACAATGTAAGTCAATGGAGACGGATCCGTTTGAAGTTGACACAATATGGCTAAATTTTCAAACGGATCCGTCCCCCATTGACTTTCAATGTAAAGTCAAAACGGATCCGTTTGCATTATCATGGTAATGCAAACGGATCCGTTCTGAACGGATCTAAGCGTTTGCATTATAGGTGCGGATCCATCTGTGCAGATACCAGATGGATCCGCACCTAACGCAGGTGTGAAAGTAGCCTAAATCATGTGGTATTTTTATAGAGCAGGTTGTTATGGACGCGACAATACCAAATATGACTACTTTTTTGTTGTTGTTTGTTTCAGTTTTACATAATAAAGCACTTTTGAAAACAAATAAAAAAAATGTGTCTCCATAATTTGAAAGCCATAATTTTATTTTTATTTTTTGGGCGATTGTTATAGATAGGGTCTCATTTTTGCGGGATGAGATGACGTTTGATTGGTACAATTTTGGGGTGCGTCTGACATTTTGATCGCTTAGTAATACACTTTTTGTGATGTAAGGTGACGTTTTTATTTTAGTTTATTTACGGTGTTCACCTGAGGGGTTAGTTCATGTGATATATTTATACAGAAGGTTCTTACGGATGCGGCGATACCTAATATGTATACTTTTTTTTATTTATTTAAGTTTTACACAATAACAGCATTTTTGAAACAAAAAAATCTTGTTTTAGTGTCTCCATATTCTGAGAGCCATAGTTTTTTTATTTTTTGGGGATTGTCTTAGATAGGGTCTCATTTTCTGCAGGATGAGATGACGGTTTGATTGGTATGATTTTGGGAGGTGTATGACTTTTTGATCGCTTGGTATTAAGCTTTTTTGTGATGTAAGGTGACAAAAAATGGCTTTTCTGACACAGTTTTTTTTTTTTTTTACGGTGTTCACCCGAGAGGTTAGGTCATGTAATATTTTTATAGAGCAGATCTTTACGGACGTGGCGATACTTAATATGTATACTTTTTTAAATAATCATGTTTTAGTGTCTCCATAGTCTGAGAGCCATAGTTTTTATTTATTTTTAGGGCGATTGTCTTAGGTAGGGTATCATTTTTGCGGGATGAGTTGACCGTTTGATTAGCACTATTATGGGGTGCATATGACTTTTTGATTGCTTGCTATTCCACTTTTTGTGATGTAAGGTGACAAAATAAATGGCTTTTTTGACACCCTATTTTATTTTATTTTTTACGGTGTTCACCTGAGGGGTTAGGTCATGTGGTATTTTTTTAGCGCAGGTTGTTAAGGATGCGGCAATACTTAATACGTATACTTTTTTATTTATTTAAGTTTCACACAATAATAGCATTTTTGAAACAAAAACAATAATGTTTTAGTGTCTCCATATTCTGAAAGCCATAGTTTTTTTTATTTTTTGGTCTTAGGTAGGGCTCATTTTTTGCGGGATGAGGTGACGGTTAGATTGGTACTATTTTGGGGGGCATATGCCTTTTTGATTGCTTGGAATCGCACTTTTAGTGATGTAAGGTGACAAAAAAATGTTTTTTTAGCAGTTTTTTGTAATATTTTTATATAGTCGGTCGATATGGACGCGGCGATACCTAATATTTTTTCCTATTTTGTACAATTTTCATTTGCTTTATTTTGGAAGGACGTTTTTTTTTTTTACTTGAAACTTTTTTTGAAATTTTTTTATAAAAATTATTTTTTTTATTTCTATTTTCACTTTATTTTTTGTCCCACTCTGGGACTTCAACTTTTGGAGGTTTGATCCCCTTTACATTGCATTACAATACTTCTGTATTTAATGCATTGGTTGTAAGTGTGTTACACACTGTTATACACTTACAGCTTCCTGCCTGTGAGATTGTGTTTGAGGGAGCCCATCGAGTCCACGCGCTGCTGTGGCAGGGACTCGATGTCTCAGAAGGCATCCCGATGCCGTGCAGAGGCTGCCCAATGCCTTGCATGGCATTGGGAACCGCCTTCTACGAGAGCCAAGGAGATCCAGCCTCAGGCTGGGTCTTCTAGGCAACCTGTTAGTGTATGACTCAGTGTCATACACTAAAAGGCAATGCATTACAATACAGATGTATTGCAATGCATTGCAGAGGGGATCAGACCCCCAAAAGTGAACATCAGAAATAAAGTTTTTAATAAAATTAATAAAGTAATAAAATTAATAAAGTAAAAAAAGGAAAAAAAAACACCCCTTTCCCCTTATTTTATAATAAAAAACAAAAGAAAAAAACCCCACACATATTAGGTATCGCTGCATCCGTAATTACCGGCTCTACAAATATATCACATAATCCACCCTGTCTGATAAATACCATTTTAAAAAAAAGCCTTTTTTGTCACCTTACATCACAAATAGTGCAACACCAAGTGATCAAAAAGGCGTATGCCCCCAAAAATAGTACCAATCTAACCATCACCTCATCCCGCAGAAAATGAGCCCCTACCTAAGACAATTGCCCAAAAAATAAAAAAACTATGGCTCAGAATATGGAAACACTAAAACATCATTTTTTTTGTTTAAAAAATGCTGGTATTGTGTAAAACTTAAAGGGGTTGGCCACTCTCCATGTATTTTCAGCAACTGTGTGGGAGGAAGGGAAAAAAGACATTTCCTAATATATGTCTTTAAGAAGATATGCCTATTTTTTAAACAATCTGAAGCCACACCCCCTGAGCCTCGCTCTGATGTGCAGCCAGTCCGTCCATGGCTGCACAACACATGGAGAAGATCCGTCCATGGCTGCTGTGTAAATGCGCATGCCCAGTCAGCCCCTGCCACAGGCACGCTCCCTGCTCCTACTCTGTGAGTGTCAGACTTCTGAGATTCCCCGATCCCCCCCTCCCCCTGCAGCCCTCAATGTGCCCTATTATTTTATTCTCAGCTAAACTCCAGACACAAAACGGACTAAGGGGTTAAACTCCTATCAAGAAACAGACCTTCAGAAGTCAATGAGTCACTCACCAGCGGGAAATGAAGTGACGGAAGATGGAGAGATCAGGCTGTTTGCAGAGCAGGTCACCACTGATAGAGAGGGAGGGGGGGAGTGTCAGTGCTGGAGGTACATGTGCTGTGGACGTGCTGAGGGGTGGAGGATCCAGAACTGTGTGCTGAGGTGGGGTGTTCTGTCAGAAAACCTCAGATTCCCTTACCCTGGGATTGTAATATTGTATGGGGGGGACTGTGTAATATTGTGAGCAGGGGGGCTTTGTAATATTGTATGGGGGGGACGGGACTGTGTAATATTGTGAGCAGGGGGGCTTAGTAATATTGTATGGGGGGGACGGGACTGTGTAATATTGTGAGCAGGGGGGCTTTGTAATATTGTATGGGGGGGACTGTGTAATGTGAGTAGGGGGGCTTAGTAACATTGTATGGGGGGGACTGTGTAATATTGTGTGCAGGGGGGCTTAGTAATATTGTATGGGGGGGGACTGTGTAATATTGTGAGCAGGGGGGCTTAGTAATATTGTATGGGGGGACTGTGTAATATTGTGTGCAGGGGGGCTTAGTAATATTGTATGGGGGGGGACTGTGTAATATTGTGTGCAGGGGGGCTTAGTAATATTGTATGGGGGGGGACTGTGTAATATTGTGTGCAGGTGGGCTTAGTAATATTGTATGGGGGGGACTGTGTAATATTGTGAGCAGGGGGGCTTTGTAATGTATGGGGGGGACGGGACTGTGTAATATTGTGAGCAGGGGGGCTTAGTAATATTGTATGGGGGGGGACTGTGTAATATTGTGAGCAGGGGGGCTTTGTAATATTGTATGGGGGGGACGGGACTGTGTAATATTGTGAGCAGGGGGGCTTAGTAACATTGTATGGGGGGGACTGTGTAATATTGTGTGCAGGGGGGCTTAGTAATATTGTATGGGGGGGGACTGTGTAATATTGTGAGCAGGGGGGCTTAGTAATATTGTATGGGGGGACTGTGTAATATTGTGAGCAGGGGGGCTTAGTAATATTGTATGGGGGGGACTGTGTAATATTGTGAGCAGGGGGGCTTAGTAACATTGTATGGGGGGGACTGTGTAATATTGTGTGCAGGGGGGCTTAGTAATATTGTATGGGGGGGGACTGTGTAATATTGTGAGCAGGGGGGCTTAGTAATATTGTATGGGGGGACTGTGTAATATTGTGAGCAGGGGGGCTTAGTAACATTGTATGGGGGGACTGTGTAATATTGTATGGGGGGGACTGTGTAATGTGAGTAGGGGGGCTTAGTAACATTGTATGGGGGGACTGTGTAATATTGTGTGCAGGGGGGCTTAGTAATATTGTATGGGGGGGACTGTGTAATATTGTGTGCAGGTGGGCTTAGTAATATTGTATGGGGGGGACTGTGTAATATTGTGAGCAGGGGGGCTTTGTAATGTATGGGGGGGACGGGACTGTGTAATATTGTGAGCAGGGGGGCTTAGTAATATTGTATGGGGGGGGACTGTGTAATATTGTGAGCAGGGGGGCTTTGTAATATTGTATGGGGGGGACGGGACTGTGTAATATTGTGAGCAGGGGGGCTTAGTAACATTGTATGGGGGGGACTGTGTAATATTGTGTGCAGGGGGGCTTAGTAATATTGTATGGGGGGGGGACTGTGTAATATTGTGAGCAGGGGGGCTTAGTAATATTGTATGGGGGGACTGTGTAATATTGTGAGCAGGGGGGCTTAGTAATATTGTATGGGGGGACTGTGTAATATTGTATGGGGGGGACTGTGTAATGTGAGTAGGGGGGCTTAGTAATATTGTATGGGGGGACTGTGTAATATTGTGTGCAGGGGGGCTTAGTAATATTGTATGGGGGGGGGACTGTGTAATATTGTGAGCAGGGGGGCTTAGTAATATTGTATGGGGGGACTGTGTAATATTGTGAGCAGGGGGGCTTAGTAATATTGTATGGGGGGACTGTGTAATATTGTATGGGGGGGACTGTGTAATGTGAGTAGGGGGGCTTAGTAATATTGTATGGGGGGACTGTGTAATATTGTGTGCAGGGGGGCTTAGTAATATTGTATGGGGGGGACTGTGTAATATTGTGTGCAGGGGGGCTTAGTAATATTGTATGGGGGGGACTGTGTAATATTGTGTGCAGGGGGGCTTAGTAATATTGTATGGGGGGGACTGTGTAATATTGTGTGCAGGGGGGCTTAGTAATATTGTATGGGGGGAACTGTGTAATATTGTGTGCAGGTGGGCTTAGTAATATTGTATGGGGGGGACTGTGTAATATTGTGTGCAGGGGGGCTTAGTAATATTGTATGGGGGGGACTGTGTAATATTGTGTGCAGGGGGGCTTAGTAATATTGTATGGGGGGAGGGGACTGTGTAATATTGTGTGCAGGGGGGCTTAGTAATATTGTATGGGGGGAGGGGACTGTGTAATATTGTGTGCAGGGGGGCTTAGTAATATTGTATGGGGGGGACTGTGTAATGTGAGTAGGGGGGCTTAGTAACATTGTATGGGGGGGACTGTGTAATATTGTGTGCAGGGGGGCTTAGTAATATTGTATGGGGGGGGGACTGTGTAATGTGAGTAGGGGGGCTTAGTAACATTGTATGGGGGGGACTGTGTAATATTGTGTGCAGGGGGGCTTAGTAACATTGTATGGGGGGGACTGTGTAATATTGTGTGCAGGGGGGCTTAGTAACATTGTATGGGGGGGACTGTGTAATATTGTGTGCAGGGGGGGCTTAGTAATATTGTATGGGGGGGGACTGTGTAATGTGAGCAGGGGGGCTTAGTAACATTGTATGGGGGGACTGTGTAATATTGTGAGCAGGGGGGCTTAGTAACATTGTATGGGGGGACTGTGTAATATTGTGAGCAGGGGGGCTTAGTAATATTGTATGGGGGGGACTGTAATATTGTGAGCAGGGGGGCTTAGTAATATTGTATGGGGGGGGACTGTGTAATATTGTGTGCAGGGGGGCTTAGTAAGGGGGGAGACTGTAATATTGTGAGCAGGGGGGCTTCGTAATATTGTGTGCAGGGGGGCTTCGTAATATTGTATGGGGGACACTGTGTAATATTGTGAGCAGGGGGGCTTCGTAATATTGTGAGCAGGGGGCTGAGTAATATTGTATGGGGGGGGACTGTGTAATATTGTGAGCAGGGGGGCTTCGTAATATTGTGAGCAGGGGGCTGAGTAATATTGTATGGGGGGACGACTGTGTAATATTGTGTGCAGGGGGGCCGAGTAATATTGTATGGGGGGGACTCTGTAATATTGTATGTGGGGGGGAGTAATATTTTGTGTGATTTTGTATGCAGAGGGGGGGTGCAGTGTGATTTTATAGGGGGTGCAGTGTGATTTTATAGGGGGGGTGCAGTGTGATTTTATTTTCGGGCTGTTTTCTGGGGAGGCCACGTTGTATGTGACATCTTTTACTGAATAGAACAGGTTTTCTATATGTTCTCCGCACCCGATATTTATTCTTATATATTTTCTACTGTACAAATCAAAGTGAAAGCTGCCCGTTTGACTGTTTTTAATAAAAACTTATTGTTGAAACAAAAAAAATGTATTCTATATATTTTTGTTCATTCATTCATTTTTTATTTATTTTTCTTCCAGTTCTTCTGTGTTCTAGGCGCTTGTAGCTGTGCATAGAGACGGACGCAGGCGTCTATAATGGTCAGTGTTGAGCGAAGCGAGCTTCAGATGCTTCATCCTAAGTTTCTTCATTCAAAACGTCGGTGTAATACTGTACAGTGATTTGTCTCCGTACAGTATTGGAATGTATGGGCCGTGAGGAGCCAAAGTAAGTTATTCACGAAGTTGCTCGAGACTTTATTGAATAACTCAGGTAGTTGATTTTTAAAGTTGAAAAACACTTTAAAACTAGAAACTGAACTCTGTTTCGGTCCCGTCTAGTATCTCTGAACCAAAGCCGAGTTTAGTTTCAAGTTTTAAAGTGTTTTTCCACTTTAAAAATCAACTACCTGAGTTATTCAATGAAGTCTCGCGCAACTTCGTGAATAACTTACTTTGGCTCCTCGGAGCCCATACATTCTAATACTGTACGGAGACGAATCCGTGTATTTTCCTAAGTTTAGAACAAAGCGACTTCGGATGAAGCCTCCAACGCTCACTGCCCTCGACACCAACAATGGCCTAACAGACACGCACATTACACCGCCCTGCGGATCATTGAGGAGCAGCGTTTACTGCTACAAGGGGACTCCCTGTACAATGTTTTAACCCCTTCCTGACCACCCAAGGTAAATATACCTTGGTGGGTGGTTATTTAAATATGGCAGCTGATCGCGAGCACCATAGCTGCTGTGTGCTGTTTTAACCCCTTAAGGACCCATGACGTACATGTACTTCATGAGGTCTGGGGGAAGATTGGGGTGGAATCGCTGCACCATGGCTGCTCTTACTAGCAGGCCAGGCCATGCCAGGAAAGAGCAGCATGGTGCCGATCCACCCCCTTGCAGCTCCAAGCACTGCAATTGGCTGATCAATGTGTTGGTCACATCGCAGCCCAGGAAGCTGTCAGCAGTTGTGGGGAGGGTCGGGTGGAGGTCAGGGGACGGTGGATGTTGCTGAACTGGTCAGCACCAGTCACGTCCTAGGTGAGGCAGGGGACACCAGTGTTTTGGGTCCCCTGCCAGCGCTGCGATTGGCTGGAACAACGCTCCAGCCAATGGCAGCGCTATAGCTGCACAGGAAGAGGCTGAACTTCCCTGCAAGCAGGCATTCTAGCTGATGACTGCATGCAGAGGATCTGTTCTGCTGTGGCTTGCTGGGACTTGTGCTGTATCACCACTACAAATTTAACCCTTTTGCTGCTGAAAAGAACAACAACATCTGGAATAGCTGCACAGGTTTTTTGTCATTTGTAGCTGTTCCAGATCCCTTGTCCCTTTCCACCCCCCTTCCCCCCTCCCATCCTTTTTTTACGGACACAAATTGGTCCGTGCACTATTTTTGCTGTGACCTCCAAATGCTTTTCAGTGCGTACCTGCCTGATTAGCACCTGCTGATTTCAATTTCAGTTAGTGTCAGTTTAGATTTTTGCACGAACGCACCATCTGCATAAGTGCAATTTGTGTCCATTACTGATCGCGTCTGCTCAGTTTGCGCAAAAAAAATTATATTCACAGAAAACGGTTATTTTTTACAACTTTTCTTCTAAATTTAATTAAAAATTTATTAAAAGTCCCTTCATGTGTGAAAACACTACATACACATCCCTCACACTAAATAAAGGTTTACACGTTTCACACCCCCAAAAAAAAAAATGTCCCATTCATCCCAATGACTATACTCAGCTGAAGAGGCATATGCCATGCTAGCCTCCGATACCGAGTTTGCAGTGAGGGAGAAGAGGATGCCACTTTCCTCTACTTCTCTACCTCCTGATCATCATCATCTGCTGATGAGGGACCCTCTAGAAGGTGCCCCAGGGTAGCAGCTGATGGAGCCCACATGGACCCCACCCCCTGAGAATTATCAGCCCCAAATTCCTGAGTTTGTGGGCCACTCAGGAATTCTGGTAGATTGTGCGGGCTTCACTGAGCTAGATTTTTTCAAAATCTTCTTCTCTGAATATTTTGTAAATCTAATGGTGGCCCAAACCAATTTGTACGCCCAACAAGTCATTACTCAGAACCCTAGTTCGCCATATGCTAGACCCCTAGGTTGGACCCCAGTATATGCAGCAGAGATGAAGAAGTTTTGGGGACTCGTGCTGCATATGGGCGTAGTAAAGAAGCCAAACGTTAGACAATATTGGAGTTCGGACATTTTCTACCAGACTCCAATTTACAGTCAGACCATAAACCAGAAGCGGTTTGAATGGCAGCTAAAATCCATGTCTGCCAATTCAGGCCAGCAAAAAACCATATTTTGCACTTTGCCTCTAGAGGCCTGCTGTACGCCAATACAGTAGGCTACGAGCACATATGGGGTGTTCGCAAAATGGGGAACATATACTGGTTGTTTTTACACATTTATTTATTTTATTGTTTTATTCACCTGAGGGGTTAGGCCATGTGATATTTTTTATAGAGCAGGTAGTTACAAATGCAGCGATACGTAATATGTATACTTTAAAAATAAATAAATAAATAAAATTTATTGCACTGGCCGGAATCAGTCTGTACCATCCTGGGGGCCGACTGCCTCTCCAATCTGCATGACAGCCAGCACAAGCACATGAAGAAGGTCATCATAACAAGCCTTCTCCAGGGAAGCCCTGGAGAACTATGTACCCGTCATGTTTGAAGAGATGTGTATATATATATATATATATATATATATATATATATATATAGAAATGTGTGTGTGTATATATATGTTTGTGTGTGTATATATATATACACACACAGACCTATAAGGAATCATCACGTCCGTAACTACAAGCTGTATAAAAATATAACATAACCAACCGTCTCAGGTAAACGGCAAGAAAAAAAAGGATATATATATAACTAATAAAAAATTAAAACATTTGTGTCACCTAACATAACGAAAAGTGTAATGCCAAGAGATCAATAAGTAATATGTACTCCAAAATAGTACCAATAAAACCATTCTCATCCTGCAAAAAATGGGCCCCTACATAAGACAATCGCTCAAAAAATAAAAAGTCTTTCAGAAAAAGGATACACTAAAATAAGATTTTTTAAAAAAAATGCTTTCATTGTGTAAAACTGATTTTTTTAAAGGGATAATGTGACCTGGATTTTTACTATAGAGCTGCGGACATGTGCTGCTAGATAGCCGCTATAGTGCTTATATTTAGGTAAAAAATATGTAAATGAGGCAAGTAAGGAGCCCAAAGGCTGTTACTAACATTTCAGGAACCCAGCCAAACCCTCCGAATCTCCCAGAGGTCACCAAGTTAGAACACCGTAATCTTGCGCATGCGCGAGTACGCCGCATGTCAGTGCCGGCATAGTGTTCCTTCCCTGTGCTGACATCAGCCTCAGGGAATGAACTGCGCATGCGCTAGCTACAAGATTACAGCATTCTGACTTAGTGAAGTCCGGGAGCAAGGAGGAGATTGGAATGATGCAGGTGGTGCTGTAATCTCGCAGCTAGCGCATGTGCAGTTAGTTCCCTGAGGCTGATGTCCACAGCTGTATAGGCAAAATCCAGGTAACAGAATCCCTTTCAAAATAACTATACATATTAGGTATCGCTGCATTTGTAACTACCTGCTCTACAAAAATATCACATGGTCTAACCCCTCAGGTGAATGCAGTAAAACAATAAAATAAAAACTGTGTCAAAACAACCATGAAATAGATGTTTTTTTACGAGATTGGTCAAAAAAAAATTATGATCGAATAAAACTTTAAAAAAAGTAATAATAATGGGACTCAACTGTGTATAATATTTATATATTCTAGACATCCCAAAGGCTACTTTCACACTTGCGGCATAGGATTCCGGCAGGCAGTTCCGGTGACGGAACTGCCTGCCGGATCTGTCAAAACGCATGCAGACTGTTGGCATTTGTCAGATGGATCAGGATCCTAATCCGTATGACAAATGCATTGAAATGCCTGATCCGTTACTCAGGTGTCATCTGCAAAAAAAGGATCTGATGTTTTTTGCGTTCAGAGCATGCGCAGACCCAAATGCCGGATCCGTCGTTGCAGTAATTTTAATGCCGGATCCGGCACTAATGCAAGTCGGATCCTGCATTCCTGCATGTCTTCCAGAATTTAGGACAGAGAGAATACCGCAGCATGCTGTGGTATTCTCTCCATCCTGATTAGTCAAAAAGACTGAACTGAAGACATCTTGATGCATCCTGTACGGATTGCTCTCCATTCAGAATGCATGGGGATGTCACTGATCTGTTTTTTTCCAGCATAGAGCCCTGACGACGGAACTCAATGCCGGAAAAGAATAACGCTAGTGTGAAAGTAGCCTTTTTGTATATATATTTAGTTTATATTTCCTTCTTTGACAGGATTCAGCGCTGCTGGAGGGGAAGTAGGAGCGCTTCTGTTTGTATTTAGCTCAGCCTGTCACTCACAGTTGACCCTACATAGGTGATTATTTAGTAATATGGAACTGCTAATATGGTATTCATCTAGAAAATTTGTATGATTCTCATCATTATGCTGACTTGTCTGTGATGAAATGACACCTGAGGCCATTTTTTTATTTTTTATGCATAAGGTGGCCAACCCTTTTAACCACCTCCAGACCGCCTAACGCAGATTCGCGTTCCGGAGGTGGCAGCCCTGCGCAGAGTCACGCATATACGCGTCATCTCGCGCGAGCCGAGACTTCCTGTGAACGCGCGCACGCTCACAGGATCGGAAGGTAAGAGAGTTGATCTCCAGCCTGCCAGCGGCGATCGTTCGCTGGCAGGCTGGAGATGTGTTTTTTTTTAACCCCTAACAGGTATATTAGACGCTGTTTTGATAACAGCGTCTAATATACCTGCTACCTGGTCCTCTGGTGGTCCCCTTTGTTTGGATCGACCACCAGAGGACACAGGTAGCTCAGTAAAGTAGCACCAAGCACCACTACACTACACTACACCCCCCCCCCCCCGTCACTTATTAACCCCTTATTAGCCCCTGATCACCCCATATAGACTTCCTGATCACCCCCCTGTCATTGATTACACCCCTGTCATTGATCAACCCCCTGTAAAGCTCCATTCAGATGTCCGCATGATTTTTACGGATCCACTGATAGATGGATCGGATCCGCAAAACGCATACGGACGTCTGAATGAAGCCTTACAGGGGCGTGATCAATGACTGTGGTTATCACCCCATATAGACTCCCTGATCACCCCCCTGTCATTGATTACACCCCTGTCATTGATCAACCCCCTGTAAAGCTCCATTCAGATGTCCGCATGATTTTTACGGATCCACTGATAGATGGATCGGATCCGCAAAACGCATACGGACGTCTGAATGAAGCCTTACAGGGGCGTGATCAATGACTGGTTATCACCCTATATAGACTCCCTGATCACCCCCCTGTCATTGATTACACCCCTGTCATTGATCAACCCCCTGTAAAGCTCCATTCAGATGTCCGCATGATTTTTACAGATCCACTGATAGATGGATCGGATCCGCAAAACGCATACGGACGTCTGAATCAAGCCTTACAGGGGCGTGATCAATGACTGTGGTTATCACCCCATATAGACTCCCTGATCACCCCCCTGTCATTGATTACACCCCTGTCATTGATCAACCCCCTGTAAAGCTCCATTCAGATGTCCGCATGATTTTTACGGATCCACTGATAGATGGATCGGATCCGCAAAACGCATACGGACGTCTGAATGAAGCCTTACAGGGGCGTGATCAATGACTGTGGTTATCACCCCATATAGACTCCCTGATCACCCCCCTGTCATTGATTACACCCCTGTCATTGATCAACCCCCTGTAAAGCTCCATTCAGATGTCCGCATGATTTTTACGGATCCACTGATAGATGGATCGGATCCGCAAAACGCATACGGACGTCTGAATGAAGCCTTACAGGGGCGTGATCAATGACTGTGGTTATCACCCCACATAGACTCCCTGATCACCCCCCTGTCATTGATCACCACCCCTGTCATTGATAACCCCCCTCTCATTGATCACCCTCTGTAAGGCTCCATTCAGACATTTTTTTGGCCCAAGTTAGCGGAATTTTTTATTTTTTTTTTCTTACAAAGTCTCATATTCCACTAACTTGTGTCAAAAAATAAAATCTCACATGAACTCACCATACCCCTCACGGAATCCAAATGCGTAAAATTTTTTAGACATTTATATTCCAGACTTCTTCTCACGCTTTAGGGCCCCTAGAATGCCAGGGCAGTATAAATACCCCACATGTGACCCCATTTCGGAAAGAAGACACCCCCAGGTATTCCGTGAGGGGCATATTGAGTCCATGAAAGATTGAAATTTTTGTCCCAAGTTAGCGGAACGGGAGACTTTGTGAGAAAAAAATAAAAAATATCAATTTCCGCTAACTTGTGCCAAAAAAAAAATATTTCTATGAACTCGCCATGCCCCTCATTAAATACCTTGGGGTGTCTTCTTTCCAAAATGGGGTCACATGTGGGGTATTTATACTGCCCTGGCATTCTAGGGGCCCCAAAGCGTGAGAAGAAGTCTGGTATCCAAATGTCTAAAAATGCCCTCCTAAAAGGAATTTGGGCACCTTTGCGCATCTAGGCTGCAAAAAAGTGTCACACATCTGGTATCGCCGTACTCAGGAGAAGTTGGGGAATGTGTTTTGGGGTGTCATTTTACATATACCCATGCTGGGTGAGAGAAATATCTTGGTCAAATGCCAACTTTGTATAAAAAAATGGGAAAAGTCTTTTGCCAAGATATTTCTCTCACCCAGCATGGGTATATGTAAAATGACACCCCAAAACACATTCCCCAACTTCTCCTGAATACGGAGATACCACATGTGTGACACTTTTTTGCAGCCTAGGTGGGCAAAGGGGCCCATATTCCAAAGAGCACCTTTAGGATTTCACAGGTCATTTACCTACTTACCACACATTAGGGCCCCTGGAAAATGCCAGGGCAGTATAAATACCCCACAAGTGACCCCATTTTGGAAAGAAGACACCCCAAGGTATTCCGTGAGGGGCATGGCGAGTTCCTCAAATTTTTTATTTTTTGTCACAAGTTAGTGGAAAATGATGATTTATTTATTTTTATTTTTTTTCATACAAAGTCTCATATTCCACTAACTTGTGACAAAAAATAAAAACTTCCATGAACTCACTATGCCCATCAGCGAATACCTTGGGGTCTCTTCTTTCCAAAATGGGGTCACTTGTGGGGTAGTTATACTGCCCTGGCATTCTAGGGGCCCAAATGTGTGGTAAGGAGTTTGAAATCAAATTCTGTAAAAAATGACCAGTGAAATCCGAAAGGTGCTCTTTGGAATATGGGCCCCTTTGCCCACCTAGGCTGCAAAAAAGTGTCACACATCTGGTATCTCCGTACTCAGGAGAAGTTGGGGTATGTGTTTTGGGGTGTCATTTTACATATACCCATGCTGGGTGAGAGAAATATCTTGGCAAAAGACAACTTTTCCCATTTTTTTTATACAAAGTTGGCATTTGACCAATATATTTATCTCACCCAGCATGGGTATATGTAAAAAGACACCCCAAAACACATTCCTCAACTTCTCCTGAATACGGAGATACCAGATGTGTGACACTTTTTTGCAGCCTAGGTGGGCAAAGGGGCCCATATTCCAAAGAGCACCTTTCGGATTTCACTGGTCAGTTTTTACAGAATTTGATTTCAAACTCCTTACCACACATTTGGGCCCCTAGAATGCCAGGGCAGTATAACTACCCCACAAGTGACCCCATTTTGGAAAGAAGAGACCCCAAGGTATTTGCTGATGGGCATAGTGAGTTCATAGAACTTTTTATTTTTTGTCACAAGTTAGTGGAATATGAGACTTTGTATGAAAAAAACAAACAAAAAAAAAATCATCATTTTCCACTAACTTGTGACAAAAAATAAAAAATTCTAGGAACTCGCCATGCCCCTCATGGAATACCTTGGGGTGTCTTCTTTCCAAAATGGGGTCACTTGTGGGGTAGTTATACTGCCCTGGCATTCTAGGGGCCCAAATGTGTGGTAAGGAGTTTGAAATCAAATTCTGTAAAAAATGACCAGTGAAATCCGAAAGGTGCTCTTTGGAATATGGGCCCCTTTGCCCACCTAGGCTGCAAAAAAGTGTCACACATCTGGTATCTCTGTATTCAGGAGAAGTTGAGGAATGTGTTTTGGGGTGTCTTTTTACATATACCCATGCTGGGTGAGATAAATATCTTGGTCAAATGCCAACTTTGTATAAAAAAATGGGAAAAGTTGTCTTTTGCCAAGATATTTCTCTCACCCAGCATGGGTATATGTAAAATGACACCCCAAAACACATTCCCCAACTTCTCCTGAGTACGGAGATACCAGATGTGTGACACTTTTTTGCAGCCTAGGTGGGCAAAGGGGCCCATATTCCAAAGAGCACCTTTCGGATTTCACAGGTCATTTTTTACAGAATTTGATTTCAAACTCCTTACCACACATTTGGGCCCCTAGAATGCCAGTGCAGTATAACTACCCCACAAGTGACCCCATTTTGGAAAGAAGACACCCCAAGGTATTTCGTGATGGGCATAGTGAGTTCATAGAACTTTTTATTTTTTGTCACAAGTTAGTGGAATATGAGACTTTGTAAGAAAAAAAAAAAAATCATCATTTTCCGCTAACTTGTGACAAAAAATAAAAAGTTCTATGAACTCACTATGCCCATCAGCGAATACCTTAGGGTGTGTACTTTCCGAAATGGGGTCATTTGTGGGGTGTTTGTACTGTCTGGCCATTGTAGAACCTCAGGAAACATGACAGGTGCTCAGAAAGTCAGAGCTGCTTCAAAAAGCGGAAATTCACATTTTTGTACCATAGTTTGTAAACGCTATAACTTTTACCCAAACATTTTTTTTTTATCAAAGACATGTAGAACAATAACTTTAGAGCAAAATTTATATATGGATCTCGTTTTTTTTTTCAAAATTTTACAACTGAAAGTGAAAAATGTCATTTTTTTGCAAAAAAATCGTTAAATTTCGATTAATAACAAAAAAAGTAAAAATGTCAGCAGCAATGAAATACCACCAAATGAAAGCTCTATTAGTGAGAAGAAAAGGAGGTAAAATTCATTTGGGTGGTAAGTTGCATGACCGAGCAATAAACGGTGAAAATAGTGTAGGTCAGAAGTGTAAAAAGTGGCCTGGTCTTTCAGGGTGTTTAAGCACTGGGGGCTGAGGTGGTTAAGTAAATAAAAAAAGTATACATATTAGGTATCGCCGCGTCCATAAGAACATGCTCTTTAAAAATATCACATGACCTAACCCCTCAGATGAACACCGTAATAAAAAAAATTTAAAAAAACGGTGTAAAAAAAGCCATTTTGTGTCACCTTACATTACAAAAAGTGTAATAACAAGCGATCAAAAAGTCATGCACCCCAAAATAGGGCCAATCAAACCGTCATTTCATACCTCAAAAAATGAGACAATCGCCAAAAAATAAAATATGGCTCAGAATATGGAGACACTAAAACATCATTTTTTGTTTTAAAAATGGGGGTATTGTGTAAAACTTAAGTATTTTTCGCCCTATAAGACGCAGCGGCCTATAAGACGCACCTAGGTTTTTGAGGAGGAAAATAAGAAAAAAATATTTTTAACCAAAAGGTGTGCTTTTGGTGGGTTTTGAATTAATGGTGGTCTGTGCATGACACTATTATGGGGGATCTGTGGATGACGCACTGTCATGTGGGGGATCTGTGGATGGCACTGTTATGGGGGATCTGTGGATGGCACTGTTATGGGGGGATCTGTGGATGGCACTGTTATGGGGGATCTGTGGATGGCACTGTTATAAGGGATCTGTGGATGGCGCTGTTATGGGGGATCTGTGGATGGCACTGTTATGGGGGATCTGTGGATGGCACTGTTATGGGGGATCTGTGGATGGTACTGCTATGGGGTGGGAGATCTGTGGATGGCATTGTTATGGGGTGGGGGGATCTGTGGATGGCATTGTTATGGGGTGGGGGATCTGTGGATGGAACTGTTATGGGGGGGATCTGTGGATGACACTGCTATATGTCATCCACAGATCCCCCTCATAACAGTGTACCCCAAAATACACCGGCCCTCTGCTCGCCAAATTATTTATAAACATGATTCCTTATCCTGTTATTAAGTTTAACTAACGCTGCGCTCTCCCATGTTCCCATGTCCCCCCTGTATCCCCACGAACACGCTTCCATAGCAGGCAGAGCGGATGGCAGCAGTAACATCACTCACTGACGTCGAGCGCCTGCTCCGCCTGCTTCATTCATAAAGTGGGCGGAGCAGGCGCTCGACGTCAGTGAGTGACGTTACTGGTGCCGTCCGCTCTGCCTGCTATGGAAGCGTGTTCGTAAGTGCTGTGGGGATACAGGGAGGACATGGGAACATGGGAGAGAGCAGCATTAGTTAAACTTAATAACAGGATAAGGAATCATGTTTTTAAATACTGCGGTGAGCGGCGGGGCCCGTTGTAAGAGTACCCCGCCTCTAGTTACGGACTCCAGCCCCTCCTCTCTCCCGGCTCATACATCGCAGTCTGCGATGCTGCAGAGTCGCAGACTGCGATGTAAAATGGAAGCATTCGCCCCATAAGACACATGGGCATTTCCCCCCCACTTTTGGGGGGGAAAAGTGCGTCTTATGGGGCGAAAAATACGGTATACATATTAGGAATCGCCGCTTCTGTAAGAGCCTGCTCTATGAAAATATCACATGACCTAACCCCTCAGGTGAATACCGTAAAAAAATATATATTTAAACGGTGCAAGCGATCAAAAAGTCATACACACCCCAAAATAGTGCCAATCAAACCGTCATCTCATCCCCAAAAAAATGAGCCCTTACACAAGACAGTCCCCCAAAAAATAAATAAAACTATGGCTTTCAGAATGTGGAGACACTAAAGAATATATATTTTTTTAATGCTTTGTTATGTAAAACTAAAACAAATAACCAATAAAAGTTGTCATATTTGGTATTGTCGCGTCCATTACACCCTGCTCTATAAAAATACCACATGATCTAACCTGTCAGATGAATGTTGTAAATAACAAAAAAAAAAACTGTGCCAAAACTGTTATTTCTTGTTACCTTGCCTCACAAAAAGTGTAATATAGAGCAACCAAAAATCATATGTACCCTAAAATAGTACCAACAAAACTGCCACCCTATCCCACAGTTTCCAAAATGTGATCACTTTTTTGGAGTTTCTTCTCTAGGGGTGCATCGGGGGGGTTTCAAATGGGACATGGTGTTAAAAAACCAGTCCAGCAAAATTTGCCTTCCAAAAACCGTATATGGCGTTCCTTTCCTTCTGCGCAAGGCTGTGTGCCCGTACAGCAGTTTACGACCACATACGGGGTGTTTCTGTAAACTACAGAATCAGGGCCATATATATTGAGTTTTGTTTGGCTGTTAACCCTTGCTTTGTAAGTGGAAAAAAATTATCAAAATGTAAAATCTGCCAAAAAAGTGAAATTCTGAAATTTCATCTCTATTTTCCATTAATTCTTGTGGAACACCTAAAGGGTTAACAAAGTTCTTAAAATCAGTTTGAATACCTTGAGGGGTGTAGTTTCTAAAATGGGGTCACTTTTTTGGAGTTTCTACTATAGGGGTGCATCAGTGGAGCTTCAAATGGGGGATGGTTTCAAAAAACCAGTCCAGCAAAATCTGCCTTCCAAAAACCGTATGGCATTCCTTTCCTTCTGCGCCCTGCCGTGTGCCCGTACAGCAGTTTACAACCACATATGGGGTGTTTCTGTAAACTACAGAATCAGGGCCATAAATGTTTAGTTTTGTTTGGCTGTTAAGACTTGCTTTGTAACTGGAGTGCTTCCGTGGGTTTTCGTCGCGTACTTCCGTTCCACAAAAGATAGAACATGTCCTATCTTTTTGCGGAACGGCCGGATCACGGACCCGCTAAGGCTGCCTCACGGACTGTGCTCGTGCATTCTGCAGGCCGCAGCACGACCACGGGGCGCACACGCCCATGTGAAAGAGGCCTTATGTTGTCAGATCTGATTAAAGGTGAAGTTGTATGTATTGCGCCAAAATATTTGAATCAATAGTGGCGATTTGCGCGATCTCGAATACTTTGAAAAACTCTATCTGCATATAAAGCTATTGTTATGACATGCATGGAATCTTAATCTAAAACAGTGCTGTAATGTACAATTACTTACCATGATCAGGAGTTCTTCCTCACTATCTCAAAAGTTGCTGCCAACTATTTTCATCACTTATGTAGCGTGCGTGTGTGCATACGTGTGCGCGTGCATAATGTCGCAATCGAAAAGAATATCACTAATATTCGTGATATATTGCGAATTCGAATATTGCCCCTGCCGCTCATCACTATATAACAGCACAATAACTACAGCTCTCGACTCTGTTGTCCCCTCACACACAACAAAATCCCAAAAAATCAATACCAACCCTGGCACACCAGCCTGACCAAAAAACTGAGACAAGTTTCCAGGGCTGCAGAGTGGTGATGGAAGAGATCACATTCTAAGGAGCACTTTACCACATACAAACAATCCCTCCTCATTTTCCTCACTCACTGCTGCAAAACAGGCCTACTTCACATCTTTCAGATCTTCCCTGTCTCACAACCCTAAACGATTTTTTAACACTTTTAACTCTCTTCTCTGTCCCCACCCTCACCTCTTAGCTGAGGACTTTGTCACATACTTTAACCCCTTAAGGACTCAGCCCTATTTCACCTTAAGGACTTGGCCATTTTTTGAAAATCTGACCAGTGTCACTTTAAGTGCTGATAACTTTAAAACGCTTTGACTTATCCAGGCCGTTCTGAGACAGTTTTTTCATCACATATTGTACTTCATGACACTGCTAAAATTGGGTCAAAAAAGTTAATTTTTTTGCATAAAAAAATACCATATTTACCCAAAATTTTGAAAAATTTGCAAATTTCAAAGTTTCAGTTTCTCTACTTCTGTAATACATAGTAATACCCCCAAAAATTGTGATGACTTTACATTCCCCATATGTCTACTTCATGTTTGTAGCATTTTGGGAATGATATTTTATTTTTTGGGGATGTTACAAGGCTTAGAAGTTTAGAAGCAAATCTTGAAATTTTTCCGAAAATTTACAAAAACCCAATTTTTAGGGACCACTACAGGTCTGAAGTCACTTTACGAGGCTTACATAATAGAAACCGCCCAAAAATGACCCCATTCTACAAACTACACCCCTCAAGGTATTCAAAACTGATTTTACTAACTTCGTTAACCCTTTAGGTGTTGCACAAGAGTTATTGGCAAATGGGGATGAAATTTGAGAATTTCATTTTTTTGCCTAATTTTCCATTTTAACCCATTTTTTCCACTAACAAAGCAAGGGTTAACAGCCAAACAAGACTGTATCTTTATTGCCCTGACTCTGCCGTTTACGGAAACACCCAATATATGGCCGTAAACTACTGTACGGGCACACAGTAGGGCGTAGAGGTATCACGGTCGGCGTGACTATCACATACATGACACAGAGGGAGGGAACAAGGAAGGCCCTGCCCAAGTGAGAGGGAAGGTGGTGACCCCTGACTCACCTAGCGGCTGGCACCTGGCTGCCCTGACGTTCCTAGACGGGTTCCTCACCCGTACGCCGATCACGTGCCTAAAGCCCTGGCTTTCCCTAAGCTGAGCCCTAGATAGTGAACAGGGCGGTGGGAACACTAGTCCGCACCACTAGCTCTAAAGGAAAACACCAAGGGAAGGACAGACAATACAAACTCAACATATAATCCCAGGTGGGCGACAACAGGAGACAACAAGAAGCCCAACAGGGATCCGGAGGGTAGCACTCTGGAACGACAACCAGGATTCACAACTCCAGTGGGTCAGTATAGATGTCCAGGCAGGAAGCTCTATAACTGGCAACTAGAGAAGAGTGAGGGGAGAATATAAGGAGGTTGGGAGTGGCAGACAAGAAACAGCTGAGGAGGAGAAGCTACGGATCCCTGATTGAGACAAAAAGGATAGCAAAGCAAACACAGAAAACAATCACTAAGAAACAACGTGATCTTTAGATATAGAGCGCGCAGCCACCCGCTGCGACCTCCTGACCCCGGGTATAACGGAGTCAGACGTGGCTCTTGATACCCTCGTGACAGTACCCCCCCTTTCACGAGGGGCCTCCGGACACTCAGGACCAGGTCTCTCCGGATGAGAGGCATGGAAAGCCTGAATTAACCTGTTGGCGTTTACCTCTGACGCTGGAACCCACATTCTTTCCTCGGGACCGTAACCCCTCCAATGCACCAGATACTGAAGAGAGCGGCGGACCCGACGAGAATCAACAATTCTGGCTATTTGAAACTCCAGATTACCATCCACAATAACAGGAGGAGGTGGCAGCGGTGATGGTTCTAGAGGTGGAACATACTTCTTGAGTAACGATTTATGGAAGACGTTATGGATCTTAAAAGTCTGAGGTAGCTCCAGGCGAAAAGCCACAGGGTTAATGACGGCTACTATTTTATAAGGACCAATGAACCTAGGGCCCAGTTTCCAAGAGGGAACCTTCAACTTAATATTCCTAGTAGACAACCACACATAGTCATTCACCCCTAGGTCCGGACCTGGCGACCGTTTCTTATCGGCCATGCATTTATATTTACCACTCATCTTTTTCAAGTTAACTTGCACCTTCTGCCATACCGAAGAAAGAGATGAAGAAAACCTTTCCTCTTCGGGAACCCCAGAAGACCCCCCCTCTTTGAAAGTACAAAATTGGGGATGAAAACCGTATGCACCAAGGAATGGTGACTTGCCAGTGGACTCCTGATAATGATTATTTATGGCAAACTCAGCTAACGGTAAATATGATGACCACAACTCTTGGTTTTCAGACACAAAACACCTTAAATATGTTTCTAGGTTTTGGTTGGTACGCTCAGTCTGTCCATTCGACTGAGGATGGAAAGCTGAGGAAAAGGACAAGTGTACCCCCAAACGGGAACAAAAAGCTTTCCAAAACTTAGAAATAAACTGGGTTCCCCGATCCGAAACCACATCGGAAGGGACCCCGTGAAGCTTCACGATTTCACTGATAAACACCTGAGCAAGAGTTTTAGCATTAGGAAGTGCGGGTAGCGCAATAAAGTGTACCATTTTGCTAAACCTGTCTACTACTACCAAAATAACTGTTTTACCCGCCGACAACGGTATGTCAGTGATGAAATCCATCGACAGATGTGTCCATGGCCTATTGGGGATAAAAAGAGGCAATAAAGACCCTGCTGGACGTGTATGAAAGACTTTCGCGCGTGCACAAGTAGAGCAAGTAGACACGAAATCCATTACATCCTGACGCAACCTTGGCCACCAAAAACGACGAGATAATAGCTCCAAGGTTGCTTTACTACCCGGGTGCCCAGCAGGTGCCGAATTATGATGTTCTTTTAATAATTTAAGACACAGGTTTAATGGTACAAACAAGTTCTCTAAGGGGCAAGAGGCCGGGGCGTCCCCCTGGGCCTCTAACACCTTTCCCTCTAGAACAGAGTGTACAGCAGAGACAACCATTCCTCTTTGTAAAATAGGTACCGGATCACTAGCATTACCCCCTCCAGGGAAACTACGAGATAACGCGTCTGCCTTGGTATTTTTTGCCCCAGGACGATAGGTGATTACAAAGTTAAATCTGGTAAAGAATAGCGACCACCTAGCTTGTCTAGGGGTGAGACGCTTAGCCGATTCTAGGTACAGAAGGTTTTTGTGATCCGTAATCACCGTGACGGGGTGGATTGCTCCCTCTAAGAAGTGACGCCACTCTTCAAGCGCCAGCTTAATCGCCAACAGTTCCCTATTTCCAACATCATAGTTCTTCTCTGCAGAAGATAATTTTTTGGAAAAGAAAGCGCAAGGGCGCCATTTGCCAGGAGACGGACCCTGAGACAATACAGCCCCCACTCCCACCTCTGACGCATCTACCTCAACAATAAAAGGCTGGGAGACATCAGGTTGAATTAGAACAGGTGCCGAGGTAAACCTCTCTTTTAGAGAGGAAAATGCATTTTTAGCGGCGTCAGACCATTTAGAAAAATCAGTCCCCTTCCTAGTCATGTCGGTAAGGGGTTTAACGATCACTGAATAATTTTTAATGAACTTTCTATAGAAATTTGCGAAACCCAAAAACCGTTGTAGGGCTTTAAGGTTCTCAGGAAGATCCCAATCTAAAATTGCCTGGACCTTCCCAGGATCCATACGGAAACCTGAAGCAGATAATAGATATCCCAGGAACTGTATTTCCTGAACGGCGAAGACACATTTTTCAATTTTCGCATATAATTTATTCGTCCGTAGGACCTGCAGTACTTGCCTGACATGCACCTCATGTGTTTTCAGATCAGCCGAATAAATTAAGATATCACCAAGTATATGACTACAAACCTGCCGATGAGATGACTAAAAATATCATTAACGAAATGTTGGAAGACAGCGGGGGCATTGGTCAGACCGAAAGGCATAACTAGATTTTCATAATGCCCCTCAGGGGTGTTAAAAGCTGTCTTCCACTCATCCCCTTCCCTGATACGATTCAGATTGTAGGCCCCCCTAAGATCAAGTTTGGAGAACCACCTAGCACCCGCAATCTGATTAAAAAGGTCAGGAATGAGAGGAAGAGGGTATGGGTCTCGGATGGTTATCTGGTTTAGCTCACGGAAATCTAGGCAAGGACGCAGGCCCCCATCTTTCTTTTTAACAAAGAAAAACCCTGCAGCCACGGGTGAAGAAGAGGGTCTGATGTGTCCCTTAGCCAGACTCTCGGAGATATAATCTTTCATGGCTTGTCTCTCGGGACCCGAAAGATTATACAACCTGGACTTGGGTAATTTTGCACCGGGAATCAGGTTAACCGGGCAATCATAAGGACGATGAGGTGGTAGCTTCTGACAACCCTTTTGAGAAAAAACGTCCTCAAAGTCCGAAATAAATGTAGGTAGGGAAGCTATGGAGGCGATTGAGCAATTGTTATTTAAGCAATTCTCTCTGCAATGCTCACTCCACTCCAATATCTCCCTGGCCTGCCAATCCACCACTGGATTGTGCGCTACCAACCAGGGAAGACCCAATACCACAGGAGAGGGAAGGCCCTCCAGAACGTAACATGAAAGACACTCATTATGGTGGTCCCCTACCCGAAGGTGTATATTATGAACAATGTGGGTGAGGTTTCTCTGAGACAGAGGAGCCGAATCTATAGCGAATACGGGAATAGGTCTCTGCAGCGTACAGAGAGACAAACCCATAGTGCGGGCAAAATGGGCATCTATCAAATTTACCCCTGCTCCACTGTCTAGAAAAAAAGAAATAGACTCCGTCTTAACACCAAAAACAATAACCGCTGGTAACACAAATTGAGATGTTCGTATGGAGGAAACGTATACCCCCCGGCTGACATCCTCCGCACAGCCTGGGGTTAGTAGTTTTCCGACGGTCTTTTGTTTTTGACAAAGGAGGGACAGACATTAATGAAATGACCCTTCCCCCCACAGAAAAAACAAGCCCCTTCCCTACGGCGAACCTCAGGAGGACGGACCTGACGAGAAGTTCCGCCTAGCTGCATAGGCTCATCTAAGTCAGTACAGACTAATTGTTGCTTGGGAGAGGTAACCAATTGCTCAGGAATTTTCGATCTCTCCCTAAGACGCCTATCTATTCTGATAGAGAGGGACATAACAGCATCAAGGAAAAGGGGGGTCTCATACAGCGCCAGTGCATCCTTAACCCTTTCAGATAACCCAGAGCAGAACTGACTCCTGAGAGCCGGGTCGTTCCACTGAGTATCCGTAGCCCACCTACGGAACTCTGAGCAATATTCCTCTGCTGACCGATCTCCCTGTAGGAGTCTCCGTAACTTCGACTCAGCCAGGGCGACTCGGTCAGGGTCATCATATATGAGACCCAAAGCCCCAAAAAATCCCTCCACTGACCGGAGAGCCTGGGAACCCGGGGGTAACGAGAACGCCCAGGATTGTGGGTCCCCCTGAAGCAGGTAAATGACAATCCCAACCCGCTGTTCTTTATTACCTGAGGAGTAAGGGCGCAACTTAAAGTATAATTTGCAGGCCTCACGGAACGTCGCAAATTTGTCCCTTCCCCCAGAAAATCTGTCAGGAAGAACAACCTTGGGTTCTGTAACAACCTGGTTACCCATAGCAACCGCTGGGGGTGCGGTCTGCTGCATTTGCTGCTGTTGTTGGAGGACAGACGCCTTCAATCCTGCCACCTCCAAAGACAGGCCTTGAAGCTGTTTTGCCAAGGCAGCAATAGGATCCATATTGGATTGTAAGTAGAGAAAAAAAAAACAACAAAAAGAATTTTTTTTTTTTTTCTCTCAAAAAGTAAAGGCCAGTTATAATATCACGGTCGGCGTGACTATCACATACGTGACACAGAGGGAGGGAACAAGGAAGGCCCTGCCCAAGTGAGAGGGAAGGTGGTGACCCCTGACTCACCTAGCGGCTGGCACCTGGCTGCCCTGACGTCCCTAGACGGGTTCCTCACCCGTACGCCGATCACGTGCCTAAAGCCCTGGCTTTCCCTAAGCTGAGCCCTAGATAGTGAACAGGGCGGTGGGAACACTAGTCCGCACCACTAGCTCTAAAGGAAAACACCAAGGGAAGGACAGACAATACAAACTCAACATATAATCCCAGGTGGGCGACAACAGGAGACAACAAGAAGCCCAACAGGGATCCGGAGGGTAGCACTCTGGAACGACAACCAGGATTCACAACTCCAGTGGGTCAGTATAGATGTCCAGGCAGGAAGCTCTATAACTGGCAACTAGAGAAGAGTGAGGGGAGAATATAAGGAGGTTGGGAGTGGCAGACAAGAAACAGCTGAGGAGGAGAAGCTACAGATCCCTGATTGAGACAAAAAGGATAGCAAAGCAAACACAGAAAACAATCACTAAGAAACAACGTGATCTTTAGATATAGAGCGCGCAGCCACCCGCTGCGACCTCCTGACCCCGGGTATAACGGAGTCAGACGTGGCTCTTGATACCCTCGTGACAAGAGGCTGGTTTTTTGACACCATGTCCCATTTGAAGCCCCCCTGATGCACCCCTAGAGTAGAAACTCCATAAAAGTGAACCCATCTAAGAAACTACACCCCTCAAGGTATTCAAAACTGATTTTACAAACTTTGTTAACACTTTAGGTGTTGCACAAGATTTAATGGAAAATAGAGATACAATTTCAAAATTTCACTTTTTTGGCAGATTTTCCATTTTAATATTTTTTTTCCAGTTACAAAGCAAGGGTTAACAGCCAAAAAAAACTCAATATTTATGGCCCTGATTCTGTAGTTTACAGAAACACCCCATATGTGGTCATAAACCTCTGTACAGGCACACGGCAGGGCGCAGAAGGAAAGGAATGCCATACGGTTTTTGGAAGGCAGGTTTTGCTGGACTGTTTTTTTTGACACCATGTCCCATTTGAAGCCCCCCTGATGCACCCCTAGAGTAGAAACTCCAAAAAAGTGACCCCATTTTAGAAACTACGGGATAGGGTGGCAGTTTTGTTGGTACTAGTTTAGGGTACATATGATTTTTGGTTGCTCTATATTACACTTTTTGTGCGGCAAGGTAACAAGAAATAGCTTTTTTGGCACCGTTTATTTTTTTATGTTATTTACAACATTCCTCTGACAGGTTAGATCATGTGGTAATTTCATAGAGCCAGGTTGTCACGGACACGGTAATACCTAATATGTATACAATTCTTTTAATTTATGTAAGTTTTACCCAATGATTTCATTTTTAAAACAAAAAAAAAGTTTTAGTGTCTCCATAGTCTAAGAGCCATAGTTTTTTCAGTTTTTGGGCGATTATCTTAGGTAGGGTCTCATTTTTTGCGGGATGAGATGATGGTTTGATTTGCACTATTTTGAGGTGCATATGACTTTTTGATCGCTTGCTATTACACTTTTTGTGACGTAAGATGACAAAAAATTGCTTTTTTTACACCGTTTTTATTTTTTATTTTTTTACGGTGGTCACCTGAGGGGTTAGGTCATGTGATATTTTTATAGAGTCGGTTGATACGGACGCGGAGATACCTAATATGTATACTTTTTTTAAATTTATGTAAGTTTTACACAATGATTTCATTTTTGAAACCAAAAAAATGATGTTTTAGTGTTTCCATATTCTAAGAGCCATAGTTTTTTCAGTTTTTGGGCGATTATCTTAAGTAGGGTCTCATTTTTTGGCGTACATGTGACTTTTTTGATCACTTTTATTACCTTTTTTTGGGAAGTAAGGTGGGCAAAATTTCAATTTCATCATAGTTTTTTATTTTTTATTTTTATGGCGTTCACCGTTCGGGTAAAGTAACATAACCGTTTTATAGATCAGGTCGTTACGGACGCGGCGATACCAAACATGTGTAGGGAATTTTATTTTTTTCATTTTTAATCAGTGATAAATGTGTTTTTTGATTTTTACTTTTTTTTCACTTTTTTTACTTTTTTTTTTTTACCAAGATCCACTTGGTTCATGAAGATCCAGTGGGTCTGATGTCTGTATAATACAGTACAGTACTCTATATAGGGTACTGCACTGTATTTTACTTACACTGAACAGATCTATGCCTTCAGCACAGATCTGTTCAGCACCATGGACAGCAGGACGCCTGAGAAGGCGTCCTGTTGCCATGGGAACCTTCCCCGTCTGCCAGAACTGCGCAGACGGGGAAGGGTGAGGACGGGGCTGGCGGGGGGCTGTCTGGGAGCTCTCTCCCATCGGGGGGCTGCAAAGGCACAGCAGCCCCCCGATCGGAGAGGGAGGGAGCTCCCTGAGCTGTTAACCTTTTCCATACAGCGGTCCGTACGGACCGCTGTATGGAAAGGGTTAAACGGCTGACATCGCATCACCGATGTCAGCCGTTTATACCAGGGTGTCAGCAATGTGCTGGCACCCTGGTATACCCACTGTACACCAACGATTATTCAATGGGAGGCGGGCGGGGGATCGCGATCCCGCCTGCCGCACCGCCCGCCTCCCGCACCGCCCGCAACCCCCCCTGCACCTCCCACCGGGCTAAAATCATTCAGAGGTGCAGGGGGGTGATAAATATATATTTTCGCCACTTTCGCGTACTATTATAATCATTATCAATCATCGTGGTACACGCACACCGAGGCCACTGGATCAGCATTATAAATTTTATGTAGTAACATCTGTCTGTATTTACCTAACTGCTCGATTCTCATGGATCTGAGTCTTGAACTCCAGTCCCCTTATCCTTGTATCATTTAACCCGTGATCAATATGCCATAAATGCCTTCTTATCTATTGAGGTCTATATCACTAGACCGACCAGCGACTGGTTGCTGGGGACGCGCCCAGCTCCATGGCAACCAATCCTAGCTGACCGCCCTGTTACCCACAGGACGAGAGGACGCGTTCACGTCATCTAGTCTGAGCGGCGCCCCACGTGACCACCGTTGAGCGGGACCAGAGCGCATGCGCGGCCGATATGACACACGAGTCTGATTCCCAGCCTTTGCGCATGAGCATGGGTCTGAGCCACGTCAGACGCATTAAATCAATGACGCGGCACGCTAGACAGGTGAGAGCCGTATCTGGCGTTTAAATTCTGGCGGCAAGAGAGCGCGGGTGCGATTTACTGCCCGTGGCTTATCTAAGGATGCCCGTTTCTATGGTGGAGCATTACCTAGTACTCCACAAAAAGTCCACCTATGATCAGTGATGAAATTATCATTTAGCATCACTGATCTTTAAAAACCTTTAGAGTCCTATACATCTCCCCTGATGATGCTATCTTGCTGAAATGTGCATGTAGGGAGCGGGACTAGAGTAGGGCAATTCAGGGCCAGGCGACAGGGCAAGGTTCCGGACGGGGTCGCCCTTTTAAGGACGAGTGCCCTGTGGTTAGGCTGCTATCCCCCACTAGTATCAGGGCAAGCCATAGACCACGTTTATAGGGCAAACCAGGGCCATAGCTGCACCCCGCCATTCCTACAGCAGAATAGCGCCTTCATAGGAGTCAACCAACGTGACATCATCTGGACGCATTCTGCACCCTGGACGCAGACTACTGAGTGGTAGGAGTACGGTTTTTTCCTGGGTGCCGCCGAGCATTCCCCTTATTATATATTGGGTGCCTCCGTGCACAACTAACCGGTATACCGCCGCTCTGATTATTAATTGTTTATCTTTGTATTTTTGGGCCTATTATTCTAAATTATCTTTATTAAAAGTTATGTTTTAAATGTAATCAACAAATCACTAACTCCGTTATTCATGTTATTAGATTCATAGTGATTCATATCATAGGACTTTGTCCATATTTTGAATTCTCTTCAAATAATCCAGGCATGGTGGGATTTCTGGCTGGAGGGCTAGATACAGATTCCTGGTTGCAAGAAGCAAAAGAGGTTTTTTCAGACAATACCTACACTCAAAAAAAGTTTATTCCCTCATTCAAAGCAGCATTTAAAGAGCTACAAAAATTATATAAGGAACATCTTACATGCTGGTGGGAAGTCCAGAGTCTGGACAATTACATCAAGCATTCCATAGTGCCTAGGGGCCTTAGAATTACATTAACACCGGCCCAAAGAAATCGTAGCCCGGGGTTTAATAATCGTTGGGAAGAGATAGCTACCACCAGCTCACTCCAATTTATGACTCTACTCCTGGAAGAGGAGAAGCAAAATCTATTGAGCCTTGATAATAAACTCAAATCTCAGATCGAAGTAGCCCAAACCTTTTCAGCAGACCCCGAATTCACCACCAAAGAAACACAATTACAGGCATCCATTGAAAAATTCCAATATTTTTTAAGGGAACGCAAACACAGGCAATTCAACAAAGATCTCCAGGAGTTTAAAGATAAAAAGGCATATCTAGTATTGAGGGACAAACCGCAACCAAGAGAGCCTAATTCGGATCTCTCTAACACAGAGACAGACCAATCAGACAGTGAGCGCGAACATACAGGCCCTAACACAGTCAGGAGATACCCCCCCAAGAAGGATCGGGGCAGAGGTAGAGGAGGCCGAGGTAGAGGTCAACCCAACATCCCTCAAAATACTTTTTTAGATCAGGGAGTAGCATATCATCTCAGGAACCGTACCAGCTCTCGAGACCGGACGGGCCAAAAGTAATTAATTTATCCAGTAGGGCCCTCTCGGACTTGGAGATGACGGTCCTGAGTAAAGGCCTCTCATTTGTCCCGTCACGTGGTTTTGACCTGTTCACATGGACGAAAGATGTGCAGCTATTTATTCGTAAATTACGCTGGCACAAATTGTTCAAGAATAATGACAAACGTAAGTGTAGAGAGTTAGGAATTCCACCCGATCTATTACCAGATGTCCAACTGCTACACAGTTTGGCGGAGGACAGGTCAAAACCAGAAGGTGAGGGTCCCTTCACTACACTAACCAACAAAAGTAGAAGGATGCCCCCCCTGATGGATGTATCATGTGTGGATGTTTTCTCTCAGTTGGTACTGGAGGACCTGTCTACACTGTGCCCATCACGTTAGACTCCGAACTGTACAAGGGAGGAACGGATGGCCATCAAATCACTGAAAGATGACTCTACATGCATTATCAAACCTTCTGATAAAGGAGGTAATGTGGTGGTTATGAATCGGTTGGATTACGAAATTATGTGTCATCAAATCCTGAAGGACAAAGACAGCTATGCTGTTTTGCCCTCGAACCCAACCGACTCATACCTGACTTAATTGAAAAAGATCCTTACAGAAGCTAGGAATGACCGCCTGATCAGTGATGTTGAATATGACTTCCTCTTCCCTAAATTTCCCATCATGGCGACATTCTACAGCCTTCCCAAGGTGCATAAAGGGACCAAACCACTGAAAGGTAGACCGATAGTGTCTGGAATAGGAAGTATCTGTCAGAACCTGGGCATCTATATAGATAAAATTCTTATGCCATTTGTCATTTCACTTCCCTCCTATACAAGGGATACAACAGATCTGCTCAAGAGACTAGAAGGTATTACCATAGATGCAGATTCGTGGTTGGCCAGCATAGACGTGGAGGCGCTGTACTCGTCGATTCCCCATGAGGCAGGCCTAGGGGCGGTACAACATTTTTTGAGTATGAGGGGACAGCAGTATACTCAACACAATATCTTTGTTTTGAAACTGCTGCGATTTCTCCTCACTCATAATGTTTTCCTCTACAGTGGAAGGATTTACCACCAGCTCAGGGGCACGGCAATGGGATGCTCATGTGCGCCATCCTATGCCAATTTGTTCCTGGGCTGGTGGGAATCCACCACTGCTTTTTCTGAGGAGGGGTCGTCGAGTACCGGGAACATTTTATTATGGGCCCGGTACATCGACGACATCTTCATTATCTGGAATAACTCCAAGGAGGCTTTTACCGAGTTTGTTGGCGGGTTGAACTGTAACTCTGTGGGCCTGAGATTCACCCACGAAATAGAATGGAGGTCATTACCATTCCTAGACGTATGTATATCCAGGGGTGAATCGGATGAGATACAGACCACGATTTACAGGAAACCCACATCCACCAACTCGGTACTCCACTGGACCAGTGGACACCCCACACCGTTGAAAAAGGGTATCCCAGGTGGACAGTATTTGCGCCTGCGTCGCAATTGTTCTAATCACAATGAATTTGTTAGGCAGGCAAGAGACCTTAGACAGAGGTTTCTTTCTAGAGGTTATCCGGACAAGGTGCTGCGACAGGGCTACCAAAAAGCCATGGCAGTACCCCGCATTAATCTCCTGTCACCTAAAGAAAAAACAGATGGAGACCATAAAATTCGCCTAATCGGGACGTTCGACAATATGTCACACAGTGTTAGACAAATACTACAGAAGCATTGGCCCATTCTTCTGATGGACCCAGACATCCGGGACAGTGTCCATGACTACCCGCAGATCACGTTCAGGAGGGGGCAAAGTTTGAGGGATGTTCTAGTCCACAGCCACCTCCAGCCTGTACCGGCAAAGGGTACCTGGTTAGACCGTAGACCTCTGGGTTGCTTCAGATGTGGTAGTGACTGTGTGGCATGTGGAACCCTCAAACCGAGCAAGACTTTTGAGAGCACAAACCTACAACGCTCCTTTGAAATACGCGACTTCATTAATTGCCGCAGCAGCGGTGTAATATACAAATTAACATGCACGTGTAAAATGGAGTATGTGGGGAAAACTAAAAGGGAGCTGCGTAGACGTATAGGGGAACATTTGGGAGATATAGCGAACAAGAGAGACACAGCAGTCTCGAGGCATATACATGAAGCCCACAATGGGAATCCCAAATGTTTGAGAGCCACAGGGATTGAACTGGTTAAACAACCAGTAAGAGGAGGTGATTGGGATCGTTTACTATTACAGCATGAGACCAGATGGATTTTTAGGTTGCGGACAGTTTCACCTTCCGGACTGAACGAACAACTCAACTTTAGCTGTTTTGTCTGAGCATCCCAACCATCCCCTCAAAATATGAACCCCCAAACGAACGTCTCTGATTAACGTTTCTTATATATATAAAAATAGAAATGGAATAGGTGAATTTTACCTTAATCATGCTTCATGAGCTCTGTGAAGCGCGTACTATCATGAGCCCTGTGAAGCGCGTACTACTATGTATCATGAGCCCTGTGAAGCGCGTACTATTATAATCATTATCAATCATCGTGGTACACGCACACCGAGGCCACTGGATCAGCATTATAAATTTTATGTAGTAACATCTGTCTGTATTTACCTAACTGCTCGATTCTCATGGATCTGAGTCTTGAACTCCAGTCCCCTTATCCTTGTATCATTTAACCCGTGATCAATATGCCATAAATGCCTTCTTATCTATTGAGGTCTATATCACTAGACCGACCAGCGACTGGTTGCTGGGGACGCGCCCAGCTCCATGGCAACCAATCCTAGCTGACCGCCCTGTTACCCACAGGACGAGAGGACGCGCTCACGTCATCTAGTCTGAGCGGCGCCCCACGTGACCACCGTTGAGCGGGACCAGAGCGCATGCGCGGCCGATATGACACACGAGTCTGATTCCCAGCCTTTGCGCATGCGCATGGGTCTGAGCCACGTCAGACGCATTGAATCAATGACGCGGCACGCTAGACAGGTGAGAGCCGTATCTGGCGTTTAAATTCTGGCGGCAAGAGAGCGCGGGTGCGATTTACTGCCCGTGGCTTATCTAAGGATGCCCGTTTCTATGGTGGAGCATTACCTAGTACTCCACAAAAAGTCCACCTATGATCAGTGATGAAATTATCATTTAGCATCACTGATCTTTAAAAGCCTTTAGAGTCCTATACATCTCCCCTGATGATGCTATCTTGCTGAAATGTGCATGTAGGGAGTGGGACTAGAGTAGGGCAATTCAGGGCCAGGCGACAGGGCAAGGTTCCGGACGGGGTCGCCCTTTTAAGGACGAGTGCCCTGTGGTTAGGCTGCTATCCCCCACTAGTATCAGGGCAAGCCATAGACCACGTTTATAGGGCAAACCAGGGCCATAGCTGCACCCCGCCATCCCTACAGCAGAATAGCGCCTTCATAGGAGTCAACCAACGTGACATCATCTGGACGCATTCTGCACCCTGGACGCAGACTACTGAGTGGTAGGAGTACGGTTTATTCCTGGGTGCCGCCGAGCATTCCCCTTATTATATATTGGGTGCCGCCGTGCACAACTAACCGGTATACCGCCGCTCTGATTATTAATTGTTTATCTTTGTATTTTTGGGCCTATTATTCTAAATTATCTTTATTAAAAGTTATGTTTTAAATGTAATCAACAAATCACTAACTCCGTTATTCATGTTATTAGATTCATAGTGATTCATATCATAGGACTTTGTCCATATTTTGAATTCTCTATATATTTTCGCCACACTAAAGTTTTTGATCGCCGCGGTCAGGGACCGCGGGGATCAGAAACTGCAGAAATCGCAACAAACCGCAGGTCTGAATTGACCTGCGGTTTGTTGCGATCGCGGACATGGGGGGGTCACGGGACCCCCCTGCGCATTTAGCCGAGGTGCCTGCTCAATGATTTGAGCAGGCACCTTGTTCTGATCACTGCCGGCCGGGCGGTAGTGATCGGAACAACACATGACGTACCGGTACGTCATGTGTCCTTAAGGACTCTGGAAACATGCCGTACCGATACGTCATGTGTCCTTAAGGGGTTAAACAAAAGATTGACATCAGAGAAAGCTTCAGTTTACTCAGTCCTCTTCCCCCAAAACATGTTTCTTCAACATTACAGAGAAAAACCTTTCCACCCTACTGTCACTACCAGAGCTTTGGGACGTTCTCACAGCTCTGTTTCTCCACCCCTGTGATGATGTCACTACTAGAGCTGGGAGGCGTTCTCACTACTCTGTTTACTTCTGGTTTCTTTCACCACAGCTGTCCTTCATGTGTTTGATTTCCCTCTCTTTATATCACCCCTCCTCCTATGATAGGATGTGGATTATAGTTCTCACTTCAGTTGTGGCTCTAGCTTTGGTTTCTTCACTTGTGGCTATCAGTCCACTGGACCTGTGTTCTGCTGCAGCTAGCACTCCGGATTTTGCCAGCCTGTCCTTGGATCCGTCTTCTCTGCGGCTACAACACCTTCAGCTAAGTCTGCAGACATTGTTGTATTCCTGTTTGTTTTCTGACTGGATCTGAGGTGGCCACGGTTCCCTCCATATACTGAGTAGGGCACTGGTGGCCGTGCCCCTTCCACTATTGTAGGGGTTACAGTGGTCATTAGTCTTAGGCACGTGGGCATGCCTCGTTCCGCCTTTTGGATCCGGGCATGTGCTGTAGCAGAATAGGGAAAGCGTTGAGGGTTGGACAGGGGTCACCCTTTATCCTCCCTAGTTCTGGGTCCAGTCAGTTGCTCTGTACTGTGAATTACTATCGTTGCTCACATACACCCGTGACACCTACTCTCCAGATCACATTTCACCACCTGTGTGTAATGACCGACGTCACGCACAGGGAGGATAAAAGGGAAAGCCCTGCCCAAGGGAGAGGGAAAGGTGGTGACCCCTAACTCACCTTGCGGCTGGCACCTGACTGCCCTGACGTCCCTAGACGGGTTCCTCACCCGTGCGGCGATCATGTGCCTAAACCCTGGCTTTCCCTAAAATGAGCCCTAGATAGTGAACGGGCCGGTGGGATCGCTAGTCCGCACCACTATCACCAAGAGGAAAACACCAGGGAGAGGACAGACAAAACAGACAAACACATACACCCAGGTGGGCGATCACAATAGACCACATAGGTCCAACAGGGATCCGGAGGGTAGCGTTCTGGACCAACTACCAGAGAACGCAGCAACACAGCTCCAGAAGGTCAGAATAGATGTCCAGGCAGGAAGTTCTATCTCTGGCAACCAGAGAAGTGTGAGAGAGGAATATAAGGAGGTTTGGGAGTGCTGGACAAGGAACAGCTGAGGAGAAGGAGCTACGGATCCATGAGTGAGCCAAAAGGGTTTGCAAAGCAAACCCAGAAAGCTACCATAAAGAAAACAGCCCTATCTTAAATAGAGTGTGCAGCCAACCGCTGCGACTTCCTGACCCCGGGTATAACGGAGTCAGGCGTGGTTCTCGATACCCTCGTGACACTGTGCACTTGACCAGATCCCATCCCACCTCATCCCTAACCTCACCACACCGCTTATCCCTGCCCTAACTCATCTCTTCAACCTATCACTAAACACTGGTGTCTTCCCCTCTGGTTTTAAGCATACTACTATTGCACCTATCCTCAAAAAGCCTTACCTTGACCCATCTTCTTTGTCTAGTTATGATCCCATATCACTTCTCCCATATGTCTCAAAGCTACTTGAACAACATGTTCACCTTGTCCTGTCACCTCACCTCACTTCCTGCTCCCTCTTTGACCAGATAATCTGGCTTCTGACAACGGTAACTGCCCTTACCAAAGTCATCAACGGCTTACTAATTGCCAAAGCGGAATAACAATATCTCTTGACATCATGGACTTGTCTCACTCCTGGTTCACATCATACCTCACAGATCGACCATTTAGTGTCTCTCCCTTTCACACCACCTCTTCATCACATCCCCTATCTGTTTGTGTCCCTCAAGGCTCTGTCCTAGGACCCCTGCTCTTAAAACTCAACATGGATAAATGGAATTTATCATTTTACCCCATCTCACTCAACCCCCCCAACAGACCTATCTATCACAATCAATGGTTGCACACTCTCCCCAGTCAACCAAGTCCACTGCCTTGGAATAACCTTGATTCTACCCTGTCCTTCAAACTGCACAACCAAGCCCTTTCTACCATCTGCTGCCTCCAACTCAAAAATATCTCTCGCATCCGTGCATTCCCCAGCCAGGTGTCACGACCGCTATCCCAGCAGCAGTCGTGTCGCACCAGACAGAGGGGAAGGGGGACCCTTATCTATGGATGGGAAATAGAATGGCCACCCCTGACTAACCCTAAGCTGGCACCTGTCTGCCCTGATACCCTAGACGGGGTGTGAACCCGTGCGGCGAGCAGGATGCCTAAACCCTCACTCACCCTAACAAGACTAGACTGGGGAAAGGCCGATGGGAGAACTAGTCACCATCACTCACGTCTAGGAGAACAACAGGGAAAGACAGCAACAAACAAACAAACTATCTACAGCAGAGATAGACTTATCCAGTCACGAGCAGAGAAGGCGATCCCAAACACGACAGTCCATGCCGGGCAAGAGCTCCACAGCAACACCGTCAAACGATCTCCTTCAAAGGTCAGAATAGCACTGGAAGTAAGGACTATATCTGGCAATGACTGCAAGTGAAACTGAAACTAATATAGTAGCTGGGAGAGGCAGACAGGACTCACCTGAGAAGGATGCCTACAAACTCCCAGTCAGGACAAAAAGGTTCACAAGGCAAAACCCGGATGACATACCCTGAACCACAGAGCAAACTCACAAGCCATCGCGAGTAGCAAGTCGCTGCGACCTTCTCCTCCCAGACCTGTCTGGATAAGTCACAGTCGTGACAGTACCCCCCTTGGTACGAGGGGCCCCCGGACCCTCAAGACCAGGCCTCTCCGGATTGGAGCTATGAAAAGCCCGAATGAGTCTGTCCGCTTTTATCTCTGACGCTGGAACCTACATTCTCTCTTCGGAACCATAACCTCTCCAGTGCACCAGGTACTGAAGAGAGCGGCGAACATATCGTGAATCAACAATCTTTTCTACCTGAAACTCAAGACTGCAATCAACAACCACCGGTGGAGGCGGTAGTGGCAATGGTTCAGGAGGTTTTACATATCTCTTAAGCAGAGATCTGTGGAAGACATTATGGATCCTTAGAGTCTGAGGTAGCTCCAGACGAAAAGCCACCGGGTTAATGATCTTAATTACCCTATAAGGACCAATAAATCTCGGACCTAATTTCCACGAGGGAACCTTCAACTTGATATTTGTGGTGGACAACCACACCAAGTCATTCACCCCAAGGTCCTGACCTTCAGAGCGCTTTCTATCAGCCACACGTTTGTATCTACCACCAATTCTCCTCAAACTTTCTTGTACACTCTGCCACACTGAAGAAAGTGAAGACGCAAATCGTTCCTCCTCGGGGATCCCAGACGGCCCCCCCTCACTAAACGTACAAAACTGAGGATGGAAACCATACGCACCAAAAAATGGTGACTTATCGGTGGATTCTTGATGACGATTATTAATGGCAAACTCGGCTAACGGTAAATAAGATGACCATTCCTCCTGATTAGAGTTGAGCGAACACCTGGATGTTCGGGTTCGACGAGTTCGGCCGAACTTTCGAAAAATGTTCGGGTTCGGGATCCGAACTCGACCCGAACTTCATCCCGAACCCGAACCCCATAGAAGTCAATGGGGACCCGAACTTTTGGGCACTAAAAAGGCTGTAAAACACACCCGGAAAGGGCTAGAGGGCTGCAAAAGGCAGCAAAATGTAGTTAAATCCCCTGCAAACAAATGTAGATAGGGAAATGATGAGTTAACATAAAATAAATAAAAATTAAACAATATTAATTGGAGTGAGGTCCCATAGCACAGAATCAGGCTTCAAGTCACCCACCAATGGAGAAGGTCACTTACTATTATTTTGACCACAGCACCCAGACAAAGGAGAGAGGTCCCACAGCAGAGAACCAGGCATCATATCACCCACCACAGGAGTAGGCCACCATTTAGTTACTTTGACCCCTACACCCAGACGGAGGAGAGAGGTTACACAGCAGAGAATCAGGCATTTAGATCACCCACCACAGGAGTAGGCCACCATTGAATCAGACCCCGGCAACCATGTCAGATGGCACAAGCATAAGCTTTATATCAATCAGCACAGGAGAAGGCGACTTTGACAGACTTTGACCCCTACACCCGGACGGAGGAGAGAGGTTTCAAAGCAGAGAATCAGGCATTTAGATCACCCACCACAGGAGTAGGCCCCAATTTAATGGGACCCCGGCAACCATGTCAGATGGCACAACCATCAGCTTCATATCAATCAGCACAGGAGAAGGCGACTTTGAAAGACTTTGACCCCTACACCCAGACGGAGGAGAGAGGTTTCACAGCAGAGAATCAGGCATTTAGATCACCCACCACAGGAGTAGGCCCCCATTGAATCAGACCCTGGCAACCATGTCAGATGGCACAACCATCAGCTTTATATGAATCAGCACAGGAGAAGGCGACTTTGAAAGACTTTGACCCCTACACCCAGATGGAGGAGAGAGGTTTCACAGCAGAGAATCAGGCATCATATCAACCACCACAGGAGAAGCCACCATTTAGTTACTTTGACCCCTGCACCCAGGAAGAGGAGAGAGGCACCACAGCACATATTCTGGCATCATATCAGCCACCACAGGAGAAGCCACCATTGAGTTACTTTGACCCCCGCACCCAGGAAGAGGAGAGAGGCACCACAGCACATATTCTGGCATCATATCAGCCACCACAGGAGAAGCCACCATTGAGTTACTTTGACCCCCGCACCCAGAAAGAGGAGAGAGGCACCACAGCACATATTCTGGCATCATATCAGCCACCACAGGAGAAGCCACCATTGAGTTACTTTGACCCCCGCACCCAGGAAGAGGAGAGAGGCACCACAGCACATATTCTGGCATCATATCAGCCACCACAGGAGAAGCCACCATTTAGTTACTTTGACCCCTTCACCCAAACAGAGGAGAGAGGTTCCACATCAGAGAATCAGGCATCATATCAACCACCACAGGAGTAGGCCACAATTTAGTTTATTTGACCCCTGCACCCAGGAAGAGGAGAGAGGCCCCACAGCACATATTCTGGCATCATATCAGCCACCACAGGAGTAGGCCACAATTTAATGGGACCCCGGCAACCATGTCAGATGGCACAACCATCAGCTTCATATCAATCAGCACAGGAGAAGGCGACTTTGAAAGACTTTGACCCCTACACCCAGACGGAGGAGAGAGGTTTCACAGCAGAGAATCAGGCATTTAGATCACCCACCACAGGAGTAGGCCCCCATTGAATCAGACCCTGGCAACCATGTCAGATGGCACAACCATCAGCTTTATATCAATCAGCACAGGAGAAGCCACCATTGAGTTACTTTGACCCCTGCACCCAGGAAGAGGAGAGAGGCCCCACAGCACATATTCTGGCATCATATCAGCCACCACAGGAGAAGCCACCATTGAGTTACTTTGACCCCCGCACCCAGGAAGAGGAGAGACGCACCACAGCACATATTCTGGCATCATATCAGCCACCACAGGAGAAGCCACCATTTAGTTACTTTGACCCCTGCACCCAGGAAGAGGAGAGAGGCACCACAGCACATATTCTGGCATCATATCAGCCACCACAGGAGAAGCCACCATTTAGTTACTTTGACCCCTGCACCCAGGAAGAGGAGAGAGGCACCACAGCACATATTCTGGCATCATATCAGCCACCACAGGAGAAGCCACGATTGAGTTACTTTGACCCCTGCACCCAGGAAGAGGAGAGAGGCCCCACAGCACATATTCTGGCATCATACTAACCACCACAGGAGAAGCCACCATTGAGTTACTTTGACCCCTGCACCCAGGAAGAGGAGAGAGGCCCCACAGCACATATTCTGGCATCATATCAGCCACCACAGGAGAAGCCACCATTTAGTTACTTTGACCCCTGCACCCAGGAAGAGGAGAGAGGCACCACAGCACATATTCTGGCATCATATCAGCCACCACAGGAGAAGCCACCATTTAGTTACTTTGACCCCTGCACCCAGGAAAAGGAGAGAGGCACCACAGCACATATTCTGGCATCATATCAGCCACCACAGGAGAAGCCACCATTTAGTTACTTTGACCCCTGCACCCAGGAAGAGGAGAGAGGCACCACAGCACATATTCTGGCATCATATCAGCCACCACAGGAGAAGCCACGATTGAGTTACTTTGACCCCTGCACCCAGGAAGAGGAGAGAGGCCCCACAGCACATATTCTGGCATCATATCAGCCACCACAGGAGAAGCCACGATTGAGTTACTTTGACCCCCGCACCCAGGAAGAGGAGAGAGGCACCACAGCACATATTCTGGCATCATATCAGCCACCACAGGAGAAGCCACCATTTAGTTACTTTGACCCCTGCACCCAGGAAGAGGAGAGAGGCACCACAGCACATATTCTGGCATCATATCAGCCACCACAGGAGAAGCCACCATTTAGTTACTTTGACCCCTGCACCCAGGAAGAGGAGAGAGGCACCACAGCACATATTCTGGCATCATATCAGCCACCACAGGAGAAGCCACGATTGAGTTACTTTGACCCCTGCACCCAGGAAGAGGAGAGAGGCCCCACAGCACATATTCTGGCATCATACTAACCACCACAGGAGAAGCCACCATTGAGTTACTTTGACCCCTGCACCCAGGAAGAGGAGAGAGGCCCCACAGCACATATTCTGGCATCATATCAGCCACCACAGGAGAAGCCACCATTTAGTTACTTTGACCCCTGCACCCAGGAAGAGGAGAGAGGCACCACAGCACATATTCTGGCATCATATCAGCCACCACAGGAGAAGCCACCATTTAGTTACTTTGACCCCTGCACCCAGGAAAAGGAGAGAGGCACCACAGCACATATTCTGGCATCATATCAGCCACCACAGGAGAAGCCACCATTTAGTTACTTTGACCCCTGCACCCAGGAAGAGGAGAGAGGCACCACAGCACATATTCTGGCATCATATCAGCCACCACAGGAGAAGCCACGATTGAGTTACTTTGACCCCTGCACCCAGGAAGAGGAGAGAGGCCCCACAGCACATATTCTGGCATCATATCAGCCACCACAGGAGAAGCCACGATTGAGTTACTTTGACCCCTGCACACAGGAAGAGGAGAGAGGCCCCACAGCACATATTCTGGCATCATATCAGCCACCACAGGAGAAGCCACCATTTAGTTACTTTGACCCCTTCACCCAAACAGAGGAGAGAGGTTCCACATCAGAGAATCAGGCATCATATCAACCACCACAGGAGTAGGCCACAATTTAGTTTATTTGACCCCTGCACCCAGGAAGAGGAGAGAGGCCCCACAGCACATATTCTGGCATCATATCACACACCACAGGAGAAGGCCTCTTTCAGTGATTTAGGCCTTTGGACCCAGACAGAGGAGAGAGGTCAGAGATTAGCTTCATATCCCCCAGCACAGCAGAAGACCGCTTTATTTGACTTAGGCCTCAGCACCCAGACAGAAGACAGAGGTAGCATGGCAGAGGTTATGGCTTCATGTCACCCGTTAGTTTAACCGGCCACTTTCATCTGGTTAGGCACCATTTAGTTACTTTGACCCCTGTACCCAGGAAGAGGAGAGAGGCACCACAGCACATATTCTGGCATCATATCAGCCACCACAGGAGAAGCCACCATTTAGTTACTTTGACCCCTGCACCCAGGAAGAGGAGAGAGGCACCACAGCACATATTCTGGCATCATATCAGCCACCACAGGAGAAGCCACCATTGAGTTACTTTGACCCCCGCACCCAGGAAGAGGAGAGAGGCACCACAGCACATATTCTGGCATCATATCAGCCACCACAGGAGAAGCCACCATTGAGTTACTTTGACCCCCGCACCCAGGAAGAGGAGAGAGGCACCACAGCACATATTCTGGCATCATATCAGCCACCACAGGAGAAGCCACCATTGAGTTACTTTGACCCCCGCACCCAGGAAGAGGAGAGAGGCACCACAGCACATATTCTGGCATCATATCAGCCACCACAGGAGAAGCCACCATTTAGTTACTTTGACCCCTTCACCCAAACAGAGGAGAGAGGTTCCACATCAGAGAATCAGGCATCATATCAACCACCACAGGAGTAGGCCACAATTTAGTTTATTTGACCCCTGCACCCAGGAAGAGGAGAGAGGCCCCACAGCACATATTCTGGCATCATATCAGCCACCACAGGAGTAGGCCACAATTTAATGGGACCCCGGCAACCATGTCAGATGGCACAACCATCAGCTTCATATCAATCAGCACAGGAGAAGGCGACTTTGAAAGACTTTGACCCCTACACCCAGACGGAGGAGAGAGGTTTCACAGCAGAGAATCAGGCATTTAGATCACCCACCACAGGAGTAGGCCCCCATTGAATCAGACCCTGGCAACCATGTCAGATGGCACAACCATCAGCTTTATATCAATCAGCACAGGAGAAGCCACCATTGAGTTACTTTGACCCCTGCACCCAGGAAGAGGAGAGAGGCCCCACAGCACATATTCTGGCATCATATCAGCCACCACAGGAGAAGCCACCATTGAGTTACTTTGACCCCCGCACCCAGGAAGAGGAGAGAGGCACCACAGCACATATTCTGGCATCATATCAGCCACCACAGGAGAAGCCACCATTTAGTTACTTTGACCCCTGCACCCAGGAAGAGGAGAGAGGCACCACAGCACATATTCTGGCATCATATCAGCCACCACAGGAGAAGCCACCATTTAGTTACTTTGACCCCTGCACCCAGGAAGAGGAGAGAGGCACCACAGCACATATTCTGGCATCATATCAGCCACCACAGGAGAAGCCACGATTGAGTTACTTTGACCCCTGCACCCAGGAAGAGGAGAGAGGCCCCACAGCACATATTCTGGCATCATACTAACCACCACAGGAGAAGCCACCATTGAGTTACTTTGGATTTCTGACCCCTGCACCCAGGAAGAGGAGAGAGGCCCCACAGCACATATTCTGGCATCATATCAGCCACCACAGGAGAAGCCACCATTTAGTTACTTTGACCCCTGCACCCAGGAAGAGGAGAGAGGCACCACAGCACATATTCTGGCATCATATCAGCCACCACAGGAGAAGCCACCATTTAGTTACTTTGACCCCTGCACCCAGGAAAAGGAGAGAGGCACCACAGCACATATTCTGGCATCATATCAGCCACCACAGGAGAAGCCACCATTTAGTTACTTTGACCCCTGCACCCAGGAAGAGGAGAGAGGCACCACAGCACATATTCTGGCATCATATCAGCCACCACAGGAGAAGCCACCATTGAGTTACTTTGACCCCCGCACCCAGGAAGAGGAGAGAGGCACCACAGCACATATTCTGGCATCATATCAGCCACCACAGGAGAAGCCACCATTGAGTTACTTTGACCCCCGCACCCAGGAAGAGGAGAGAGGCACCACAGCACATATTCTGGCATCATATCAGCCACCACAGGAGAAGCCACCATTGAGTTACTTTGACCCCCGCACCCAGGAAGAGGAGAGAGGCACCACAGCACATATTCTGGCATCATATCAGCCACCACAGGAGAAGCCACCATTTAGTTACTTTGACCCCTTCACCCAAACAGAGGAGAGAGGTTCCACATCAGAGAATCAGGCATCATATCAACCACCACAGGAGTAGGCCACAATTTAGTTTATTTGACCCCTGCACCCAGGAAGAGGAGAGAGGCCCCACAGCACATATTCTGGCATCATATCAGCCACCACAGGAGTAGGCCACAATTTAATGGGACCCCGGCAACCATGTCAGATGGCACAACCATCAGCTTCATATCAATCAGCACAGGAGAAGGCGACTTTGAAAGACTTTGACCCCTACACCCAGACGGAGGAGAGAGGTTTCACAGCAGAGAATCAGGCATTTAGATCACCCACCACAGGAGTAGGCCCCCATTGAATCAGACCCTGGCAACCATGTCAGATGGCACAACCATCAGCTTTATATCAATCAGCACAGGAGAAGCCACCATTGAGTTACTTTGACCCCTGCACCCAGGAAGAGGAGAGAGGCCCCACAGCACATATTCTGGCATCATATCAGCCACCACAGGAGAAGCCACCATTGAGTTACTTTGACCCCCGCACCCAGGAAGAGGAGAGAGGCACCACAGCACATATTCTGGCATCATATCAGCCACCACAGGAGAAGCCACCATTTAGTTACTTTGACCCCTGCACCCAGGAAGAGGAGAGAGGCACCACAGCACATATTCTGGCATCATATCAGCCACCACAGGAGAAGCCACCATTTAGTTACTTTGACCCCTGCACCCAGGAAGAGGAGAGAGGCACCACAGCACATATTCTGGCATCATATCAGCCACCACAGGAGAAGCCACCATTTAGTTACTTTGACCCCTGCACCCAGGAAGAGGAGAGAGGCACCACAGCACATATTCTGGCATCATATCAGCCACCACAGGAGAAGCCACGATTGAGTTACTTTGACCCCTGCACCCAGGAAGAGGAGAGAGGCCCCACAGCACATATTCTGGCATCATATCAGCCACCACAGGAGAAGCCACGATTGAGTTACTTTGACCCCTGCACACAGGAAGAGGAGAGAGGCCCCACAGCACATATTCTGGCATCATATCAGCCACCACAGGAGTAGGCCACAATTTAATGGGACCCCGGCAACCATGTCAGATGGCACAACCATCAGCTTCATATCAATCAGCACAGGAGAAGGCGACTTTGAAAGACTTTGACCCCTACACCCAGACGGAGGAGAGAGGTTTCACAGCAGAGAATCAGGCATTTAGATCACCCACCACAGGAGTAGGCCCCCATTGAATCAGACCCTGGCAACCATGTCAGATGGCACAACCATCAGCTTTATATCAATCAGCACAGGAGAAGCCACCATTGAGTTACTTTGACCCCTGCACCCAGGAAGAGGAGAGAGGCCCCACAGCACATATTCTGGCATCATATAAGCCACCACAGGAGAAGCCACCATTGAGTTACTTTGACCCCTGCACCCAGGAAGAGGAGAGAGGCACCACAGCACATATTCTGGCATCATATCAGCCACCACAGGAGAAGCCACCATTGAGTTACTTTGACCCCCGCACCCAGGAAGAGGAGAGAGGCACCACAGCACATATTCTGGCATCATATCAGCCACCACAGGAGAAGCCACCATTGAGTTACTTTGACCCCCGCACCCAGGAAGAGGAGAGAGGCACCACAGCACATATTCTGGCATCATATCAGCCACCACAGGAGAAGCCACCATTTAGTTACTTTGACCCCTTCACCCAAACAGAGGAGAGAGGTTCCACATCAGAGAATCAGGCATCATATCAACCACCACAGGAGTAGGCCACAATTTAATGGGACCCCGGCAACCATGTCAGATGGCACAACCATCAGCTTCATATCAATCAGCACAGGAGAAGGCGACTTTGAAAGACTTTGACCCCTACACCCAGACGGAGGAGAGAGGTTTCACAGCAGAGAATCAGGCATTTAGATCACCCACCACAGGAGTAGGCCCCCATTGAATCAGACCCTGGCAACCATGTCAGATGGCACAACCATCAGCTTTATATCAATCAGCACAGGAGAAGCCACCATTGAGTTACTTTGACCCCTGCACCCAGGAAGAGGAGAGAGGCCCCACAGCACATATTCTGGCATCATATCAGCCACCACAGGAGAAGCCACCATTGAGTTACTTTGACCCCCGCACCCAGGAAGAGGAGAGAGGCACCACAGCACATATTCTGGCATCATATCAGCCACCACAGGAGAAGCCACCATTTAGTTACTTTGACCCCTGCACCCAGGAAGAGGAGAGAGGCACCACAGCACATATTCTGGCATCATATCAGCCACCACAGGAGAAGCCACCATTTAGTTACTTTGACCCCTGCACCCAGGAAGAGGAGAGAGGCACCACAGCACATATTCTGGCATCATATCAGCCACCACAGGAGAAGCCACGATTGAGTTACTTTGACCCCTGCACCCAGGAAGAGGAGAGAGGCCCCACAGCACATATTCTGGCATCATACTAACCACCACAGGAGAAGCCACCATTGAGTTACTTTGACCCCTGCACCCAGGAAGAGGAGAGAGGCCCCACAGCACATATTCTGGCATCATATCAGCCACCACAGGAGAAGCCACCATTTAGTTACTTTGACCCCTGCACCCAGGAAGAGGAGAGAGGCACCACAGCACATATTCTGGCATCATATCAGCCACCACAGGAGAAGCCACCATTTAGTTACTTTGACCCCTGCACCCAGGAAAAGGAGAGAGGCACCACAGCACATATTCTGGCATCATATCAGCCACCACAGGAGAAGCCACCATTTAGTTACTTTGACCCCTGCACCCAGGAAGAGGAGAGAGGCACCACAGCACATATTCTGGCATCATATCAGTCACCACAGGAGAAGCCACGATTGAGTTACTTTGACCCCTGCACCCAGGAAGAGGAGAGAGGCCCCACAGCACATATTCTGGCATCATATCAGCCACCACAGGAGAAGCCACGATTGAGTTACTTTGACCCCTGCACACAGGAAGAGGAGAGAGGCCCCACAGCACATATTCTGGCATCATATCAGCCACCACAGGAGAAGCCACCATTTAGTTACTTTGACCCCTTCACCCAAACAGAGGAGAGAGGTTCCACATCAGAGAATCAGGCATCATATCAACCACCACAGGAGTAGGCCACAATTTAGTTTATTTGACCCCTGCACCCAGGAAGAGGAGAGAGGCCCCACAGCACATATTCTGGCATCATATCACACACCACAGGAGAAGGCCTCTTTCAGTGATTTAGGCCTTTGGACCCAGACAGAGGAGAGAGGTCAGAGATTAGCTTCATATCCCCCAGCACAGCAGAAGACCGCTTTATTTGACTTAGGCCTCAGCACCCAGACAGAAGACAGAGGTAGCATGGCAGAGGTTATGGCTTCATGTCACCCGTTAGTTTAACCGGCCACTTTCATCTGGTTAGGCCCCGGCGCCCAGACAGAGAAGAGTTTCATTCAACTGTGGGTTTCATAAAATTTGTATCAAATAAAGAAGTGGCCCGTAGCACAACAAGACATGTTTTAGGCAGTTAATAAGGACTACTCTGCACAAGGGAGGGACAGGTCCTGTGGGATCCATGCCTGGTTCATCTTTATGAAGGTCAGCTTGTCCACGTTGGCTGTGGACAGGCGGCTGCGCTTGTCAGTAATGACGCCCCCTGCCGTGCTGAATACGCGTTCAGATAAAACGCTGGCCGCCGGGCAGGAAAGCACCTCCAAGGCATAACATGCTAACTCTGGCCACGTGGACAATTACGAAACCCAGTAGTTGAATGGGGCCGAACCATCCGTCAGGATGTGGAGGGGTGTGCAGACATACTGTTCAACCATGTTAGTGAAATGCTGCCTCCTGCTAACACGTTCCGTATCAGGTGTCGGTGCAGATAGCTGTGGCGTGGAGACAAAACTTTTCCACATTTCTGCCATGCTAACCCTGCCCTCAGATGAGCTGGCCGTGACACAGCTGCGTTGGCGACCTCTTGCCACTCCTCTGCCTTCACCTTCCACCTGTTCCCCTGTGACATGTGGGAATGCTCTCAAGAGCGCCTCTATCAGCGTGCGCTTGTACTCGCGCATCTTACGGTCGCGCTCCAGTTCAGGAATTAAAGTGGGCACATTGTCTTTATACCGGGGATCCAGCAGGGTGGCCACCCAGTAGTCTGCACACGTTAAAACGTGGGCAACTCTGCTGTCGTTGTGCAGGCATTGGAGCATATATTCGCTCATGTGGGCCAGGCTACCCATGGGTAAGGACAAGCTGTCCTCTGTGGGAGGCGTATCGTCATCGTCCACCGTATCCCCCCAGCCACGCACCAGTGATGGGCCTGGGCTGCCACCCCGCTGTGAACTTGCGTCATCCTCGTCCCCCTCCACCTCCTCCTCCTCCTCATCCTCCTCGTCCTCCAGTACAGTGCCTTGGCTGGCGACTTGTGAACCTGTCCTCTGCTGCTTAAACAAACCTCCCTCTGAGCCACTTCGAACAGACTGGCCCGAAAGTGTTAGAAACGAGCCCTCATCCTCCTCCACCTGGGCCACCTCCTCTAACATCATTGCCCTAAGTGTTTTCTCAAGGAGACATAGAAGTGGTATTGTAACGCTGATAACAGTGTCATCGCCACTTGCCATGTTGGTGGAGTACTCGAAACAGCGCAGCAGGGCACACAGGTCTCGCATGGAGGCCCAATCATTGGTGGTGAAGTGGTGCTGTTCGGCAGTACGACTGACGCGAGCGTGCTGCAGCTGAAACTCCACTATGGCCTGCTGCTGCTCGCACAGTCTCTCCAGCATGTGCAAGGTGGAGTTCCACCGGGTGGGCACGTCGCATATGAGGCGGTGAGCGGGAAGGCCGAAGTTCCGCTGTAGCGCAGACAGGCGAGCAGCGGCAGGATGTGAACGGCGGAAGCGCGCACAGACGGCCCGCACTTTATGCAGCAGCTCTGACATGTTGGGGTAGTGGTGAATGAACCTCTGCACCACCAAGTTCAGCACATGCGCCAGGCAAGGGATGTGCGTCAAACCGGCTAGTCCCAGAGCTGCCACGAGATTTCGCCCATTATCGCATACCACCAGGCCTGGCTTGAGGCCCACCGGCAGAAACCACTCGTCGGTCTGTTGTTCAATACCCCGCCACAACTCCTGTGCGGTGTGGGGCCTGTCCCCCAAACATATGAGTTTCAGAATGGCCTGCTGACGTTTACCCCGGGCTGTGCTGAAGTTGGTGGTGAAGGTGTGTGGCTGACCGGATGAGCTGGTGGAAGCAGTGGAGGAGGAAGCCGAGTAGGAGGCGGAGGCTACAGGAGGCAGAGAATGATGCCCTGCGATCCTAGGGGGCGGAAGGACGTGCGCCAAGGAACTGTCCGCCGGGGGCCCAGCCGCCACTACATTCATCCAGTGTGCAGTTAGTGAGATATAGCGTCCCTGGCCGTGCTTACTGGTCCACGTATCTGTGGTTAGGTGGACCTTGCCACAAATGGCGTTGCGCAGTGCACACTTGATTTTATCGGACACTTGCATGTGCAGGGAAGGCACGGCTGTCTTGGAGAAGTAGTGGCGGCTGGGAACCACATACTGCGGGACAGCCATGGCCATCAGCTTTTTGAAGCTGTCTGTGTCCACCAGCCGGAATGACAGCATTTCAAAGGCCAGCAGTTTAGAAATGCTGGCGTTCAGGCCAAGGGCTCGAGGGTGACCCGGGGGGAATTTGCGCTTCCTCTCTAAGGTTTGAGATATTGAGAGCTGAACGCTGCTGTGTGATATAGTGGAGACGCTAGTTGACGGTGGCGGTGGTGGTGGTGTCGGTGGCACATCCTCTGTTTGCTGCTCGGCAGGTGGCAACATTCCTCTCGAGGCGGAAGCCGAGGCAGCAGCGGTAGAGGGAGCAGGGGGAGCCTCAGCGAGTGCCTGGTTTTTAAGGTGTGTACCCCACTGCAGTTCATGCTTTGCATGTAGATGCCTGGTCATGCAGGTTGTGCTGAGGTTCAGAACGTTAATGCCTCGCCTCAGGCTCTGATGGCAGAGCGTGCAAGTCACTCGGGTCTTGTCGGTAGGACATTGTTTAAAGAAGTGCCATGCCAGGGAACTCTTTGAAGCTGCCTTTGTGGGGCTGGGTCCCTGTTGGCGATGTCCAGTAGCAGGCGAACTCTGGGGGCGGCGGCTCGTCTGCTTTGGCCCCCTGCTCCCTCTTTGGCTTCGCTGTTGTCTCGGTCTCACCACTACCTCTTCCTCTGAACTGTGAAAGTCATCGCCACGACCTTCAGTCCATGTGGGGTCTAAGACCTCATCGTCCTCTGCATCGTCTTCCACCCAGTCTCCCTCCCTGACCTCCTCCTGTTCAGTCTGCACACTGCAAAAAGACGCGGCAGTGGGCACCTGTGTTTCGTCATCATCAGAGAGTCGGTGACTCTGCTGTGGTGGTATTCCCATGTCCTCTTCATCTGGAGACATAAGTGGTTGTGCGTCAGTGCATGGTATGTCTTCCTCCACTGGGGAAGGGCTAGGTGGACGCCCATGGGAAACCCTGGAAGCAGAGTCTTCAAACAGAAGAAGAGACTGCTGCATAACTTGTGGCTCAGACCGTTTCCCTGATATGCTTGGGGGTGATGTGACAGACTGATGGGCTTGGTTTTCAGGTGCCACCTGTGCGCTTTCCGCAGAAGACTGGGTGGAAGACCATGTGGTGAACGTGCTGGAAGCACTGTCGGCCACCCAATCGATTAATGCCTGTACCTGCTCAGGCCTTACCATCCTAAGAGCGGCATTGTGCCCCACGAGATATTGCGGTACATTCTGCCGGCTAGTTGAGGGAGTTCGTTCCCTACTGTGTGCGCCTGGGGCCGAACGGCCACGTCCTCTACCAGCAACAGAGGCTCCACGGACACCACCACGACCGCGTCCTCGTCCCTTAATAGTATTTTTCTTCATTGTTGCGATTCAACTCGCACCACAATGAAATATATTATTTTTTATAAGCAAAATCCCCTCACTGGAATACTTTCAGTCTTTTGACTGTATGGATTACAGATGGAATGACTGTTATATGTGAGTACCGCTTTCTTTGACAGATTCTAGTATGGGTACATATATGTTTTCCCAACCCCAGCACATTAGTTTGCTAATTCCAGATGTATGAAACGCAGGCCTAACTGTATCTAGTATATTGAACGCCAGATAAACTAACTTGGCCTTTTTTAAATAAAAAAAATTCCCTCACTGGAATACTTTCAGTCTTTTGACTGTATGGATTACAGATGGAATGACTGTTATATGTGAGTACCGCTTTCTTTGACAGATTCTAGTATGGGTACATATATGTTTTCCCAACCCCAGCACATTAGTTTGCTAATTCCAGATGTATGAAACGCAGGCCTAACTGTATCTAGTATATTGAACGCCAGATAAACTAACTTGGCCTTTTTTAAATAAAAAAAAAATTCCCTCACTGGAATACTTTCAGTCTTTTGACTGTATGGATTACAGATGGAATGACTGTTATATGTGAGTACCGCTTTCTTTGACAGATTCTAGTATGGGTACATATATGTTTTCCCAACCCCAGCAAATTAGTTTGCTAATTCCAGATGTATGAAACGCAGGCCTAACTATATCTAGTATATTGAACGCCAGATAAACTAACTTGGCCTTTTTTAAATAAAAAAAATTCCCTCACTGGAATACTTTCAGTCTTTTGACTGTATGGATTACAGATGGAATGACTGTTATATGTGAGTACCGCTTTCTTTGACAGATTCTAGTATGGGTACATATATGTTTTCCCAACCCCAGCAAATTAGTTTGCTAATTCCAGATGTATGAAACGCAGGCCTAACTGTATCTAGTATATTGAACGCCAGATAAACTAACTTGGCCTTTTTTAAATAAAAAAAATTCCCTCACTGGAATACTTTCAGTCTTTTGACTGTATGGATTACAGATGGAATGACTGTTATATGTGAGTACCGCTTTCTTTGACAGATTCTAGTATGGGTACATATATGTTTTCCCAACCCCAGCACATTAGTTTGCTAATTCCAGATGTATGAAACGCAGGCCTAACTGTATCTAGTATATTGAACGCCAGATAAACTAACTTGGCCTTTTTTAAATAAAAAAAAAATTCCCTCACTGGAATACTTTCAGTCTTTTGACTGTATGGATTACAGATGGAATGACTGTTATATGTGAGTACCGCTTTCTTTGACAGATTCTAGTATGGGTACATATATGTTTTCCCAACCCCAGCACATTAGTTTGCTAATTCCAGATGTATGAAACGCAGGCCTAACTGTATCTAGTATATTGAACGCCAGATAAACTAACTTGGCCTTTTTTAAATAAAAAAAATTCCCTCACTGGAATACTTTCAGTCTTTTGACTGTATGGATTACAGATGGAATGACTGTTATATGTGAGTACCGCTTTCTTTGACAGATTCTAGTATGGGTACATATATGTTTTCCCAACCCCAGCACATTAGTTTGCTAATTCCAGATGTATGAAACGCAGGCCTAACTGTATCTAGTATATTGAACGCCAGATAAACTAACTTGGCCTTTTTTAAATAAAAAAAATTCCCTCACTGGAATACTTTCAGTCTTTTGACTGTATGGATTACAGATGGAATGACTGTTATATGTGAGTACCGCTTTCTTTGACAGATTCTAGTATGGGTACATATATGTTTTCCCAACCCCAGCACATTAGTTTGCTAATTCCAGATGTATGAAACGCAGGCCTAACTGTATCTAGTATATTGAACGCCAGATAAACTAACTTGGCCTTTTTTAAATAAAAAAAAAATTCCCTCACTGGAATACTTTATGGCTTTTCACTGTATGGATTACAGGTGGACTGGTATTAGTAGGGGTGACACAAGCACACCCAAGTCCCTGATGTAGGATTTCTATGGCACAGACCACTATTACAAGTGATTAATGGACGTTGGGAGAGATTGTGCTGCAGCACTAGTCCCAAGATAGCCGCCGCCTATCAGCCCAGTAACATGTGCCACAAAATGGTCTGCACAACCTTTAAAAAAAATAGCCTTGGACTGTGCTGCTAAATCGCTATTGGTCTGAATCCCAGGTGTAGATGTCTGACTTGTTTGGAGCTTTGGAATGCACACTGTGGCAGCTTCTGCTGCAGCACTACAAGTCGCAAAATGGCGGCCGGCGGTCAGCCCGGGTACATGTGGATGGAAAAATCACTCTGGCCACTCTAAAAATAGCCAATCCCTATCAAAAAAGCAGCTCAGCTGCAGTTGTTCAGATGAATCACAGGTGGAGGAGAGAAATTTGCTTCCAGTTATTCAATTATCCCTGCCTATTCTCGCCCTAGCATCAGCTGCGTCTAACCCTGTTCTATTCACATCGGGAGTGAGCACGTCCCGACGTGCGCACAAGCTTATAAGAGGCTGAGTCACATGCTGCACTTGGCCAATCACAGCCTTGCCAATAGTAGGCATGGCTGCGATGGCATCTTAGGGCAAGTAGTATGATGCATGTTGATTGGCTGCTTTGCAGCCTTTCAAAATGCGCCAAAATACATGCCGAACGATGAACCCGAACCCGAACTTTTACGAAAAAGTTCGGGTTCGGGTCCGTGTCACGAACACCCCAAAATTCGGTACGGACCCGAACTATGCTCGAACTGTTCGCTCAACACTACTCCTGATTTTTGGAAACAAAGCATCTCAAATATGTCTCTAGTTTTTGATTGGTACGTTCAGTCTGACCGTTGGACTGTGGATGAAAAGATGAAGAAAACGACAGATGAACCCCTAAACGAGAACAAAAAGCTTTCCAAAATTTAGAAACTAATTGGGTACCACGATCCGAAACAATATCGGAAGGGACCCCGTGAAGCTTCACGATGTGGTCAATAAAAACCTGAGCCAGTGTGTTAGCATTAGGCAATGTGGCAAGAGCAATAAAGTGCACCATTTTACTTAATCTGTCAACAACTATAAGAATAACAGTCTTCCCCGCTGATACTGGTAGATCCGTAATGAAATTCATTGATAGGTGCATCCAAGGCCTGTTGGGGATGGCCAGAGGTAAAAGACGCCCTGTCGGACGAGTATGATCTACCTTAGAACGAGCACAGGTAGCACATGCAGACACAAAATTCAACACCTCCTGGCACCACTTAGGCCACCAGAACCGACGAGACACTAATTCAGAGGTTGCCCTACTACCTGGTTGTCCTGCCAGTATGGAGTTATGGTGTTCTTTTGGTATCTCCAGGCGTAAATTTTCTGGCACAAACAGTTTACCCGAGGGGCAGGAGGCCGGGGCGTCCCCCTGAGCTTCCAACACCCTCCCCTCCAAACCTGAGTGTAATGCAGAGACCACCACCCCTTTTGCAAAATGGGCTCTGGTACATCAACATCACCCCCTCCAGGAAAACTTCGGGACAATGCATCCGCCTTAGTATTTTTTGCCCCCGGGCGATAGGTTATTACAAAATTAAACCTAGTAAAAAATAATGACCACCGAGCCTGTCTAGGGGTGAGACGTTTAGCAGACTCTAGATATAATACGTTTTTGTGATCAGTAATCACCGTGACGGGATGAACCGCCCCCTCCAAAAAATGACGCCACTCCTCAAAGGCCAACTTAATAGCCAAAAGTTTCCTGTTGCCAATATCATAGTTCCTTTCTGCAGTAGACAATTTCTTCGAAAAGAAAGCACACGGACGCCATTCACCAGGGGACGGGCCCTGAGATAGTACCGCTCCCACCCCCACCTCTGATGCGTCAACCTCTACAATAAAAGGAAGCAAGACATCTGGCTGTACGAGAATAGGGGCCGAGGTGAATCTCTCCTTCAGAGATGTAAAGGCAGTTTTGGCTGCATGTGACCATTTGGAAAAATCGGATCCCTTTCGGGTCATGTCCGTCAGTGGTTTGACCACCAAGGAATAGTTCTTTATAAACTTTCTATAAAAATTGGCAAACCCCAGGAAGCGTTGCAATGCCTTCAGGTTCTCAGGCAGATCCCAGTCCATAATCGCCCGGACTTTCTCTGGATCCATGCGGAAACCTGAATCTGACAACACATACCCCAGAAATGGTAGTTCTTTTACGGCGAACACACATTTCTCTAATTTAGAAAACAATTTGTTGGCCCTTAATATCTGCACCCCTTGTCTCACATGGATCTTATGTGTATCCAGATCCGGGGAATAGACCAGGATGTCATCAAGATATATCACAACAAATCTCCCGATGAGGTGACTAAATATATCGTTGACAAAATGTTGGAACACCGCAGGCGCATTAATAAGACCAAATGGTATGACCAGATTTTCATAATGCCCTTCCGGAGTATTAAAAGCCGTTTTCCACTCATCCCCCTCTTTGATGCGAACCAGGTTATAGGCTCCTCTGAGATCCATTTTGGAGAACCATTTAGCACCAGCAACCTGATTAAAGAGGTCGGGAATGAGAGGAAGAGGATAGGGATCTCAGATAGTTATCCGGTTTAATTCCCGGAAATCCAGGCAAGGACGCAGGCCCCCATCTTTCTTTTTAACGAAAAAGAACCCTGCAGCCACGGGTGAATAAGAGGGTCTGATGTGTCCCTTAGCCAAACTCTCCGAAATATAATCTTGCATAGCCTTCCTCTCCGGGCCGGAAAGATTGTATAACCGGGTTTTAGGTAGTTTTGCCCCAGGTAATAGATTAATCGGGCAATCATATGGACGATGAGGTGGTAACCCCTGACAACCCTTCTCAGAGAACACATCCATAAAATATGACAGAAAGGCAGGTAAAGATGTTACAGAGAGTGTAGAGCACCTACTACTCAAGCAGTTGTCCTTACAATGTTCACTCTACTCCACAATCTCCCCGGCCTGCCAATCCACCACTGGATTGTGAGTCACCAGCCAGGGAAGCCCCAATACCATAGGAGCCGGAAGACCGTCCAGGACATAACAAGAGATATGCTCTTTATGGAGGTCCCCTACCTGCAGATGGATATTATGGATGATCTGAGTTAACTCTCTCTGAGTAAGAGGGGAGGAGTCGATGGCAAAAACAGGAATAGTTCTGCGTACCGGTTCCGGAGTAAAACCCAGAGCCTGAGCAAACCGTGAATCCACCAAGTTGACCCCCACCCCACTGTCCAAAAAGACGGAACAGATCTCAGTCTTATTGCCCGCCTCAACGGTAGCGGACAACAAAAACTGAGACATGCGTATGGAGGAAACGAATACGCCCAGACTGTTATCCTCCGCACAATCTGGGGACTCTAGTTTTCCGGCGGCCCCTTTGTTTGTGGTCTCTTGGGTTCTGAGGGACAAACCTTTACAAACGAAAACAAACCTCTGACCTACGGCGGAACTTAGGAGGATTCACCCGTCTAGTGGCGCCCCCTATTTGCATTGGTTCGACTGGATCATAACAAACCGATCCCTGCCCTATAGGGGCCTCCGTAAAATTTAATAGTCTCTCCCTGAGTCGTCTGTCGATTCTTATGGACAGAGACATAGCAGCCTCAAGAGACCCAGGGACCTCGTATACCGCCAGCGCGTCTTTTAATTTTTCAGACAACCCCTGGCAGAACTGACTCCTAAGGGCTGAGTCGTTCCATAATGTATCAGTAGCCCACCTACGGAATTCGGAACAATATAGTTCAGCAGACCGGTTCTCTTGCCGAAGTCTACGTAGCTTAGACTCAGCCAGTGAGACCCTGTCCGGGTCATCATATACGAGACCCTGGGCTTCAAGGGATAACCCCTGTAATTGTTTCGCCAAAACCGTAACCGGATCCATAGTGGAACAGAAAAATACAAAGCAAAAAAGCAAGAAAAAAAAAAGAAATGTCATTTTTTTTTTTAAAAGGCCAGATATACTGTCACGACCGCTATCCCAGCAGCAGTCGTGTTGCACCAGACGGAGGGGAAGGGGGACCCTTATCTACGGATGGGAAATAGAATGGCCACCCCTGACTAACCCTAAGCTGGCACCTGTCTGCCCTGATACCCTAGACGGGGTGTGAACCCGTGCGGCGAGCAGGATGCCTAAACCCTCACTCACCCTAACAAGACTAGACTGGGGAAAGGCCGATTGGAGCACTAGTCACCATCACTCACGTCTAGGAGAACAACAGGGGAAGACAGCAACAAATAAACAAACTATCTACAGCAGAGATAGACTTATCCAGTCACGAGCAGAGAAGGCGATCCCAAACACGACAGTCCACGCCGGGCAAGAGCTCCACAGCAACACCGTCAAACGATCTCTTTCAAAGGTCAGAATAGCACTGGAAGTAAGGACTATATCTGGCAATGACTGCAAGTGAAACTGAAACTAATATAGTAGCTGGGAGTGGCAGACAGGACTCACCTGAGAAGGATGCCTACAAACTCCCAGTCAGGACAAAAAGGTTCACAAGGCAAAACCCGGATGACATAACCTGAACCACGGAGCAAACTCACAAACTATCGCGAGTAGCAAGTCGCTGCGACCTTCTCCTCCCAGACCTGTCTGGATTAGTCACAGTCGTGACACCAGGAGTCTGCAAAAACACTTCTAAATACCCTCATCTCCCGCCTAGACTACTGTAACATGCTTCTCTGTGGACTTCCATCGAGCACTTTCACACCCCTCCAATCTATCCTCAACTCTGCTGTCCAACTAATCTCCCTCTGTTAGTTATCTGACTCTCCCCTCTGCCAATCCCTTCAATGGCTCCCCATCACCCAGCCAATTCAGTTTAAAATACTAACACATACATATAAGGCCACCCACAACCTGTCTCCTCCATATAGCTCTGAGCTACTTTCCTTATACGTCCTCGCACGTAATCTCCAATCCTCAGAAGACCTTCTTCTCTACTTTTCTCTTATCACCGCTTCCCACAATTGCCTCCAAGATTTCTCCCTTGCATCCCCTATACAGGGAGTGCAGAATTATTAGGCAAGTTGTATTTTTGAGGATTAATTTTATTATTGAACAACAACCATGTTCTCAATGAACCCAAAAAACTCATTAATATCAAAGCTGAATATTTTTGGAAGTAGTTTTTAGTTTGTTTTTAATTTTAGCTATTTTAGGGGGATATCTGTGTGTGCAGGTGACTATTACTGTGCATAATTATTAGGCAACTTAACAAAAAACAAATATATACCCATTTCAATTATTTATTTTTACCAGTGAAACCAATATAACATCTCAACATTCACAAATATACATTTCGGACACTCAAAAACAAAACAAAAACAAATCAGTGACCAATATAGCCACCTTTCTTTGCAAGGACACTCAAAAGCCTGCCATCCATGGATTCTGTCAGTGTTTTGATCTGTTCACCATCAACATTGCGTGCAGCAGCAACCACAGCCTCCCAGACACTGTTCAGAGAGGTGTACTGTTTTCCCTCCTTGTAAATCTCACATTTGATGATGGACCACAGGTTCTCAATGGGGTTCAGATCAGGTGAACAAGGAGGCCATGTCATTAGATTGTCTTCTTTTATACCCTTTCTTGCCAGCCACGCTGTGGAGTACTTGGACGCGTGTGATGGAGCATTGTCCTGCATGAAAATCATGTTTTTCTTGAAGGATGCAGACTTCTTCCTGTACCACTGCTTGAAGAAGGTGTCTTCCAGAAACTGGCAGTAGGACTGGGAGTTGAGCTTGACTCCATCCTCAACCCGAAAAGGCCCCACAAGCTCATCTTTGATGATACCAGCCCAAACCAGTACTCCACCTCCACCTTGCTGGCGTCTGAGTCGGACTGGAGCTCTCTGCCCTTTACCAATCCAGCCACGGGCCCATCCATCTGGCCCATCAAGACTCACTCTCATTTCATCAGTCCATAAAACCTTAGAAAAATCAGTCTTGAGATATTTCTTGGCCCAGTCTTGACGTTTCAGCTTGTGTGTCTTGTTCAGTGGTGGTCGTCTTTCAGCCTTTCTTACCTTGGCCATGTCTCTGAGTATTGCACACCTTGTGCTTTTGGGCACTCCAGTGATGTTGCAGCTCTGAAATATGGCCAAACTGGTGGCAAGTGGCATCTTGGCAGCTGCACGCTTGACTTTTCTCAGTTCATGGGCAGTTATTTTGCGCCTTGGTTTTTCCACACGCTTCTTGCGACCCTGTTGACTATTTTGAATGAAACGCTTGATTGTTCGATGATCACGCTTCAGAAGCTTTGCAATTTTAAGAGTGCTGCATCCCTCTGCAAGATATCTCACTATTTTTGACTTTTCTGAGCCTGTCAAGTCCTTCTTTTGACCCATTTTGCCAAAGGAAAGGAAGTTGCCTAATAATTATGCACACCTAATATAGGGTGTTGATGTCATTAGACCACACCCCTTCTCATTACAGAGATGCACATCACCTAATATGCTTAATTGGTAGTAGGCTTTCGAGCCTATACAGCTTGGAGTAAGACAACATGCATAAAGAGGATGATGTGGTCAAAATACTAATTTGCCTAATAATTCTACACGCAGTGTACTCTGGAACTCTCTACCCCAAAAATGTCAGACTCTTTCCTACAGTGGAAACCTTCAAATGAAACCTGAAAACCCACCTCTTCAGACAAGCCTACAACCTACAGTGACCCTGCTGCTGCTATACTCCTATGACCAGCTTTAACCTCACCTACTGTGTCATCTCCCATACCCTGTAGATTGTAAGCCCTCGTTGGCAGGATCCTTTCTCCTTCTGTACCAGTTTGTAACTTATCTTGTTCATTTGTTCATGCTTATTGTATTTAGTAACATAGTTTACAAGGCTGAAAAAAGACATCTGTCCATCTAGTTCAGAATGTTATCCTGCAAGTCGATCCAGAGGAAGGCAAAAAAAAAAACTGTACGGTAGAAGCCAATTTTCCGCACTTTAGGGGGAAAAATTCCTTCCCGACTCCAATCACGCAATCAGAATAACTCCCTGGATCAACAACCCATCTGTAGTAGCTACAGCCTATAATATTATTTAACTCCAGCAATATATCCAGGCCCCTCTTGAACTCTTTTAGTGAACTCACCATCACCACCTCCTCAAGCAGAGAGTTCCATAGTCTCACTGCTCTTACCATAAAGAATCCTCTTCTATGTTTGTGTACAAACCTTCTTTCCTCCAGAGGATGTCCCCTTGTCACAGTCGCAGTCCTTGGGATAAATAGATGATGGGAGAAATCTCTGTACTGACCCCTGATATATTTATACATAGTTATCAGATCTCCCCTCTGTCGTCTTTTTTCTAAAGTAAATAACCCTAATTTACCCTAATAGTTTGCGGTTCACCAAAATTCCTAGGTCCTTTTCCATGTCAGTGCTACCGAGTGTTTTACCATTTAGTATGTACTGGTGACTTGCATTATTCCTTCCCATGTGCATAACCTTAAATTTGTCAGTGTTAAACCTCATCTGCCACTTCTCTGCCCAAGCCTTCAATCTATCTAGATCCATCTGCAGCCGTATACTGTCCTCTTCCGTGTTAATTACTTCACACAGTTTAGTTTGATCTCCAAAAATTGATATTTTACTGTGCAAGCCTTCTACAAGATCACTAATAAATATATTGAAGAGAATAGGGCCCAATACTGACCCCTGTGGTACCCCACTAGTGACAGTGACCCAAACTGAGTGTGTACTATTAATAACCACCCTGAGCCAGTTACTTACGCACATACAGACATTTTCCCTCAGTCCAAGCATTCTTATTTTATATACTAAACTTTTATGTAGTACAATGTCAAATGCTTTGGAGAAGTCCAGATATACGACATCCATTGATTTGCCGCAGTCAAGTCTAGAACTTACCTCCTCATAGAAACTGATTAAATTAGTTTAACATGACCGATCCCTCATGAAGCCATGCTGATATGGCGTTATTTGCTTATTTTCATGGAGGTACTCCAGGATAGCATCTCTTAAAAAACCTTCAAACAGTTTACCCATGACAGATGTTAAATGTACCGGCCTATAGTTTCCAGGCTCTGTTTTTGGACCCTTTTTGAATATTGGCACCACATTTGCTATGTCCCAATCCTGTGGAACACTCCCTGTCATTATAGAGTCTTTAAATATCATAAATAAGTGTCTTGCTATAAAATTACTTAATCCTCTTAGGATACAGGGGTTTATGCCATCTGGTCCCAGCGATTTGTTAAGACACTGCTGTACTTCTTCCTGGGTCAGACAGGGCACTTTTAATGGGGAATTTACTTTTACAGTTTGCATTTTATCTGACAGTTTATTTTCTTTAGTGAATAAGGGGAGAAAAAAAATATTGAATAGCTTTGCTTTCTTCTCATCACTATCTGCAACTCCCCCCTCATCACATCTAAAGGGTCTAGTGCTCTCATTAAGAGAAATAAAATAAGAGTATAGCAGGTTTGATACCTTTTAATGGCTAACAAAAATAGACGTAATGATGTTACATAGCTAGCTTTCATCATGCGTACTACAAGAATATATGAAAAAAAAGCAATATATATACACTAAGAACAGAGACATAAGGGAATGAATGTACATTTGAAAAATAACAGAACAACATATCAAAGATCTTGAAAATGATGTGAAAGTTTTATGGTCTCTAAATTGATGTTATCTCAGAGACCTAGTGCGCCGACTATGTCTATAGAAGACTATTAAGATCTTGCAGTGTGTCATAAATCCCGGGGACAAATTCAGTCCAGTATTCAAAGTGTCAAGCAGTGTTAAATTTGTATTCCCAAATTCTTCTAGCTCTTTGGGATTTAAAGTTACCTTTTAAAGGGTTTCTACCACCTCATTTTGACCTAATTAGCTCTCAGACACTAGCGATCTGCTAGCGTCTGATCTACCTAACAATGCTATTCTCAGACCTGTGTGTGGATCCGTTTCACTAAAAAACTAACTTTTATTAATATGCTAATGAGCCTCTAGGTGCTATGGGGGCGTCTTTTCAGCACCTAGAGGCTCGGTCTACTCACATTGTATGCCGCCCCGCTCGTCCGTTAAGCCCGCCCATCTCCTCTTGAATGCCATCCTCCATCTGAGCCAGCGGACGAATTCTCGCACCTGCGCCGTGCTCGTCTGTATTCGGGTGGGGGGGGGGGGTCTGTCGATGACACTGTTATGGGGTGGGGGGGTCTGTGGATGGCACTGTTATGGGGTGGGGGGGTCTGTGGATGGCACTGTTATGGGGTGGGGGGGTCTGTGGATGGCACTGTTATGGGGTGGGGGGGTCTGTGGATGGCAGTGGCACTGTTATAGGATGGGGGGTCTGTGGATGGCACTGTTATGGGGTGTGGGGGGTCTGTGGATGACACTGTTATGGGATGGGGGGTCTGTGGATGGCACTGTTATGGGGTGGGGGGGTTGGGTAGGGGCGTGGCCGAAAAAAAGCCCTGGGTAGATCAGACACTAGCAGATCACTAGTGTCTGAAAGCTAATTAGGTCAAAATGAGGTGGTAGAAACCCTTTAATATGAGAACTTAATCTCTGTGCTTCATATGTCCTTGGTGATGTAGCACTGGGAGAGTCACTTATAGAGAAGGATTTGGGTGTCCTTGTGGATGGTAGATTAAATTACAGGATACAATGTCAATCAGCTGCTTCTAAGGCTACCAGGATATTGTCATGCATTAAACGAGGGATGGGCAGGGATGTAATATTACCACTTTACAAAGCTCTGGTGCGGCCTCATATGGAATATGCAGTCCTGTTCTGGGCACCAGTACATAGAAAGGATGCACTGCAGATGGAAAACGTACAGAGGAGAGCGACTAAAATGATAAGGGGCATGGAGGGTCTTAGTTATGAAGAAAGATTAAAAGAATTTAATTTATTTAGTCTTGAGAAGAGACGTTTAAAGGGGGACATGATTAACCTATACAAGTATATAAATGGGCCATACAAAAAATACGGCGAAAAGCTGTTTCATGTAAAATGTGCTCAAAATACAAGTGGGCACTGCCTCCGACTGAAAAAGAAAAAGTTCAGTCTTCAGTAGCGTCAACGCTTCTTTACTGTAAGAACTGTGAATCTGTGGAATAGACTTCCTCAGGACATGGTCACAGCAGGAACAGTGGACAGTTTCAAAAAGGGTTTAGACGAATTCTTAAAAGTAAAAAACATTAATGCTTATGGAAACGTGTAGAAATCTGAGTTTCACTCCCTTTAGGGATTTGTGTCCCCACCTATCCCTTGGTTGAACTTGATGGACGTATGTGTCACCGCCAACTCTCTGAGAAGCTCTGGCAGACGTTCTTCTGTACCTCTTGCATGATGTTCTTTGTTTTGGTTTCACTTTGTCATCTCTTTTCCTTCTCCCAGCTGTCATCTATTTACACTGATTGCCTCCCTTTATATTCCCTCCCATACTGCCTCACTTTGCGGTTTATACTACTTCCTGGATTGTGTTCACTGCTAGAGGCTGCAACTGCTGGTTCCTCAGATAAGTCTTTTCCTTTATTTGTGTTTCCGTGCTGGCTTGATTCTAGGTGACCCTGACTCCCTCCGTATTAAGTGCAGGGAGCCGGTGGTCGTCTCCCCTCACTATTATAAGGTTTTCAGGTGTCACACAGTCTAGGTATGAGGGCATGCAATTATCTGTCATAAAGATATTTGCAAGGGCATAGCAGTCAGGGAGAGCTCTAGGGGTTTTATAGGGCTCACCCATATGTTCCTTAGTTTGGGATCAAGTCAGTCGGATGTTTATTTATAACTTCCAGTTTTCTGCAACACCATCCGTGACATTATAAACCGCCATAACCGTCTTAATCATGGATCCGGTTTTAGCCTTAATTGACCGCATGCAGGGTCTTTCACTGGAGGTAGCAGATCTCTGTAAAACTGTGTCTCAGTTTCAGGTGACCGGTTCTGCTTGCGTTCATGGAGGTTGTTCCGAGCCTAAGATCTCGCTTCCGGATATGTTCTCCGGGGGTAGTAAGAATTTTGTTCGTTTTAGAGAGGCTTGCAAACTCCATTTTCGCCTACTTCCCCATTCCTCTGGTGATGAGGAGCAGAGGGTGGGGATCATCATCTCGCTGCTCAGGGATTGGGCCTTCTCGCTGCCGGTGGGGGCACGGCCCCTCCAATCGGTGGATTAATTTTTTGTAGCCCTGGGGCAGATATATGATGAACTTGAAGTAGAAGAAAATCCAGCACCTCATATCTTTGCTTGACGGTGTTTATTCCACAATCCAAAGTGTAAGCGGTAACAGAACCCTCAAAATACAAGCCCCAATGCGGTCTACATGTTTCGAACCAGATGGTTCTTAATCATGACCTCCATAGTAAATTTCCAACACAGTATATATATAGACGTGAACTTAACAAATCCCTCCCCTATTAAACTAGCAGGGCGGTGCTGGTCATCCCAGGTGTTCTAATTAGAAGTGTTCACAGAAATTTACGTGCACAAAAACACATTTAAAGTTAAAATCCTGAATAAGCCATCATAAACAGACATTCCATAGTGTAAGGTCCAGCAGATAGTGAGGAGAAATAAAGACAAAGACAGGTAAGGGACATGAGAAAATAGTAAAAAATAAATAAGTAAATAACTCAGTATAAATACACTGAGAAATCCCAGCATAAAAAACCGCTCTGTCTGAATACTCCTCTATAACTGCTGGCTACAATGAATCACAGTTCAATTAGGCTATATATTATATTCTTCTTCAAAGTTGCAACATGGTATAATTTGATGCTATTAGTAAATATACATGAGTTCTTTTCTCTGATTTAATCCTGCAGGGCTTCTGGACTTCAATTTAAGAATCCAGAAAGCTTCTCTCTGGTATACAAGCCTTTTGAAGTCTCCACCTCTTGTGGGCAAAGACACTCGTTCAATGGCATAAGCTGTAAATGAAGATAAACTTCTATTGTGGGCCATGATAAAGTGCTTTGCCGCACTTGAGATGTTGACATATGCAGGGTTTAATATATAGTTGATGTGTTCAAGCAGCCTCACTTTAAATTTTCTGGTTGAACAACCAACATACATTAACCGGCATTCTTCACATTCGATAATATATATAATTCCTGATGTGTTGCAATTGATGTAAGTTTTAATATAATATTTATTAGTTCCATCTGAATCTTGGAATTGTTTTTTTGGAGTGACATAATTGCAAGCTCTACATGGAGAGCTGCCACATCGTGTGAAGCCTGTATACCGCAACCAGCATGCCCGTGATTTGCTTACTGGATTTGAACTGAAAAGTGACGGAGACAGAAAGGTAGCCAAAGACGCAGGTCTCTTGGATACCACCCTATGTCCTCCTCCTAATATTTTATATAATTGTGGGTCTTCATACAGGATTGGGATACATCTAGATACCGCTTTTGCTATTGTGGAAAATTGTTTACTGTAAGTTAATACAAGTGTTGGGATATTAGTGGGTTTGTCCTCATGATCTAATCTAATTCTATTTCCCCTCATCTGTCTATTTTCAGCATTTTTTTCTTTCTTATTTTCATTTCTATTAGATTTTTTATGATTCAAGAGGCTTCCAAACAATAGATCTTGCCTTACTTTATTTTTAGCTATATTAGTTGCTCTTTCAGTCATCCACAGTGGATATCCTCTATCCTGTAATCTATTTGCAATTATCTGTGTTTCTTCATGGAAATCAGTGTCCCTGCTGCAGTTGCGCCTGGCTCTAATCATCTCACCCACTGGGATGGCTTTTATCGTATGGAGCGGATGATGGCTATATGATGACCCAGATCGTATTGCTCTCGCTGAATCTAAACTGCGTCTTTTATGCCAGGGTAAACAGTCCGCAGAGATATATTGTTCAGAATTTCGGAGATGGGCAGCTGATACTGGTTGGAATGATGCTGCACTCCGAAGTCAATTTTGCCATGGTCTTACGGAGGGATTGAAAGATGCATTTGCCTTTCATGAGAGACCTGCCTCATTGGAGTCCGCCATGTCTCGAGCTGTTCGTATTGACAGGCGTCTTAGAGAGAGAGGAGAGATCACTCCTTCCTGTCATATTCAGTCCAAGGACAGTGGAGCTGTCTCATTCAGTGCGCAGGGGCCTCAGTCTCTCTCAATCCCCTCTGAGGAGGAGGCCATGCAACTGGGTTTGCTTGCCTCTGATAGTAGAGGATTCAGCTCTCAGAGGAGGGTTTGTTTCTGTTGTGGAGGTATAAATCATTTGGCAAATGTTTGCCCCTCTAGGAGATTCAGGGAGTTTTCTGAGGGTAATAAAGAAACAAAAAGAAAAAAAAACCTCTAAAAAATTTCCATCTGTTACTATTGGCAAGGTTGATGCGGAAATTGAAGGTTTGCCGTTTGCTTGTAGTTCCCGTTTTGTCCTACCTGCCAGGGTGGCGCTAGATAGCAAGAACATTGTTTGTGAGATTTTTGTAGATAGTGGAGCAGCTGTCAATCTCATTGATAATCAATTTGCTATAACACATGGTTTCCAGGTATGCACTTTGAGAAAGGATATACCTGTTTTTGCTATCGATTCCGCTCCACTTTCTCAAAAATCGTTAACGGGCATAGTTCACAACATCCGTTTGACTGTGGGTGATGCTCATGTTGAGGATATGTCATGTTTCGTCCTAAGCGGATTACCTACTCCTCTAGTGTTGGGGCTACCCTGGTTCACTAAACATAACCCCACCATTGATTGGCAAGCAAGGCAAATAAATGTTTGGAGTGACTTTTGCAGAGAGAATTGCCTCACGGCGTCTCTTTCAGTGGTTTCTACCAAGACTGTACCATCTTTTCTCTCAGAATTTTCGGATGTGTTTTAAGAGAGTGGTGTCCAGGAGCTGCCCCCTCACTGGGAGTACGATTGCCCTATTAATCTCATCCCAGGCACAAACTGTCAAAATCACGTTTATATAATCTCTCCCAACCTGAAAGAGTCGCTATGCGTACTTATATCTCTGAGAGCCTGAGAAAGGGACACATCGAGAATTTGGTTATGCCCTTTGGTTTGATGAATGCTCCAGCCGTCTTCCAACATTTTGTGAACACCATTATTTATCATTTAATGGGGAAATTTGTACTGGTGTATTTAGATGACATTTTGATTTTTTTCTCCTGATTTCAAAACTCATAGGGACCACCTAAGTCAGGTCTTGCTCATTCTGCGGGAGAATAAATTATACGCTAAACTGGAAAAATGTGTGTTTGCGGTTCCAGAAATCCAATTTCTGGGTTTTCTTCTCTCCGCTTCTGGTTTTCGCATGGACCCTGAGAAGGTCCGCGCTGTGCTTGATTGGGAGCTTCCTGAGAATCAGAAGGCGTTGATGCGGTTTTTGCCAATTATTACAGGAAGTTCATTTTGAAGTATTCCTCTGTTGTTAAGCCACTCACTGATATGACTAAAAACGGGGTAGATTTTTCCTCCTGGTCGATAGATGCGCTTAAGGCCTTTTCTAGTATCAAAGGTAGTTTTGCTTCCGCTCCCATCTTGGTACAACCTGATGTCTCTCTGCCTTTCATTGTTGAGGTGGACGCTTCTGAGGTGGGTGTGGGTGCGGTCTTGTCTCAGGGTCCTTCTCCTGCCAAATGGCGACCGTGTGCCTTTTTCTCAAAGAAAACTCTCCTCTGCAGAGAGAAATTACGATGTGGGAGATAGGGAGTTGTTGGCCATCAAATTAGCTTTTGAGGAATGGCGCCATTGGCAAGAGGGAGCCAGACACCCTATTACAGTGTTTACTGACCATAAGAATCTGGCCTACTTGGAATCAGCCAAGGGTCTGAACCCGAGACAGGCCAGATGGTCTTTATTCTTTTCTAGGTTTAATTTTGTTGACACGTTCCGCCCTGGGGTTAAAAATGTGAAGGCTGATGCCCTGTCAAGTTGTTTTCCGAGAGGGGTGAACTTTGAAGACCCGGGTCCCAATTTGGCTAAAGGGTTGGTCGTCTCTGCTCTTTATCCTGATTTGGAGGCAGAGGTTCAGGTAGCCCAGGCAGAGGCTCCTGATCTTTGTCCTCCTGGGAGGTTGTCTGTGCCTCTAGCTTTACGACACAAGGTTTTTAAGGAACACCACGATACTGTCCTTGCTGGGCACCCGGGGAGTAGAGCCACAGTGGATCTCATTGCTCAGAGATTCTGGTGGCCGGCTCTTCGTAAGACGGTTGAGGGTTTTGTGGCAGCCTGCGAGACCTGCGCTCGTGCCAAGGTCCCTCATTCACGGCCATCGGGTTCTCTCCTTTCGTTACCCATTCCTTCCCGTCCTTGGACGCATCTGTCCATGGACTTCATTACGGATCTGCCTCGTTCCTCGGGGAAGACTGTGATTCTGGTAGTAGTGGACCGTTTTAGCAAAATGGCGCATTTCATTCCCTTTCCTGGGTTACCTAATGCTAAAATGCCGGCGCAAGCATTTGTTGATCACATTGTCAAATTGCATGGCATTCCTTCAGACATCGTTTCTGATAGGGGCACACAGTTTGTTTCCAGATTCTGGAAGGCCTTCTGTTCTCGCTTGGGGGCTCGGTTGTCGTTCTCTTCTGCTTTTCACCCGCAGTCGAATAGCCAGACCGAACGCGTCAATCAGAATCTGGAGACATATCTGCGCTGTTCTGTGGCAGAGAATCAGGAGGATTGGTGCTCTTTTTTGTCCCTTGCTGAGTTTGCTTTAAATAACCGTCGCCAGAAGTCCTCGAATAAGTCACCATTTTTTGGTGCATATGGGTTTCATCCGCAGTTTGGGACATTCTCTGGAGAGGGGTCTTCTGGTTTACCTGATAAGGAGAGATTTTCCTCGTCTTTGTCATTTATTTGGCAAAAGATTCAGGGTAATCTGAAGAGGATGAGTGAGAGATATAAGCGTGTGGCGGATAAGAGACGTGTGCCTGGTCCGGACCTGAATGTGGGTGATCTGGTGTGGTTGTCTACAAAGAATATCAAACTGAAGGTTCCCTCCTGGAAGTTGGGTCCTAAGTTTATTGGGCCTTACAAGATCTTGTCCGTCATCAATCCCGTTGCCTTCCGTCTTGATCTTCCTCAGACTTGGAAGATCCATAATGTTTTTCACAGGTCCCTATTAAAACCGTATGTCCAACCCACTGTATCCTCCTCTTTGCCTCCTCCTCCGATTGTTGTTGATGGTAATCTTGAATTTTAGGTCTCTAGGATTGTGGATTCTCGCATTATCTGCGGTTCTCTCCAGTACCTCGTTCATTGGGAGGGTTATGGTCCTGAGGAGAGGAGAGGATGTGGGTCCCAGTGGCAAACATTAAGGCCACTCGTCTTATCAGGGCTTTCCATAGGTCCCATCCTGAGAAGGTGGGCTCTGAGTGTCCGGAGTCCACTCGTAGAGGGAGGGGTACTGTCACCGCCAGCTCTCTGAGAAGCTCTGGCAGACGTTCTTCTGTACCTCTTGCATGATGTTCTTTGTTTTGGTTTCACTTTGTCATCTCTTTTCCTTCTCCCAGCTGTCATCTATTTACACTGATTGCCTCCATTTATATTTCCTCCCATACTGCCTCACTTTGCAGTTTATGCTACTTCCTGGATTGTGTTCACTGCTAGAGGCTGCAACTGCTGGTTCCTCAGATAAGTCTTTTCCTTTATTTGTGTTTCCGTGCTGGCTTGATTCTAGGTGACCCTGACTCCCTCCGTATTAAGTGCAGGGAGCCGGTGGTCGTGTCCCCTCACTATTATAGGGTTTTCAGGTGTCACACAGTCTAGGTATGAGGGCATGCAATTATCTATCATAAAGATATTTGCATGGGCATAGCAGTCAGGGAGAGCTCTAGGGGTTTTATAGGGCTCACCCATATGTTCCATAGTTTGGGATCAAGTCAGTCGGATGTTTATTTATAACTTCCAGTTTTCTGCAACACTATCCATGACAGTATGTCTTTTTTCAACCGTATTAACTATGTAACTGTCACGGATCAGTGGATGTGAACCCACTGTGCAACTGAGTAGTGATGAGCGGCAGTGGTCATATTCGAATTCGCAATATTTCGCGAATATTCTGTTGAATATTCTGCGAATATTCCCAAATTCGAATATTTGTTATATTCTACGAATTTTTTACTCGAAAAATCACCGAAGGTAATGATCGCGTAAAATGCAAATTTTTGTAATGCAAATTTTTATCGCAAATTTTTCAATTGCCGAGCAAAAACATTATTTCTCCCTGCTTCTTGCTTGTGGGCCAATGAGTCATAGCACTATATCGTAATATTCTAAAGCAAGAATATATAGCAATATAGCGAATATTCAAGAAAAAAACTAATAAAGAGCAATTTAGCTAATATAGTGCTATAATCTTTGTCTAATAATTGTAATTTTTTTCTCATCTGAAGTCCAGATTGGACAAAAAATTTTGCGAAATTGCACTATATTCGTTTTTTGTTTTTTTCTGAACATTCGCTATATTGCTAAATATTCTTATTTTAGAATATTACGAATATTCGAAAAAACAAATATATTTGTTTTTCGAATATTCGTAATAATGTAAAACAAGAATATATAGCAATATATAGCAAATATTCTAAGAAAAAAAACGAATATAGAGCAATTTAGCTAATATAGTGCTATAATCTTTTTTTTCCATAATTCAATCTGAACTTCAGATGAGAAAAAAATTACAATTATTAGACAAAGAAGATTATAGCACATATTAGCAAAATTGCTCTATATTCATTTTTTTTTGAATATTCGCTATATTGCTATATATTCTTGTTTTAGAATATTGCGAATATTCTAAAAAATTTATATATTAGTTTTTTAGAATATTCTTAATATTCTAAAACAAGAATATATAGCAAGAGGGCGAATATAAAAAAACGAATATAGAGCAATTTAGCAAATATTTTGCTATAATCTTTTTCTTCAATAGTTGAAATTTTTTTCCAATATGAACTTCAGATGAGTACCTGTATTCGTGATAAAAATTCGTAATTCGAATATTCGTGATCAACACTACTGACTAGCAATACTCCAGAGGGGCGTGACTGAGCAACTACCCGGATTTTACTAGAGTCTCAGATGGTGAGGATAGACTTGACCTTGCCCCTGTGCTACCTGCCTGACCCTTTGCTCGTTCTGACTACGTCTCTGCCTCATCCTCTGGTTCCTGTCTTGTTGCTACTGGTAACGATCCTGCCTGGCTTACTATGTTTATACTGTCGGCACCTCCTGGTCTGCCTGGACCAGCTTTCACTGTCTGGTTTACGCTCCATAGTAGCCTCTGGCAACTACCGACGGTCAAGCCTATCCTCACCATCTGAGGCTCTAGTAAAATCCGGGTAGTTGCTTAGTCACGCCCCTCTGGAGTATTGCTAGTCAGTGGCACAGTGGGTTCACATCCACTGAACCGTGACAAAGTTACATAGTTACATTAGTTAATACGGTTGAAAAAAGACATACGTCCATCAAGTTCAACCAAGGGATAGGTGGGGACACAAATCCCAAAACGGAGTGAAACTGTCCACTGTTCCTGCTGTGACCACGTCCTGAGGAAGTCTATTCCACAGATTCGCAGTTCTTACAGTAAAATAGCTTTGACTTATAATGGAGGACAGTGATTCCAGATTTGTCTAATGAAGACGATGAGGAAATTCTTGAATCCCCCACACTAGTATCGCCAGCCATAAACAAGTTCATACAACTATGCATAATACATCAGAGTTATATGTCCCCACGGAGGCTGCACAGGATGGGCAGGCTTGCCCACTCCAGGTGTCATAGATGTGCATCAGAAAATGCTGATTTCTGGCATCTTATCTGGGCTTGCCCATTTATAAATACATTTTGGGAGGGGGTGGTGACTCTACTCACAGATTTATTGGGATGTACAGTACCACTTCATCCTAAGATTTGCCTCTTTGGATTATTGGACGAGATTCTATACTCCCACCATACCAGGATATTCTTGAGAGAAACCCTATTTTTGGCACGAAAGGCGATAGCCATTAGATGGATGGGAGACAGAGCACCCACTCTAACACAATGGAAGCTATTGGTCAATACCGTGATCCCGTATGAGAATATAGTGTTCAAAAACAGGGGCTGTATGCCTAAATTCCAAAAGGTGTGGGGGGTATGGTGTTCATCAACACAAACGCTTTATTCAGCTCGCAGATTGACAGAGGCATTGCAAGCGGAACGGACTAGACACTTGTAATGTTTGACAGGATAGAGGAGATGGCAATTTATTGACCTAGATATACTACCTTTGTTATCACTGCTATTACCTTTATTAGCAATATGAGCCTTTCCTCTATAGATGGGATTGAACCTACCGACACGGCACAGGTGTTGAATGTTTTTTATTTATGTCATGTTTATGTTGCTTGCACAACTTACATTCATTATGCTGATATATAATATATGGAAGTACTCGAACATTAGTGTCATTATAATTGGCTTTATGTGTTCAATAAAGCGAATAAAAAAAAAAAAAGAAGCTTTGACGCTACTGGAGACTGAACTTTTTCTTCTTCAGTCGGAGGCAGTGCCCCCTTGTCTTTTGAGCACATTTTACATGAAACAGCTTTTCGCCGTATTTTTTGTATGGCCCATTTATATACTTGTATAGGTTAATCATGTCCCCCTTTAGACGTCTCTTCTCAAGACTAAATAAATTGTACTGGTGCCCAGAACTGGACTGCATATTCCAGATGAGGCCGCACCAGCGCTTTGTAAAATGGTAGTATTACATCCCTGCCCATCCCTCGTTTAATGCATTACAATATCCTGGTAGCCTTAGAAGCAGCTGATTGACATTGTATCCTGTAATTTAATCTACCATCCACAAGGACACCCAAATCCTTCTCTATAAGTGACTCTCCCAGTGCTACATCACCTAGGACATATGACATTCACATGTTCTACTTTTAATGTTGTGTATCTGATTCTCTGCACTAAATTTTCTGTTGGAGGCCTCTACGTTGGAGAAACAGGACAGAAACTTAAAGCAAGGATGAGGTCCCACCACCACACAATTAAAGAGAAGAAACTACACTTTCCTGTGGCTAAGCATTTCTGTAGCCCAGGACACAATGAAAAACACATGAAAGTTCTCATATTACAAGGTAACTTTAAATCCCAAAGAGCTAGACAAATTTGGAAATACAAATTTATAACACTACTGGTGTCAGGTTTCAAACCCAGGGACTCCTGTGTCCCAGGCGGCAGCTCTTCCAACTCAGCTATTCTGTCTCCTAGACAGCTCCTGTGCTGAACTTATGCCTAGTTCCTGTGCCTTTTAGTTTCGGTTGGCACCTCCCTGGTTTGCTCCACCCTGTTCCATGATTGAAAATCCTATTTAAGCCCAGCCTTTCACTTCCTGCCTTGCGAGATTATTGTGCTCTCAGCCTGTAATCAAGCTAGTCTCTCCTGCTCTGCTGCTAAAACCTGATGCTCCATCTCGTGCATCGACCATTGGCTTTCTCCTGACTACGGTATTTGCCTATTCCTCTAATACTGATGCTCCATCTTGTGCATCGACTATTGGCTTCCTCCTGACTATGATATCGGGCATGCAATTACCCCAAGTAGTTGTAATAATAGACTCCGAACTAGACCTGGACCGTTACAGCTTGACACTTTGAATACTGGACTGAATTTGTCCCCGGGATTTATAACACACTACAAGATCTAAAGAGTCTTCTATAGACATAGTCGGGGCACCAGGTCTCTGAGATAACATAAATTTAGAGACCATAAAACTTTCACATCATTCTCTAGTCTTTGATATGTTATTTTTCAAATGTTCATTCATTCCCTCATGTCTCTGTTCTTATTGTATACAGTTGCAAGAAAAAGTATGTGAACCCTTTGGAATTATATGGATTTCTGCACAAATTGGTCATAAAATAACACACAAAGAATTAAATGTTACCATGTTTTTATTGAACACACCATGTAAACATTCACAGTGCAGGTGGAAAAAGTATGTGAACCCTTGGATTTAATAACTGGTTGAACCTCCTTTGGCAGCAATAACTTCAACCAAACGTTTCCTGTAGTTGCAGATCAGACGTGCACAACGGTCAGGAGTAATTCTTAACTATTCCTCTTTACAGAACTGTTTCAGTTCAGCAATATTCTTGGGATGTCTGGTGTGAATCGCTTTCTTGAGGTCATGCCACAGCATCTCAATCGGGTTGAGGTCAGGACTCTGACTAGGCCACTCCAGAAGGCGTATTTTCTTCTGTTTAAGCCATTCTGTTGTTGATTTACTTCTATGCGTTTGGTCGTTGTCCTGTTGCAACACCCATCTTCTGTTGAGCTTCAGCTGGTGGACAGATGGCCTTAAGTTCTCCTGTAAAATGTCTTGATAAACTTGGGAATTCATTTTGACTTCGATGATAGCAATCCGTCAAGGCGCTGACGCAGCAAAGCAGCCCCAAACCATGATGCCCCCACCACCATACTTCACAGTTGGCATGAGGTTTTGATGTTGGTGTGCTGTGCCTCTTTTTCTCCACACATAGTGTTGTGTGTTTCTTCCAAACAAATCAACTTTGGTTTCATCTGTCCACAGAATATTTTGCCAGTACTGCTGTGGAACATCCAGGTGCTCTTGTGCAAACTGTAAATGTGCAGCAATGTTTTTTTTTTTGGACAGCAGTGGCTTCCTCTGTGGTATCCTCCCATGAAATCCATTCTTGTTTAGAGTTTTACGTATCGTAGATTGGCTAACAGGGATGTTAGCATATGCCAGAGACTTTTGTAAGTCTTTAGCTGACACTCTAGGATTCTTCTTCACCTCATTGAGCAGTCTGCGCTGTGCTCTTGCAGTCATCTTTACAGGACGGACACTCCTAGGGAGAGTAGCAGCAGTGCTGAACTTTCTCCATTTATAGACAGTTTGTCTTACCTTGGACTGATGAACAGCAAGGCTTTTGGAGATACTTTTATAATCCTTTCCAGCTTTATTCAAGTCAACAATTCTTAATCGTAGGTCTTCTGAGAGCTCTTTTGTGCGAGGCATTATTCACATCAGGCAATGCTTCTTGTGGAAAGCAAACCCAGAACTGGTGTGTGTTTTTTATAGGGCAGGGCCGCTGTAACCAACACCTCCAATCTCATCTCATTGATTGGACTCCAGTTGATTGACACCTCACTCCAATTAGCTCTTGGAGATGTCATTAGTCTAGGGGTTCACATACTTTTTCCACCTGCGCTGTGAATGTTTACATGGTGTGTTCAATAAAAACATGGTAACATTTAATTTTTTGTGTGTTATTAGTTTAAGGAGACTGTGATTGTCTATTGTTGTGACTTAGATGAAGATTAGATCACATTTTATGACCAATTTGTGCAGAAATTCATATCATTCCAAAGGGTTCACATACTTTTTCTTGCAACTGTATATATTGCTGTTTATTCATATATTCTTGTAGTACGCCTGATGAAAAAACTGGTGATGTCTCGAAAGCTCGCTATGTAACATCATTACTTCTATTTTTGTTAGCCATTAAAAGGTATCAAACCTGCAATACTCTTATTTTGTTTCTCTTAATGAGAGCAATAAACTAGTTTTCTATTGGCTAACATAGTACCAGACTTTTTCCTTTTTCTCTTGACCAAATGGAGGATACCATAATGTACCGTACACAGATGGAATTAAAGAATGTTCTGAAGAAACTGACACACCTCGACACAGCGACATTTTTTATTTTTAACCATATGCAAGAAGGAATACTTAATCCCCAAAGGACTTTGCTTAAATTAACCTATGCTGCACACCTACAGCACTCCTTAAGCACAACATTTATGCTACAGGACTTCTGAAAGGCTGCGGAACCACCTTATTCATGGCTTCTACAGCTCCAAAAAAAGATTCAAATGGAAATACAAATGCTAAAGAGCAAACTTATTTGGTCCTGGGAATGCAAAAATACTACAGAACATTACAACTATATTTGATAGACAACAAGAAAAAGAAACTCCACAGACTTCGACTTAGAGTGGGGCGGTATTCACACACCAATTGAGTACAAGCCAAAGCTAACAGGATGGATCAGAACATTGATCAGGAACCTGGTAAAGTCAGCTGTGCCATTAATCTGTTATCAAACAAACCGAATAATGTGGAACTCAAGGTGCTCTCCAGAGGACTCTCATTCTGCCGTACCAAAAGTCTTGACAAAACAGAACTCTGTAGTGACATGGAAGAATATTTTAGGAGATTAAGACTAAAAGAGTTCTACCATGACAAATAGTAGATAGAATTCTCAAACAGCAGATAGAATTCTCAAACAGCCAAACACAATTGGCACTGGTGGACAAAAAACAGTCTGACTGGACCCCTCCCCCTGGCCGCAATACCATTTTGGACAAGTACATTGACTCTTTTAGAAATGTAGTACAGTCTGCAATACTGGACAAACATATAAAAGAAACATTCAACATCAACATACAAGAAAGGAGAGCGATTCAAGCCTTAAAAAACAACAAAGGAATCACCATAAAACCTGCAGATAAAGGTGGCACTATAGTCCTTTTGAATAGAGTTGAGCGAACACCTGGATGTTCGGGTTCGAGAAGTTCGGCCGAACTTCCCGGAAATGTTCAGGTTCGGGATCTGAACCCGACCCGAACTTCATCCCGAACCCGAACCCCATTGAAGTCAATTAGGACCCAAACTTTTCGGCACTAAAAAGGCTGTAAAACAGCCCAGGAAAGGGCTAGAGGGCTGCAAAAGGCAGCAAAATGTAGTTAAATCCCCTGCAAACAAATGTAGATAGGGAAATGAATAAAAATAAAAATAAAATAAATAAAAATTAACCAATATCAATTGGAGAAAGGTCCCATAGCAGAGAATCTGGCTTCATGTCAGCAGAGAATCAGTCTTCATGTCATAGCAGAGAATCAGGCTTCACGTCACCCACTACTGTAACAGTCCATTGTCAGATATTTAGGCCCTGGCACCCAGGCAGAGGAAAGAGGTCCCATAACATAGAATCTGGCTTCATGTCAGCAGAGAATCAGTCTTCATGTCATAGCAGAGAATCAGGCTTCACGTCACCCACCACTGTAACAGTCCATTGTCAGATATTTAGGCCCCGGCACCCAGGCAGAGGAGAGAGGTCCCATAACAGAGATTCAGGCTTCATGTCAGCAGAGAATCAGTCTTCATGGCATAGCAGAGAATCATGCTTCACGTTACCCAACATTGGAACAGTCCATTGTCATATAATTTAGGCCCCGGCACCCAGACAGAGGAGAGAGGTCTCATAACAGAGATTCAGGCTTCATGTCAGCGACTCAGCAGAGAATCAGTCTTCATGTCATAGCAGAGAATCAGGCTTCATGTCACCCACCACTGGAACAGGCCACTGTCAGATATTTTTAGGCCCCGGCACCAAGACAGAGGAGACGTTCATTCAACTTTGGGTTGCCCCGCAATATAATGGTAAAATGAAAATAAAAATAGGATTGAATGAGGAAGTGCCCTGGAGTACAATAATATATGGTTAAGGAGAGGTAGTTAATGTCTAATCTGCACAAGGGATGGATAGGTCCTGTGGGATCCATGCCTGGTTCATTTTTATGAACGTCAGCTTGTCCACATTGGCTGTAGACAGGCGGCTGCGTTTGTCTGTAATGACTCCCCCTGCCGTGTTGAATACACGTTCAGACAAAACGCTGGCCGCCGGGCAGGCCAGCACCTCCAAGGCATAAAAGGCTAGCACTGGCCACGTGGACAATTTGGAGACCCAGAAGTTGAATGGGGCTGAACCATCAGTCAGTACGTGGAGGGGTGTGCACACGTACTGTTCCACCATGTTAGTGAAATGTTGCCTCCTGCTAACACATTCCGTATCAGGTGGTGGTGCAGTTAGCTGTGGCGTGGTGACAAAACTTTTCCACATCTCTACCATGCTAACCCTGCCCTCAGAGGAGCTCGCCGTGACACAGCTGCGTTGGCGACCTCTTGCTCCTCCTCTGCCTTCGCCTTGGGCTTCCACTTGTTCCCCTGTGACATTTGGGAATGCTCTCAGTAGCGCGTCTACCAACGTGCGCTTGTACTCGCGCATCTTCCTATCACGCTCCAGTGCAGGAAGTAAGGTGGACACATTGTCTTTGTACCGTGGATCCAGCAGGGTGGCAACCCAGTAGTCCGCACACGTTAAAATGTGGGCAACTCTGCTGTCGTTGCGCAGGCACTGCAGCATGTAGTCGCTCATGTGTGCCAGGCTGCCCAGAGGTAAGGACAAGCTGTCCTCTGTGGGAGGCGTATCGTCATCGTCCTGCGTTTCCCCCCAGCCACGCACCAGTGATGGGCCCGAGCTGCGTTGGATGCCACCCCGCTGTGAACATGTTTCATCCTCATCCTCCTCCACCTCCTCCTCATCCTCCTCGTCCTCCAGTAGTGGGCCCTGTCTGGCCACATTTGTACCTGGCCTCTGCTGTTGCAAAAAACCTCCCTCTGAGTCACTTCGAAGAGACTGGCCTGAAAGTGCTAAAAATGACCCCTCTTCCTCCTCCTCCTCCTGGGCCACCTCCTCTTCCATCATCGCCCTAAGTGTTTTCTCAAGGAGACAGCTGATAACGGCGTCATCGCCACTGGCCATGTTGGTGGAGTACTCGAAAAAGCGCAACAGGGCACACAGGTCTCGCATGGAGGCCCAGTCATTGGTGGTGAAGTGGTGCTGTTCCGCAGTGCGACTGACCCGTGCGTGCTGCAGCTGAAACTCCACTATGGCCTGCTGCTGCTCGCACAGTCTGTCCAGAATGTGCAAGGTGGAGTTCCACCTGGTGGGCACGTCGCATATGAGTCGGTGAGCGGGAAGGCCGAAGTTACGCTGTAGCGCAGACAGGCGAGCAGCGGCAGGATGTGAACGCCGGAAGCGCGAACAGACGGCCCGCACTTTATGCAGCAGCTCTGACATGTCGGGGTAGTTGTGAATGAACTTCTGCACCACCAAATTCAGCACATGCGCCAGGCAAGGGATGTGCGTCAAACCGGCTAGTCCCAGAGCTGCGACGAGATTTCGCCCATTATCGCACACCACCAGGCCGGGCTTGAGGCTCACCGGCAGCAACCACTCGTTGGTCTGTTGTTCTATACCCCGCCACAACTCCTGTGCGGTGTGGGGCCTGTCCCCCAAACATATGAGTTTCAGAACCCCTAATAATTGAGTCTCCCACTACCAGCGCCCTGCTCTCCTGGTCCCCTGCTTACTGGAGCTGACATTCCCCTGACAGATGAAGTGTCCGGCTGCAGCAGTGCTCTCCCTGAACTGACATCCACCTTATCTGCCAGCCTTGCAAACTATTTGGTTAGTATTATGTATGCATACCCCTTTTTAAATGTGATATGGAATTAATGGCGCTTTAACAAAATTAAAAAATGTAAAAAAAATATCATGATCAGTAGGCCAAGGAGCCCCATTGTAGGAATGGCAGTAGAGGCAGCAGGCGGATGGCAGCATCAGAATAGTGGCAGCAGCATGTGGCCAGAAGTATCTGCCCATTTTGGAGAATATTCCAGTGTGGCAGCACACTACAGTATGATCATTAGTGGCAGAATAATTGATTCTGTTGCATCAGGCACCAGCGTCTAGAAATCTAGGTTGATCCATGCCTGATTCATCTTTATGAAGGTTAGTCTCTCAACATTTTGGGAGGAAAGGCGAGTTCTCTTAGGGGTAACTATGCCCCCCGCTGCACTGAACACCCGCTCTGATGCTACACTACTGGCCGGGCAGGAAAGCATTCCCATGACAAACTCAGTCAGTTGCGGCCACACTTCAAGTTTGCATGCCCAATAGTCCAGGGGATCTTGGATCATGCGTAACAGGGTACAGTCCAAGTATGCCACCTGCTGGTTGAGGTTCTGCTGCATATCCTGCTGCTGGGTGGTTTCTTCAGTAGGCGGCTGAAGAAAACTGCTCATCATAGACTCCAGGCTGATATTGCTCCAGCAGCTGGTGCTGCTTCCGATCCCTTGGAGGTCAGGATCAGTAGAGAGGTTCCCTGTTAAGTTCAGCAGGTGCAAACCCACTGTCCCATGTGACCAACTCCCTCAGAGGGCGCTGTTTTAGTACAACCCTCATTCTTAAAAATACATCTGATGGTGAGGATAGACTTTCACGAGGGGCATATCAGGTGCTAACTCCGAGGGTTATTGGAACATGAGGGTATCGGGACCTGGGTGTGGACCTACTGGACTGACCTCCAGGTAGTACGGCACACCCAGAGGGCACTGGGAGATCAGAGGCTGATCATACAGGAGCGAAGTCAGGGTACGAAGTCCGAGGTCAAGGCAGCCAGCAGTGAGGCAAAGTCTGTGAACGTAGTTCTATGTCAGGGGCAGGCAGCAAATAGGAAAAATGTGTTTAAACGAGAAGCAAGGTCTGGTACACAGTAAAGCAGATTCACTCTAAACACCTTCACACAATAGGGCTAGACAAGCTAGTGACCAAGTTGCTCAGATGCCTTCCTGAAGAAGGAGGCACTTTAAATACATCCTATAGACCAGCCATGGGCTGGGGAAGATAAGGGGAATATGCATGCTGGCTCACATAAGGAGGAGAGACACACCCGCACACACCCTATATGCACACAAGGAACTCTGAGCCGGAGTGCAAGCTTTGCTCAGAGCCAGGAGGGAAATCCCAGTGGCAGGAGAATAGACCACAAATACTGTAATAACCCTGCTGCCTGTGCCTGTCAGCAGCAGCAGCGGTGAGGAGTAAGGAAGCCCAGAACCTGTGCCAGCTTGTGGGGAAAGAATCGCAGGAATGGGGCACCAGGTTAACACCTAACATTTTTACTGTAAGAATTGTCAATCTGTGGAATAGATTACCTCCAGACGTGGTCACAGCAGGAACAGTGGACAGTTTTAGAAAGGGTTTAGATTAATTCTTAAAAGTAAATTACATTAATGCTTATGAAAACGTGTAAACATCTGAGTCTCACTTCCTTCTAGTATTCATGTCCCCACCTATCCCTTGGTTGAACTTGATGGACTTATGTTTTTTTTCAACCGTATTAACTATGTAACTATGTAACCTGATGGGAATTAAGTTTTTGGTGCATGTGGCACGAATTGAGCCCAAGGAAGGATCGGGGGGTTTATCCTCTCCTTCCCTTATGCTGGGGCTTGGCTAGCACCCCTCATGGTTGGGGTCCCCTGGCCTTGCCAGTTTTCTATTCAGGCTGCAGGGTCTGGTTTCAGATGCCACTTCCCTTGGATTAAAGGCTCTGGGCTCCGTATGTCTCCTCTTTCTCGGCCGGTGCTCTAGCTTTGGCTGGGACACCCTATGTCAGATCACACATTGTCATGCCTGATGTCGCTTCCCGGTGTCATCAACATCTGACATCACTGTCACGGCCTATAGTGTGTTTTGTGACACTTTCCTTCACTTGCGGTTGCCCGTGGCAACGTGTGGTGTTGTGTGCATGTGGTGGCAGTGTCTCGGCCTTGTGGCTGTTTCCCAGGACATGGCTGCCTCGCATGCCATTGCTGGCAGTAACAGGTGGAGTGTGATGTTTGTGTGTACACTTCCCATTTAAGTGGCTTTCTTCCCTTGCCTGGTGTTGGAAGGGTTAATTCCACTGGGTGTGTCTGTGTGTGGGTGTGGCTACTTGGACTATTTAGCTCCTGCTGGATGCAGTAGCTGAGGGGTACTCCAGCCATGGTGTTTGCTGGAGTCATCCTCCTGGTCTCATATACCATCTGCCCAGTGAGGGCCACCCTTGTGGTCATAAGTTATGTTTAGACATTGATCTTCTCATGTTATGCTATGTCTAGTGGTGTCTCTATGTTTATTGCAGCTTATGGTTTCTGGGTTCCTGTGTGCTTTGTGTGTGTGCTGTGTCTTTTTGTGTTTGGTATGGACATTAGCACTTCTGCACGGGTTCCAGTCTGTGTGTCTGTGGCAGGTAGGTGTTGTACTAGTTTCACTACCTGCCATTGCCATCTGCTGTATATGTTCCCCATTCCTTGCAGCTTGGCCAGTGAGACTCCTGTTCATCCGTGCCTAGGAGGAACAGGCCGTCTTACCCAGCTCCTAGTTCCAGGGCTATCCTGAGGGCTAGTAGGGACCCTAGGTTCCGGAGTATGAGCCCTCCTACCATCAGGGTTGGCTCATACAGCTAGGAGTCAGGGTCAGATTTTGGGACGCTATAGGAGGTGACCTGCTCCCTGTTTCCTGTCCTGGCCCAGCAGCTACCCTTTATTATTGTCACCGCACGGCTGAGGGTTTCCGCCACCCTCAGCCGTGACAGTCACTTCCTGTGATGTTGGCGCCTCATTGGAGGACGTTGACATTCTGACATCACGATTTCCCTTTGGCCGATTCTTCACAGCGTAAAGATACCATGGACAGGAAAATGGATTACTTCTTAAGCATATCTTGGGAAACTTCATTGGCCCTAATTAATACTAATATTGCAGCCACGTCGGTGGCCAGATCCTTATATTTATGGCTTTTCCAATTATAAATTAATCTAAAAATGAAGATATCCAGAGAAGAAATCCTAGAATCCATCCCTCTTCTGAAGATGGATACAGTATTCGTTGCAGATGCCTCTGCAGAGTCAATCAGATTTGCAGCAAGAGGAAGTTCTCTATCTAATACCACTAGATGTGTTTTGTGGCTAAAAACATAGTCTGGAGACATTCCTTCTAAAAACAAACTGTGTACCATTCCATTATCCGGATCCTACATGTTTGGACCTGTTCTGCACACCATCTTAGAAAAAGCAACTAATAAAAAAATGGCTTTCCAGAAGAGAAATAAAAAAAAAACACAGCCCTTTTGGAAGCCTGGGCCCTATTATCAGATGCAGGCAGAAAAGGGCAATAGAAAAGATGCAAGAGGAAAAGGCAAGTGTTGAGCGAACCCGAACTTTGCTAGTTCGGGTACCCAAAACTGAACACGAACTTTGCAGCAAAAGTTCAGGTTCGAGTTTGGTGTTTGGGCATTTAATAAAGCTTGTTGAAAGGCTGCAGAGCAGTCAATCAACAAGCTTTTAAGGCTACTTTCACACTTGCGTTTTGGCTTTCCGTTTGTGAGATCCATTCAGGGCTCTCACAAGTGGTCCAAAACAGATCAGTTTTGCCCTAATGCATTCTGAATGGAAAAGGATCCGCTCAGAATGCATCAGTTTGCCTCCGTTCCGTTTCCATTCTGCTTTGGAGGCGGACCCAAAAACGCTGCTGAGCCAAACGGATCCGTTCTGACACACAATGTAAGTCAATGGGGACTGTTCTGTCCTCAGATGCAAATCCAGTTGCTTTCTGTGTGTTTAACAGTTTTCACAATATTAATTTACCTATGTTGTATTTCATCTGCATTATATTTTATGGTAACAGCACCATCTACTGATAAGTTCATGAATTTCATCCAGCCTGTTTTCCTATGCATTATGGGAGCCCCAGGGCATTGTGGGTAGTTCCTGGTTCTTTGTAGTCTTGTGCTTGTATTAGAAGCAGTAGCCATCTTATGTCTGTGTGAAAAGCCACACTCTCACTGTTCTTCTGCTCATGATTTCTTATACAGCCTGTTTCTTTTTTTTTTTTGGAATATCCATTTTATTTTATTTTCTTCTCAATGCAAAACAACACATATTGTAATAGAAAAAACACCCAATACAGGATAGTCACTATAAAACAATAGCGAACTACCCTATAACATAACACAGAATCCTACACAGATTATGAATATGACTATAAATTCACAAATGGTACAAAAGATAAACCTTATAACCTCCCACCCCGTCCCCCCCAATTGGCTGTCGTCACTACAGCTCTAGTAAACACAGACATAATTACACTAGTAACTATGTCTGAACACTCACACGTGCCGCTCTCCGTTTCCTTTCCATATCCTCATAGACTTTAATTTGTTGGAGGTACAGGCTCCATTCGTTTAACGAGGGTGGGGAGACAGACCCCCAATATTTGACTAAAATAACTTTTGGCACCATCAGACCCCTCATCCAGATCTGTCTGACCCGAGCCGGGACTTTCATGTCTAAAGGATAATACCCCAACATCACTGTCAACATCCCAGGGCTATATGTCGAAGAAGACTCCTTTTGTAGAGCTACAAAGACCTGTTCCCAATACCTTTTTATTTTACTAAATTCCCAAAGTAAATGCCTGAAATCTGCCTTCACATATCCACATTTAGGACAGCCACAGTCTCTGGCTTTATTTTGGGGAAATTTCACTTGGGTTTTTGGCGTATAGTACAACCGATGCAAGATCTTAAATTGAATTAATCTGTGAGCATTAGAGATTGTGGCCTTTCTTACATTTCTATAAATACTAGTCCATTGTAATGGTGGGCAATGCAACTCTTGCTCCCATTTACTTGGGCTTTTAAATAGAGTTACAGTTGCCAGTGCCGTTCGAAGTTTACTATATAGACTAGCTATCTTAACCCTCTGATCTGTCTGGGCATAACAATAATCAAAAAATACATTCTCCCGTGGAAAAATATACCCTTTATTCCTAGAGGCCTCATAAACGTGTTTTAAACGTGAATACATAAACACATCTAATGATGTACTATCAGTGAAATTATGATCCGAAAAGGATTTAAAGTGTCCAGAAACAAAAAGGTGACACACATTAACAACAAATGAGACATAGTGGACCACTGAAAAGACCACTCCATCCTGTCAAACGCCTTTGCGGCATCTAAAGACAGGATGGAGTGGTCTATGCCACCCCCAACAGAAAGATTCAAATACACCCTATAGAGACTCATCTGTATTTGCCGGCCCGGAACAAATCCCGTCTGATTAGAATGTACCAGAGAGGCAATGACCCTTTTCAAACGATTAGCCAAATTTTTTGCAAAAATTTTGTAATCTGTCTTTAAAAGCGATATGGGTCTATATGATCCCATATCGCATCTATCTTTATCCTTTTTTAACACCAAGGTAATCACTGCCTCTCTGAATGATGGAGGCAAAGAACCAGATACACAGGATTCATTCAAGACCTGCAAAAATATTGGAAGGAGCGATTTAGCATGGTACCTATAAAGTTCAAACGGCAAACCATCAGGGCCAGGGGATGAATTATATTTCAGCAATGGAAGTATCGATCGCAACTCCTCCAAACAGATAGGCCGATCCAACATTTCCCTATCCTTTAAATCTAACTGGGGAAGCCCCAGTTGTTGTAAGTATAAAGCGAAGGGTCAGACTGATAAAGCGAAGAGTAGTATTTCACAAATTCCTCCCTAATCATCTCTGGGGACCTCACCCTATTGCCTTTTGAATTCCTAATCTCACTTATACTAGTAGCCTCTCTCTGATTAGAAACTAACCGTGCCAAAAACTTACCTGTTTTACCCGATTCACAGAAGTGATTTTGACCTTGGAAGAGAAGCTTATGTTGAGCTTTACTGTACAAAAGTATCTTAAGCTGTGAGTTGGCCTCTTTTAACTGGGTTTTATATTCCTCATTATGGTGAGTAACTAATACACCTTGTAATCTCCTAATTGTCTCTGTCAACTGTTGTTCCCTTTGATAGAGTTCAAATCTATACAGGTTAATCTTAGTAAAATATAAGCCCCTTATATGGGCCTTCAATGCATTCCACACATAATGAATATGTGTCGAGCCTACATTAAAGTCCCAGAATTCCTGTACATCCTGGTCAATTCGGCCTTGCTCCCCTATCACATCAAACCAGTGCGGGTTCAATTTAAAGGTTCTACCTGGGGCTGGAGGGTCCACCTCTCTGAACGAGATCAGGACGGGAATGATCTGAAGTTCCATGAGGTTCATACTTCATTCTCACAATTTGATGACTCAAATCACGGCTTGCAAAAGCCAGATCAATACGGGACATTGACCAGTAGGACTGGCTAAAGCAAGAGAAATTTTTCTTATTGCCATAGAGGTGGCGCCAGATATCAACCAGCGCCAGCTCCCGGCAAATAGTACTCAAAGGAGATCCAGTCCAACCCCGCCCAGAAGAGGCAGAAAAGAGATCCAACTCAGGGTCAGGAACAGCATTAAAATCTCCGGTTACTAATAATGGACATAGATTTTTTGTGGCTAGGTATTTAGATAATTGGGAAAAGACAGTTGATTTGTATGGTGGAGGAATATAGATAAACTCTAATATAATCTCCTGCCCTTTCCAAAACCCATGCAGGAAGACAAATCTCCCTTCTTTATCAATTATGTTATCTACCAGTAGAAATTCCATCCCACCGTGAATATATACACTAACCCCTCTTGCATAGGAGGAGAAATAAGCATGATTGTAACGGTCGCGTACACACACACACAGGGGGGAGGGAAGTGACCACTGTGCTCCACCGTTACCCCTGGCCCTGCCTACTTGCCTCGCGAGTCCTAATGACAGGGGACAACTGGACGGCAATCCCTAGCTTGGACTAAGTGCAGGGATGACAGACAGACAAAATACAGAACGTGAACGGACCGAGTCAATACCAGGAAAGCTACAAAGTACAAATGGAGCAAGCAGAGAATAGTCAGGAGAAGCCGGGGTCATAAATACCAGGAGAGTCGTGTAGTACCAAAGGAGTCAGCAGAGGATCGTCAGGAGGAGGCCGGGGTCAGAATACCAGAAGAGCAGCAAAGTACACAAGGAGCAGGCAGAGGATCGTCAGGAATTCAGCAGGAGGTAAGTACGCCAGGAAAGACAAAACCACAGGTGGAACCTAAATTAACAGCGAACCTGTGGCCAGCAGGCTGCCTGTAGTTATAGTGGGGAGTGAGGGTGATGTGACGTGGCCAGCGTCACATGCCCGACAGACCAACCAGTCGAGCACCGAGTGATCAGCTCGGCGCTCAAGGCAGACTTAGGAGCAGGGAGCCACCCAGCTAGTAAAGCCACCCTGGGAACGAGGTCAAACACAGATCCTCGCTCCCGAAGCTAAGCAGCAGGTCTGCGTCTAATGGGGGACCGAGTGCACCTTCGGAACCCCGTTACAGTGCCCCCCCCCTTTTACGAGGGGCCACCGGACCCAAGACTTCAGGCGATGGCCTTTCAGGGTGTTCTAAATGAAATTTTCGAACAAGTCTAGGAGCATGAACCTCCCTGGCAGGTACCCAAGATCTCGCTTCAGGTCCATACCCCTTCCAGTGAATCAGGTACTGCAAGGAATTATGCACCATCCTGACATCCACTATTTTAGACACCACATACTCGACAGCATCATTAACAAGAACCGGCGGAGGCGAGGCTTTCGATGGTACTACCGGTTCAAAATATTTTTTAAGTAGAGATTTATGGAACACATTATGAATGTGGAATGACTCGGGCAGCTCCAACCTAAATGATACCGGGTTAATCACCTCCGTGATCTTATATGGTCCAATAAAACGAGGAGCAAACTTTTTAGAATCTACCTTAAGAGAGAGATTCTTGGAGGACAACCATACCTTATCCCCAACCTGAAAATTCACCCCCCTTGAACGTCTCCTATCGGCCTTGAGTTTCTGAGAACTTTGAGCCTTTTCTAAGTTCGATTGAACCCAGGCCCAAACTGTGCACAGTTCAGAGGAGAGCCTATCCGCCTCAGGGTTAGAGGAGGAGACGGAAGACCCAGAATGGAAACGGGGATGGAAACCATGGTTACAAAAGAAAGGTGAAACCCCAGCAGAAGAATTGACACGGTTATTCAAAGCAAATTCAGCCAATGGAAGAAATTTCACCCATAATTGCTGGTCATCAGCAACATACAACCTCAAGAATTGTTCCACAGACTGATTAAGGCGTTCAGTCTGCCCATTACTCTCAGGGTGGTAGGCAGAGGAAAAAGACAATGAAATTTTACACTTTTGACAGAAGGCCCTCCAGAATTTGGACACAAACTGCACACCCCTGTCAGAAACAATATTTTCCGATATACCATGCAATCGAACAATTTCTTTCAAAAAAATAGACGCCAGAGTTTTGGCATTCGGGAGTTTAGACAGGGGAATGAAATGGACCATCTTGCTAAACCTATCGACCACTACCCAAACTACAGTCTTACCCTCCTCCGGCGGTAGGTCAGTTATAAAGTCCATCGATATATGGGACCAGGGTCTACTGGGAATGGGTAGGCGTTGTAGGTTACCAGCAGGGCGAATCCTAGGTGTCTTGATCCTGGCACAAACCTCACAGGCTGACACGTAGGACTTGACATCCCTAGTTAGAGTGGGCCACCAATAAGAGCTAGAAACCAGATCCTTAGTGCCCTCAACACCCGGATGTCCACAAAAGGCAGAATCGTTACACTCACCCAACAGCTGGAGACGAAATTGTACGGGAACAAACAACTTATCTGTTGGGGTGGATACCGGTGCCAGATGTTGTTCCGACCTAATGCGAGCCGAGATATCCTGGGTAAGAGCTGCTAAGAAGATTTTTGCTGGTAGGATGGATTCAGGTGGTAGCTCAGTAGGTTGAAAAGCATGGAAGCTCCGAGATAATGCGTCCGCCTTCACATTTTTACTTCCCGGCCTGAACGTGATGGAAAAATCAAAACGAGTAAAAAACAGAGCCCATCTGGCTTGACGGGGATTCAACCTCTTAGCAGACTCGAGGTTTTTATGGTCAGTGACAACAGTTACACAATGCCTTGCCCCCTCCAGAAAATGCCTCCACTCCTCAAATGCCCATTTAATGGCCAGAAGCTCCCTATTCCCTATGTCTTAGTTTCTCTCCGTGGGAGAGAATTTCCTGGAGAAGAAGGCACATGGTCTCAAATTAGTGAGGCTGGCAGGACCTTGTGAAAGGACTGCTCCTGCGCCGTCCTCGGACACATACACCTCCACAATAAAAGGTTTCTCCTGATCAGGCAGGATCAGAATGGGAGCGCTACTGAATGCCTTTTTTAATTTTTCAAATGAAGAAATGGCCTCAGTAGACCAATTCTCCAAATCCGCGCCTTTCTTAGTAAGGTCGGTCAACGGTTTAGCAATTACGGAAAAATTCATAATAAATTTACGATAGTAATTGGCGAAACCTAAGAACCGTTGTAAGGCCTTTAAGGATGAAGGTCTTACCCATTCCTTAATTGCTAGTACCTTACCAGGATCCATCTTGAAGGCGTGAGGAGTCAGAACATGCCCTAGAAACAGAATCTCCTGCACACCAAAGACACATTTCTCTTGTTTAGCGGATAGCTGATTCTCCCTCAACACCTCTAATACTTGTCTAACATGAGACACATGGGATTCGAAGTCAGGAGAGAATATCAAAATGTCGTCAAGATAGACAATAACAAATTTACCTAAGAATTCCCTAAGAATGTCATTCATGAAGTTTTGGAACACAGCTGGGGCATTGCTGAGTCCAAAAGGCATCACCTGATATTCAAAGTGTCCTACCGGAGTATTGAACGCCGTCTTCCATTCGTCTCCCTCCTTGATTCGGATTAGATTGTATGCCCCTTTCAGGTCAATTTTGGAAAACCAGGTTGCCCCCAGGACCTGGTTAAATAAATCCGGAATCAATGGGAGGGAGTATCTATTCTGGACAGTGATTTTATTTAATCTCCGGTAATCGATACATGGCCTAAGACCACCATCTTTTTTCTTAACGAAGAAAACCCCCGCCCCCATAGGAGAGACAGAAGGTCTAATATGCCCTTTACCAAGGCTCTCCTTAATATAATCTTCCATGGCCTTGCGTTCGGGCATAGAAAGATTATAAATTCGTCCTTTAGGAAACTTGGCCCCCTCTACTAGCTCTATGGTACAATCATAAGGTCTATGGGGGGGTAGAACCTCCGGGGTTGGTGATGAGAATACATCAGAATATTATCTAACAACAGAGGGTAAAGTATCAGACTTTACTGAGACCCCAGCCTGTACCACGGACAGGCACGAGTCACACTTAGGCCCCCATCTCACCAACTCCCCATTGGACCAATCTATAGTGGGGTTATGTAGTCGGAGCCAAGGCAACCCTAGTACCACCTCAGCAGGTAGGTTCTCAAGGACTAGAAGCGAACATCTCTCTGAGTGGCACACACCCACGGTTAGAGAAATCTCCGAGGTACATAAGCTCAACGTACCACCAATAAGAGGAGTAGCATCAATAGCCATGACATGGATAAGAGTTGGTAAGGCAAACATAGGAATACCCAATCTAACAGCATACTCAGAGTCAATAAAGCTAGCCGCTGAGCCAGAATCAATAAAGGCCTTACCCGGCCATTTATCTACTCCCAGAGAAATCGTAATGGGTACCGAAAGCTTACATTTAGAAAATTCAGGGTGTACCTGGTCTTTAGGTTGCCTTGCCTTAGGAGACTTGACAGAGAGGACCTTCTTAGGACACTGTTTGATCCAATGGTCAGAATCTCCACAGTAAAAGCATTCTCCACGTCTGCGGCGAAGATTCCCTCGGGTCATGACAACCTGCATGGGTACCTCGGTGGAGACCTCAGCATTGTCTCTGGGATAGGCCTCTGGCTGGACCACCATCTGGGAAGAGAACTGTTGTTCCTGTCGTCTCTCTCTAACCCGTCGGTCAAGTCGGACAACAAGGGTCATCATCTCCTCTAAGGTCTCTGGAAGTTGATAACTGACCAGTAGATCCTTTAATTTATCAGACAGACCTGACCTGAACTGACTCTTCAGGGCTGGTTCGTTCCATCCTGAGGGGACACACCACCTTCTGAATTGGGTGCAATAATCCTCCGCTGGTAAATTGCCCTGAACCAGTGCCTTTAGAGCCGTCTCGGCTACTAGAGCCCTGTCTGGTTCATCATAGAGGGTACCTAGGGCCTGAAAGAACCCCTCCACAGAATATAAACAACTAGCGCCAGCAGGTAAAGAGAACGCCCAGTCCTGGGGATCACCCTGTAATCGGGAAATGATAATGCCCACGCGTTGACTCTCGGTGCCAGAGGACACGGGGCGCAAACGGAAGTAAAGTTTGCAACTCTCCTTAAAAGAGAGAAACTTCTTCCGGTCTCCAGAAAAGGTTTCTGGGAGCTTAATCTGGGGCTCAAAATGCGGACTGGAGGCCTGAGGAGTGGAAGAGCCTTGCCCTAACTCAAAAGAGCTGAGTTTTTCCCCTAACTCCTGCACCATCTGCGTCAGATTAGAGACATAGTCAGTCAGGGTCACCAGAGGATTCATAATACAGTGGTTATTGGGCCTGTTAATCTGTAACGGTCGCGTACACACACACACAGGGGGGAGGGAAGTGACCACTGCGCTCCACCCTTACCCCTGGCCCTGCCTACTTGCCTCGCGAGTCCTAATGACAGGGGACAACTGGACGGCAATCCCTAACTTGGAGTAAGTGCAGGGATGACAGACAGACAAACAACAGGACGTGAACGGACCGAGTCAATACCAGGAAAGCTGCAAAGTACAAATGGAGCAAGCAGTGAATTGTCAGGAGAAGCCGGGGTCATAAATACGAGGAGAGCAGAGAAGTACAAGAGGAGTCCTAAGAGAGTAGTCAGGTGGGAGCCGAGGTCACAATACCAGGACGTATGCGCAGTACAGGAGGATCAGGCAAAAGGATGGTCAAGGAACAGGATCAGGTAAGTATTCAGCAGTCCAACAAATAGCCAGGAACCTAGAAATTAACAGGCAACCTGTAGCCAGCAGTCTGCCTGTATTTATAGTGGGGAGTGAGGGTCATGTGACGTGGCCAGCGTCACATGACCGACAGACCAACCAGTCGAGCACCGAGTGATCAGCTCGGCGCTCAAGGCAGACTTAGGAGCAAGGAGCCACCCAGCTAGTAAAGCCGCCCTGGGAATGAGGTCAAACACAGAACCTCATTCCAAAAGCTAAGCAACAGTTCTGCGGGCAATGGGGGACCGAGTGCACCTTCGGAACCCCGTGACACAGGGCCAGGGATCGAGGGTGGCTAGGTGGGAATTTACGCTTTCTCTCAAATGTTTGTGAGATGGAGAGCTGAACGCTGCCGTGTGACATGGTTGAGATGCTTGGTGACGCAGGTGGTGGTGTTGGTGGTACATCCCATTTTTGCTGGGCGGCAGGTGCCAACGTTCCTCCAGAGGCAGAGGAAGAGGCCGAGGCGGCGGCAGCAGCAGCAGAAGAGGCCGAGGCGGCGGCAGCAGCAGCAGAAGAGGCCGAGGCGGCGGCAGCAGAAGAGGCAGCAGGGGGAGCCTGAGTGACTTCCTTGTTTTTAAGGTGTTTACTCCACTGCAGTTCATGCTTTGCATGCAGGTGCCTGGTCATGCAGGTTGTGCTAAGGTTCAGAACGTTAATGCCTCGCTTCAGGCTCTGATGGAACAGCGTGCAAACCACTCGGGTCTTGTCGTCAGCACATTGTTTGAAGAAGTGCCATGCCAGGGAACTCCTTGAAGCTGCCTTTGGGGTGCTCGGTCCCAGATGGCGGCGGTCAGTAGCAGGCAGAGTCTCTTGGCGGCGGGTGTTCTGATTTTGCCCACTGCTCCCTCTTTTGCTACGCTGTTGGCTCGGTCTCACCACTGCCTCTTCCTCCGAACTGTGAAAGTCAGTGGCACGACCTTCATTCCATGTGGGGTCTAGGACCTCATCGTCCCCTGCATCGTCTTCCACCCAGTCTTGACCCCTGACCTCCTGTTCAGTCTGCACACTGCAGAAAGACGCAGCAGTTGGCACCTGTGTTTCGTCATCATAAGAGACGTGCTGAGGTGGTATTCCCATGTCCTCATCATCAGGAAACATAAGTGGTTGTGCGTTAGTGCATTCTATCTCTTCCACCCCTGGTGAAGAGCTAGGTGGATGCCCTTGGGAAACCCTGGCAGCAGAGTCTTCAAACAGCATAAGAGACTGCTGCATAACTTGAGGCTCAGACAGTTTCCCTGATATGCATGGGGGTGATGCGACAGACTGATGGGCTTGGTTTTCATGCGCCATCTGTGCGCTTTCTGCAGAAGACTGGGTGGGAGATAATGTGAACGTGCTGGATGCACTGTCGGCCACCCAATTGACTAATGCCTGTACCTGCTCAGGCCTTACCATCCTTAGAACAGCATTGGGCCCCACCAAATATGGCTGTAAATTCTGTCGGCTACTGGGACCTGAGGTAGTTGGTACACTAGGACGTGTGGCTGTGGCAGAACGGCCACGTCCTCTCCCAGCACCACCAGAGGGTCCACTAACACCACCACGACCATGTCCACGTCCACGTCCGCGTCCCTTATTAGATGTTTTCCTCATTGTTCCCGTTCACCACAATTTTGAGAATGGCAAATTTGGGAATAGTTTTTCAACCCAGAAAAAAAATAGGGCTTTTACGGTCGCTACAAATAACTTGACCAGCTAAAACAGTACAGATTTGCTTGAATAGAAATGTGAGACCTGTTTTTTTTGCACTGTGTGACAGGTTAAGGTTTAATCTCAGAATCAGACTTCTATCTGCACGGTAGCGTGTGTCTTAGGTTTTCCTGAATGACACTATCAGTACCTTCAATGTAAGATATCCTTTTTGGGATAGATTTCAAGTAGGCCTCAAATACCAGAAACTAGTTATTTTGAGAATGGCAAATTTGGGAATAGTTTTTCAACCCAGAAAAAAAATAGGGCTTTTACGGTCGCTACAAATAACTTGACCAGATTAAACAGTACAGATTTGCTTGAATAGAAATGTGAGACCTTTTTTTTTTTGCACTGTGTGACAGGTTAAGGTTTAATCTCAGAATCAGACTTCTATCTGCACGGTAGCGTGTGTCTTAGGTTTTTCTGAATGACACTATCAGTACCTTCAATGTAAGATATTCTTTTTGGGATAGATTTCAAGTAGGCCTCAAATACCAGAAACTAGTTATTTGGAGAATGGCAAATTTGGGAATAGTTTTTCAACCCAGAAAAAAAAAAGGGCTTTTACGGTCGCTACAAATAACTTGACCAGCTAAAACAGTACAGATTTGCTTGAATAGAAATGTGAGACCTGTTTTTTTTTGCACTGTGTGACAGGTTAAGGTTTACTCTCAGAATCAGACTTATATCTGCACGGTAGCGTGTGTCTTAGGTTTTTCTGAATGACACTATCAGTACCTTCAATGTAAGATATTCTTTTTGGGATAGATTTCAAGTAGGCCTCAAATACCAGAAATTAGTTATTTGGAGAATGGCAAATTTGGGAATAGTTTTTCAACCCAGAAAAAAAAAAGGGCTTTTACGGTCGCTACAAATAACTTGACCAGCTAAAACAGTACAGATTTGCTTGAATAGAAATGTGAGACCAGTTTTTTTTTGCACTGTGTGACAGGTTAAGGTTTAATCTCAGAATCAGACTTTTATCTGCACGGTAGCGTGTGTCTTAGGTTTTTCTGAATGACACTATCAATACCTTAAATGTAAGATATCCTTTTTGGGATAGATTTCAAGTAGGCCTCAATACCAGAAACTAGTTATTTGGAGAATGGCAAATTTGGGATTAGTTTTTCAACCCAGAAAAAAAAAAGGGCTTTTACGGTCGCTACAAATAACTTGACCAGCTAAAACAGTACAGATTTGCTTGAATAGAAATCTGAGACCTGTTTTTTTTTGCACTGTGTGACAGGTTAAGGTTTAATCTCAGAATCAGACTTCTATCTGCACGGTAGCGTGTGTTTTAGGTTTTTCTGAATGACACTATCAATACCTTCAATGTAAGATATCCTTTTTGGGATAGATTTCAAGTAGGCCTCAAATACCAGAAACTAGTTATTTGGAGAATGGCAAATTTGGGATTAGTTTTTCAACCCAGAAAAAAAAAAGGGCTTTTACGGTCGCTACAAATAACTTGACCAGCTAAAACAGTACAGATTTGCTTGAATAGAAATGTGAGACCTGTTTTTTTTTGCACTGTGTGACAGGTTAAGGTTTAATCTCAGAATCAGACTTCTATCTGCACGGTAGCGTGTGTCTTAGGTTTTTCTGAATGACACTATCAGTACCTTCAATGTAAGATATCCTTTTTGGGATAGATTTCAAGTAGGCCTCAAATACCAGAAACTAGTTATTTTGAGAATGGCAAATTTGGGAATAGTTTTTCAACCCAGAAAAAAAAGTGTGCTTTTACGGTCACTACAAATAACTTGACCAGCTAAAACAGTACAGATTTGCTTGAATAGAAATGTCAGGTCTATTTTTTAGGCGCTGGGTGACAGGCTCAACTTGCCCCTGATGTAATATATGGCCAAAAAATAACCACACTGTTGATGGTTAAATGCACTTGGGTGACACAGGCTCAGTCTGCACCAGATGTAGTATATGGCCAAAAAATAATCAGACTGTTGATGGTTAAATGCACTTGGGTGACACAGGCTCAGCCTGCAGCTGATGTAGTATATGGCCAAAAAATAACCAGACTGTTGATGGTTAAATGCACTTCGGTGACACAGGCTCAGCCTGCAGCTGATGTAGGATATAGCACAAAATAACCACACTATCGATGGTTAAATACACTTGGTGATAGCTTGTGCTGGCGCACCACAAGTCACAAAATGGCCGCCGATCACCCCAGAAAAAAAGTGATCTAAAAACGCTCTGGGCAGCCTCAAAAAAGTGAGCAAGTCAATAATAGCACTTCAATGATCCACAGCTGCAGATCGATCACAGAATGAAGTCTTTTGGAGGAGTTAATCTGCCTAATCTCGCCCTAACGTCGCAGCTGCAACCTCTCCCTACACTGATCATAGCAGAGTGACGTGCGGCTCTACGTGACTCCAGCTTAAATAGAGGCTGGGTCACATGCTGCACTGGCCAATCACAGCCATGCCAATAGTAGGCATGGCTGTGATGGCCTCTCGGGCCAAGTAGTATGACGCTTGTTGATTGGCTGCTTTGCAGCCTTTCAAAAAGCGCCAAGAAAGCGCCGAATACCGAACCCGAACACTGACTTTTATGAAAATGTTCGGGTCCGTGTCACAGACACCCCAAAATTCGGTACGAACCCGAACTATACAGTTCGGGTTCGCTCATCCCTAGTCAGAACATGCCCTAGAAAGAGAATCTCCTGTACACCAAAGACACATTTCTCTTGCTTAGCGGATAGCTGATTCTCCCTCAACACCTCTAATACTTGTTTAACATGAGACACATGGGATTCGAAGTCAGGAGAGAATATGAAAATGTCGTCAACATAGACAATAACAAATTTACCTAAGAACTCCCTAAAAATGTCATTCATGAAGTTTTGGAACACAGCTGGGGCATTGCTGAGTCCAAAAGGCATCACCTGATATTCAAAGTGTCCTACCGAAGTATTGAACGCCGTCTTCCATTCGTCTCCCTCCTTGATTCGGATTAGATTGTATGCCCCTTTCAGGTAAATTTTGGAAAACCAGGTTGCCCCCAGAACCTGGTTAAATAACTCCGGAATCAATGGGAGGGAGTATCTATTCTGGACAGTGATTTTATTTAATCTCCGGTAATCGATACATGGCCTAAGACCACCATCTTTTTTCTTAACAAAGAAAAACCCCGCCCCCATTGGAGAGACAGAAGGTCTAATATGCCCTTTACCAAGGCTCTCCTTAATATAATCTTCCATGGCCTTGCGTTCGGGCTTAGAAAGATTATAAATTCGCCCCTTAGGAAACTTGGCCCCCTCTACTAGCTCTATGGTACAATCATAAGGTCTATGGGGGGGTATAACCTCCGGGGTTGGTGATGAGAATACATCAGAATATTCCCTAACAACAGTGGGTAAGGTATCAGACTTTACTGAGACCCCAGCCTGTACCACGGACAAGCACGAGTCACACTTAGGCCCCCATCTCACCAACTCCCCACTGGACCAATCTATAGTGGGGTTATGTAGTCGGAGCCAAGGCAATCCTAGTACCACCTCAGCAGGTAGGTTCTCCAGGACTAAAAGGGAACATCTCTCTGAGTGGCACACACCCACGGTTAGAGAAATCTTCGAGGTACATGAGCTCACCGTACCACCAATAAGAGGAGTAGCATCAATAGCCATGACACGGATAGGAGTTGGTAAGGCAAACATAGGAATACCCAATCTTACAGCATACTCAGAGCCAATAAAGCTAGCTGCTGAGCCAGAATCAATAAAGGCCTTACCCGGCCATTTATCTACTCCCAGAGAAATCGTAATGGGTACCGAAAGCTTACATTTAGAAAATTCAGGGTGTACCTGGTCTTTAGGTTGCCTTGCCTTAGGAGACTTGACAGAGAGGACCTTCTTAGGACACTGGTTAATCCAATGGTCAGGATCTCCACAGTAAAAGCATTCTCCACGTCTGCGGCGAAGATTCCCTCGGGTCATGCCAACCTGCATGGGTTCCTCGGTGGAGACCTCAGCATTGTCTCTGGGATAGGCCTCTGGCTGGACCACCATCTGGGAAGAGAACTGTTGTTCCTGTCGTCTCTCTCTAACCCGTCGGTCAAGTCGGACAACAAGGGTCATCATCTCCTCTAAGGTCTCTGGAAGTTGATAACTGACCAGAAGATCCTTTAAATTATCAGACAGACCTGACCTAAACTGACTCTTCAGGGCTGGTTCGTTCCATCTTGAGGGGACACACCACCTTCTGAATTGGGTGCAATAATCCACCGCAGGTAGATTGCCCTGAACCAGTGCCTTTAGAGCCATCTCGGCTACTAGAGCCCTGTCTGGTTCATCATAGAGGGTACCTAGGGCCTGAAAGAACCCCTCCACAGAAGATAAACAACTGGCGCCAGCAAGTAAAGAGAACGCCCAGTCCTGGGGATCACCCTGTAGTCGGGAAATTATAATGCCCACGCGTTGACTCTCGGGGCCAGAGGACACGGGGCGCAAACGGAAGTTAAGTTTGCAATTCTCCTTAAAAGAGAGAAACTTCTTCCGGTCTCCAGAAAAGGGTTTTGGGAGCTTAATCTGGGGCTCAAAATGTGGACTGGAGGCCTGAGGAGTGAAAGAACCTAACTCAAAAGAACTGAGTTTTTCCCCTAACTCCTGCACCATCTGCGTCAGATTAGAGACATGGTCAGTCAGGGTCACCAGAGGATTCATTATACAGTGGTTATTGGGCCTGTTAATCTGTAACGGTCGCGTACACACACACACAGGGGGGAGGGAAGTGACCACTGCGCTCCACCCTTACCCCTGGCCCTGCCTACTTGCCTCGCAAGTCCTAATGACAGGGGACAACTGGACGGCAATCCCTAGCTTGGACTAAGTGCAGGGATGACAGACAGACAAACAACAGAACGTGAACGGACCGAGTCAATACCAGGAAAGCTACAAAGTACAAATGGAGCAAGCAGAGAATAGTCAGGAGAAGCCGGGGTCATAAATACCAGGAGAGTCGTGTAGTACCAAAGGAGTCAGCAGAGGATCGTCAGGAGGAGGCCGGGGTCAGAATACCAGGAGAGCAGCAAAGTACACAAGGAGCAGGCAGAGGATCGTCAGGAAATCAGCAGGAGGTAAGTACGCCAGGAAAGACAAAACCACAGGTGGAACCTAAATTAACAGTCAACCTGTGGCCAGCAGGCTGCCTGTATTTATAGTGGGGAGTGAGGGTCATGTGACGTGGCCAGCGTCACATGACCGACAGACCAACCAGTCGAGCACCGAGTGATCAGCTCGGCGCTCAAGGCAGACTTAGGAGCAGGGAGCCACCCAGCTAGTAAAGCCGCCCTGGGAACGAGGTCAAACACAGATCCTCGCTCCCGAAGCTAAGCAGCAGGTCTGCGGCTAATGGGGGACCGAGTGCACCTTCGGAACCCCGTTACAATGATATTCAAAAGAAGCCCATTTTCTTTTCAATGTATAGAGCCTATCTACTGTTACGTGGGTTTCTAATAATACCACAATTGCTGGCAAATGACGGGCCACAAGATCAAACACCACTGTCCTCTTCACTCTGTCTCCCAACCCTCTCACATTCCAGAATAGAATATTACGTAGCATAAGCAGTGTCTAAATGACATTCCCGGTCCCCCATCTAGGAGAGAGAGAGGTAGACCTAGAAAGCAAGTGACGACAGCCAATCCCACACTTATACCCGCCCCCCCCCCCCAAAAAAACTCCATGGTTAATAAGGAATATCACATTACTCATCAACCTCTTCAAATCCACCAAACCTCCCCCCCCGGCCACTTCCCCCTTAACCTCCCTCCTTCCCACATCCCACGTCTAAGTACCCAGTCCCGATCTTTTGAGCAAACTAGTTTCGCCAAAATTGACCTAGGGGGGGCCCCTGGAGGAAGTTTTTTAGAGGGGATTCTGTGGGCCCTTTCCCCACAAAAGGTAGCTGCATCGTGATCTGGCCCTAGATTTTCAACCAGCCATTTTTGGATAAAGTTAGCAGGATTATCCTGTTCTGCCCCTTCTGGGAAACCTACCAGTCGCAGGTTGTATCTACGAGACCTATCCTCCAGATCTATCACTTTCCTTCTGAGCCAAGAACGATCTTCATCTACCTCTTCTAGTCTCTTTTTTAATAGACTGTTCTCTAACGTAGCAGAGTTAACTGCAGATTCCAGTTCCTTCACCTTCAGTCTCAATTTTGTCATCTCATCTCTGATTATAGTGACATCTCCTTGTACTACCGAGAGGGAAAAGGCCAACTCTGTCACGGAGGTGCGAGTAGAATTTACTACTCCCAGTATATCCGAAAGTTTTTTATTAATACTCTCAAAAACTTCACTCTGGGGCATGGTAGATTTTAAAGTACCCAACTCTGAACGGTCTGTATTGACCACTCCCTGCTCAACCTCTGGGGCAGATCTTTGCTCACTTCCCCTGGTTTTAGGTGGTGGTGACTTCAAAAATGTATCTTATGTCTGTGTGAGAAGCCACAGTCTCACTATTCTTCTGCTCATGATTTCTTATACAGCCTGTTTCAAGCATAGTCGGTAAGGGCACTATCTATGTGACATCTATTGTAGTTTATATATGTTACTTGTATGTGGTAGCTCATTATTATTGTATTACCTCATGTACTGTATGTATAGCAGATTTTCTGTATTCATGCCATGTACTATGAATATTAATGTTCTGAAATACTACTGTTTTATTCTGTAATTTCACCTTTCCTGTCAATCTACTAGCAATAAAAAGGTTAAAGCTGAACAGTCTCTTTTTCTCAGAAGACAGAGGGTTTAACTACATGTCAGATTACACACCGTGCTAACGTGTATAAGGACAGTATAGTGAAACGACTGCTTAGAACAAGCTCAGTGAAACAACTTCTGAAGACAAGCTCAGAAGATCAGACTAGACAGAGCCCGCTATTATCCACGCAAAGCCTGCCTACGGATATCGCAGCAGTCTCCTAACAGTCACAACATGTCTAATAGTCGAGCATCTTCAGTCAAGACAAGGTCTCAGATAAGTGACTCTAACAGGACATTGATCAGAGAAGCTGCCTCCATTGCCTGCGCAGAAGCAGAAGCTGCAAAGGCAAAATCCAGCTTCACAGAACAAGAGATGCAGATAATGCTTGAGAAAGCGCAACTTGAAGCAACTCTAGTAAAACTCGCTGCTGATAAAGAGACAGCAGAATTGCAGATAAAGCTGGAGAAAGCGCAACTTAAAGCGACTCTAGCAAAACTCGCCATTGATAAAGAGACAGCAGCTGCCATAGCAGAAGCAGAATTTCTAGATGCCACGGAACTTCAGGAAACCAAGAGTCATCCAAGATCCAGAACAACCTACCTTATAATACATCTATCAACATTCCCAGTGGCGTAACTACCGGGGAAGCAGCTGCTTCGGGGCCCGGCGTCCCGGCAGCGTGTGAGTGTGACAGTTTATTTTCAAGTTCGTTAAATATCAGGGACCCTTCACAGCAGCTGACCAGGCCCCCTCGCTAATGTGATCTAATCTTACTGTCTTCTGATGTGTCTGGGATTCGAACCCACAACCTCCAATGTCTGAATGTATCAGAGGCAAAAAAACTATCAGTCTCCTTGCAGCAAATTAGAGAATACACATCAGAGTTAAACCGGCTACAACAACTTCTCTCCAGAACAGAGAATCAGAAATACGCCCCTGCTAAAAGAGATGCATTACACAGACCAGATTAAACCAGAGACTTCCAACAGGTATGGCCGCGCACCACACATTCACTCTGACAACACATCACCAGCGCCAGTCAAGCCACAATGGACTTTGCCAGGTTCCTTGTTCGACGTGAACTGGTCACCAGTAAATTTCAGCAACCGTGCTGAGAACTATAGAGCTTGGCGAGCTTCCTTCCAAAATGCCACCAGAGACATACGGTAGGTCTGTCATGTAGTGAGGAATTGGATCTCCTGATAAAATGGCTGGGAAGTGAGTCTGCCGAACACGCTAAAAGGATTAGAGACATCAATGTAAATTATCCAGACGTTGGTCTAAAAAGGGTCTGGGATAGACTTGATGAGGTTTATGGTGCAGCAGAGGTCATAGAAAGCGCCTTATTTAAGAGAATTGAGGACTTTCCTAAAATAGCGAACAAAGGCTATTCAAAGCTTAGAGAGTTAAGTGACTTATTAATGGATTTGAGTGTAGCAAAGGCAGAAGGAGATCTGGTGGGATTGACATTCCTTGACACTGCGAGAGGTGTGAATCCCATAGTTCAGAAGCTCCCATACAACCTGCAAGAGAAGTGGGTCAAATATGTTTCTCGGTATAAACAGACTTACAATGTACCATTTCCTCCATTTAATGTGTTTGTAGATTTTGTCTCTGAACAAGCAAAAATCTGAAATGATCATAGCTTTTATTTTATGATGTCATGTGCCACCACCTCAGTCAGTAAACCTCATAGGGCAATGGTGGAGGTCCACAAAATTAACATTTCTTCCACAGGTTTAGTCCATAAAGAGTTCAGCTCCTATCAAGGAGGAGACAAACCCAAGGACCCGAGCCTCATTCCCTATTTAAGTGCAGAACCTTCAGGGAAAAGTCGTTGGAAGACCGCCAGACCTTCCTCAAGGAGAACAACATCTGTTTTAAATGCTGCTCTTCAACTTAGCACTTCGCCAGGGACTGTGAGGTTAGTACAAAGTTTGCCGAATGTAACAACACAGATCATAACACAGCTCTACACCCTGGGCCACCATTGTGGGCTTCACCCAAAACCCAAGAGCATAGCCGGGAGCTGAAGGACACAAATAATGACACTCTGGCAATTACTTCTAAATGTACAGAGGTCTGCAGAGGCCTCATAGGAGGCAGGTCCTGCTCTAAAATCTCCCTAGTGAGAGTTTACCCAGCAGACGACCGAGGCAAAGCCATCAAAGTGTATGCAATTCTAGACGATCAAAGTAACAAGTCATTAGCGAAGTCTGCCTTCTTTGATAGCTTCGACATCAGAGGACCTGGTGCCCCCTACTCTCTAAAAACTTGTGCTGGTACTGTGGAAACAGCCGGAAGGAGGGCAAGCGGCTACATAGTTGAGTCCAACGATGGTCAAGTGCGTCTGCCTTTACCAACTGTACTGGAATGTAACCAGATTCCTGACAATAGGTCTGAGATACCCACGCCAGAAGTAGCAGTGCACCAGCCTCACCTGAAACGTACAGTCCTGATCAAAAGTTTAAGACCACTTGAAAAATGGCAAAAAATCATATTTAGCATGGCTGGATCTTAACAAGGTTCCAAGTAGAGCTTCAACATGCAACAAGAAGAAATGGGAGTGAGACAAAACATTTTTTGAGCATTCAATTTAATGAAAACAACAAATAAACTGAAACAGGCTGTTTTTCAGCTGATCAAAAGTTTAGTACCACACCTCCAAAAAAAAAAATAAACCCCCCAAAACAGAATCCAACTTCCAAACATGAACTCAGTAATGAGTAGCTCTGCCGTTATTGTTTATCACTTCAAAAATTCGTTTCGGCATGCTTGCTGCAAGCTTTTCCATGAGGTGAGTGGGAACATTTCTCCAAGTGGTGAAGACGGCCGCACGAAGGCCATCTACTGTCTGGAACTGTTGTCCATTTTTGTAAACTTCCCTTGCCATCCATCCCCAAAGGTTCTCAATTGGATTTAGATTAGGGGAACACGCAGGATGGGCCAAAAGAGTGATGTTATTCTCCTGGAAGAAGTCCCTTGTCCTGCGGGCATTGTGTACTGTAGCGTTGTCCTGTTGAAAAACCCAGTCGTTACCACACAGATGAGGGCCCTCAGTCATGAGGAATGCTCTCTGCAACATGTCGACATAGCCAGCGGCCGTTTGACGCCCCTGCACTTCCTGAATCTCCATTGTTCCACTGAAGGAAAAAGCCCCCCAGACCATTATGGCGCTCCCCTCCACTTTGGCGCGTAGAAAACATCTCAGGTGGGATCTGCTTATCATGCCAGTAACGTTGGAAACCATCAGGACCATCAAGGTTAAATTTCAGAGAACAAAACTTTCTTCCACCTTTGAATGTCCCATGTTTGGTGCTCTCTTGCAAAGTCCAAACGAGCAGTTCTGTGGCGTTTAAGGAGACGAGGTCTTTGAAGACGTTTTTTGTTTTTGAAGTCCTTCAGTCTCACATGCCGTCCATGATGGTTATGGGGCTGCAGTCAGAACCAGTAAGGGCATTAATTTGGGTCGAGGATCATCCAGTGTCTTGACGGACAGCCAATTGGATCCTCCGGTTCAGTGCTGATGACATTTTTTTGGGTCTTCCACTTGACTTTTTTGTTCCATAACCCTCAGGATCATTTAAGAAATTCCAAATTACTGTCTTACTGCGTCCCACCTCAGCAGCGATGGCGCGCTGTGAAAGACCCTACTTATGCAGTTCAACAACCCGACCACGTTCAAAAAGGGAGAGTTTTTTTGCCTTTGCCATCACAACGTGTGACTACCTGACAGAAAATGACAATGAATACACATCTTTGCACAGTTTTGGCCTTTTAAAGGCATGTGGTCCTAAAATTTGGATCAGCTGAAAAACAGCTGAAACAGTTTCAGTTTAATCGTTATTTTCAATTAATTGAATGCTCAAAAAATGTTTTGTCTCACTCTCATTTCTTCTTGTTGCATGTTGAAGCTCTACTTGGAACCTTGTTAAGATCCAACAATGTAAAATATGATTTTTTGCTATTTTTCAAGTGGTCTTAAACTTTTGATCAGGACTGTATAAGACACCTGATCCCGAACCTTGATCCTGAAGCTCAGATAGTCTTACTTCTCGGGAGAGATATCCTACAGGTCCACAAGGTTAGACAGCAGATCAATGGACCTCACAACGCCCCATACGCCCAGAGACTTGACCTAGGATGGGTCATTGTAGGAGAAGTCTCTTTGGGAGGTGTACACAAACCAAGAACTTTCAACAGCATGCTTACCAGTACACTTGAGAATGGACGCCCATCTCTTCTCCAACCATGCAAAAATCACTTCTTCATCAAGGAACTGCCTCAAACCACTTCATCACCAGGTACCTTTGCAGGTCCCACCTACAATGACTTAATCTGGGATGGTAATCAAGACCACCTGTGATCCACAGTCTTCTGTATTACTAAAGAGGACAATCGTATGGCGATGTCATTCGAAGATAGACTGTTCCTAGATATAATGGAGCAGGGAATGGTGCAGGACGAAACAAAAAGCTGGGTTGCACCTCTACCCTTTAAGCCTCAAAGACAACACTTACCCAACAATAGAGAACAAGTTTTCAAATGATTTGTCTCTCTCAGGCACAGCCTATGAAGTAAACCTGAGATGGGAGATCACTTCTTTACCTTCATGGAAAAGATATTCCGGAACGGTCATGCAGAGCTATCACCCGTACTTCGAGACTCGGAAGAGCGCTTGTACCTGCCCATGTATGGGGTGTATCACCCGAAGAAGCCAGGTCAGATCAGAGTAGTGTTTGACTCAAGTGCCAAGTATGAAGGCATATCATTGAACAACGTTTTGCTGTCAGGCCCGGATCTAAACAACAAGCTCATAGGAGTGCTTCTCCATTTTCGCAGAGACTCCGTTGCATTCACGGCTGATATCCAACAGATGTTCCATTGCTTCCTAGTTAAAAAGGAACATAGAAATTTCTTGAAATTCCTATGGTTCAAGGACAACAATCCCTCTAAAGATGTTACAAAGTATCATTTGAAAGGTCATCTTCGGTAATAGTCTTTCTCCTGCATTTGCCATCTATGGATTGAGACGTGTGGCTCAAAAAGTAGAAGAGAAGTACGGAGCGGATGTCAGACTCTTTGTAGAGAAGGATTTCTATGTGGATGACTGTCTAAAATCAATGCCCTCAGATGAGACTGCAATCAGTTTTCTTAAAAGAACCCAGGAGATGCTCTCTCTGTCTAACCTGAGGCTACACAAGATCGCTTTTAACAGCCAGAAATTGATAGAAGCTTTTCCTTCTCAGGACCATTCAGAAGACTTAAAGGATTTACATCTAGGCTGTGACTCACCTCCGATGCAACAGTGCCTTGGCCTACTCTGGGACCTAAAATCTGATACCTTCACCTTCCAGGTTAGCAGAGAAGAAAAACCCTTTACTCGCAGCGGAGTACTGTCAGCCATAAGCCGTTTATATGACCCACTGGGATTTGCAGCTCCTATAATAATCGAAGGGAAAGCTATGTTAAGAGACTTCACCAGAGAAATGTCGAACTGGGATACTCCCCTTCCCATGAGGGAAAGAGCCACGTGGATGCCCTGGAAAAATGCCCTTACAGCCTTATCTGATCTTCACATAGCTCGTCCATATGTTTCTGTACCAACTACCAAGGTTGAGACACAAAAACTTTGTGTTTTCTGCGATGCTTCAGTCAAAGCAATTGCGGCTGTAGCTTACTTGAAGACATTAGATACCAGTGGACAATGCCACGTGGGGTTCAGACCAAAACTAACGCCACTCCAGGAACACACAATACCACGCCTGGAACTATGTGCCGCGGTGTTAGCGGTGGAGCTAGCCGTACTCATCACTACAGAAATGGACCTGGAGATTAAAGACTCTGAGTTTTATACCGAAAGCAAGATAGTACTAGGATATATCTGTAATGAAGCTAGACGCTTCTATGTCTACGTCAACAACAGAGTGCTAAGGATCAGAAGATCTACCTCTGAACAATGGAAATATGTACCTATGCATCTCAACCCTGCGGACCAAGTAACTAGATCCGTCGCTGCTGACCGTCTCAAGGATACAATTTGGTTTACAGGCCCCACCATTTTGTATAGGCCAACGCCCAACACAGCAGAAACTTTCATGCTCGAACTAGTAGACCCACATGCTGATGTTGAGATACGTCCTTAGGTATCAGTGTTACATACGGAGACTCTGGACCACCATCTGAAATCCCATAGATTCAGTAGGTTCTCTACATGGAGATCTCTTGTCCGTGCCATCACTTGCCTGACTCACATTGCTCGGTCGTACAAAGCAACCTCATAGGCAGATAAAAATATCTGTAGAGGTTGGCATCATTGTAAACAGTTCTCGATCTGGAGTGGTCAAAAAATTTCATCGTCCAAGCTGTACAGCATGAAACCTATGCAACGGAAATCGACTGTGTAGTCAGCCAAAGACCCGTGCCCAAAGTTAGTTTTAAGGAAACTTGACCCAGTGATCAATGAAGATGGGCTCTTAAGAGTAGGTGGATGCCTTATGGAAGCCAATGTAGGTCTGGCAGAGAAACATCCTGTGATAGTTCCTGGACAGCATCATATAGCTACTCTGCTAGTGCAACATTACCATGAACAGACAAAACACCAAGCTCGTCTGTTCACTGAAGGAGCTCTAAGAGCAGCTGGACTGTGCATAGTTGGAGCTAAATGATGTGTATGCAGATTCAAATTTAAATGTGTTACCTGTCGGAAACTTCGTGGTATGTCACAAGCACCGAAGATGGCGAACCTTCCGTATGACCGACTAAGTAAGGATCCACCCTTTACCAATGTTGGACTAGATGTGTTCGGTCCTTGGCCTGTGGTTGTCCGGCAAACCAGGGGAGGCCGTGCGCATGGTAAACGTTGGGCAACTATGTTCACTTGTCTGTCCATCAGAGCTGTCCATATTGAAGTAATTGAATCTATGGATACTTCCTGTTTTATTAATGCTTTCCGACGTTTCATTGCCATTAGAGGACCTGTCAAACACATTCGTTCTGACCGAGGCACAAACTTCGTCGGAGCAGCGAGAGAACTACAACTCTCTTCCAAATTCGACGTTAACAATATAGAAAGATACCTCAGTGAACGAGTATGCACTTGGACCTTCAACCCACCACACTCTTCACACATTGGAGGTGCTTGGGAGAGGATGATAGGCATCGCACTGAGAATCCTCGACTCAATCTTTTTACAAGAAGGATCTTCAAAGCTGACTTATGAAAGCTTGACTACCTTTATGGCGGAAGTATCGGCTATCATATGCCAGACCGCTAACTCCGATTTCTAGCTATCCTGATAACCCAACAATTCTCACACCCGCCACACTACTTACACAAAAGACTGAACAAATGTGTGCTCCACCTGGAGTATTTAATCCCAAAGATCTTTACAGGAATCGATGGAGACAAGTACAGAGTCTCTCAAACTCGTTCTGGGACAAGTGGAAAAAGCAATACATTCCCACTCTGCAACTGAGGAGAAAGTGGCAAACCAGCGAGCCTAACCTCCAGGCTGGCGATGTAGTACTAATGAAAGACTGCCAGTCACGAAGAAACGAATGGCCGTTAGGTCTTGTTACTAAGACATTCCCAAGTAAAGACGGAATTATACGCAAGGTAGAATTGAAAATACGGAGACAGGGAGAGACCAAATTGTTCCTCAGACCAGTAGGGGAACTTGTTCTACTGTTTGCACCCAACAAATACAATAGTGACGTTGGCTGACGTCAAGCGAGGAGTGTTCTGTCCTCAGATGCAAATGTTTTCACATTGCAATTTACTGTGTTGTACTTCATCTGCATTATATTGTATGGTAACAGCACCATCTACTGATGAGTTCATGTATTTCATCCAGCCTGTTTTCCTATGCATTATGGGAGCCCCAGGGCATTGTGGGTAGTTCCTGGTTCTTTGTAGTCTTGTGCTTGTATTAGATGCAGTAGCCATCTTATGTCTGTGTGAGAAGCCACAGTCTCACTGTTCTTCTGCTCATGATTTCTTGTACAGCCTGTTTCAAGCATAGTCGGTAAGGACACTATCAATGTGACATTTACTGTAGTTTATATATGTTACTTGTATGTGATAGCTCATTATTATTGTATTACCTCATGTACTATGTTCTGCTTCGCGTTATTGAACTGTTGTATAACACTAGTCAGACAGCTTAACAATAATTCAGAAGTCAAGAAACGTGAGACATCAGATCTGTATGTATTCTCTTTTCTGAATAACTTTGTAAAACTACAATATAAACATAAACAAAACATATGTGTCAATACATTACACATAATACAGCAGCCTCACTCCATCAGTGAGAGTTCTCACAGACAATTCCATCATTAGTCCAGGAATAGATCAAGAGCTCCTCTGCATGCAGCCTGCTGGATCCAGGAGCAGTGATGAAATGGAGGAAATACAGTTCCAGGTTAAAGGTTACTGCCTCTGACTCTGAGAACAATACATTTCCTGTAAAGTTCTGGCGAAGTAGAAACTAACTTTGACCACTAGATGGCAGCAACACCAAACATAACACTTCAGTATAATCTTTACAGCACATTACACACATTTATTATGCACAAAATGGGCAGAACACTCCCTGTCTGGCATAATTAATTATGTCACTACCTAAATAACTACTGCTATGCAGGAAAAACATATAAACAGGAAATGGAATCCTAGCTAATCGGAAACTAAAACTATAATGTCAGTTATAGGTCTAAGATAGATTTTGGAAGTCCCATTCTTTGCAATCTTGACCTCCACCTTCCTAACCTTGCCATCCCTGCTTGGTAGAGCATTGACAATAAGTCCTACAGGCCACTCGTTCCTGCTCTCTTGCTGTCTTTCAACAGAACAACATCACCCACTTTTACATTTGGGTGATCCTCAGTCCATTTCCTACGGTGTTGCAGATTTGACAGATACTCTCTCTTCCATCTTTTCCAAAAGGTGTCTGCCAAGCATTGTACTTGCTTCCATTGTTTCGCATGAACTTGTGTTGTACTTATGGTTCCGGATGGAGCAGACAAAGAGTTCACTTTTTGAGTCAACAACATTGCTGGGGTAAGGACCATAGGTGTATCTGGGTCTGAGGACACAGGAACTATAGGCCTGGCATTCATAATAGCTGTAACCTCTGCCATAAAGGTGCTTAAAGTCTCATGGGTCAAGTGAGCAGTTTTGGTTTGTAGCAACATAGCGTCCAAGATTCGCCTGGCAATACCTATAAGTCTCTCCCAGACACCACCCATGTGTGAAGAGTGTGAAGGATTAAAGACCCATGTACATCCTCTGTCTTGGAGAAAGTCTTGCAATTGTCATTCGCTGGCACAAATGTTAAGTTCCTTGCAGGCTCCTACAAAGTTTGTTCCTCTGTCAGAACGGAGCAGTTTTGCTGGGCCACGAATTGAGAAGAATCTCCTCAAGGCATTAATAAAGCTTGATGTTGACATGGTTTCAAGTAGCTCTATGTGTACAGCTCGGGTGGACTAACAAGTGAAAAGGACTGCACATCGTTTACTGTCTGCGCTGCCTCCTCTAGTGCAGCGGGTTAAAACAGACCACGGACCAAATACATCTAAGCCCACATTGGTGAAAGGTGGTTGAGCAATTACTCTGTCCTCTGGTAGTTGACTTTGTAACCTTCCTCGCAGCTTGCGACAGATGACGCATTTGTGTATAACAGCTGATACCAAGCGTTTGCCACCAAGAATCCAGAAACCTGCGGATCTAATTGCACCCTCTGTGATGTGTCGCCCCTTGGTGAACTACTTGTTCATGATAGTACCTAACAAGCAGTGTCGCAATGTGGTGATCATAAGGTATAATGACAGGCTGTTTCTCTTCCTCTGAAAGTTCTGCAAGAGACAAACGTCCACCTACTCTCAACAACCCATTTGTGTATAAAAAGGGGCTAAGCTTCCTAAGGCTACTTTCACACTAGCGTTCGGATGTTTCATCAGACGGATCCACTCCGATAATGCAGACGTTTGCATCCGTTCAGAACGGATCCGTCTGCATTATAACTTAGAAAATTTTCTAAGTCTGAAAGTAGCCTGAGCGGATCCGTTCAGACTTTACATTGAAAGTCAATGGGGGACGGATCCGCTTGAAGATTGAGCCATATGGTGTCATCTTCAAGCGGATCCGTCCCCATTGACTTCCATTATAAGTCTGGACGGATCCGCTCGCCTCCGCACGGCCAGGCGGACACCCGAACGCTGCAAGCAGCGTTTAGGTGTCCGCTCACTGAGCGGAGCGGAGGCTGAGCGCTGGCAGGCGGATGCATTCTCAGTGGATCCGCCTCCACTGAGAATGCATTAGGGCCAGACGGATGCGTTCGAGGCCGCTCGTGAGCCCCTTCAAACGGAGCGCACGAGCGGACACCCGAACGCTAGTGTGAAAGTAGCCTAAGACGGCTTAGTTTTGGGAATGTCTTTTGTTTTTTGATGCAGTCAATTTCCTTCTGGAAATGTTTGTTTTGAACAGAAGAGATTATAACAGACTTTGCCTGAGAAAGTTCTTCTAGATTGACCTGTTCATTGAAACTTTCCCACCTTCTGACCTGATTGCTGCTGGTTTCCCTCTGGAAGGTTTTAGCGACATGGATGAGTCTGGCTAGGGTCTTAACTAATATCTTCCAGCAAGAAAATCTATCAAAGCAATGTGAGTGAAGTGTGGCTTAGAAGCTCTGGTGCTGAAGCTTGTAATTTCAAATCTGATTTCAGGGTCAACTTCAGGCTCTATGAGTGGAAAAACATTAGCAGTGTCTATATCCTCACAGTGTGGTTAGTACAGAAAGGATGGGCCTGAGAACCATATAGAGTTCTGAAGGCATGCTGCTTGAGTAGGCCTAGTGGCGTAATCTGCAGGGTTTTGCTCTGTAGATTCATAGAACCACTGATCTGGGTGTGTAGACTGCCTGATTCTATTCACTCTGTTGGAGACATACAGATAGAACCTCCTAGTGGTGTTGCAAATGTACCCTAGGACAGTCTTGCTATCAGTGAAGAATTTCACAGCATCAAAATCAGTGTCTAGTTGATCTGTGATTAGCTCAGACATTTCGACTGCAAGTACGGCAGCACACAACTCTAAACGAGGAATAGTGTGGGATGGTTTTGGGCTTAATTTGGACTTTCCCATGACAAATCCAACATGACACATATTTTCTGCATCAATTACTTTCAAGTAAGCTACTGCACCTATAGCTGTGGTGGATGCGTCTGAGAATATGCATAGTTCTTTCCTGCAAGCTGATGATAGAGATACGGGCACATAGCATCTGTCTATCTTTAGGTGCTCTAACGCTTGCAAGGATTCTGTCCATTGAACCCACTCACTTAGTCTCTCTTGTGGAAGCAATGCATCCCATTCACTTTTCCCAGATGACAGTTCACGAACTAAGGCCTTACCTTTTATAGTCACAGGTGGTACAAACCCTAGGGGATCATAGAGGCTATTTACGGTGGATAGAATACCTCTACGTGTAAAAGGCTTTTCCTCTGAGGAAACTCTAAAAGCAAAACTATCATTTTCTAGATCCCAACTTAGGCCTTTCTGCAGGGGAAGGGTGTCTGTACCTAGGCAAAGATCTTTAAGGTCCTTAGGTATGTCTGCTATAGGGAAGGCTTCCATTACTTTTTGGCTGTTGGAAGCGATTTTATGAAGACGCAGATTGGATTCTGCCAGCATTTGTTTTGCTTTACTAAGGATGGATATTGCATCTTCAGGTGTGCTAGCAGAAGCGAGTCCATCATCTACATAGAAATGTCTCAATACAAAGTGTTTGGCTTCTTGTCCATAGCACTCTGCATTTTTCTGGGCAGCCTTTTGCATGCAGTATATAGCGACGGCAGGAGAGGGGCTATTGCCAAATATGTGCACTTTCATTCTGTACTCGACAATTTCTTTGTCTATGTCATTGTCTTTGTACCAGAGAAAACGTAGAAAGTCTCTGTGGTCTTCTCTGACAAGAAAGCAATAAAAGATTTGTTGCACATCTGCTGTGAAAGCAACGGGCTCTTTTCTGAAGCGCATGAGGACACCTAGAAAAGTATTGTTTAGGTCAGGGCCACTCAACAGTACGTAATTTAAAGACACTCCTTTATACTCTGCGCTGGAATCATTGTCTAGCATCCCCTTAATGAATTCAGTGAAATCTCTTTTCACTTCTGGCTTTCTCTGCAGTGTTTTGCTGAGTGAATGCAAATGCTTCATGGCTTGCTCCCTTTTACTAGGCAGAACACGTCTGGGTGTGCGAAAGGGGAGAGGAGCCACCCAACTGTGATTGTCATCTTGGCAAGCCTCTTTATCCATAATCTGCAAGAAGATCTGATCCTCTATAGAGAGGGCCTGTTTATCATCATCTTTAGTTTTCTGAAATACTGTTATCCCTAGATTGTCCGTCTCAATGTTGTAATTGACTTCTTCTTTACCATATAGTGTAGAAGAGTCACAGTGTTGTGTTGACCTGCCAAAGCTTTCCTTGACAATGAAGTTGTTGTGACAGGGACTGAGAAGGGATGTGCGTCCATTTGTTAACACAGACGTCTTCAAAGTGCTAATGTTGTCAGGCTGGTGCACTGTCCCCAGGCAAACTTCTCCTACAATGACCCACCCCAGGTCCAGTCTCTGTGCATATTATCTAAACGGATCCGTCTGTGCAGATCCATGACGGATCCACACCAAACGCGAGCCATAGCTGTGGGCACTTAGAAGCCATCACAGCCATGCCTAGTAATGGCATGGCTGTGATTGGGTGGTGCATCATGTGAATCAGCCTCTATACAAGCTGGATCACGTGTAGCACCGCCCATCAGTTCTGAGTAGTGCAGGGACAGGAAGCAGGCAGCTGAAGTGAGGGAAAGTGTTAGGCATCTCATCTGGCTATTTATTCTGTGGGTGACCTATAGTGATTTTTTTGTGGGTGCAATACACCAGCTTTGCACCCCTGACACAGAAATATAATAATTAATCTGGCTGTTAATTCTGTGGGTGACCTATTGTGATTTTTTTGTGGGTGCAATGCACCGTCTTTGTACCCCTGACACAAAAATATAATAGTTAATCTGGCTGTTAATTCGGTGGGTGACATATACCCATTTTTGGTGTGAGGTACACCTGCACTGCATCCGTGACAGGGAAATTAATATAGTTAATCCGTCTATTAGTTCGGTGGGTGACATATACCCATTTTTGGTGTGAGGTACACCTGCACTGCATCCGTGACAGGGAAATTAATAGTTAATCCATCTGTTAGATCGGTGGGTGACATATACCCATTTTTGGTGTGAGGTACGCCTGCACTGCATACGTGAAAGGAAAATTAATATAGTTAATCTGTCTGTTAGTTCAGTGGGTAACCTCAAAGAATGAGGGGAGTATCAAATAAGGGACGTAGCCCTGGTGGTGGTGCTGCTGGTGTTGGTGGAGCTCCTGTTGCAGGAAGAGGACCTGGTTGATCTCTGCCAACTACACGCCCAAATGAAACACTTTCCTCAGGTGCATATAGGCTACAGAAGGTTCAGCAATTTTTTTGTAGGCCCAAATACCAGTGTACGAATGGTGAGGCCAGAACAAGTAGAGGCGGTAGTAGATTGGGTGGCTGACAGTGCCTCCAGTTCCTTTACATTGTCTCACACCCGGTCCCTAGTGTTGAGCGCGAATATTCGAATTTCAAATTTTTATCTCGAATATCGCAATTTCGAGATTTTGAGAATATTTAGAATATAGTTCGCGAAATCGAATATTCGCATATTTTTATTTTTATTTTTTCATCTGAAAATATATGATTCCAATAATCTCGTCATGCGCTCGGGCACACGTATTAACCATTGGTTAATACGTGTGCCCGAGCACATGACAAAATCGTTATTTAATCAACTTCAGCATACAACACCCCGACAAGCGTCCCCCGACAAGCGTCCCCGTCACCATGGGAACACCTGTGGGTTAGAAAATACCATCGGATTTGAGTTTTCCCTGAGATCGTAAAACCTCAGATCCGATGGTATATTCTAACCCACAGGCGTTCCCATGGTGACGGGGACGCTTGTCGGGGAGCAGTATGCCAAAGTGAAATATTATTGCTCTAACTTCGTATTTTACGAAATTTCTTAATACTGCTCTAACTTCGTCTTTTAGAATATTCATAATATTCTAAAAGACGGAGTTAGAGCAATATTACGAATATTCTAAAAGACGAAGTTAGAGCAATATTAAGAAATTTCGTATAATACACATAGATTGTAATTTAGCTAATATAGTGCTATAATCCTTTTTTTTTTTCTTATCTAATTTTTTTTGCCTCTTCTGAACTTCAGTTTTTGGGAAATATGTACACTATTAAAAAAATAACTTTAGCAGTATATTAGCTAAATTACAATCTATATGTGTATTTTACGAAATTTCTTAATACTGCTCTAACTTCGTCTTTTAGAATATTCGTAATATTGCTCTAACTCCGTCTTTTAGAATATTACGAATATTCTAAAAGACGAAGTTAGAGCAATATTAAGAAATTTCGTAAAATACACATATTTGCCTAGCCATAGTCATAGGAACGTTGCCTTATACAGGAAAAAAAATCGTACGATTAATTTATTCGCATATTATTCGCGAAAAATAAAATAATTACGAATATTCGATTTCGACGAAAATAATACGAATATTCATTTGAATATTCACGAAATATCGCGAAATCGAATATGGCACCTCCCGCTCATCACTACCGGTCCCCTGCTGAAAACGCAGAGTTGGCACCTGCAGTCCATGGGCATCTGTCATTCACCTCAACGCCTTGCAAATCAGGCAAGCAGTCTGAGCCCCAAGTCATGCAGCAGTCTCTTATGCTATTTGATGACTCTGCTGGCAGGGTTTCTGTGGGCCATCCACCTAGTCCTGCCCCAGAAGTGGAAGAGATTGAGTGCACTGTTGCCCAACCACTTATGTTTCAGGATGTGAACATGGGAGGACCACTGCAGCACGTCTTTGATGATGACGAAACACAGGTGCCAACTGGTGCGGCTTTCTGCAGTGTGCAGACCGGCAATAAGGGCAGGGGTGAGGAGTGGGTGGAAGATGATGTGGAGGATGATGAGGTCCTCGATCCCACATGGAATCAAGGTCATCCAGGTGACGTATGCAGTTCGGAGGAAGAGGTGGTGGTCACATAGCGCCAGCCTCACTGCAAAATAGGGATCAGGGTGCAAAAGCAGAGTGGCCGTCCCTTAGCCAGTACGCCTGCTACTGCCCACCGCACCCAGGGACTGAGCACACCAAAGCCAGCTCCAAGGAGTTCCCCGGCGTGTTCTTCAGACAATTTGCTGACGACAAGATGCTGTGCAATCGGAGCCTGAAGCAAGACATAAATGTTCTAAACCTGAGCACCACCTGCATGACTAGGCATCTAAATGTAAAGCACGAGCTGCAGTGGAGTACACACCTCAAAAAACAGGAAAGATCTCAGGCTCCTCCTGCTCCCTCTTTTGCTGCAGTCTCGGCTTCTTACTCCCCCTCTTAAGTGACAGGGGCACCTGTCACCCAACAAACAGACGGATGTGGCAGCAACACCACCACCTCCACCACCGTCACCAAGCATCTCCATGCTGTCCCATGGAAGGGTTCAGCTGTCCATTCCCCAAACACTGGAGAGAAAGAGGAAGTGCATTTAGACCTTTGAAATGCAGTCATTCTGTCTGGTGGAGACGAAGACTTTTAACCACTTGCCATCTGGGCCATTTGCCCCCTTCCTGACCAGGCCTAATTTTGCAAAACTGACATATCTCACTTTATGTGGTAATAACTTTGGAACGCCTTTACTTATCCAAGTCATTCAGAGACTGTTTTCTCGTGACACATTGTACTTCATGATAGTCATAAATTTGAGTCAATATATTTCACCTTTATTTATGAAAAAATCCCAAATTTACCCAAAATTTGGAAAAATTTGCAATTTTCTAAATTTCAATTTCTCTGCTTTTAAAACAGAAAGTGACGTTAGAAGGCTTAGAAGTTTAGAAGCAATTCTTAAAATTTTTAAGAAAATTGCCAAAGCCCACTTTTTTTAAAAGACCAGTTTAGGTCTGAAGTCACTTTGCGGGGCCTACATAGTGGATACCCCCATAAATGACCCCATTGTAGAAACTTCACCCCTCAAGTTACTTAAAACCGATTTTACAAACTTTGTTAACCCTTTAGGCGTTCCACAAGAATTAAAGGAAAATGGAGATCAAATTTTTAAATTTCACTTTTTCTGGCAGATTTTCCATTTGAATCCAATTTGTTCTTTAACACATCGATGGTTAACAGCCAAACAAAACTCAATATTTATTATCCAGATTCTGCGGTTTACAGAAACACCCCACATGTGGTCATAAACTGCTGTATGGGCACACGGCAGGGCGCAGAAGAAAAGGAACTCCACATGGTTTTTAGATGCCATGTCCCATTTGAAGCCCCCCTGATGCACCCTTACAGTAGAAACTCCAAAGAAGTGATCCCATTTTGGAAACTAGGGGATAAGGTGCCAGTTTTATTGCTACTATTTTTGGGTACATATGATTTTTTGATCATTCATTATAACACTTTATGGGGCAAGGTGACCAAAAAATTGGTTGTTTTAGCACAGTTTCTATTTATTTATTTTTACAGCGTTCACCTGAGGGGTTCAGTCAAGTGACATTTTTATAGAGCAGATTGTTACGGACGTGGCTCATACCTAATATGTATACTTTTTCTTATTTATTAAAGTTTTACACAATACTAGCATTTTTTGAAACAAAAAAATTATGTTTTAATGTGTCCATGTTCTGAGAGCTATATTTTTTTTATTTTTTGAGAGATTTTCTTATGTAGGGGCTCATTCTAGGTCATGTGATATTTTTATAGAGCTGGTTTTTACGGACACGGCAATACCTAATATGCATACTTATTTCTATTTATTTCACTTTAACACAATAATAGCATTTTTGAAACCAAAAAAATGATGTTTTAGTGTCTCCATGTTCTAAGAGCTATAGTTTTTTTATTTTTTGAGAGATTTTCTTATGTAGGGGCTCATTTTTTACGGGATGAGGTGACGGTTTTATTGGTACCATTTTGTGGGACATACGCGTTTTTGATCACTTGGTGTTGCACTTTTTGTGATGTAAGGTGACAAAAATTGCTTTTTTTTTTTTTTTTATGGTGTTCACCCGAGGGGTTAGGTCATGTGATATTTTTATAGAGATGGTTTTTAAGGACGTGGCAATACCAAATATGTCTATTTTATTTTATTTTTTCTATTTTTAACATTTTTTTTTATTCCTTACTTGGGGAATTTTTTTTTTTACATGTGAAACCTTTTTTTTATTTTCTTTTTTCAACACTTTATGTTTATTTATTTTATTTTACACTTTTCGTCCCCCATAAGGTCATACAAGACCTCTGGGGGACATTTACTTCACTTTTTCTTTTTTTTTCACTGTTAATTTGTCCTGTAACTGGGGCTGACATAATAGCCCCAGTTACAGGAGAAATGCACCCCCCAGAGAAGCTGTACAGCGCAATACTGTGCTGTACAGCCTCAGTGCAGGGCTGATCGAGGTCTGTGAAAGACCTCACACAGCTCCTGCACTCTCCGGTCCGCCGGGCCGGAACAGGAAGCGCATTGCGCATCCTGCTCTGCATACACAGCGCTCGGTGAGCGCTGTGTATGCAGCGATCCAGAAGGCAGGGACACCTGGGCACTGTCCCTGCCTTCTCTAAGGGTTGCCCTGCTGTCACTGACAGCGGGCAACCCGATCAGCAGCTGCACGATTAGCGTGCAGCTGCAGTTTCTGAACGGACGTTTTGGAACGTCCATTCAGAAATAGAGAACCAGCTCCCAGACGTTTATATCCTATGGGCGGACGGGAGGTGGTTAAAAACCTTATGGCGGTGGCTGTCCCACAGTACGTGGTTCCCAGCCACCACTGCGCAACGCTATCTTTGGCAAGGTCCACATAACCACCGATACGTGGACCAGTAAGCACGGGCAGGGACGTTATCTCTCCCTAACTGCATACTGGGTAAATGCAGTGGCGGCTGGGCCAGAGGCGGATAGAAATTTGGCGCATGTCCTTCCGCCACCGAAGATTGCAGGACGTTTCTCCATCTCCTACTCCGCTTCCTCCACTACCACCTCCTTATCCGGTAAGCGTAACACCTGCACCACCAACTTCAGTACAGCCAGGGGGAAACAACAGCAGGCTGTTTTGAAACTCATCTGTTTGGAGGAAAAACCCCACACCACTCAGGAGCTGTGGACGGGCATGGAACAACAAACCGATGAGTGGTTGGTGCCACTGAGCCTCAAGCCCGGCCTGGTGGTGTGCGATAACGGGCGAAATCTTGTAGCAGCTCTGGGACTTACCAGTTTGACGCACATCCCTTGCCTGGCACATGTGCTGAATTTGGTGGTGCAGAGGTTCCTGAAAAATTACCCCGATATGTCACAGCTGCTGCAGAAAGTGTGGGCCATCTCTGCGCGCTTTCGGCATTCTCACCCTGCCTCTGCTCACCTGTCTGCGCTTCAGCGTAACTTCGTCCTTCCCGCTCACCGCCTCATATGCAATGTACCCACAAGGTGGAACTCCATCTGCACATGCTGGAGAGACTGTGCGAGCAGCAGCAGGCGATAGTGGAGTTTCAGCTGCAGCACGCACGGGTGAGTCGTTCTGCGGAACAGCACCACCAACGAGTGGGCCTACATGTGGGACGTGTGTGCAGTGTTGCGCTGTTTTGAGTACTCCACCAACATGGCCAGTGCCGATGACACCGTCCTCAGCATTACTATCCCACTTCTATGTCTCCTTGAAAAAACGCTTTGGGCGATGATGGAAGAGGATGTGGCACAGGAGGAAGAGGGATCATTTCCACGGTTATCAGGTCAGTCATTCACAAGTGGTTCGGAGGTGTTGTAGAAGTTTTATTAGGATGTGTTTCTAATATATTGTGTATTGTCATCATGTCTCTCAGTGTCAGGGTAAACCATTGGAGTGGATATCTTCCTGTGTATGTGGAGACACAGCTGCCGGGCGCAGAGGTCTCCATCGGCGAATTGTCCAATGTGCTATGCACTGGGCTGTGGGCCGGGGGAGACTGATGTGTTCAGCAGAGCAGTGTTTTCTTGACTGATGTATGGACACCGGCTAGGGCCCCCACGCAAGACACGGATTTGTTGGCTTGGCGTGGATGCATTTGTTAAGAGAACAATATATGAAAGGAACGTGCGTTTGTTGTCTCTAGTGCGCCTGATCAGCCGCTGGAAATAATGACGCTGTCCTGTAAATAAACATGCATGAGGATCATAGTAACTTTATTTGGCATTGATCACTGAGCAAGGCTGGATAAAGTTAACTCCAGTGGTAATGGGAGGTTATAGTATACATGTGTTTGTTAGCTGGCTATGTTATTTTAAATGATGTTGGTTTCTTATCTTCCTATGTCATCACTTCCTGTATATCATCACTTCCTGTATGTCATCACTTCCTGCATCCTTGTTACATGAAGTAAGTGGTCGGGTGACGGGCCGGCCCCTTTTCTATTGTTACACGTTTTGTGAGTAAGAAATAAAAGTAAAAGAGACTGGGCAGGAGGGGGGCAGTGCTCAGCAGAACTGAACATGATAACACCTTTGAGTCTTGATGAAGAGATTTACCTTTCCTTACACAAAGTCTGATGCGAGCGGATTTCTACTACAAATATTTCTATTACAGAGGGTGGGTTCCTGCACCAACAGAGGCCAAGTACACAACTGTCCAGACAGGCCACAGTTCTGTAGGATGAGGAGGAGGAGAATGATGATGAGGAGGAGAATGATGATGAGGAACCGTGCTCACAGCAGGGTGGCACCCAAAGCAGCTCATGGGCATCACTGGAGTGTGGCTGGGGGGATACAGAGGACACAGACGATACACCTCCAACAGATGACAGCTTGTCGTTGCCTCTGGGCAGCCTGGCACACATGAGCAACTACATGTTGCAATGCCTGCGCAACGACCCCCCGAGTTACCCACATTCTAACCAGTACTGATTACTGGGTGTCCACCCTACTGGATCCCCGCTACAAGGACAACGTGCAGTCCTTAATTCCGTCACTGAAGCATGATTGGAAGATACGCGAGTACAAGCACACACTGGTAGACGCACTGCTGATGGCATTCCCAGCTGACCGCGGGGGCTCAGTGAAGCACAAGGCAAAGGCAGAGGAGGAGGAAGAACTCACCAACGCAGCTGGGGCACCGCCAGCACCTCAATAGTTAGGGTTAGCATGGCTGAAATGTGGAAAAGGTTTGTCAGCACGCCACAACAACCAGCACCACCAGCTGATACGGAACGTCTTAGCAGGAAGCAACATTTCAGCAACATGGTGGAACAGTATGTGTGCACATGCCTACACGTGCTGACTAATGGGTCTGCCCCATTCAACTTCTGGGTCTCCAAATTGGGCACATGGTCTTAACTTGCCCTTTACGCTTTGGAGGTGCTGGCCTGCCCTGTGGCCAGTGTATTGTCCAAATGTGTGTTTAGCACGGCAGGGGGGGTGAGTGTGTGTCTGTTCAGCTTCTCTCTCTGGTGAATAATGATTTTAGCAGCTCCTGCTAGGGTAATTTCCCACACAGGCAGTGTGTGAGGCTGGCTGTGATTGGTCAAAACTCCTGCTGTGAGTGAGGCTGGCTGTGATGGGTCAAGACTCCTGTCCAGCAACAACAGATTAACACTATGCTTTCTGTTGTTTCTGCTGTGTCATTGAGCTTACCTTACATTATATAATGAATCTTAAAGGCATACTATCTTTTCTGCTTCTGTGAATACAAAATATAACTATTACATGACATCCAAACATGAAGTCACTGTAAATAACTCTGCTTTTGTCTTTAACACACAAACATAGGAACTGTATCAAGGTTATTGGCAGGTCTAGCTGTATAATCACACAAGCTATATTAGCAACCTAGGACAGGTCTTAGCTGGCCAGCTACACTTACTATGACTATTTTACAGCCATTTTAGTGCACCAAAGTTCGGTTTTCAATTGACTTCAATGGGGTTTGGGTTCGGGTTCGGGTTCGAGTTCGGGTCAAGTGCGGGTCCCAAACCCGAACTTTGACCTGAAGTTTGACCAAACCCGGCGAACCCGAACATCCACGGGTCCGCTTGTCCCTAAAACGCAAGGCTGGGAGGTGGAGTTACCCAAAAGGTGGAAAAGGCAGAGGGTTTCTCCTCAATCCTAATTCATCCCAGAATAAACAATGACTGTCTTTCTGTGGGAGAAAGATTAAAGTCCTTTCTCTCACATTTGAAAGAAATTACAAACAATCCCTGAATCCTCAGGATAGTAGAGAAAGGCTACAAGATAGAACTATCAAGCCCTCCCCCTAGAAGATTCACTTTGACCAAATTCAGTCAACCAGAACAGAATTCAGCTATCATGAAGGATCTCAACAAACTGTTATTCCTCCAAGCCATCAAACTAGTACCTCCAGAGGAAATATTCACGGGTCACTATTAAAACGTATTCCTGGTGAAGAAACCCAATGGAATGTTTTGTTCTATTCTCAATCTGAAATTCGTGAATCAGTGGGTGAAATACTGAAAATTCAGGATGGAGTCAATAAAATCTACAATCCAACTCATCTGTCCAGGAGCAGTCATATTATCATGTACCAATATTTCCTGAAGATCAAAAATACCAGTCCAGAAAGGCTCTTCAACATTGCACTACCAGTTTCAGTGTCTACCATTCAGCCTAGCCTCTGTGCCAAGAATATTCACAAAGATAATAGTGGAAGTGGTTTCTTTGTTGCGAAGGGAGAGAGGAATTGTGATCATCCCATATCTAGATGACTTCCTTTTATGGTAAGGTTTGGAAAAAAATCTGTTCCTGGTATGATTCTCTTCATCATAAGGACTTTTCTCTTTCTATTCAAGATATTCTTGCATTCCTGCAGGAAGATTTTGACATGGGCCTTAGACCAGTACCATAAAAGTACAGATTTCTGCTTTAAGCTGGTTTTAGACTTTCTGTTGGCAGAACATAGATGGATTAAAACCTTTTCCAGGGCTATGTCCAGAATCCGTCCTTCTATCCCGAAGTCGGGATTTACCATTGGTACTAAATTTCCTATGTAGTTCTCCTTTTGAGCCTCTAAATGAATGTAACATAAGGATGTTATCTATGAAGACGACTTTCTTGGTGGCCATATCTTCTGCTAGAAGAATAGGGGAAATACAGGCTCTGTCTATCAGAGAACCATATTTAAGATTCCAGGAGGACAGAATAATTTAAAAGCTTGATCCAGCTTTTCTTCCAAAAGTGGTGTCATCTTTCCATAGAAATCAAGAAGTAATTCTTCCTTTATTCTGTGCAGATCCAAGGAACCAGAAGGAAGAAAAATTCAATGCCCTGGACATCAGACGATCAGTCCTAGAATACTTAGACATCACACACCCATTCAGAAAGGACTCTTATTTCTGCAGTTCTCGGGGAAGAACAAAGGAAAACAGGCATCTAAATGCATCATTGCAAGATGGATCAAATCAACTATTCTATAGTCCTATTCCTCTCAAGACATGGACTGCCGTTTAAAATCACAGCCCATTTTACCCGTGCAAATGCCTCAGTTGAACAAATTTGCAGAGCGACAACTTGTTCCAGTTTTCATACATTCTTCAAGCATTACAGATTGGACATTTCAGCTCGAAAAGAGTTGGCCTTTGGACGTAAAGTCCTACAGGCCATTGTCCCTGGTATTGCTCCATGTAAGGCTGTCATGGAGGATGTCCTAGAAAGTAGGAATTAGACCTAACGGTAAATAGTTTCCAGGAATCCAACATGACAGCACCCTCCTTATTCCCTCCCTTATATTAGTGATACTTTTCATGTATATAAAAAAAATTTGGAGTTTGATAAATAAATTAGCATTTATCCTGGTGTAGTTATTGGAAAAACACTGGAGATGGAGAGAGGGGTCTTTTAACCTCTCTATGCTTCCTGTCCCTTTAGAGGTCAATAAAGACATCCTCCATGTGGTGCTGTCATGTCGGACTCTTGGAAAACTGTTTACCAGTAGGTCGAAATCCTACTTTTGACCGGTAGCGAGGGTCTATGAATGTGGATAGCCAGTAGTTATCCCTCTGCTGAAACATGACAATGCAGCTGTCCCTATATAAACATGCATCTGGCCATTTGCGCAAGGGACTTGGAGGGCTTCCCTGCCTCTATCTCCACTGCATACTGCCACGGTCTGTCAGGGTCATCTGCATTGTATTTGTCGTCGCCCTCCAGCTCCTCATGCTCTTCCTGCTCCTCTCCTGTTGCTTGGGCAGATAAACCACCTAGCTGTGTATAAAATTCCTGGGCATTTATGTCCTCCTCCACTGCCAGTTCATCCTCCTTTGGCTCATGTGGATATGAAATGGAGGTGCCACGTCTTCTCTCCCCTCCCCAATGAGATTTGTCAGCATCCCCTCGAGGACGTGAAGGAGTGGAATGACATCATTCAACCTGTGTTTCTACCGACTGATAAAAAAACGTGGCCTCCTCAAAGGACCTCAGCTAACGGTACATTTCATGCATGGGCTGCCACAGGCTAACGTGGAAGTTACACTGGGGAGTCGACCTATCCATCTACATCATTAAGAAATCGTTGACCGCCTTCCTCTGCTCATACAAGCGGTCTAACATATGGAGCGTGGAGTACAGGTGGAAACATCACATATTAGGTGATGTTGGAGAAGAGCCTTTTGCCATTGCAGCTCAAGGAGGGTGGGTTTTGCATGGTAAGAGTGGCTGAAGTGTATGCATAGTTTCCTGGACATTTTTAACAGCTCTTGCAGTTTAGTGGAAGACTTGAAGAACCGGGTGACAACGAGACTGAAAACGTGCACCATGCAGGGTGCATGGGTCAGCTCTCCCTGATGCAGCGCAGACAAAATTTTCTTCACATTATCAGTAACCATGGTTCATATGTCCGGTTGGTGAAGAGTCAGCCAGTGTTCAATTTCTTTATTGATGACACTGAGCAGTTCCTCCTCGGTGTGGCTCTGTTCACCAAGACTGACCAGGTGCAAAACCACGTAACAATGCCTAGCTTTGCATAGGTGATATGCTGGAGGACCACTGTTCACTGTGCCTAGAGGGGAGGGTGAGGACAAGGTGGAGGATGAGGAGGCAGAGGAGGACTTTGACATAGAAATCTCAGCATTACAACACGGAGGCAGCATTGCCAATACCTGGCTAAGTTGCTGGTATGCCTGGCCTGGAACGACATTTACCCAGTGGACTGTGAATGACATATATTGTCCTTGACCATAGTTTCAACTTTATACATCAGTACTAGTATGAACTCTACTAGACACTGAGAGGCCCAAGGACTGCCCCACCTTCTGCTCAATGTACTTGTGCAGGGCTGGTACAGCTTTTTTGGAAAAGTAATGTCAGCTTGGGACTCTCCACCTTGGGTGGGCACAAGCCATCAGTTCTCTTAAATGTGCAGAGTCAACTACATGGAATGGGAGGGATTTTAGTCCAAGCAACTTGGCCAGGTGCACAAGCTTTTGCACCATTGGATTAGTGCATGCATACTGTAGTTTTTTTGCAATCGGCTTGGTGATCAAGTGCTGTCAAAACAAGTGACGAGGAGTAGGAGCATCAGGAGCAATAGAAGACATTGAAGGTCGATGAGAAGGAAGGACAGCTTCCTTCTGCTGACGATGTCGAGCTCTGACTGCTGGAGATGGAGTGCACGTCGGTGGGAGATGCAGCTAAACACTAAAAAAGTGGCACAATTTTCCCAGGCAACTTTATGGCATTTTCCCTCCACCACTGCATGATACCTGCATGCCACTGCTTTTATGAACCCTTGCACTGCTAGTGTGTTCCTCACAGGTAGTCTCCCTGAGTAGCAGATGATGTACCCCTCCCATGTGTGGCTGCAGATCTCCCACTGCTTCCACCTTGCTGTCTTCCAGGCACGCTTCAACCCTGCTGTCTCACAGGCACGATGCCACCCTCGCCCCCTGATGACGATGCCCCCTCTTCATCTGTCTCTTGTGCATGTCCCTGAACTCTTTCAACAGTGCTCCTACCCAACTGTCATCATCGGTAGTTGCATGCCTAGAGGAGCCCACAGCAGACTTCCTTCTCCTCCAAGTCTGTTCTGGGCAGTAACTCCTGACTGTCCTCATAAAACTCATCCTCGCTGAAAAGCGGAGCAGAGCCAGCAGCAAACATTACTTGGCTAGCAGAAAGAGCAGCAAAAGCAAGAGGCAGGTTCAGGACAGGTGAGGGCACAGAGACAATTTCTGTGCCATGCCAACTAAGAGTGGTGTAGGAGGAACCCACCAATTCCTGGCTGTGTTTATCTGTTGTCACTTGAGATGATGGTGAAGAGCGAGTGAACCATTCCAGTACAGCTCTGGCCTGCTACCACCACCCCTTTTTCGGCTCCTACTTGTGCCAACTACAGCAACATTTTTGCCACTTCCAATTCCTGTGGAGGGCCCAGGCAACTCTCTGTTGGCCATAGTGTACAGCAACTTATCACTAATGTAACAGATTAACTATGAATGTCGCAGCAGTTGAACAAGATAAACGCAGCGATATATTAAATCACCCTTTAATACTGAGGTACAATTATTCTATGTATAAAGTAATAGATTTACTGGGAATATGCCAGCAGTTCAACAGCATGCACACAACTATATATTAGACTACCTGTTAATATTGAGGCAAAGTAATTCTATTTATAAACTAACAGATTAACAGGGATTGTATTAGCTGTTTAACTAGACTCAGACAGCGATATATTAGACCGCCCTTTAATACTGAGGCACAGTAATTCGATATATAAACGAACAGATTAACTGTGAATGTTCCAGCAGTTCAAAAAGATGCAGGCGGTGATATATTAGACCCCACTTTAATACTGAGGCACAGTAATTCTATATATAAACTAACAGATTAAATGAGATTGTGGCAGCAGTTCAACAAGATGTACATGGCAATTACACTCTCCCTGCAGTCTTCCTATGCTCTCCCTACAGTGTCTAAACACTGTCCCTACGATCTCCCTACAATGTCTCTGCACTCTCCCTATCCAATATTCTCCAATTAAAAGCTTTTTGCAATATTTTCCCTACCACATAAGCACTTGTCATGTCTTTCCCTAAGCTCAGCTCACAGTGAAATGGTGGAGACTGCACGGAATGAAGCTTTCCATAGGGCTGTGACATCACAGGGATGGCTATCTGGTGATTGGCTGGCTGCATGGCATTATGGGTCATATCGCGTTACAGGACTTCTTACTTTCACATTGTAGCATTTGTTTGCGGTTTTGCTGTGTTCCCTCTGCTACACACAGTGAAAAACGGTATTGGAAAAAATAATTATAACTGGTGTGATATACCAGTTGCCCCCACAAAAACTGATTGAAGCGGGGTGTTATATACCAATATACTTTCTTTTTTTGTGCATTTGGGTACTGTATAGTGCATTTGCACATGCGCGTATGTATAAATTATATTGCCGATATTTCGCATTGAAAAAAATAATGAATGGAGATCGCAATTTCAAATAATACATCTGGTATGTCACTGTCCATGTTGTGGGACTATTTGTGCACTTCTAGTAATTATTTCTTGGCTGCAAATATGAGCTGAAGGTTTTTCAGGTTTGTCTGCCATTAAAATGAATGGGACCCGCTGCGAACTTTCGGTTCACGAACATTTGATCGCGTTCGCGCACCGTCTCGGCAGATGTTCGTCCATCACTATTTCACAACTCAGTTTCCAAATCATTGAACATATTCCAATTCTTAGGAAAGAGAGTAACAGAACTAAGCGACTTAAACAGAGAGAGTGAAGCGACCGGGTCTGCAGGTGCAACACGTGAGGTACAGTGGGCCGATGGGGGTAGTAGTTAATTTACTAACGGTTAGCAGAGCTCCCTGGGCCGGCGTGCAGTGACGAGAAGGACAGCACCAGTTCCTTCGGGGTACACTCTGTTGTCCAGGGATTCCTGCCAGATGGTGGTTGAGGTGCCCTTGGTGATGTGAGTTTAAAGGGGTATTCTCAACACGCTATTTGATACTTACCTGCTCCCGGCGCGCTGTCCACTTCCTGGTTTTGGCACTCGGCAGGGGGCGGGCTCCATCTTGATTGAAGTCTTCTCCCGGCCGTGCCGCGCGCTGTACTGAACGCGCACGCCGCATACTATACTGGCCAGGAAGAAATCACGCGGCCTCGGCGTGCTCGTTCAGTACAGCGCGCGGCCGGCCAGGAGAAGAAGTCGTCTGCGCACGCGCGGCCACCGCGATTCCTGAGAAGAGTGGTGGCCGTAACCAGGGGAGACGGAAGACAACAGTCAGGTAAGTATATGTTTATTTACTTCTAAGGGGTGGGAATTTGTTAATTAAATATATTTAGAAAAATGATCACTGTTAAATCATTAACAGATTTAACAGTGATCATTAAGATGAGAATACCCCTTTAAGGTGCCATGGAGGCAGGGTCCCATGTTTTTGTGATGCCAGCACAGTAAGGTATAAATAGGTGATAAATTCGCACAATAAGTAGACCAATTCTCTTAACAAATTCCCAGTACTTTACTGAAGCTGATCCAAAGGTCATCAATGTGCGCAAATGTCATTTACAGTAAGGCAGCTTCTACAATGGTTCATGTTAGTTTCCAAAAGTTGCATAAGGGAAAGTTTTCCTCTATATCAGTCTTTCTCCCTTGGAGGAATATACTATTTCTGTTGTACTATATAGTCATATACTTCTGTATCCTCTCTAGGAATACTATCCCCTGACAGGTGGCCTTTCTGTCTTTGGTTATGGTGGGCAACTGGTAGCTTTATTAACACTGAAAGCCAAACAAGGCTAATTACCCAAACTTGACCCTGATATAAAGTGTATATAAAATGTAACTTTTATTCGTGCTGGTTTAAAAAAACTCTTGTGAGCCAACAAAAGTAAAAATTAGCTGCATCCAGTGCATATGCTATTAGAAATCATGCACTATAGAGATGGTAGCCTGCAGGGGACGTGTGCTACACAAATGACCATGTCTGTGAAATGCTAAAGTGAAACTGTGCAAGGATCATCAGTTACTTCACTGGCAATTAGACTCCCTTAAGGATAATGCAACACCATACACTGGTTACATATCCACTGAGGCTTTTAACTACGCTATACTGGTAGTTTAGAATCTCTCCACCTAAAGCAAAGGAGACTAGAGCCTGATAAACGACAATTAACTTCCTTTGCCAATATTCTTACTTCCTCTCTGGGTTGCCTGGATCTTCTGTAATCTTCCCCTTCTATGGGCTGATATAAAAAAATAAGTTTGGAGTTTTGATAACTGTGCAGGGGACCCACCAAGCCGCTACTCCTTGGAATAGTGCCATGTAGTTGGCAGCTGACCTATAGGAGTCAGCACCAAGGGGTCAGGCATACTTGGTAAACAGGCAGGGGTCAAGTCAGCCAGAGTTCATGCAATTCTGTGAAACTATCCGAGGTCAGAGCAGGCAGCAGAGAATCAAAGTTGATTAACAGGCAGAGGTTTGGTACATGGGCAGACAATATCACACATTCACGGGTAAACTAGTAAACTAGAAACTTAAGCTCAGGCAAGGATTAAGAAGGTAGTCCAGGATTTACCGCAGAAGCTGATTAACAATTAGAAGCAGCCACGCAACTGCCCACAGAGCAAGGAGAGGTAGGGAGTGGTGATGATGACAAAAATGGGAGTAGTAGTAGTTCAATGACTAATGTTCCTAACAGAAGTAAAGACGAACAGGGGCTGCCAATGAAACAGATGTGTGTCCCCGCTTGAAGTGTTTGTAGCACAGGGCAAGGGAGCGCATCGGAGCATAAGTTGCTCCGATGCTAAAATCAGGGGGGCTGCCTGGGTGAAAATATGGGTATGCCCAGACAACCCTTTTAAGGTTTTAAGTTATTAAAAATGTTAATTAACCATGTATCATTTTCTTTCCACTGCAAAATTATTTGCTACTTCGTGTTGTTCTATCACATGCAATCCTAATAAAAATACATTTAAGTTAGTGGGTGTAACTTGAAATGTGGAAAAGTTCAAGGGGCATGAAACTATGAATACTTTTTCAAGGCTGCATCAGTTTCTGCTTCATTTATAGTGTTTGATGAAAGTAATTTAGACCGAGACATCATACCTATTTATTGCCTTGAATGTTAATCAATAAATGATTCCATCTATTTAATTTCAAGTGGAGTGTTAAAGTTCATATGTTTACTACTGGTTATGGGTTGGGACTGAAGCACCCAAACTTTATTCTTCTTGAGTGCCACAAAACTTCTTATAAAGTTAATTGAGTAATACTCCTAAGAATTGTATAAAAACACAAGATAATAGTCAATGGCTCATCTTACCTATTGTGCTTCATAAGTAGTTTAACTGTGTTCAGGTAAATATCCAATGACAGTTCATGGCACAGCATCTCTACGGCTGCTGTAAAAGAAACACACACTGCATAATAATTCTAAATGTACATCTAATTTCAACTGTATAGACACATGTTAATAATGAATCAGTAATTTCAAGCAGTCATTAACCGCTTAAGGAACCTGCCATATTTTACCTTAGGGACCAGGCAATTTTTTGCAAATCTGATATCTGTCACTTTATGTGGTGATAACTTTAAAATGCTTTTACTTATCCAGGCCATTCTGAGTTTTCTCGTCACATATTGTACTTCATGACAGTGGTAATATTGAGTCAAAAAAATCTAATTTTTATCTATAAAAAAATACCAAATTTACAAAAAAAATTGAAAAATCTGCAAATTTCAATGTCTCTACTTTTATAATAGATAGTAATACCTCCAAAATAGTTATTACTTTACATTCCCCATATGTCAACTTCATGTTTGGATCATTGGAACGCCATATGGTTTTTGGAAGGCAGATTTAGCTGGACAGTTTTTTTTTTTACACCATGTCCCATTTGAAGCCCCACTAATGCACCCCTAGAGTAGAAACTCCAAAAGAGTGAACCCATTTTAGAAACTACACCCCTCAAGGTATTCCAAACTGATTTTTACAAACTTTGTTAACCCTTTAGGTGTTTCACAAGAATTAATGAAAATGGAGATGAAGAATTTTACTTTTGGCAGATTTTCCATTTTAATCAATTTTTTCCAGTAACAAAGGGTTAACAGCCAAACAAAACTCAATATTTATGGCCCTGATTCTGTAGTTTACAGAAAAACGCTTTTTGTGATTGTAAACTGCTGTACGGGTATACGGCATGGCGCAGAAGGAAAGGAACTTTGGAAGGCAGATTTTGCTGGACTGGTTTTTTCACATGTCCCATTTAAGCCCCCCTGAAGCACCACTAACGTAGAAACTCCAAAAAAGTGACCCCATTTTGGAAACTACGGGATAAAGTGGCAGTTTTGCTGGTACTATTTTAGGCTACATATGATTTTTGGTTGCTCTATATTACACGTTTTGTGAGGCAAGGTAATAAAAAATAGCTGTTTTGGCACCATTTAAATTTTTTGTTATTTACAATGTTCATCTAACAGGTTAGATTATGTAGTATTTTTATAAAGCAGGTTGTTACGAACACGACTATCAAATATGACTACTTTTTTTAGTTGTTTGTTTCAGTTTTACATAATAAAGCATTTTTGAAAAAAATTATTTTTTAGTGTCTACACATTCTGAAAGCCGTAGCTTTTTTATTTTTTGGGAGACTGTCTTATGTAGGGGCTCATTTTTTTTCGGTATGAGATGACAGTTTGATTGGTACTATTGTGGGGTGTGTATGCCTTTTTGATCGCTTGGTAATACACTTTTTGTGATGTAGAGTGACAAAAAATGGCTTTTTTGACACACTTTTTTTTTTCTTTTTTACGGTGTTCAACTGAGGGGTTAGGTCATGGTATATTTTTATACAGTAGGTTCTTATGGGTGCGGCAATACCTAATATGTCAACTTTTTTTAAATTTATTTAAGGCTTACACAATAATATTGTCACAGTGTGGTTCACCGTGACATGGTTTGCCATGAAGATTGGCTGCACGCCTTCTGCGTACTGTCTGCGGGTGATTCTGTGCAGGCTGCTTGCTTTTGGCTGCATGCTGGCTGCGGTATCTTGTGTGTTCCTGCCCGTATGTGTGCGTGTACCCCCCTTTGGCAGTATTGTCTCCCTGTGGGTATTCAGGTCTGTCGCGCTCTTGCGTACTGGCTGCAGTGTTCCGTGCATGCTGGTTGCTAAAGGCAACTTCCTGTATCGCAACTAGGTGGCTGCCGTTTCTGGTTACCCCTGCCCTGATTTGGCACCCCCCCCATTTTGGTTCTGCTGGGGTTAATCTCCCCGGTTTAGTTCCTGGGTGTGTACTTTCAGGTGCGCTCGTTAGGCTGCTATTTCTGCCTTTGAGTGTGGAGTGTTGAGGTCAGTCTTAGTCAGTCTGTCTTTGTCATGTCTTGTGGGTGTTTCAACCTTATGCTCTGTCATGTCTGTCTATGTTTGCCTTGCCAGGTTTTGCCCTTTGCTGCTGACCCAAGGGGTCCGGCCATCTACGTCTCGGTATGTGCTGCCTGGTTCTGCATTGTTGTCTTCTGTCCTGTACCATGCTGTGCCTTGTTCTTTGCTGTACCATGCTATGCCTTGTCCCTGTCCTGTACCTTTCTATGCCTTGTCCATGCTTTGTACTATGCCTTGTATCATGCCTTGTTTCTGCCCTGTATTAGTTCGCCTAGCAGTGCGTAACTGCATCCGATAGCCTAGCAGAGCTTATCTGCGTCTGTTCCTGTTCATGTCTGTTTCATGTTCCTGTTATTGTCTGTCTGGCAGTCCTTACTGCTTCTAGTATTCCGTTCATGTCTGCTTCTGTTCTTGTCAGTCCATGTACACCTTCGGAAGATGGTTCCTGTGTTCCCTGGGGGGGAATGCCTATTCTCTGCCTTGCTATGCCTTGTCTGTCTCTACGTCTTTTCCCTGTTCTCTACCATGCCATACTTTGGTCATGTACTGTCGGTACCTTGTCTGGTATCTCCTTGCCGCCGACTCCTGCTGCCACTGACTTTGTTCACGCTCTGGAGTAGCCCCTGGCAACTACCGTGGCTCAAGTCTATCCTCACCACCGGAGGAGCTAGTGAAGACCTGGTGTTGCTTAGTTACGCCCCTCCAGAGTATTGCTAGTCAGTGGTGCAGGGGATTCTCAACCACTGATCTGGTTCAGTATATTGAGGTCTTCTATTATTGTCATTATCACGTGCCTTGGTTCCTTTTTATGGTTATGTGTTCCGTGGTCCTTGACCTGTTTTGCCTTGTCCAGCTCGTATGACGTCCTTGAGGTCCTCCTTGGGACCCCCGGCACATGACAAATATCATTTTTGAAAAAAAAAAAACATTGTTGTGTCGCCATAGTTTGAGAGCCATAGTTTTTGTTATTTTTAGGGTGATTGTCTTAGGTAGGGTATCATTTTTGCGGGAAGAGATGATGGTTTTATTGGCACTATTTTGGGGTGCATATGACTTTTGTGATGTAAGGTGACTAGGGATGAGCGAACCCGAACTCTATAGTTCGGGTTCGTACCGAATTTTGGGGTGTCCGTGACACGGACCCGAACATTTTCGTAAAAGTCCGGGTTCGGGTTCGGTGTTCGGCGCTCTCTTGGCGCTTTTTGAAAGGCTGCAAAGCAGCCAATCAACAAGCGTCATACTACTTGCCCCAAGAGGCCATCACAGCCTTGCCTACTATTGGCATGGCTGTGATTGGCCAGTGCAGCATGTGACCCAGCCTCTATATAAGTTTGGGTCACGTAGCGCTGCACGTCACTCTGCTCATACAAGCATAGGGAGAGGTTGCAGCTGCGACGTTAGGGCGAGATTAGGCAGATTAACTCCTCCAAAAGACTTCATTCAGTGATCGATCTCCAGCTGTGGATCATTGAAGTGCTGATATTCAATTGCTCACTTTTTTTAGGCTGCCCAGAGCGTTTTTAGATCACTTTTTTCTGGGGTGATCGGCGGCCATTTCGTGGCTTGTGGTGCGCCAGCACAAGCTACCACCAAGTGCATTTAACCATCAATAGTGTGGTTATTTTTTGCTATATCCTACATCAGGTGCAGGCTGAGCCTGTGTCACCCAAGTGCATTTAACCATCAATAGTGTGGTTATTTTTTGCTATATCCTACATCAGGGTCAAGCTTTCATCAAGTGCATTTAACCATCAATAGTGTGGTTATTTTTTGGCCATATACTACATCAGGTGCAGGCTGAGCCTGTGTCACCTAAGTGCATTTAACCATCAATAGTGTAGTTATTTTTTGGCCATATACTACATCAGGGGCAAGTTGAGCCTGTCACCCAGCGCCTAAAAAATAGGCCTGACATTTATATTCCTCCAAATCAGTACTGTTTTAGCTGGTCAAGTTATTTTTAGTGACCGTAAAAGCACAGTTTTTGTTCTGGGTTGAGAAACAATTCCCAAATTTGCCATTCTAAAAAATAATTGTGGTTTCTGCTGTATCAGGCCTACTTTAAATCTATCCCTAAAAGGGTATATTAGATTCAAGGTGCTGATAGGGTCATTCTGAAAAACTTAACACACACGCTACAGTGCAGATACAAGTCTAATTCTGTGATTAAACGTATACCTGTCACACAGCGCCTAAAAAATAGGCCTGACATTTATATTCCTCCAAATCAGTACTGTTTTAGCTGGTCAAGTTATTTTTAGTGACCGTAAAAGCACAGTTTTTGTTCTGGGTTGAAAAACAATTCCCAAATTTGCCATTCTAAAAAATAATTGTGGTTTCTGCTGTATCAGGCCTACTTTAAATCTATCCCTAAAAGGGTATATTAGATTCAAGGTGCTGATAAGGTCATTCTAAAAAACTTAACACACACGCTACAGTGCAGATACAAATCTAATTCTGTGATTAAACGTATACCTGTCACACAGCGCCTAAAAAATAGGCCTCACATTTATATTCAGCTAAATATGTCATTACTGGTGTGCCTGTATTAGTGTAATACGGTACCTAAATAGATAGCCAGACAGTGTTAGGTGTCTGTAAAAAAAAGGCCTGGATTTTAATTCAATACATTGGCCCGAATAATATTTTTCTTATTGTGGTGAACGGTAACAATGAGGAAAACATCTAGTAAGGGACGCGGAAGCGGACGTGGACATGGTCGTGGTGGTGTTAGTGGACCCTCTGGTTCTGGGACAGGACGTGGCCGTTCTGCCACAGCCACACGTCCTAGTGTACCAACTACCTCAGGTCCCAGTAGCCGCCAGAATTTACAGGGATATTTGGTGGGGCCCAATGCCGTTCTAAGGATGGTAAGGCCTGAGCAGGTACAGCCATTAGTCAATTGGGTGGCCGACAGTGCATCCAGCACGTTCACATTATCTCCCACCCAGTCTTCTGCAGAAAGCGCACAGATGGCGCATGAAAACCAAGCACATCAGTCTGTCACATCACCCCCATGCATATCAGGGAAACTGTCTGAGCCTCAAGTTATGCAGCAGTCTCTTATGCTGTTTGAAGACTCTGCTGCCAGGGTTTCCCAAGGGCATCCACCTAGCCCTTCCCCAGGGGTGGAAGAGATAGAATGCACTAACGCACAACCACTTATGTTTCCTGATGATGAGGACATGGGAATACCACCTCAGCACGTCTCTGATGATGACGAAACACAGGTGCCAACTGCTGCGTCTTTCTGCAGTGTGCAGACTGAACAGGAGGTCAGGGATCAAGACTGGGTGGAAGACGATGCAGGGGACGATGAGGTCCTAGACCCCACATGGAATAAAGGTCGTGCCACTGACTTTCACAGTTCGGAGAAAGAGGCAGTGGTGAGACCGCGCCAACAGCGTAGCAAAAGACAAAGAGGGAGCAGTGGGCAAAATCAGAACACCCGCCGCCAAGAGACTCCGACTGCTACTTACCGCCGCCATCTGGGACCGAGCACCCCAAAGGCAGCTTCAAGGAGTTCCCTGGCATGGCACTTCTTCAAACAATGTGCTGACGACAAGACCCGAGTGGTTTGCACGCTGTGCCATCAGAGCCTGAAGCGAGGCATTAACGTTCTAAACCTTAGCACAACCTGCATGACCAGGCACCTGCATGCAAAGCATGAACTGCAGTGGAGTAAACACCTTAAAAACAAGGAAGTCACTCAGGCTCCCCCTGCTACCTCTTCTGCTGCTGCCGCCGCCTCGGCCTCTTCCTCCGCCTCTGGAGGGACGTTGGCACTTGCCGCCCAGCAAACATGGGATGTACCACCAACACCACCACCTGCGTCACCAAGCATCTCAACCATGTCACACGGCAGCGTTCAGCTCTCCATCTCACAAACATTTGAGAGAAAGCGTAAATTCCCACCTAGCCACCCTCGATCCCTGGCCCTCAATGCCAGCATTTCTAAACTACTGGCCTATGAAATGCTATCATTTAGGCTGGTGGAGACAGACAGCTTCAAACAGCTCATGTCGCTTGCTGTCCCACAGTATGTTGTTCCCAGCCGGCACTACTTCTCCAAGAGAGCCGTGCCCTCCCTGCACAACCAAGTATCCGATAAAATCAAGTGTGCACTGCGCAACGCCATCTGTGGCAAGGTCCACCTAACCACAGATACGTGGACCAGTAAGCACGGCCAGGGACGCTATATCTCCCTAACTGCACACTGGGTAAATGTAGTGGCGGCTGGGCCCCAGGCGGAGAGCTGTTTGGCGCACGTCCTTCCGCCGCCAAGGATCGCAGGGCAACATTATTTGCCCCCTGTCTCCTCCTCCTCCTACTCAGCTTCCTCCTCCTCTTCTTCCACCTGCTCATCCAGTCAGCCACACACCTTCACCACCAACTTCAGCACAGCCTGGGGTAAACGTCAGCAGGCCGTTCTGAAACTCATATGTTTGGGGGACAGGCCCCACACCGCACAGGAGTTGTGGCGGGGTATAGAACAACAGACCAACGAGTGGTTGCTGCCGGTGAGCCTCAAGCCCGGCCTGGTGGTGTGCGATAATGGGCGAAATCTCGTTGCAGCTCTGGGACTAGCCGGTTTGACGCACATCCCTTGCCTGGCGCATGTGCTGAATTTGGTGGTGCAGAAGTTCATTCACAACTACCCCGACATGTCAGAGCTGCTGCATAAAGTGCGGGACGTCTGTTCGCGCTTCCGGCGTTCACACCCTGCCGCTGCTCGCCTGTCTGCGCTACAGCGTAACTTCAGCCTTCACGCTCACCGCCTCATATGCGACGTGCCCACCAGGTGGAACTCGACCTTGCACATGCTGGACAGACTGTGCGAGCAGCAGCAGGCCATAGTGGAGTTTCAGCTGCAGCACGCACGGGTCAGTCGCACTGCGGAACAGCACCACTTCACCACCAATGACTGGGCCTCCATGCGAGACCTGTGTGCCCTGTTGCGCTGTTTCGAGTACTCCACCAACATGGCCAGTGGCGATGACGCCGTTATCAGCGTTACAATACCACTTCTATGTCTCCTTGAGAAAACACTTAGGGCGATGATGGAAGAGGAGGTGGCCCAGGAGGAAGAGGGGTCATTTTTAGCACTTTCAGGCCAGTCTCTTCGAAGTGACTCAGAGGGAGGTTTTTTGCAACAGCAGAGGCCAGGTACAAATGTGGCCAGACAGGGCCCACTACTGGAGGACGAGGAGGACGAGGATGAGGAAGAGGTGGAGGTGGAGGAGGATGAGGATGAAGCAGGTTCACAGCGGGCTGGCACCCAACGCAGCTCGGGCCCATCACTGGTGCGTGGCTGGGGGGAAACACAGGACGATGACGATACGCCTCCCACAGAGGACAGCTTGTCCTTACCTCTGAGCAGCCTGGCACACATGAGCGACTACATGCTGCAGTGCCTGCGCAACGACAGCAGAGTTGCCCACATTTTAACGTGTGCGGACTACTGGGTTGCCACCCTGCTGGATCCCCGGTACAAAGACAATGTGCCCACCTTACTTCCTACACTGGAGCGTGATAGGAAGATGCACGAGTACAAGCGCACGTTGGTAGACGCGCTACTGAGAGCATTCCCAAATGTCACAGGGGAACCTGTGGAAGCCCAAGGCAAAGGCAGAGGAGGAGCAAGAGGTCGCCAACGCAGCTGTGTCACGGCCAGCTCCTCTGAGGTCAGGGTTAGCATGGCAGAGATGTGGAAAAGTTTTGTCACCACGCCACAGCTAACTGCACCACCACCTGATACGGAACGTGTTAGCAGGAGGCAACATTTCAATAACATGGTGGAACAGTACCTGTGCACACCCCTCCACGTACTGACTGATGGTTCGGCCCCATTCAACTTCTGGGTCTCCAAATTGTCCACGTGGCCAGAGCTAGCCTTTTATGCCTTGGATGTGCTGGCCTGCCCGGCGGCCAGCGTTTTGTCTGAAAGTGTATTCAGCACGGCAGGGGGCGTCATTACAGACAAACGCAGCCGCCTGTCTACAGCCAATGTGGACAAGCTGACGTTCATAAAAATGAACCAGGCATGGATCCCACAGGACCTGTCCATCCCTTGTGCAGATTAGACATTAACTACCTCCCCTTAACAATATATTATTGTACTCCAGGGCACTTCCTCATTCAATCCTATTTTTATTTACATTTTACCATTATATTGCGGGGCAACCCAAAGTTGAATGAACCTCTCCTCTGTCTGGGTGCCGGGGCCTAAATATGTGACAGTGGCCTGTTCCAGTGGTAAGTGACGTGAAGCCTGATTCTCTGCTATAACATGAAGACTGATTCTGTGCTGACATGAAGCCAGATTCTCTGTTACGGGACCTCTCTCCTCTGCCTGGGTGCCTGGGCCTAAATATGTGACAGTGGCCTGTTCCAGTGGTGGGTGACGTGAAGCCTGATTCTCTGCTATAACATGAAGACTGATTCTGTGCTGACATGAAGCCAGATTCTCTGTTACGGGACCTCTCTCCTCTGTCTGGGTGCCGGGGCCTAAATATGTGACAGTTGCCTGTTCCAGTGGTGGGTGACGTGAAGCCTGATTCTCTGCTATGACATGAAGACTGATTCTCTGCTGACATGAAGCCAGATTCTCTGTTACGGGACCTCTCTCCTCTGTCTGGGTGCCGGGGCCTAAATATGTGACAGTGGCCTGTTCCAGTGGTGGGTGACGTGAAGCCTGATTCTCTGCTATGACATGAAGACTGATTCTCTGCTGACATGAAGCCAGATTCTCTGTTACGCGACCTCTCTCCTCTGCCTGGGTGCCTGGGCCTAAATATGTGACAGTGGCCTGTTCCAGTGGTGGGTGACGTGAAGCCTGATTCTCTGCTATGACATGAAGACTGATTCTGTGCTGACATAAAGCCAGATTCTTTGTTACGGGACCTCTCTCCTCTGCCTGGGTCTAAATATGTGACAGTGGCCTGTTCCAGTGGTGGGTGACGTGAAGCCTGATTCTCTGCTATGACTTGAAGACTGATTCTGTGCTGACATGAAGCCAGATTCTCTGTTACGGGACCTCTCTCCTCTGTCTGGGTGCCGGGGCCTAAATATGTGACAGTGGCCTGTTCCAGTGGTGGGTGACGTGAAGCCTGATTCTCTGCTATGACATGAAGACTGATTCTGTGCTGACATGAAGCCAGATTCTCTGTTACGGGACCTCTCTCCTCTGTCTGGGTGCCAGGGCCTAAATGTGTGACAGTGGCCTGTTCCAGTGGTGGGTGACGTGAAGCCTGATTCTCTGCTATGACATGAAGACTGATTCTCTGCTGACATGAAGCCAGATTCTCTGCTATGGCATGAAGAGACTGATTCTCTGCTGACGTGAAGCCAGATTCTCTGCTATGGGACCTCTGTCCAATTGATATTGGTTAATTTTTATTTTTTTTATTTTTATTTTAATTCATTTCCCTATCCACATTTGTTTGCAGGGGATTTACCTACATGTTGCTGCCTTTTGCAGCCCTCTAGCTCTTTCCTGGGCTGTTTTACAGCCTTTTTAGTGCCGAAAAGTTCAGGTCCCCATTGACTTCAATGGGGTTCGAGACGAAGTTCGGGTCTGTTTCGGATCCCGAACCCGAACATTTCCGGGAAGTTCGGCCGAACTTCTCGATCCCGAACATCCAGGTGTTCGCTCAACTCTAAATGTGACAAAAAATTGCTTTTTTAACACCATTATTATAATTTTTTTTTTTTTACGGTGTTCACCTGAGAGGTTAGGTCATGCGATATTTTTATACAGCAGGTTCTTACGGACACGGCAATACCTTATACAGATGTAGCAGGGTTAGCACTCCAGCTCTTAACTTAAATTTCTTTACTCATCGCGTTATCTTGAGACAAAAGCATTGAAAAGCAATTGAAGGTGTTTGCTTAGATTAGATAACACAACTCAGAAATCTCAGAAAACAGGAGTGTTAACTCTACTCCATCCGCATGTCTACTTTTTTCTTTATTAAAGTTTTACACAAATAAATCATTTTTGAAACAAAAAAATTATGTTTTAGTGTCTTCATATTCTGAGAGCCATAGATTTTTTTACATTTTTGGGCGATTGTTTTAGGTAGATGCTCATTTTTTGCGGGATGAGGTGACGGTTAGATTGGTACTCTTTTAGGGAGGCATACGCCTTTTTGATTGCTTGGTGTTGCACTTTTAGTGATGTAAGGTGACAAAAAGTTTTCTTTTTTAGCACAGCTTATATTTACATTATTTGACGGTATTCACCTGAGGGGTTAGGTCATGTGATATTTTTATGGAGCAGGTCGTTACGGATGTGGCAATACCTAACATGTATACTTTTTTTATTTATTTAAGTTTTACACAATAATATCATTTTTGAAACAAAAAAAATCATGTTTTAGTGTCTCCATAGAGAGCCATAGTTTTTAAAATGTTTTTGGCGATTGTCTTAGGTAGGGTATAATATTTTGCAGGATGAGGTGACGGTTAGATTGGCACTATTTTGGGGTACATATGACTTTTTGATCGCTTGCTATTACACTTTTTGTGATGAAAGGTGACAGAAAATGGCTTTTTTGACACCGTTTTTATTTTTTACGGTGTTTACCTGAGGGGATAGGTCATGTGGTATTTTTATAGAGCAGGTTGTTACGGACGCGGTGATACCTAATTTGTATACTTTTTTTATTTACTTAAGTTTTACGCAATAACAGCATTTTTTAAACAAAAAAAATGATGTTTTAGTGTCTCCATAGTCTGAGAGCCATAGTTGTTTTCTTTTTTGGGCAATTGTCTTAGGTAATGGCTCATTTTTTGTGGGATGAGGTGACGGTTAGATTAGTACTATTTTGGGGGGCATACGCCTTTTTGATCACTTGGTTGCACTTTTACTGTTGTGTTCATTTGAGGGGTTAGGTTATGTTTTTGACATTTTTTTTAACTTTATTTTGGGAAAAGGACGCTTTTTTTTAACTTGAAACTGTCACGATCAGTGTGGGGGGAAAACTCCATATTTAACGCAGAAGGGAAGGGTAACAATAACTGGGCCTGGAAACGAAGGAAGGAACAGGTCACCTCCTAAACAACCCTAATCCGGGTCCTAACATCCTATCAATATGAATAGACCTTGAAGGTAGGAATATTCATATGCAGGATACCTAGGCCCTTATATCCCTATAATGCCCTGGAATAAGGTTAGGACCAGAGACAACCCATTTCTCCCCAGAAGGATGAATTGAAGTCTCTGTCTCCGGCCCATATACAAACAACAATAGAAGGGGCGGCACTCACCAATGCGATGTAATAAAATCAATCCTTTATTTCGTACAGGGTACAATGTACAGGGCTGGCGGTGGCAGAATCCACGTTACATTCACAAAGTAGTGGCGACGGCCGTTTTGCGCAAGTTTGCGCTTCCTCAGGCCACTGACGTGGTAGAAAAGGAGAAAACTCGCAACTACAAAAGCTTTACAGAGTACAACTGACCAGCTAGTTAGAAGACAGGAAGACATTCTATAAACCGCACCTCCAAGAGTGAGAAGCGGCTACTTATGGGGAAGGTAAATTACCAACACGCAACACCTGAAGCAAGGGATGTGGCATTCACACAATATGATCCACAAGTAACTTGTCAATTTAACCCACGTGTTGCCAGTCTCTAATCTCCTGGTACCTGCCACGGAAACATCCGTGACAGAAACGTACATTTTTTTTTGTAAAACTTTATTTTTAAACTTTTTTTTTTTCACTTAATTTTTTGTCCCACTCTGGGACTTCAACTTTTGGGGGTCTGATCCCCTTTGCAATGCATCACAAAACTTCTGTATTGTGATGCATTGGCTGTAGGTGTATTACAGACTGTAATACACTTACAGCCTGTTTGCCTGTGAGATCAAGGGGGCTGGATCTCACAGGCTGTCACGGAAGGCAGCAACGATGCCTAAGGAAGGCATCGGGCTTACTTCCCTGCCTTCGGGTCCCTGTCACAGCTTTCCGGGGTGCCGATGGAAGCTCTCTCCCTCCCTCTACACATTGCACGTGCCGTGGTCATCGATGACCGCGGCACATCATGGATTAATGTGCCGGCATCAGTGATTTCACCGATGCCGGCGTATGCAGCAGGGGTCCGGCTATCAGTAACTACCGGACCCCTGCTGCGGATCAGGCGGGAGCATCTCCTGCACCCGCTTGATCACCACACCGTACATGTACGGCGCTGGTCCTTAAGGGGTTAATAAGCAACATAGTGTTCATGTAGTGACTGAATTGCAGACCATAACAGTTGTCTTTACTGAAAGTATCAAAGCTTTATGATTAAAGTTTACTTTAAAAGTGCTCAGCTTGTAGGCCAATGGTCACTCTGAGGGCAAGGATATTTGAATTCTCCGGAACTCTATATGCACATGGCCTTTCACACTAGCCAAACGATGTTCACATTGGTCACTGGTTGCTTCCCTACTAGTTTAGCAAGGTTTTAAAGTTGTCCTTCCCCTTTAATTCTTTGTATTGTAGTTGGTTATTCTTGTCTGATACCTGGCCGTGTTCCTGAAGAATTGTACATGCGTACGGACCTTTAGGTGGGGCCAGGTGACTAGCTTTGTAACAAAGAGCTCAGCTCCATAGAAGACATCATCAGGGTAAGATGTATCTTGCTACCGTCACCTCACTATGTATCATATGGGCATAGGCCGAGTGCACTGTTGGGCACTGGTCGATAGTAGCTGGATCATTTGTTGATGACTTTGGGTGACTGTTACTTAAAGAGAACCTGTCACCTCCCAAAACCATCCCAAGCCGCCAGCAGTACCTGCGTGTAGCGAGCAGCGTGTTTCTGATGATGCCTTTCTTCCTGAAGGCAGATGCAGCAAAAGTACTGAAAACGTTGTTTTATCCCCTGCCTGGCGCGCTTCTCCACACATGCTTGAAGTCAAGGAGGCACCGGCCTCCTTTCTTCAAGTCACGGTAACCACGCCCCCTTCCCTGCCCCTTCGCTATGACTGACAGCGCTTATGCAGAGAGTTCTGCAAAGCCAGACGAACTGCCAGCCGTCAGTCACAGCAAAGTGGAAGGGAAGGGGGCGCGGTTACCGTGACTTGAAGCAAGGAGGCCGCTGCCTCCTTGACTTCAAGCATGTGTGGGGAAGCGTGTCGGGCAGGGGATAAAATAACGTTTTCAGTACTTTTGCTGCATCTGCCTTCAGGAAGAAAGGCATCATCAGAAACACACTTTGGGCTACACGCAGGTACTGCTGGCGGCTTGGGATGGTTTTGGGAGGTGACAGGTTCCCTTTAAGGTCCCTGTCCAATGGCCAATTTTGCAGGCGATTGTCAGAAAGGAAACTGTCACGGTCCCTCCCGTGACAGAGGTGAGAAGATCGGATAGACTTTCTGCACGTGTGGCTAACAGGTCTCTCTGTTTTCCTTTTTGTATGTTGTTGTTTGGCAGCATCTCACCTCTCCTCAGGTTCTGCTTGTTATCAGTGATGAGGCTCTATTTAGGTCCGTCTCACACTGCTGACCATGCTAAGCTAAGCACAAGTTGCCTGTTCTGTTTGTTGCTCTCTGGTGTGTTTTTGTTCTAGGCCTCAGAGAGACACGGGTTTCTTCATCTGGGAAGGAACCAGCTGTCTCGTCTCCTGCTACCTATCCTAGGGCTCGTCAGTTTTAGCAGGGCATAGGTATCCGAGCGTATGAGCATTTCCACCATCAGGATCTGCTCATACTGGCAGGAGTTATGGAAAGGCCTAGGGATTATTAATAGGTCACCATCCCTCTTCCTTAGCTTTTGAGGCCTAGACTGTTGTCTATTTATTTTGTGTGTATCTGGTGTTTTCCCCTTCCCCATTACCCGTGACATTATCAACTGCCCCAAAAAACTTTATCCTTTGTGTTTTTCAGTACAGCTATGGATACTGTTTCAGCACTGGTCGATCGTATGCATGGGCTGTCTTTGGAGGTAGCTGACATCCATACGGCCTTTGCACTATTTCAGAGACCACAGGTGGTGGGTTCCCGGCAGCGGGAACCAAGCCTGCCCTGAACCTAAGGTCGCTCTAGGTTTTCCGGGGGAAGTGACAACTTTGTTCGGTTCAGGGAGTCGTGCAAATTATATTTTAGACTACGTCCTAACTCTTCTGGGGACGAAAGTCAAAGAGTGGGGATTATTATTTCATTACTTAAAGGTAACTCTCAGTCTTGGGCTTTCTCCTTGCCAACCGGATCACAATCCCTCCAGTCGGTCGACAAATTTTTCAGAGCTCTGAAACATATTTACGATTGCTCAGATCGGGTTTCCCTGGCTGAATCTAAGTTGCGTGGTTTGCGGCAGGGAGAGAGTCCTATTGCTCTGAATTTAGGAGGTAGGCAACTGATACGGAGTGGAATGACCCAGCTCTCCGTAGTCAATTCTGTCACGGGCTGTCTGAGAACCTGAAGGACGCCTTGGCATTTCATAAAAATCCAATCATTGGAGGCGGCCATGTCTCTAGCGGTACGTATTGATAGACGCCTAAGGGAGAGATCTAAAGTTTCTCTCGCCCGGGATGTACTATCATATGGGGGAGTGGCCTCTTCTGACACTCTAGGTAAAGAGACATTCGAGCTCATGTCTGGTGATGAGCCAATTCAATTGGGGCAGGTCACTTCTGGACCAGGTGATAAAAACTTTAGGGTTAAGAAAAGACTTTGCTTTTTCTGTGGAAAAAGGAGGACATTTTGTTAACGTATGTCCTTATGTTAAACATCAAGGAGAAAAGAAAAAAAAATTAATGTGTTTAGTCCTCTTGTCACTCTTGATAGTGTGGGTGGGGAATCTGAGAATGTACTTTTGTCATTTACCGGTAGAACCTGATTTCTCCTGCCTGCAAAGGTGGCGCTAGAATCCAAAACTTTGGAAATGGAAGTATTTATTGACAGTGGGGCAGGGGTTAATCTAGTGGATGGCAAGTTTGTCCGTATGCATGGTTTGACAAGAGCATTAGACAAAAATATTTCTGTGTTTGTGATTGATTCCACCCCTCTCTCTCAAAAGTGTCTGTCTGTCACGACTGTGACTGATCCAGACAGGTCTGGGAGGAGAAGGTCGCAGCGACTTGCTACTAGCGATAGCTTGTGAGTTTGCTCCATGGTTCAGGGTATGTTATCCGGGTTTTGCCTTGTGAACCTTTTTGTCCTGACTGGGAGTTTGTAGGCATCCTTCTCAGGTGAGTCCTGTCTGCCACTCCCAGCTACTATATTAGTTTCAGTTTCACTTGCAGTCATTGCCAGATATAGTCCTTACTTCCAGTTCTATTCTGACCTTTGAAGGAGATCGTTTGATGGTGTTGCTGTGGAGCTCTTGTCCGGCGTGGACTGTCGTGATTGGGATCGCCTTCTCTGCTCGTGACTGGATAAGTCTATCTCTGTTATAGTTTGTTTGTTGCTGTCTTCCCCTGCTGTTATCCTAGACATGAGTGATGGTGACTAGTGCTCCCATCGGCCTTTCCCCACTCTAGGCTTTAGGGTGACTGAGGGTTTAGGCATCCTGCTCGCCGCACGTCTAGGGTATCAGGGCAGACAGGTGCCAGCTTAGGGTTAGTCAGGGGTGGCCATACTATTCCCATCCGTAGATAAGGGTCCCCCTTCCCCTCCGTCTGGTGCGACACGACCGCTGCTTGGATAGCAGTCGTGACAGTATATCTGGCCTTTTAAAAAAAAAAAAAGTGACATTTCTTTTTTTTTTTTTTTTGCTTGCTGTTTTGCTTTGTATTTTTCTGTTCCACTATGGATCCGGTTACGGTTTTGGCGAAACAATTACAGGGATTATCCCTTGAAGTGGCAGGATTAAAAGCAACAGTGCTGCAGCAGCAGCCATCCTTGGGTTCCACCGTTGCTACGGGAAACCAAGGTACTCCTGAGCCAAAAGTGGCTTTACCTGATAGGTTCTCAGGAGGGAGAGACCAATTTGTAACCTTCAGAGAAGCTTGCAAATTGTTCTTCAGGTTACGCCCTAGATCCTCCGGCGGTGAGGAACAACGGGTGGGCATTGTAATTTCTCTCCTGCAAGGAGATCCGCAGGCTTGGGTTTTCTCCCTACCATCAGACTCTCTGGCCTTACGATCAGTGGAGGAGTTTTTTGAAGCCCTGGGTCTCGTATATGATGACCCGGACAGGGTCTCACTGGCTGAGTCTAAGCTACGTAGACTTCGGCAAGAGAACCGGTCTGTTGAACTATATTGTTCCGAATTCCGTAGGTGGGCTACTGATACGTTATGGAACGACTCGGCCCTTAGGAGTCAGTTCTGCCAGGGGTTGTCTGAAAAATTAAAAGACGCGCTGGCGGTATACGAGGTCCCTGGGTCTCTGGAGGCTGCTATGTCTCTGTCCATAAGAATCGACAGACGACTCAGGGAGAGACTATAAAATTTTACGGAGGCCTCTATAGGGCAGGGATCGGTTTGTTATGATCCAGTCGAACCAATGCAAATAGGGGGCGCCACTAGACGGGTGAATCCTCCTAAGTTCCGCCGTAGGTCAGAGGTTTCTTTTCGTTGTGGGGGGAGGGGTCATTTTGTAAAGGTTTGTCCCTCAGAACCAAAGAGACCACAAACAAAGGAGCCGCCGGAAAACTAGAGTCCCCAGATTGTGCGGAGGATAACAGTCTTGGCGTATTAGTTTCCTCCATACGCATGTCTCAGTTTTTGTTGTCCGCTACCGTTGAGGCGGGCAATAAGACTGAGATCTGTTCCGTCTTTTTGGACAGTGGGGCGGGGGTCAACTTGGTGGATTCACGGTTTGCTCAGGCTCTGGGTTTTACTCCGGAACCGATACGCAGAACTATTCCTGTTTTTGCCATCGACTCCTCCCCTCTTACTCAGAAAGAGTTAACTCAGATCATCCATAATATCCATCTGCAGGTAGGGGACCTCCATAAAGAGCATATCTCTTGTTATGTCCTGGACGGTCTTCCGGCTCCTATGGTATTGGGGCTTCCCTGGCTGGTGACTCACAATCCAGTGGTGGATTGGCAGGCCGGGGAGATTGTGGAGTGGAGTGAACATTGTAAGGACAACTGCTTGAGTAGTAGGTGCTCTACACTCTCTGTAACATCTTTACCTGCCTTTCTGTCAGATTTTATGGATGTGTTCTCTGAGAAGGGTTGTCAGGGGTTACCACCTCATCGTCCATATGATTGCCCGATTAATCTACTACCTGGGGCAAAACTACCTAAAACCCGGTTATACAATCTTTCCGGCTCGGAGAGGAAGGCTATGAAAGATTATATATAAGGGACACATCAGACCCTCCTCTTCACCTGTGGCTGCAGGGTTCTTTTTTGTTAAAAAGAAAGATGGGGGCCTACGTCCTTGCCTGGATTTCCGGGAATTAAACCGGATAACTATCCGAGATCCCTATCCTCTTCCTCTCATTCCCGACCTCTTTAATCAGGTTGCTGGTGCTAAATGGTTCTCCAAAATGGATCTCAGAGGAGCCTATAACCTGGTTCGCATCAAAGAGGGGGATGAGTGGAAGACGGCTTTTAATACTCCGGAAGGGCATTATGAAAATCTGGTCATGCCATTTGGTCTTACTAATGCGCCTGCGGTATTCCAACATTTTGTCAACAATATTTTTAGTCACCTTATCGAGAGATTTGTTGTGATATATCTTGATGACATCCTGGTCTATTACCCGGATCTGGATACACATAAGATCCATGTGAGACAAGTGCTGCAGATATTAAGGGCCAACAAATTGTTTGCTAAGTTAGAAAAATGTGTGTTCGCCGTAAAAGAACTGCCATTTCTGGGGTATGTGTTGTCAGATTCAGGTTTCCGCATGGATCCAGAGAAAGTTCGGGCGATTATAGACTGGGATCTGCCTGAGAACCTGAAGGCATTGCAACGCTTGCTGGGGTTTGCCAATTTTTATAGAAAATTTATAAAGAACTATTCCTTGGTGGTCAAACCACTGACGGACATGACCCGAAAGGGATCCGATTTTTCCAAATGGTTACATGCAGCCAAAACTGCCTTTGCATCTCTGAAGGAGAGATTCACCTCGGCCCCTATTCTCGTACAGCCAGATGTCTCGCTTCCTTTTATTGTAGAGGTTGACGCATCAGAGGTGGGGGTGGGAGCGGTACTATCTCAGGGCCCGTCCCCTGGTGAATGGCGTCCGTGTGCTTTCTTTTCAAAGAAATTGTCTACTGCAGAAAGGAACTATGATATTGGCAACAGGGAACTTTTGGCTATTAAGTTGGCTTTTGAGGAGTGGCGTCATTTTTTGGAGGGGGCGGTTCATCCCGTCACGGTGATTACTGATCACAAAAACTTATTATATCTGGAGTCTGCTAAACGTCTCACCCCTAGACAGGCTCGGTGGTCGTTATTTTTTACTAGGTTTAATTTTGTAATAACCTATCGCCCGGCGGCAAAAAATACTAAGGCGGATGCATTGTCTCAAAGTTTTCCTGGAGGGGGTGATGTTGAGGTACCAGAGCCCATTTTGCAAAAGGGGGTGGTGGTCTCTGCATTACACTCAGGTTTAGAGGGGAGGGTGTTGGAAGCTCAGGGGAACGCCCCGGCCTCCTGCCCCTCGGGTAAACTGTTTGTGCCAGAAAATTTACGCCTGGAGATACTAAAAGAACACCATAACTCCACACTGGCAGGACACCCAGGTAGTAGGGCAACCTCTGAATTAGTGTCTCGTCGGTTCTGGTGGCCTAAGTGGCGCCAGAAGGTGTTGAATTTTGTGTCTGCATGTGCTACTTGTGCTCGTTCTAAGGTAGATCATACTCGTCCGGCAGGGCGTCTTTTACCTCTGGCCATCCCCAACAGGCCTTGGACGCACCTATCAATGGATTTCATTACGGATCTACCAGTATCAGCGGGGAAAACTGTTATTCTTGTAGTTGTTGACAGATTCAGTAAAATGGTGCACTTTATTGCTCTTGCCGCATTGCCTAATGCTAACACACTGGCTCAGATTTTTATTGACCACATCGTGAAGCTTCACGGGGTCCCTTCCGATATTGTTTCGGATCGTGGTACCCAATTTGTTTCTAAATTTTGGAAAGCTTTTTGTTCTCGTTTAGGGGTTCATCTGTCGTTTTCTTCATCTTTCCATCCACAGTCCAACGGTCAGACTGAACGTACCAATCAAAACCTAGAGACATATTTGAGATGCTTTGTTTCCGAAAATCAGGAGGAATGGTCATCTTATTTACCCGAATTAGCCGAATTTGCCATTAATAATCGTCGTCAAGAATCCACCGATAAGTCACCATTTTTTGGTGCGTATGGTTTCCATCCTCAGTTTTGTACGTTTAGTGAGGGGGGGCCGTCTGGGATTCCCGAGGAGGAACGATTTGCGTCTTCACTTTCTTCAGTGTGGCAGAGTGTGCAAGAAAGTTTGAAGAGAATGGGTGGTAGATACAAACGTGTGGCTGATAGGAGGCGCTCTGAAGGTCCGGACCTTGGGGTGAATGACTTGGTGTGGTTGTCTACCAGAAATATCAAGTTGAAGGTTCCCTCATGGAAATTAGGTCCGAGATTTATTGGTCCTTATAGGGTAATTAAGATCATTAACCCGGTGGCTTTTCGTCTGGAGCTACCTCAGACTCTAAGGATCCATAATGTCTTCCACAGATCTCTGCTTAAGAGATATGTAGAACCTCCTGAACCATTGCCACTACCGCCTCCACCGGTGGTTGTTGATGGCAGTCTTGAGTTTCAGGTAGAAAAGATTGTTGACTCACGATATGTTCGCCGCTCTCTTCAGTACCTGGTGCACTGGAGAGGTTATGGTTCCGAAGAGAGAATGTGGGTTCCAGCTTCAGAGATAAAAGCGGACAGACTCATTCGGGCTTTTCATAGCTCCCATCGGGAGAGGCCTGGTCTTGAGGGTCCAGGGGCCCCTCGTAGAAAGGGGGGTACTGTCACGACTGTGACTGATCCAGACAGGTCTGGGAGGAGAAGGTCGCAGCGACTTGCTACTAGCGATAGCTTGTGAGTTTGCTCCATGGTTCAGGGTATGTCATCCAGGTTTTTCCTTGTGAACCTTTTTGTCCTGACTGGGAGTTTGTAGGCATCCTTCTCAGGTGAGTCCTGTCTGCCACTCCCAGCTACTATATTAGTTTCAGTTTCACTTGCAGTCATTGCCAGATATAGTCCTTACTTCCAGTTCTATTCTGACCTTTGAAGGAGATCGTTTGATGGTGTTGCTGTGGAGCTCTTGTCCGGCGTGGACTGTCGTGATTGGGATCGCCTTCTCTGCTCGTGACTGGATAAGTCTATCTCTGTTATAGTTTGTTTGTTGCTGTCTTCCCCTGCTGTTCTCCTAGACATGAGTGATGGTGACTAGTGCTCCCATCGGCCTTTCCCCACTCTAGGCTTTAGGGTGACTGAGGGTTTAGGCATCCTGCTCGCCGCACGGGTTCACACCCCGTCTAGGGTATCAGGGCAGACAGGTGCCAGCTTAGGGTTAGTCAGGGGTGGCCATACTATTCCCATCTGTAGATAAGGGTCCCCCTTCCCCTCCGTCTGGTGCGACACGACCGCTGCTTGGATAGCGGTCGTGACACTGTCTCAATTGGTGCAGAACATTCGCATAAAAAGGTGGGAGATTCTCATATTGAATCCATTTCATGTTTTGTGCTGGAGGGCTTGCTTGCTCCTCTGGTGCTAGGTTTACCATGGTTAACCAAACATAACCCTACCATCGATTGGCAAGCGAGACAGATTCTCGATTGGAGTGATTACTGCATTAACAACTGTCTCAGCACGTTGCTTTCTTTTGTAACTACTAAAATGTTACCTTCTTTCCTTTCTGATTTTTCTGATATTTTCTCTGAGGGTGGAGACCAGTAGTTGCCTCCTCATCGGGAGTATGATTGCCCCGTCAACCTTATTCCCGGAGCTAGATTGCCAAAGTCTTGGTAGTATAATCTTTCTGAATCCGAAAGACTAGCCATGCGAGAGTATATCACCGAGAGTTTGGCTAAAGGTCATATTAGACCATCCAAATTACTAGTGGCTGCAGGGTTCTTCTTTGTTAAAAAAAAAGATGAAACTCTTAGGCCATGTTTGGACTTCCGTGAGCTTAATTGCATCACTATCTGTGATCCCTATCCCCTACCTTTGATCCCAGATTTATTCAATCAGATTGTCGGTGCCAAGGTGTTCTCTAAGTTGTATTTGAGGGGGGCATATAATCTGATAAGAGTCAAGGAAGGGAACGAATGGAAAACGGCCTTTACTATTCCTGAGGGTCATTTTGAGAATCTGGTCATGCCTTTTGGTTTGACCAATGCTCCTGCTGTTTTTCAACACTTCATCAATGACATCTTTCATCATCTGGTGGGCAGGTTTGTGGTGGTTTATTTTGATGATATTTTAATTTATTCCCCTGATATGGAGATGCATGAGGATCACGTGACACAGGTGTTACAGATCTTAAGAGAGAATAAATTGTATGCTAAAATGGAGAAGTGTGTATTTGCGGTCCCAGAACTGCAATTCCTGGGATACCTACTCTCATCTTCGGGTTTTCGTATGGATCCGGAAAAAGTCCATGCTGTGTTGGACTGGGATCGACCCGAAGATCTGAAGGCACTCATGCAATTTTTGGGGTTCACCAACTACTACCGTAAATGTATCTTGAATTACTCAACTGTTGTTAAACCTTTAACTGATATGACTAAGAAAGGCGTTGATTTCTAAGTCTGGTCTGAAGAAGCATTACATGCTTATTCAGCGATACAGGAATGTTTTGCTTCTGCTTCTATTCTGATGCAACCTGATGTGTCACAACCATTCATTGTGGAAGTTGACGCATCAGAGGTAGGGGTTGGAGCAGTCTTGTCGCAGGGTCCTTCTCCTAGCAAATGGCGCCCTTGTGCTTTTTTCTCTAAAAAAAACTCTCTTCTGACGAAAGAAATAATGATGTAGGTAATAGAGAATTGCTGGCCATTAAATTGGCTTTTGAGAAATGGCGTCATTGGTTGGAAGGAGCGATTCATCCTATTACAGTAATTACTGATCACAAAAATCTGGGTTACCTGGAGTCGGCTAAACATCTGAACGCAAGGCAGGCCAGATGGTTGTTGTTTTTTATGAGATTTAATTTCATTTTCACTTATCGCCCTGGCATTAAAAACGTCAAAGCGGATGCCTTGTCGCGTAGCTTTCCCGGGGGCGAGGGGGGGGGCATTCGTAGGATCCTGCTCTGATATTGGCTGATGGGGTGGTTGTATCCGCCCTTCATCCTGAACTTGAGGCAGAGGAGTTAGAGGCCCAGGGAGAGGCACCTGATTCCTGTCCTCCAGGGAAGTTGTTTGTCCCTTCGGAACTACAACTCAAGCTGTTTAAGGAACATCACGATACTGTTCTTACGGGACACCCTGGGAGCAGATCTCATTTCCCGGAGATTCTGGTGGCCAGGGTTACGCAAATGTGTTGAGGGCTATGTGGCAGCTTGTGAGACTTACTCGGCTTTCAGGATCTCTACTTCCCTTGGAGTCCACTGATAAGTCACCGTTTTTTGGTGCATAATATGGGTTCCATCCGCAGTTTGGCACATTTTCTGGTACTGAGACTTCTGGTATACCTGAAGAGGAAAGATTCTCCTCTTCGTTGTCATCTATTTGGCGGAAGATTCAAAAGAATCTAAATAAAATGGGCAAAAAGTATAAACTTATGGCTGACAAGAGACGTATGAGTGTTCCGGACCTGAGAGTAAGTGATTCTGTGTGGCTGTCCACAAGAAACATTAAGTTGAAGGTACCCTTTTGGAAGTTAGGGCGAAGGTTTATTGGGCCATACAAGATCTCTGCCATTATTAATCTGGTGGCTTTTCGTCTTGAACTTCCGCAGGCTTTGAAAATTCATAATGTGTTTCACAAGTCATTGCTTAAAAGATATGTCGAACCTGCTGAACTGTCCTCCCTGCAACCCCCTCCCGTCATGGTGGATGGTATTCTTGAGTTTCTGATTAGCAGAATAGTGAACTCACGTATTCTTCGTGGATCTCTTCAATATCTCGTACATTAGAAGGGTTACGGTCCAGAGGAAAGAATGTGGGTCCGGCAACCGACGTGAATGCCAGTTGCCTTGTGAAGGCCTTTAAAGTCCCTGTCCACTGGCCAATTTTTCTCCTGCTACCTATCCTAGGGCTCGTCAGTTTTAGCAGGGCATAGGTATCCGGCATATGAGCATTTCCACCATCAGGATCTGCTCATAATGGCAGGAGTTAGGGAAAGGCCTAGGGATTACTAGGAGGTCACCTAGACTGTTGTCTATTTCTTTTGTGTGTATCTGGTGTTTTCCCCTTTCCCATTACCCGTGACAGAAACGCTCCTTCCCCACAAGCACCTGCTCATCAATAAAGGAGATCTTCTCCACAGTATGGGGATGAGCAATCGCTAATACCATCATTTGTCTCCATACAGACTCGTTGTTTGCCGGCAGTTGATTGATTGACAACGATTTAGGTGCCTACACAAACAATTCAATTACCCGACGAACGAACATTTAGCTCATTCATCGGATAATTGGATCTGCGACACCTTTACACCACCAGATAATCGCTAACGAGAGTTCCTATAAACTCTCATTAGCGATTTTTGGGCAGATTCTTGGCCATGTAAAGGGCCCTTTTTTGTTTTTTCACCTGTTTACTAAAACATATGCAAGTTATAGTCATATAATGAACATGGACATAAAGTCCAGACATTTAGCTTTCATTTCAGGGTATCCACAGTAAAATTGGATGAAGGGTTTAGGAGTTTTAGCTCCTTTACATGTGGCACCCTGTTTTTAAAGGGACCAAAAGTAATTGGACAATTGACTCAAAGGCTGTTTCATGGGCAGGTGTGGGCAATTCCTTCATTATTTTGTGTGAATAGGGTTGGGCGTCACTCAGTATCGGGCAATCATATAGACAAGTGGAATAATGTCTGGAAATTATTTAATATATACCATATTTAAAATATTAACAACATGTTGTGCAAAATCATAAAAAATACGCATTAAAATTCAAAACCAATACACATTAAATATCACGTGTCAAAACTCCTCTAAAATAGCTAAAAAGTGACTAAAAAGTGATAGCACTGAGTCTCTGAGGCCTTAATGAGCCTAACTATTATCAAGTGTCCTCAACAATTTTCATTCAGAGGCATATTCGATAATCATCCGAAAATTTGCAATCATCCGGAAACTTGTAATCATCCGAAAGCTTGTATAGTGACTATGCGCCACACAATTAATAAAGAAATCGATAATATTTGTATAAATTTCGCAGAGTACTTTACCACTCCTATGATCGGTCCGCTTGTGCTCCAAGAGTTTCGCAATGTAGTGCTCTATTGTGAGCTGCAAGGACCTGTGAATCAGTTCTATATATGAAGATCCCCCGTATTCCTGGGTATTTGCTGCAGCAGTCTAGCCGCTTTGACCTTCCAGGACCTGTTTGTGATGTCCCACGTGGTTAACTGGGCGGTCAGGTGACTTTCAATTCCAGGTGGGGTTTTCAAATTTCTTTAGCGTCCGATTGTGGAAATCAGTCTCTTTCCTTTATCATCCCTCACTGTCTTTTCGGGGTAAAGGAGCCCCTTCCTCAGTGGTGTAGACAGTGATGAATAAATGTCCTTTTTATATTAATCGTTAATTGGTGAATTGCATGCTGGGACGGTGAGGGACTCAAAAAACCTGGATATGGATTTCAAACTTGCAACAGTTCGGCTGTATGTTTATGGAAAAACGTATATGCGGTTTATATATTTCAGATATATTTCCTTCATATCTTATATTAATGCAGAAAACGGCATGTTCGAATTTTATCTTCTTAATTTTTTCGATACATCCTTTAAGCCTTTGAAAAAAGCCTCAAAACTTTATTTCTTTTCATCAGAACAGAGACTAAGACATATTGCTATCTCATACATAGTGCTATCTAATAAATAGACAATATATCCATAAGTAATGTATTAAAATCTAAAAACCTTGTTGTGGTAAAAGAACGCATCATTATAATGTAAAAAAAAAAAACGCACCTGCGGTTTCAGTGCGTTTTTGCTAAAATGTTAAAAAATATAAAAAATAGAGTAAAAAATACACTCGGGGACTACCAGTGTTATCCTCAGGTGAAGTCTGTATATTCGTCCACATATGATGTTTGTAACGGAACGCCTAGCACCCCGACCGGGTACATCCGCCGATAGTTGCTCCTAGTACTTCCAGAGGACTCCAAGCACTCCACTTGACACCGTCAGCACTGCAGACCCCACGAACCGCCGAAGCTTGGTGGAGGTCTCGCCGTCTCCTACCCACCCTGGACCTACGACAAGGCTCCAGGCTCCAGTGGGTGAACCTCTCCTACATCCAGAGAGCAGGAACCAGGAACAAGCTCTTACAAGAGCTTCTACTCAGGGGAGTATTGGGATATAGCAATCCCCAAGAGTGTAGTTATCGCATTCCCCAAACATGAGCCAAAACTTCATGAAGGTATAAAGCAGCACACTTTATTGAGGGCGACCCGCCCGTATTTATGCAGATCCCCATCTGGTGGACACGCCCCTAGGGGACCAGAAGGAAGACTGTGACACAGGACAGATACGTAGCAACTCAGGATACACAGACACAACACATCCCCACAATGCATCATGGTTTCCTCCTCTCTGCCCTGGAGACACCTGAGGAGCAATTCAATTATCTCTCAGGACAAAGAGAAATCGCCAATACACATGTGGAGACAACAGGACAGGAATCACCACCCAAACACACAATGTCACACCCCCACAGCAAACACAGACATTTAACATATCCCCAGATAGCTCAAGTCTGAGTGCATATCATTAGGTGAATGGCACTCAGAATACACGAATACAATAATATTAGCTATCTGGGTACCCTCACATAACATACAACAAAATTCCAAAGACAGAAAAATACATGAACTTATATAACTATGCCGCTATTGCATAAAACCGGTGCATACAACATGGGACCGTAATCACATTGTAAGAGGCTGGCAAGTAGTCCTCTCCAAGCACTCGTGGCAACCTCAAAGGAGGGGAGTTTGTCACAATGTTGTTACATAATGTTCTATATACGGTGAGATGTGGGTGTGATGTATATGGGGGCGCGGGCCTACCAGGAAGGAGAGATCTGGGTGCTGATAACAACAGCCTGACACAGATGTCTCATTCGTGATAGACCAACGCCCCTCTATAGAAACCCAAAAGAGTTCCATGTCTGCATTTAGACCTCTCGGAATGAGGGAGTCGAATTCAAAAATCCTCTTTGATTCATTTCTAGACATTCGGAGGATGTGATTCCCTCCTCTCCATGGGTGTTCAACTCTCTCTAATGCCATGTATATGAGGCTAGATGGATCGCTTTTGTGATATTCCCTATAATGTTTAGATAGGGAGTGCAGTTCGTATCCCTTTTTTATATTGTTAAGGTGTTCTGATATCCTCTTTTTTGATGTACGCTTTGTTCACCCTATGTATTGTTTACGACATGGGCATTCTATCAGAGAAATCACATTAGTTGAGTCACATGTCAAGCCCTCTTTAATGTCCAGAGAAAATGAATTTTGAGTTGAGGTTGCCTTTAAAATTTTCTTAAAAAATGTAGTAATTCTACAATTAGAGCAACGTCCACATCTATGGAAACCATTAAACGATAGCCAGTTCTGTTTTTGTATACCTCGGTCTTTGTTCTTTATTGAGGGGGCTACCTTCAGACCTAAGTTAGGGGCCTTAGTATAAGTAATCTGGGGTGTATTGGTAAGCATTGGTCCAATTATCTTGTCCCCAAGTAAATTATGCCAATATTTCCCAATGATCCTCTCCATGTTTTTATATTGTGCATGGAATGGTAGGATCATTCTCAATGTCTCATGATTCACTTGTTTTTGCTTTTGCTTGGGGACAAAGAAATCTTCCCTTTTCATTATTTTAACTTCCCCCAGTGATTTTTTCCAAATGATGAACTGGGTACTGTTTATCTATAAATTGTTGTTTTAGGGTCTCTGCTTCTATTTCGAATTGTTAGTCCTTAGTACAATTTCGCTTCAATCTTCTGAATTGACTTTTGGGAACATTAATGAGCCACCTAGGCAAATGGCAGCTCGTGTACAGTATGTAACTATTTTTACTCACCAATTTATGGTATGTACTGCATATTAATTTATTTCCATCCACTTTGACATCAAGATCCAAAAATTAGTATGTTTTTTTCGTGTCAATGGTGGAGGTGAAACTTAAATTCAAATTATTTACATTTATTTCTTCCAAAAAATCAGTGAGGGCCATCATTGTGTCCTGCCATATAAACACAATGTCATCTATATAGCGCCGCCATAGTACCAGACCCGCCCCCAGCCCCGCTAAAGAAATTTGAAAACCCTGCCTGGAATTGAAAGTCACCTGACCGGCCAGTTAACCACGTGGGATGCCACAAACAGGTCCTGGAAGGTCAAAGCGGCTAGACTGCTGCAGCAAATACCCAGGAATACGGGGAACTTCATATATAGACCTGATTCACAAGTCCTTGCAGCTCACAATAGAGCACTACATTGCGAAACTCTTGGAGCACAAGCGGACCGATCATAGGAGTAGTAAAGTACTCTGCGAAAAATTATACAAATATTATCGATTTCTTTATTAATTGTGTGGCGCATAGTCACTATACAAGCTTTCGGATGATTACAAATTTTCGGATGATTATCGAATATGCCTCTAAATGAAAATTGTTGAGGACACTTGATAACAGTTAGGCTCATCAAGGCCTCAGAGACTCAGTGCTATCACTTTTTAGTCACTTTTTAGCTATTTTAGAGGAGTTTTGACACGTGATATTTAATGTGTATTGTTTTTGAATTTTTATGCATATTTTTTATTATTTTGCACAACATGTTGTTAATATTTTAAATGTGGTTTATATTAAATAATTTCCAGACATTATTCAACTTGTCTATATGATTGCCCGATACTGAGTGATGCCCAACCCTATTCACACAATTAACTTCATCAGCAACAGGGAGTGCTGTAGGGCAGTGCACCTCTTCTATTAGTGGACGGTGAGTGAGCCACCAATATCTGCCATTTCCTTCATTATTTTATTCTCAATTAAATACATAAAAGGCCTGGAGTTGATTTCAGGTGTGATGCTTGCATTTTGAAGATTTTGCTGAGAAATAAACATGCGCTCAAAGGAGCTCTTCATGCAGGTGAAACAAGTCATTTTTCATCTGTGAAAACAGAAAAAACCCATCCGAGAAATTGCTACACTATTAGGAGTGGCAAAATCTGCAGTTTGGTACATTCTGAGAAAGAAAGAAAGCACTGGTGACTTCAACAATGCAAAAAGACCTGGACGCCCACAGAAGACAACAGTGGTGGATGATCGCAGAATAATTACCATGGTGAAGAGAAACCCCTTCACAACAGCCAACCAAGTGAACAACACTCTCCAGGATATAGGCGTATCAATATCCAAATCTACCATAAAGAGAAGACTGCATGAAAGCAACTACAGAGGGTTCACTGCACGGTGGAAGCCACTCATTAACCTAAGGAACAAGAAGGCTAGATTGGACTTTGCTAAAAAAACATCTTAAAAAAACAGCACACTTCTAGAAGAACATTCTTTGGACAGATGAAACCTAGATCAACCTCTACCAGAATGATGGAAAGAAAAAAGTATGGCGAAGGTATGGTACAGCTCTAGAGATGGCCCGAATAGTTCGCCGGCGAATAGTTCCCGGCGAACATAGCTTGTTCGTGTTCGCCGCGGCAGGCGAACATATGCGATGTTCGGTCCGCCCCCTATACATCATCATTGAGTAAACTTTGACCCTGTACCTCACAGTCAGCAGACACATTCCAGCCAATCAGCAGCAGACCCTCCCTCCCAGACCCTCCCACCTCCTGGACAGCATCCATTTCAGATTCATTCGGAATCTGCATTCTCAGTGAGAGGAGAGACAGTGCTGCTGCTGATTCAATAGGGAAAGCGTTAGCTAGGGCAGTGTTCTGTGTCCACAGACTCATCTGCTGTAAGGACAGCGTCCTGACAGCACCCCAAAAAGCCCTTTTCAGGGCTGGTACATCAGTCTGCTTTTTTTATTAAATTTTTTATATATATATAAATATATATATATATATATATATATTGCAGTTGCCTGCCCATGTGTGAGGCTGCAGGCTCAGTCACAGACAGTACTGTGTGCACACCATTCATACAGGGTGTGACAGAAAATACCTTGCAGATAAAAAAAAATTCTATTTAATCTTTTTCTGTGATCTAATCACAGTTGCAAGCCAGTGTGTGTCAAGCCCACACAGACTGTATTGTGGCCACTGGCTAGTGGCTAGGCCTCCACTTATACCGTTACAGGGTGTAACTCACTCACAAATACCTCGCAGATAAAAAAAAATTATATTTAATATTTTTCTGTGATCTAATCACAGTTGCAAGCCAGTGTGTGTCAAGCCCACACAGACTGTATTGTGGCCACTGGCTAGTGGCTAGACCTCCACTTATACCGTTACAGGGTGTCACTCACTCACAAATACCTCGCAGATAAAAAAAAATTCTATTTAATATTTTTCTGTGATATAATCCCCTTTGCAAGCCCATGTGTGTCAGGCCCACACAGACTGTATTGTGGCCACTGGCTAGTGGCTAGACCTCCACTTATACCGTTACAGGCTGTCACTCACTCACAAATACCTCGCAGATAAATAAAATTTCTATTTAATATTTTTCTGTGATATAATCACAGTTGCAAGCCAGTGTTTGTCAGGCCCAAACAGACTGTATTGTGTCCACTGGCTAGTGGCTAGACCTCCACTTATACCGTTACAGGGTGTCACTCACTCACAAATACCTCGCAGATAAATAAAAATTCTATTTAATATTTTTCTGTGATATAATCACAGTTGCAAGCCAGTGTGTGTCAGGCCCACACAGACTGTATTGTGGCCACTGGCTAGTGGCTAGACCTCCACTTATACCGTTACAGGCTGTCACTCACTCACAAATACCTCGCAGATAAAAAAAAATTCTATTTAATATTTTTCTGTGACATAATCCCATTTGCAAGCCAGTGTGTGTCAGGCCCACACAGACTGTACTGTGCCCACTGCCCACCACTTATATAGGGTGGCACAGTACCTTGCACGCATAGTAAAACTTATCTAATAAAAAATGACAAGCAGAGGCAGGCCACGCCGCAGGGGCCGTCGTGTTCATGGTGCTGTGATTTCCACTGGCCCTGGAATAATGCCCAGTGTTCAGAGGCCACGTACCCTGAACCCAAAAGATTCGGAGAAAATAGTTGACTGGCTTACACAGGACACCCAATCTTCAACGGCTTCCGCTAAGAACCTTGACGCACCATCCTCCTCAAGCTCAACTTTGGTCACCTGCTCTCAAGTTACCACTCTCCCACCCGCCGCCACCATCACCACAGCCACCACAGCCGCTTCACTTGATCCCTCAGAGGAGTTATTTACACATCATTTGGATGAAATTAGTGATGCGCAACCATTATTGCCAGAGGATGGAGATAACAGGGATATGTCTCAGTCAGGCAGCATTACACACATGGACGCACAGTGTGATGATGATGATGATGTTGTACCCGCTGCTGCTTCCTTTGCTGAGGTGTCAGATACAAGTGAAGTGGTTGATGATGACGATGTGTCCGTGGGTGCCTGCTCGAAGAGAAGAAGAAGAGGGGGAAGTTCAGAAGGGGAGACAGAGAGAAGGAGGAGACTAGTTGGAAGCAGGGGGAGGTTGTCGCAAGGAGCTAGTGGCACAGTCAGACAGCATGTATCGGCACCCGGGGTCAGCCAGACAGCACGCCAATCAACACATGCTGCTGCCACCACCAGAATGCCGTCATTGCAAAGCTCAGCAGTGTAGCATTTTGTTTGTGTGTCTGCCTCTGACAACAGCGATGCCATTTGCAACCTGTGCCAAAAGAAACTGAGTCGTGGGAAATCCAACACCCACCTAGGTACAACTGCTTTGCGAAGGCACATGATCGCACATCACAAACGCCTATGGGATCAACACATGATGACGAGTAGAAGCAGCAAACAACCTCGAAGCCACCATCCTCCTCCTGGTCCAGCATCTTCAGCCACGTCAACCACTGCTGTCCTCCTTGCCCCCTCTCAACCACCCGCCACTCCGCCTCTCACCTTCAGCAGTTCCATCTCATCTGCCCACAGTCAGGTGTCTGTAAAGGAAATGTTTGAGCGTAGGAAGCCAATGTCCCAGAGTCACCCCCTTGCCCGGCGTCTGACAGCTGGCTTGACGGAACTCTTAACCCGCCAGCTTTTACCATACCAGCTGGTGGAGTCTGAGGCCTTCAAAAAATTTGTCGCTATTGGGACACCACAGTGGAAGGTACCCGGACAAATTTTTTTTTCAAAAAAGGCAATCCCAAACCTCTACTCAGTGATTGAAAAGGAGGTCATGGCATCTCTGGCATACAGTGTTGGGGCAAGGGCCCATCTGACCACTGATACCTGGTCTTCAAAGCACGGTCAGGGCAGGTATATCACCTACACTGCGCATTGGGTCAACCTGCTGACGGCTGACAAGCATGGAATGCGTGTCTCTGCAGCTGAGTTGGTGACACCGCCACGACTTACAGGCAGGCCTACTGCCACCTCCTCTACTCCTCCTACTCCATCCTCTTCCATAACCTCCTCGGCTGAGTCCTCTTCTGCTGCGGCGTCTGGCTGCACATCAACTGAATCCCCCCAGCTCCCCAGGGGCTATTCCACATCCCGGATACGACAGTGTCACGCTGTCTTGGGGTTGACTTGCCTGAAAGCAGAGAGCCACACCGGACCAGCACTCCTGTCCGCCCTGAAAGTACAGGTGGATCAGCGGCTGACCCCGCACCAACTGCAGATCGGCAAAGTGGTGTGTGACAATGGAAGCAATTTGTTGGCGGCATTCAATTTGGGCAAGTTGTCACATGTGCCGTGCATGGCACATGTGTTAAATCCCATCGTACAACGCTTTGTGTCTAAGTACCCAGGCTTACAGGACGTCCTCAAGCAGGCCAGGAAGGTGTGTGACCATTTCAGGCGTTCCTACACGGCCATGGCGCACTTTTCAGACATTCAGCGCCGAAACAACATGCCAGTGAGGCGCTTGATTTGTGACAGCCCGAAACGTTAGAATTCAACACTCCTAATGTTTGACCGCCTGCTCCAACAAGAAAAAGCCATCAACGAGTATTTGTATGACCGGGGTGCTAGGACAGCCTCTGCGGAGATGGGAATTTTTTTGCCACGTTACTGGACGCTCATGCGCAATGCCTGTAGGCTCATGCGTCCTTTTGAGGAGGTGACAAACCTAGTCAGTCGCACCGAAGGCACCATCAGCGACCTCATCCCATTTGTTTTCTTCCTGGAGCGTGCCCTGTGAAGAGTGCTGGATCAGGCTGTAGATGAGCGTGAAGAGGAAGAGTTGTGGTCCCCATCACCACCAGAAACAGCCTTGTCATCATCGCTTGCTGGACCTGCGGCAACGCTGGAAGAGGAGTGTGAGGAAGAGGAGTCAGAGGAGGAATGTGGCTTTGAGGAGGAGGAAGACCAACCACAGCAGGCATCCCAGGGTGCTCATTGTCGTCACCTATCTGGGACCCGTGGTGTTGTACGTGGCTGGGGTGAAGAACAGACCGTCAATGACATCAGTGAGGACGAGGAACGGGAAATGAGTAGCTCGGAATCCAACCTTGTGCAAATGGGGTCTTTCATGCTGTCATGTCTGTTGAGGGACCCTCGTATAAAAAGGATGAAGGATAACGACCTGTACTGGGTGGCCACGCTACTAGACCCCCGGTATAAGCAGAAAGTGGCGGAAATGTTACCAACTTACCGAAAGTCAGAAAGGATGCAGCACAACGGGAATCTAACAGGGGAAGAGGTGAAAGTAATCCTCCTCCTACCACGACCACGGCGGCAAGGACACTTTGCAGATGTGTTGTTGATGGAGGACATGCAGAGCTTTTTCAGTCCTACACATCGCCACAGCCCTTCGGGATCCAGCCTTAGAGAATGACTCGACCGACAGGTAGCAGACTACCTCGCCTTAACTCCAGATATCGACACTCTGAGGAGCGATGAACCCCTTGACTACTGGGTGTGCAGGCTTGACCTGTGGCCTGAGCTATCCCAGTTTGCGATAGAACTTCTGGCCTGCCCCGCTTCAAGTGTCCTGTCAGAAAGGACCTTCAGTGCAGCAGGAGGCATTGTCACTGACAAAAGAAGTCGCCTCGGTCAAAAAAGTGTTGATTACCTCACCTTCATTAAGATGAATGAGGCATGGATCCCGAAGGGACTGACAGTGGGGGATACGTTTGACTAACAAAGGGCCTGATGACATGCCTTGGCCTCAAAATGGTCCCCACGCTGCTGTATTTAATGTCTGCATACCGGATGACTTTCGTGAATTCTCCGCCACCAACTAGGGTTCAAGCCGCAATGTTTTAGTCACCTTTCTGCCTTGAAAACATCAATTTTTCCAGCCGCTGCTACAACATCTCCCCGTTCGAAAAATCTATTTAATAAATGGACCACAGATTGGGGGACGTAACAGGGATTAAACTGATGAGAAGAGAGAACTACAGAAAATACCACTCATATTGGGTGAGGCAGTAAATTGCACGGCGCAGACGCAGTGACTGTGGCGTGGATTCAAACAAAGGGGAGGAAGCCAGCATTTTTTTTTAACCATCTCTCCGTTCGAAAAATCTATTTAATAAATTGACCCCAGATTGGGGACGTAACAGGGATTAAACTGATGAGAAGAGAGAACTACACAAAATACCACTCATATCGGGTGGGGCAGTAAATTGCACGGCACAGACGCAGTGACCAGGGATTCTAACAAAGGGGAGGGAGCCAGCGTTTTTTTAACCATCTCCCCGTTCGAAAAATCAATTCAATTCACCTTTCGGGGACCCTTGGTGTTGTACATGGCTGGGTGGAGGAAGAAACCTTCAATGACATCAACGGGATATGGCTAGCTTGGTATCCAACCTTGAACAAATGGGGAGTTTGCGGTTGGGCAAATGGACTGTTTGCGGTGCATTAAAAGGGGAGTTTGGTCTGTCAATGTCTGTGAAGCGGGCGTAACCCTTACACTACCTGATCGATACAACATCATACCTGATCTTATACACACACAGTTTTTTTTTAAACCACATTGTTCAAAAACAAATTGGATTGTTAGGTGATTTATGCCCTTTATGGATTAAAATCCAACTCTGCGTCAACTACATCATTTTCCATGGGAGTTTTGCCATGGATCCCCCTCCGGCATGCCACAGTCCAGGTGTTAGTCTCCTTGAAACAACTTTTCCATCACTACTGTGGCTAGAAAGAGTCCCTGTGGGTTTTAAAATTCGCCTGCCTATTGAAGTCTATGGCGGTTCGCCCGGTTCGCCCGTTCACGAACATTTGCAGAAATTCGCGTTCGGCATTCGCGAACGGAAAATTTTATGTTCGTGACATCACTATACAGCTCATGATACATAGCATACCACATCATTTGTAAAACACAGCGGAGGCAGTGTGATGGCTTGGGTATGCATAGCAGCTAGTGGCACTGGGTCCCTAGTGTTTCTTGATGATGTGACACAGGACAGAAGCAACCGAATGAATTCTGGGGGTTTTCAGAGACTGTGTGATCAAATCCAGCCAAATGCAGCCAAAATGATTGGTCGGCGTTTCATAATACAGATGGACAATAACCCAAAACATAAAGCCAAAGCAACCCAGGAATTTATTAAAGCAAAGAAGTGGAATATTCTTGAATGGCCAAATCAGTCACCTCATTTGAAACCAATAGAGCATGCATTTCACTTGTTAAAGACTAAACTTCAGACAGAAAGGCCCACAAACAAACAGCAACTGAAAGCCGCTGCAGTAAAGGCCTGGCAGAGCATTATAAATGAGGAAACACAGCACCTGGTGATGTCCATGAGTACAAGACTTCAGCCAGTCATTGCCAACAAAGGGCTTTCAATCAAGTATTAGAAATTAACATTTTATTTACAATTATTTAATTTTTCCAATTACTTTTGAGCCCCTGAAATGAAGGGATTGAGTTTAAAAAATGCTGCAGTTCCTCACATTTTTATGCAATTATTTTGTTCAACACACTGAATTAAAGCTGAAAGTCTGAACTTCAACTGCATCTGAATTGCTTTGTTCAAAATCCACTGTGGTACTGTAATGAACAGAACAAAAATTAGAAAAATGTTGTCTCTGTTCAAATATATATGGACCTAACTATATATATACATCAAAACTATGAATTAACACATGTGGAATTATATACATAACAAACAAGTGTGAAACAACTGAAAATATGTCATATTCTAGGTTCTTCAAAGTAGCCACCTTTTGCTTTGATTACTGCTTTGCACACTCTTGGCATTCTCTTGATGAGCTTCAAGAGGTAGTCCCCTGAAATGGTCTTCCAACAGTCTTGAAGGAGTTCCCAGAGATGCTTAGCACTTGTTGGCCCTTTTGCCTTCACTCTGCGGTTCAGCTCACCCCAAACCATCTCGATTGGGTTCAGGTCCGGTGACTGTGGAGGCCAGGTCATCTGCCGCAGCACCCCATCACTCTCCTTCATGGTCAAATAGCCCTTACTTTCAAAGTTTTCCCAATTTTTCGGCTGACTGACTGACCTTCATTTCTTAAAGTAATAATGGCCACTCGTTTTTCTTTACTTAGCTGCTTTTTTCTTGCCATAATACAAATTCTAACAGTCTATTCAGTAGGACTATCAGCTGTGTATCCACCTGACTTCTCCTCAACGCAACTGATGGTCCCAACCCCATTTATAAGGCAAGAAATCCCACTTATTAAACCTGACAGGGCACACCTGTGAAATGAAAACAATTTCAGGGGACTACCTGTTGAAGCTCATCAAGAGAATGCCAAGAGTGTGCAAAGCAGTAATCAAAGCAAAAGATGGCTACTTTGAAGAACCTAGAATATGACATATTTTCAGTTGTTTCACACTTGTTTATTATGTATATAATTCAACATGTGTTAATTCATAGTTTTGATGCCTTCAGTGTGAATCTACAATTTTCATAGTCATGAAAATAAAGAAAACTCTTTGAATGAGAAGGTGTGTCCAAACTTTTGGTCTGTACTGTATATATATATATATATATATATAATCCAAATAAATGTAACGCAGCACTCCTTGGATAAAAACGTGAAAAAATACAAAATGTATTCAAAACATGTTGATACAGGCAACGTTTCAGCTCTCTCACAGAGCCATTATCAAGCCAAGTGATAATGGCTCTGTGAGAGAGCTGAAACGTTGCCTGTATCAACATGTGTTGAATAAATTTTGTATTTTTTCACTTTTTATCCAAGGAGTGCTGCGTTAAATTTATTTGGATTGTGTTTGGACCCCAGGACCAAGGGGAAAACGCTGGCACCTGAATGATTTGTATCACTTGAAGCGAGGAGTGCTGCCCTGCCATTTTCTGGATATATATATATATATATATATATATATATACATATATATATCACCATAGTTTAGTAAACTCTATGTACGCCTTCGGAGGGAATTTTTGTTTATGATTGCATTGTACTCATTTTTGGCTAAAAATCATAATTTTCAATTGAGCCATTCTGTCAAAAAGGGTTAACTGTTCTTCTAACTGTGTGACTGGTACTTTCACTTTGCACCTTGTTTCTAAACTACTAAGAGGTCATAAACACTTACAGTCAGGTCCATAAATATTGGGACATCAATACAATTCTAACATTTTTGGCTCTATACACCACCACAATGGATTTGAAATTAAACGAACAAGATGTGCTTTAACTGCAGACTGGCAGCTTTAATTTGAGGGTATTTACATCCAAATCAGGTGAACGGTTTGCATATGTGCCTCCCACTTGTTAAGGGACCAAAAGTAATGGGACAGAATAATAATCATAAATCAAACTTTCACTTTTTAAAACTTGGTTGCAAATCCTTTGCAGTCAATTACAGCCTGAAGTCTGGAATGCATAGACATCACCAGACGCTGGGTTTCATCCCTGGTCATACTCTACCAGGCCTCTACTGCAACTGTCTTCAGTTCCTGCTTGCTCTTGGGCATTTCCCCTTCAGTTTTGTCTTCAGCAAGTGAAATGCATGCTCAATCAGATTCAGGTCAGGTAATTCACTTGGCCATTGCATAACATTCCACTTCTTTCCCTTAAAAAACCCTTTGGTTGCTTTTGTAGTATGCTTTGCCAAAGCATTGCTTTGGGTAATTGTCCATCTGCACCGTGAAGCGCCGTCCAATTAGTTCTGACGCATTTGGCTGAATATGAGCTGATAATATTACCCAAAAAACACTTCAGAATTCATCCTGCTGCTTTTGTCAGCAGTCACATCAGCTTGTCAGCTTGCTGCATTCTCAAGTGTTGCATTTATAAGTGCATTGGAGATATTCAGGAGATACTCAGGAGGTAATCTGGAGGTGGATACAACCTAAAAAGTTAGATCTGTTTGTTTAAAATCTTTCCCCTCTTTAAAATGGCAGACCTGGTTCAGTGCAGGAACTGTAGTGCTTTTATTTCAGGTTCAACTCTTCGGAGGTTTGGATGCTGTCTGATATGTAGACAGCTCTCCATAATGCAGCAGGAAATTGCATTTTTGAAATCTGAGATTTGTAAATTAACTGTTAAACAAACTCAGGCTGTGAATGTTGCAATGCCACTGCCACAGAGGCCCCCTAGAAATGGAAGATGGGTTACTGCAGGTTCTGGTAGACTGAGAGTTGTTGATATAAGACATGTCCCACAGTCTGTGGCTCTCCATAATTTATTTGCAGCACTTTCAGAGTGCAGGAGCAACATTGAGGATGGCTCAGGCACAGTGGGTGAGGAACAATCATCTCCCATGCCTAAAGTATGGATGACTGCAGCCAAAGACAAAAAGGATAAGGTGAAGACTGATAGTAAGCAGCTGTTCGTGGGCGATTCTATCATAAGAGATGTGAAGTTTGAGGAAAATGGTTTTGTGAGATGTCTCCCTGGTGCTACCACTAGCAGGGATAGACAATGTATCCTTAATATTGTTAGGCAAGCAAAGCAAGAAAGGGAGGTGGATGTTATTGTCCATCTTGGGACAAATGATCTGTCTTGCAATAAGGTTTCAAAGGTGAAGGAAGCTTTTCACACACTTGGAAATGATATACAGGAGGTTGCATCAACTGTTTCATTCTCTGCAGTTTTGCCTGTGCATAACCTTCAGCATGACAGAAAGATGCGCATTAAGGAATTCAATGTATGGCTTGGTGAATGGTGTCTGAACCAAGGGTTTGGCTTTGTGTCTCATGTTAGCTCTCATTGGAATGGAAAAGAACTGTACAAGAAAGATGGTTTGCATCTTTCTCTCAAGGGAACGAATGTCCTCAGTGAACAGTTCAAAGTATTTGCTAAGGAGCATTTAAACTAGGAAAGGGGGGAAAAAGAGTGATAATCCAGCAGTCCGACTGCCCCCGAAACAATGCCAGAAGATGCCAGTAGCACATAGGTTAAGAAATGACAAGCTCAGAGTCTTGTCTACAAATGGTCGCAGTTTAGGGAATAAGATCAATGAACTTGAGTCTATAATGGCATCTGAGAATATAGATTTAGTGGCTGTTACTGAGACATGGTTCAATGGGAGTAATGACTGGGATATAACAATATCAGGGTTCTCTCTATATAGGAAATACAGAGAAGGCAAGAAAGGGGGAGGGGTGGCCCTGTATGTGAAAGATAGCATAAAATGTAATTTAATACAAGTTAGCGAGACCAATTTAGAGTCAGTTTGGGTTACCTTGCAGCTTGATAATCATAAGGTAACTACTAGATGATCTACTAGTTGAGGAAATAGCTAAAATGACATTGAAAGGGGAAGTTATCATTATGGGAGACTTTAATCTTCCCGATGTAAACTGGAAAACCAAAATAGCTAGTTCTGCCAGGTATACAGATATTCTAAATTCCCTACTTGGATTATCTCTACAGCAAGTAGTTGAGGAGCCAACCCGGAAGGAGGCCATTTTAGATTTAGTATTCACAAATGGGAATTTGGTATCTGATATTACTGTAGGGGAAAGCTTGGGATCTAGCGATCACCAGTCAGTGTGGTTTACTATAAGTACAGTGACTGTCACACCACACAAAAACAAAAAAGTTTTAGATTTTAGAAAAACAAACTTTTCTAAAATTAGATTAGTGGTATATGAGTCCCTATCAGATTGAAACAGTTTCAATGGAGTCCAGGAGAAATGGGACTACTTAAAAGTGGCACTATTGAAGGCAACAGATTTGCATTAGGCCTGTCAATAAAAGCAAAAAAAGGAAGAGACCACTGTGGTACTCAGCAGAAGTGGCCAAAATCATTAAAAACAAAAAGATAGCATTCAGTAATTATAAAAAAAAAAACTAGGATGACAGGCAAATTTATAAGATTAGGCAGAGAGAGGCCAAACAAGTTATAAGAGCTTCTAAAGCACAGGCAGAAGAGAAATTAGCTCAGTCAGTGAAAAAAGGCGATAAGACATTCTTCAGCATTGGATTGTGGAACATCTAAAATCCCATGGATTGAAAGATAAAAAACAGCATGGGTTTACTTCAAGGAGATCATGTCAAACTAATCTTATTGATTTTTTTGATTGGGTGACTATAAATAATAGATGGTTGAGGTGCAGTAGACATTGCTTATCTAGACTTTAGTAAGGCTTTTGATACTGTCCCACATAGAAGGCTTATCAATAAATTGCAGTCTTTGTGCTTTGACTCCCATATTGTTGAATGGATTAGGCAGTGGCTGAGGGACAGACAACAGAGGGTTGTAGTCAATGGAATATATTCAGACCATGGTCTTGTTACCAGTGGGGTACCTCAGGGATCTGTTCTGGGAGCCATATTGTTTAATATTTTTATCAGCGAAATTGCAGAAGGCCTCGATGGTAAAGTGTGTCTTTTTGCTGATGACACAAAGATTTGTAACAAGGTTGATGTTCCTGGAGGGATACACCAAATGGAAAAGGATTTAGGAAAACTAGAGGAATCGTCAAAAATCTGGCAACTAAAATTTTATGTTGATAAGTATAAGCAAGATATTGCTGCATTTGTGGGAGGGGAGGCTGATTACAAGGCTATTTATACGTACCTGTGGGCCCAGGCTGGCTGATTACTAGGCTATTTATAGGCACCTGTGGGCCCAGGCTGACGCCGATTCAGCTGATTTCACTACCTCTGAGTCAGCTCTAGGATACAGCAGCATGGTGTGGAGGCTCCTTATGGCTGGGCGACGGCAGAATGTCTCAGGAGGGCGCTGGTATTCATGGTAGGTTCGGAGTTGTTTGCATGGGATCCACGCTGTGGTCAGCGACATGTAGCGCTCTGGGATGAAGCAGAGTTTGAGATCCTGGGGTTGGCAAGGGTAAGAAGATGCTTCTCCGCAGCATGCAATATTAGAGTCCGGCCGGCAGGGGGGGGCGGCCCCCTAGGTGAGGGGGGGCACCCCCGCACCGGAGCAAAATGCCAGGGAGCTGTGAGGCTCCCCACGTGGTATGGGTGCCCAGCCGGCAGGGGGTCGGCCCCCTAGGTGAGGGGGGGCACCCCCGCACTGGTGCACTCTGCCAGGGCGCTGTGCGGCTCCCCACGCGGCACACGATTCAAACCGGTGGGGGGCGGGGCCCATGGTAAAGGAAGGGCTCCCCCTGCCCCGGAGCACATTGCCAGGGAGCTGCGCTGCTCCCCACGCGGTACGAGTGTCCAGCGGCGGTGGGTCGGCCCCTGGCTGAAGGGGGGCTCCCCGCACTGGTGCACTCTGCCAGGGAGCTGTGCGGTTCCCCACGTGGCACACGATTCAAACCAGCGGGGGGCGGGGCCCATGGTAAAGGAAGGGCTCCCCCCGCCCCGGTGCACATTGCCAGGGAGCTGCGCTGCTCCCCACATGGTACGAGTGTCTAGCCGGTGGTGGGTCGGCCCCTGGCTGAGGGGGGGGCTCCCCCGCACTGGTGCACTCTGCCAGGGAGCAGCGTGAGCTTCCCACGCGGCTGTGTGTAAAGGTGCAGGGGACACCGTGTCCCCGCTCCTCATCTTCAATAAAGTCTGGCACGGGCCGCCGTGCCGTTAGTTAGGCAGGGATCAGGGGAAGGAGTACTAGGCTCGGTCAGGGGGAGCAGATCATAGGCGGTGGCTGGCTTGCTTCTGCCGGCCGTACATAAGGTTTCCAAGGGGGTTATATTTAGGCACAGGGTGTTAGTTAGTCCATGCAGGTGATCTGCTTTATACCATGCTCTTCATGCTCATACTCAGAGCTGTGCCCATACCATGTTTTTAGGCACCACTCGCATCCAGAGCTGCATGCACCCACTTGTTCTTGCATTATGTGTTATACTCTGCTTCCACTTAAAGCTGCATTTCTTTTCATTGCTACATTATGATTACTCAGTATTCTTACTAGGGCAACCAGCACACCGCTCTGATACTGCTCTTCCTATAAGCATAGCTGCTTTCTTTTCAGGCTTACGTTTCTTTCCTCGGTGGTTTGTTACATTCCATAGGTCTACTTTTTCTGTTCGCTTCGAAAAGGAGAGAAAGGAAAAAAAAAATAATAATAATAATTTTGTGGTGTTCTTTAGTCCTGCTATGCATTCACTTAGACTGGTCTCCTTTACTTCTGGTTCGCATTCACTCAGATTGGTCCCCTGCCCCAGTTAACCAAATAGCTCCCTAGCGGTCAGTGGGCCAATAGGAGTAAGTTCCTACTATGTTTTCACAGTTGTTCATTCGTTTGTCACGACAAGGGTCTTCTCTTAGTGAACTGCAATGCCTCTGGCTCTTGTTTTTCTCCCATCTGTTTCAATTTCGCGGTTGGTTTAATGTTTCGTTTATGCACGTGGTTCGGATCACTAATGTCTATGCATTTTCCTTTAGGTCTGGCTCACGTTGTAAAAAAAAAATCCAGTTTAGGGTTGCTATGGTAGGGTGTTTGGGGGAGGTAGTTGTCCAGCAGGAAAAATAAATGCATTGACATATGTTTAAAAAAAAACAAAACACAGCGTTTAGCCATACTTATACTTGGGTAGCAGGCTTTTGTTGGTGAGTGCAGCCTCCGTGTACTTAAGTAGTATCGGGGGTGTTGAGACGAGCCACTTAGCGTTGGCGTGAGTCGGTGCTTACACACGCGTGGTTCAGTGGGTTACTTTCGTCGTGCAGCGTCGGCAGGGATTGTGAGGAGCGCTATTAGGTTAGGGTAGGGGTGCCGCAGCAGTGATACGTTTGGTCACCTATTTGTTATTACTTGTTTAGGTTTCAGTCGGCCAGCTACTCTGCTGTGACACTGCCGGGGTAGGTTGCTGACATGGCCGCCAGGTGAGTTAGGCGCGATTCTCACGTATGGGCTACCTTTTGTGCTTCTTGGGGTTGGCAGGGGTGGTTGAGGCCACCGTCCTGGGCATACGGGCATGCAGCCCCACTTTTGCTAGTTCCGCGTGGTGGCGCCTACTGTCGTGGCCACTGGGGGGGTTTTGTAAAAAAAAAAAAAAAAAAAAATATATATATATATATAGATTTTATTTTTTTCTAGGCAGGTACTGCCAGGTCTGTCACGTCTACAGACTCGTTATAAAGCCCTGCCACGACTGCAGGCATTAGTCTGTCACAACTACAGACTCGTTATAAAGCCCTGCCACGACTGCAGGCATTAGTCTGTCACGACTACAGATTCGTTATAAAGTCCTGCCACGACTGCAGGCATTAGTCTGTCATGACTACAGACTCGTTATAAAGTCCTGCCACGACTGCAGGCATTAGTCTGTCACGACTACAGACCCGTTACGAAGCCCTGCCACGATTGCAGGCATTAGTCTGTCACGACTATAGACTCGTTGAAAAGTCCTGCAACGACTGCAGGCATTAGTCTTTCACGACTACAGACCCGTTACGAAGCCCTGCCACGACTGCAGGCATTAGTTTGTCACGACTACAGACGCGTTAAAAAAAAAAAAAAACGGCTATTCAGAGGCCTGGTGGAGCCATTGCATACAGTTATTGGGGTAGCACGTGCTTAGAGCAGGTATGATTGTATCTTTTCTGATACCTGGTTTAGATGTGGGGCGAGTGTCTGCAGTTGGCTCAAGCTATGCATGCTGTGTTTAAGTGATGGTAAATGTGGATCAATGGTCGATTAAAAAAAAAAATAACAGCACGTTCACGCCTGGGTAAACAGCAAAAGGTGCCAGGCGAATGCTGGCGCTCACGGTAGGATCGAACTTGCTGCACAGGACTCACACTGCGGTCCGCGATTTGCAGTGTTCTGGGATGAAGGGGGTTGGGCGCAAATAGTCGGATGTTGGTGGCTAGGATAATTGCCCGGCCGTTTCGGGGCTTGGGGGGGGGGTCTACTGTATATATAGGTATTGGTATGATAGATGCCTAAAATTAGGCAGGAATGAGCGGAAAAAAAAATTATATATATATTTGCATGTTTAACTGTCACCTGTTTTACATGTGGGGCGCACGTCCGCAGTTAGCGCCGGACATGCAAGGTGTCGGTAAATGTGTATCAGTGGTCTGTGTATGGGGGCACAAGCAGATTTGGTCAAGGCATCTGTAATTGAGTTCCGATGTTCTTGTATGTAAGTGTGTTTAATCTATAAACATTATTTTATGGGCAAGCATTTGTCAGCGGTTCCGTGCTATGTTTATAGGTGCACTATATGTCTATCAATTGGCGTTGCATCAGGGTTTATGTTCAACCATGTTATGTCTTTCTTTGGCCAATACGAGGTGGTGCTGTGGTGACCATCGTTGTAGAAAGAAAAAATAAGAAAAATGCCATTAGAGTCTCTCACGCATGGCTCCTCCGCTTTAGTTTTATACATATGACTCCACCATTAGAGTCTCTCACACATGGCTCAGCCATTAGTCTCTCACGCATGGCTTCTCCGTTTTAGTTTTATACATATGACTCCGCCATTAGAGTCTCTCACGCATGGCTCCGCCATTAGAGTCTCTCACGCATGGCTTCTCTGTTTAAATTTTACACACATAACTCCGCCATTTGAGGCCGGCTGCGTGTTCCCACAACAAGTAGGTTCCATGTCTTTTCTGCCTTCAGACCCGCTCGCATGGCTCGGTCATCTGTGGCTCGCAATACAATTTTCTCGTGGTTGCTCGCACATGTGGCTTGCGCCATTAGAGTCTCACTCACGTTATTGTTTTCTGACTTTTATTTTCTAGGTTGTTGGGTCTTCATTGTTTTCTTTATAAGCAGTCATCCCAAGCCTGCCTTGGCAGACATCATCTTCTCCCAGGCATGCTTACTTCATCTACAAACTTGGGCTGAGGGTGTTGGTGTCCGGCCTAAGTCCTGGGTATCGGTCCGTCTTCCAGTAGGAGGTACAGTAATAAGGCACAGTTTACGAAGTCTGTCACGACTACATAGTTTATCACGACCTTAAGCTTATTTTCTGTCATAACTGCAGGTATTATGTGTACGTTCCGTCCTTATTACAGGTAACATTAGCTCGTTAATCGAAATAGCCATGTATTCCTGTGTATGGTTCCCCAGGCCTGGTGAGTTTACACATTTCACTTAATCTACTATTACAGTAAGACGGCGTACGCCATGTGCTAACTTTTGGGTCCTTAATAAAAAATAAAAAAAAATATGTAGCCTTGGGAATAAGTAGAGGTGAAGTATTTTGCCACCAGTAACAGTCGGTGCCCGATCAGGGCCCTTGGTGGATGGTTGGAGTTCATTTAGGCCCTTCCAACAGATTCACCATTGTTTGTTTCAGTCTGCAGCTTTCAGGATTCAGACCTTCTCGTTATATGGTCATATGTTGTTAGTCAACATAGGAGTAAATCGTTTCTGGTTAGCGGCCACTCTTTAAATCGCATCAGCATTAACCATCTCCAAGAACGATGTGCCGGTGCACATGACAAAGAGGTAAGGTAGATGGAAGTCACTGTGATATATACGGTATATTCCGCACCTTCATCGTGAAAGGTCTTTTCCGTTCAAAATTGGGTGTCGTAACGGTATGTATATATTTACTCTAAAGTAAGGTCTGCTCTTTTTGGCCCCTTTAGGCTGCCCTACCACAGCAGTTATGGCATAACTCTACTGCTTGTTGTAGATAGGGTTAGATAGGTTAGGTTCACCTTTCTGATAGCCGATCCGACCACAAGTGCAAGATAGTGCACCTGAGGTGTAAAAACCCAAGAGCAGAATATAAAATCAGTGATACAGTCCTTACCTCAGTATCTGAGGAAAGGGATTTAGGGGTCATTATTTCAGAAGACTTAAAGGTAGGTAGACAATGTCATAGAGCAGCAGGAAATGCTAGCAGAATGCCTGGGTGTATAGGGAGAGGCATTACCAGTAGAAAGAGGGAGGTGCTCATGCCGCTCTACAGAGCACTAGTGAGACCTCATTTGGAGTATTGTGCTCAGTACTGGAAACCATATCTCCAGAAGAATATTGACAAAGGTTTAAAAGTAATATCAGGAAGTATCACTCTACTGAGAGAGTAGTGAATGCATGGAATAGCCTTCCTGCAGAAGTGGTAGCTGCAAATACAGTGAAGGAGTTTAAGCATGCATGGGGTAGGCATAAGGCCATCCTTCATATAAGATAGGGCCAAGGGCTATTCATAGTATTCAGTATATTGGGCAGACTAGATGGGCCAAATGGTTCTCATCTGCCGACACATTCTATGTTTCTATGAGAACCAGTTACATTGGCAGCCATACAGACCCACGCCATGACACTACCACCACCATGCTTCACTGATGAGGTGGTATGCTTAGGATCATGAGCAGTTCCTTTCCTTCTCCATACTCTTCTCTTCCTATCACTCTGGTACAAGTTGATCTTGGTCTCATCTGTCCATAGGATGTTGTCCCAGAACTTTGAAGGCTTTTTTCGATGTCGTTTGGCAAACTCTAATCTGGCCTTCCTGTTTTTGAGGCTCACCAATGGTTTACATCTCGTGAAGTTTTCTCTTGATTGTTGACTTTGACACACATACACCTACCTCCTGGAGAGTGTTCTTGATCTGGCCAACTGTTGTGAAAGGTGTTTTCTTTACCAGGGAAAGAATTCTTCGGTCATCCACCACAGTTGTTTTCCGTGATCTTCCTGGTCTTTTGGTGTTGCTGAGCTCACCGGTGCGTTCCATCTTTTTTGCCAAATGATGGCTTGCTTCACTGATAGTGGCAGTGTCACAGCCTTTGGTTTGCGCTGTGACACTGTTGCCACACTTGCAGTTGCCCACGGCAATGTGTTGCTGTGAGAGCATGTGGTGGCAGTGTCTCAGCCTTCTGGGTGATTGCCGTGACATGGTTGCCACGCATGCTGTTGCCGATGGTCACGTGTGGCTGAGTTTGCTTGTGTGTGCATTTCCCCTTTTAGTGGCTTTCTTCCTCTGTCTGGTGTTGCTGGTCTGTGTCCTTTAATGTTGGTGTGGACACCAGCACTTCTGCACGGGTTCCAGTCAGTGTGTCTGTGGCAGGTAAGTGTGTTATTGGTTTCGCTTACCTGCCATCTCCTTAAGCTGTATGTGTTTCCCTTTCCCTGCTTCTAGGCCTTTAGAGACTTCTGTCCCTCCATGTTGTGGATGAACAGGTCGTCTCTTCTCTGCTCCTAAGTGAGTGATTTCCAGGGCGACTCAGGATATTAGGTATCCAGGGTATGAGCCGTCCCACCATCAGGGTCCGCTCATACGGTTAGGGAGAGGATTAGGGATGCAATAGGAGGTGACCTGCTCCCTGATCCCGGCATGCTGGCCTAGTTGCTACCATTATCCATCTTACATTGTATGGTGGGGGGTCTCCCTGCCGTGAAAGTTGATTGCAGTTGGTGTGAACCGTCACTGGTGTTTGCGTCTCTCCTCGTCCATTCCTCAGTGGTTCAGGTGCTTGTGTTGTGTGCTGGATGCATTCCTTTGGTGTACTGGCTGTGTGCTTGTTGGGGATGCATGCCGGCAGCGACCTGCTGTGAACTGTGTCTGAGGTGGATGCAGCGTTCAGGGCGGTTTCTCTGGGCTGTTTGGTGGCTGGTGCCCTGGTTCCTGTGTGTTGCTCCAGGGGCTGGCGGCAGTCTTAGAGAGACATCCTTGATCTGACGCTGATCCTGTTACTTTCCCCCCTCGTCTTGTTTTTTGGGTGTTCTGTTTAGTTCCCTTTTTTTTTGGGGGGGGGGGCTTTGAGGGGTGGGAGTGTCACAGCCTTTGGTTTGCGCTGTGACACTGTTGCCACACTTGCGGTTGCCCGCGGCAACGTGTTGCTATGAGAGCATGCGGTGGCAGTGTCTCGGCCTTCTGGGTGATTGCCATGACATGGTTGCCACGCATGCTGTTGACGGTGGTCACGAGTTTGCTTGTGTGTGCATTTCCCCTTTTAGTGGCTTTCTTCCTCTGTCTGGTGTTGCTGGTCTGTGTCCTTTAATGTTGGTGTGGACACCAGCACTTCTGCACGGGTTCCAGTCAGTGTGTCTGTGGCAGGTAAGTGTGTTATTGGTTTCGCTTACCTGCCATCTCCTTAAGCTGTATGTGTTTCCCTTTCCCTGCTTCTAGGCCTTTAGAGACTTCTGTCCCTCCATGTTGTGGATGAACAGGTCGTCTCTTCTCTGCTCCTAAGTGATTTCCAGGGCGACTCAGGATATTAGGTATCCAGGGTATGAGCCGTCCCACCATCAGGGTCCGCTCATACGGTTAGGGAGAGGATTAGGGATGCAATAGGAGGTGACCTGCTCCCTGATCCCGGCATGCTGGCCTAGTTGCTACCATTATCCATCTTACATTGTATGGTGGGGGGTCTCCCTGCCGTGAAAGTTGATTGCAGTTGGTGTGAACCGTCACTGGTGTTTGCGTCTCTCCTCGTCCATTCCTCAGTGGTTCAGGTGCTTGTGTTGTGTGCTGGATGCATTCCTTTGGTGTACTGGCTGTGTGCTTGTTGGGGATGCATGCCGGCAGCGACCTGCTGTGAACTGTGTCTGAGGTGGATGCAGCGTTCAGGGCGGTTTCTCTGGGCTGTTTGGTGGCTGGTGCCCTGGTTCCTGTGTGTTGCTCCAGGGGCTGGCGGCAGTCTTAGAGAGACATCCTTGATCTGACGCTGATCCTGTTACTTTCCCCCCTCGTCTTGTTTTTTGGGTGTTCTGTTTAGTTCCCTTTTTTTTGGGGGGGGGGCTTTGAGGGGTGGGAGTGTCACAGCCTTTGGTTTGCGCTGTGACACTGTTGCCACACTTGCGGTTGCCCGCGGCAACGTGTTGCTATGAGAGCATGCGGTGGCAGTGTCTCGGCCTTCTGGGTGATTGCCATGACATGGTTGCCACGCATGCTGTTGACGGTGGTCACGTGTGGCTGAGTTTGCTTGTGTGTGCACTTCCCCTTTTAGTGGCTTCCTTCCTCTGTCTGGTGTTGGAAGGGTTAACCCCCTTTCTAGTGTTTTGTGAACACTGGGTTTATGTGTTTGTGGGTGTGGCTGCTTGGGCTATTTAGTCTCTGCTGGAAGCCTGTAGCTCAGTGTTCCTCCAGGCTTGGTGTGTGCTGGTGGTTTACTGCTCCTGGCTTTACCATCTTTCCAGTGAGAGCCACCCTTGTGGTCATAGATGTTCAATGTCATCCCGGTGTCTCCTTCCCTTCCTGTACCTATTTGTATGGAGTGGGTTATGTGCAAGGTGTTTGTATGTCTAGCTTGGTGTTACATGTCTGGTGGTGTTTGGTGTCATGTTTACTAGACATTCCCCTGTCTCATGTTATTGCAGCTATGGTGTGCTGGGTTCCTGTTTGGTTTGTGGTGTGTGCTGTGTCCTTTAATGTTAGTGTGGACACCAGCACTTGTGCACGGGTTCCAGTCAGTGTGTCTGTGGCAGGTAAGTGTGTTATTGGTTTCGCTTACCTGCCATCTCCTTAAGCTGTATGTGTGTCCCTTTCCCTTCTTCTAGGCCTTTAGAAACTCCTGTTCCTCTGTGCTGTGGATGAACAGGTCGTCTCTCCCCTGCTCCTAAGTGAGTGATTTCCAGGGCGACTCAGGATACTAGGTATCCAGGATATGAGCTGTCCCACCATCAGGGTCCGCTCATACGGTTAGGAGTTAGGGAGAGGATTAGGGATGCAATAGGGGGTGACCTGCTCCCTGATCCCGGCGTGCTGGCCTAGTTGCTACCATTATTCGTCTTACATTGTATGGTGGGGGGTTTCCCCCACTCCCCGCCGTGACAGGCAACTCTTTGGATCTCATCTTGAGAGTTGACAGCAACAGATTCCAAATGCAAATAGCACACTTGAAATTAACTCTGGACCTTTTATCTGCTTGTTGTAATTGGGATAATCATTCTTCTTCTCCTCTCGCTTTCTAAAACTTAACATGGATAAAACAGAATTCCTCCTCTTTCCCCCATCTTTCTCAACCCCCCCAAGAGACCTATCTATCATGATCAATGGCTGAACACTCTCCCCGGTCAACCAAGTCCGCTGCTTCGGAGTGACCTTGGATTCTGCCCTCTCCTTCAGACCGCACATCCAATCACTTTCCACCACCTGCCGCCTCCAACTCAAAAACATCTCCCGCATCCGTGCTTTCCTTAAATTTGAATCTGCGAAAATGCTTGTACATGCCCTCATCATCTCCCGCCTAGACTACTGCAACACTCTCCTCTGTGGCCTTCCATCTAGCACTCTCGCACCCCTCCAATCTATCCTCAACTCTGCTGCCCGACTAATCCACCTCTCACCCTATTACTCCTCTGCCTCTCCCCTTTGCCAATCCCTTCACTGGCTCCCCATTGCAATACATACAAGGCCGTTCATAACCTGTCCCCTCCCTACATCTCTGAGCTACTTTCCCGATACACCCCCACACGCACTCTCCGATCCTCACAAGACCTCCTTCTCTCCTCTCCTCTTATCGCCTCTTCCCACAATCGCCTCCAAGATTTCTCCCGTGAATCCCCCATACTCTGGAACTCGCTACCCCAACATATCAGACTCTCACCTACAGTGGAATCCTTCAAAAGAAACCTGAAAACCCACCTCTTCAGACAAGCCTACAACCAGTGACCCTGCTGCCTCCATACCGCCATGACCAACTTCACCCACACCTACTGTGTCCTTCACCCATACCATGTAGATTGTAAGCCCTCACGGGCAGGGCCCTCTCTCCTTCTGTACCAGTTTGTAACTCGTCTTGTTTATGATTAGTGCAATTGTCTGTATTATGTATGTATACCTCTTCTCATGTACAGCGCTATGGAATGAATGGCGCTTTAATAATAAATAATAATAATAATATTAATGAGGGAATAACACACACCTGGCCATGGAACAGCTGATAAGTCCCATTAAATTTGGTCCTTTAACAAGTGAGAGGCACATATGCAAACTGTTGTAATTCTTACACCGTTCACCTGATTTGGATGTAAATACCCTCAAATTAAAGCTGACAGTCTGCAGTTAAAGCACATCTTGTTCGTTTCATTTCAAATCCATTGTGGTGGTGTATAGAGCCAAAAATGTAAGAATTGTGTTGTTGTCCCAATATTTATGGACCTGACTGTATTTAAGTCACATTCTTATCAGTAAGATAGGAACTGAGCTATAAAGACATAATGTCAAAG